>NC_134701.1:299504379-300115212 GCF_043290135.1 Rhipicephalus microplus | reverse complement strand
TCGGTAGGTGCGTTTGCTCGGCTGGCTGCAATCGGAGATGAGGAGTCTTCAGGGTCTAATGCCACGATGCTACATGCATCAAGTGGGGAAACATGGGCTAACGAAATACCTTGCGGCAGAACTTGGCTCAAACTACTAAAGTTGAGGAGCGGAAGCTGAATGTAGTTGTCCACGATAGTCACAATGGTATGCGGCATAGCAACACTTCGGGTTAAGAGTACATCCACTATTGTAGACACTAAGTAGTCACCGTCAGGAAGAGCTGGTGATATCGTTAATGCCACAAACGTGGGGGCTTGCGGTGACAGCCAAACATAATCAAGAGCGCACAAGCGGTGTGACGGTGAGGACGGCACAGCCCCAAGTCGAGGCAGTTCAAGTTTGAGAACGCCAGTTGCACAGTCGATGAGAGCGGCATGAGTGGACAAGAAATCCAATCCAAGAATCAGGTCATTGGGGCACTACTCAATAACTGCAAAGAGAACAGATGTGGGGTGATCGGCGATTGTGATGCGTGCGGTGCACATTCCTGTGATGGCAAGACTTCTTCCGTTGGTGACACGTATGATGCCAGGAGCAGCCGGTGTAAGCACTTTCTTCAGGCGGCGACGAAGACAGGCACTCATCACAGAAATTTGCGCACCGGTGTCAATAAGTGCAGAAACAGTCAGGCTGTCAACGTTGACGTCGATCAAATTTCGTCGTGTCGGCAGTACGAGGAGAGGATTTGAGGTTGGTATCGAGGATGCAGCTTCACCTCTAAGAGCTGCACCGTTTAATTTCCCTGGTGGGAATTGAGCGGGGAGGTCGGGCGTCGTCGTAGAGGAGGAGGGGACGACGGGCGACGTTCAGGCGGCGAACGAGACTGATGACGTTGAGGCGACGGTGAGCGGCTGTGCTGCGTATCAGTAGCATCGAAGGCGTAGGGTGGAAAGCGGCGGTAGTTGTTGGCGATCGGCGCAGGGGGCTGAAAAAGGCGGTAGCTGTTGGCGCAGCAAGCAGTGTTATACTGGGTTTGGGACGAAGACCAATAGTTGTGGCAATACCGTGCGACATGACCTATGCGGCGGCAGTTAAAGCAGATCGGATGATTATCCGCAGTTCTCCATTCGGCCGGATTACGAGAGCGTGGATAAGACCGTTCCTGGGGCGGTGATCTGGGACGAGGCGGCGAGCTTGAACGGAAGCTATTTGGGCGTTGGCGGGAAGAGCAAGTGTAATTGCTTCGATTTCCCGCCGGACGATTTGCGTGATTTCAGACACCGGTGAAGACTGCCGACTAGAGGTCAATCCATCTTCGCAGGAGGACGTCGCAGCGCTGTTCGGCAGTCGAGTGAATTATCTTGAAATGCGCCTGCTTTTAGCCAGTTCAAAACGCCGGCATTCCTGAATAATTTCCTCGACGGTCACACAGTTCCGGCACATTAGCAGGTTGAACGCATCGTCCCCTATCCCCTTGAGGATGTGGCCAACCTTATCAGACTCCGACATGTCGTTGTCGACTTTACGACATAGAGCCAGCACGTCCTGTATGTACGAGATATACGGCTCTGTGGACGTCTGAGCACGTATAGATAATTCCTTCTTCGCAGCCGCCTTTCGACCGATGGGCTTCCCAAATAAGTCGCGAAGCTTCTCCTTGAAGGTGTCTCAACTGCCGATCTCCTCCTCATGGTTCTCGTACCAAACTTTAGCCGTGCCTTTCAGGTGAAACAGCACCTTGGCCAGCATGAGAGTCAGGTCATACCGGTTGAGCGCACTGTTACGTTCGTAGTCGGCTATCCAGTCCTCGACATCAACTTCGTCCCACAGAATGTTCCTGGATGCTTCGGATACATCAGCACGTACGTGGGTGGGGGTGGGGCCGGTGGAGGCGTTGCCGTGGATGGTGCAGGCGCTGCCGAGGCCGATGGAGAGGTGGCCGTGGGATCAGTCCTGTGTTCCATCACGGAAACTCCAATTTGACGACCACTGCAAAGCTCCGTTGTATGACGCTTTGTAACCCAGCGCGTCCACCACTTTGTTACGGCAATTACAAGCACACAGAAGAAAGAAATGGGTGTATTACCAATATTTACAAGTAGGTGAGAACAACCAGGGCTGCCAGCCTTTCGCGCTTCTTCCGCTTCTTCCTCTTCGATTAGTCTACGACAATGGGGCCTTGTTCACTGCATCGTAACAATATATAGGTGCAAAACTTACCTCCAAATGGTAGAACCACAGTTGACAAAATCCATGTCCCACAATCGACACATAATCCAACACATCATCATCATCATCATCAGCCTGACTACGTCCACTGCAGGAAAAAGGCCTCTCCCATGTTCCGCCAGTTAACCCGGTCCTGTGCTTGCTGCTGCCAATTTATACTTGCAAACTTCTTAATCTCATCTGCCCACCTAACCTTCTGTCTTCCCCCTAAGCTGCTTTCCTTCTCTGGGAATCCACTTAGTTACCCTTAATGACCAGCGGTTACCCTGTCTACGTGCTACATGCCCGGCCCATGTCCATTTCCTCTTCTTTATTTCAACTATGATATCCATAACCCCCGTTTGTCCCCTAATCCACTCTGCTTTCTTCTTGTCTTTTAAGGTTATACCTACCATTTTTCTTTCCATTTCTCGCTGCGTCGTCCTCAATTTAAGCTGAACCCACTTTGTAAGTCTCCAGGTTTCTGCTCCGTAGCTAAGTACCGGCAAGATACAGCTGTTATATACCTTCCTCTTGAGGGATAGTGGTAATCCACCTGTCATAATTTGGGAGTGCTTGCCGAATGTGCTCCACCCCATTCTTATTCTTCTAGTTACTTCAATCTCGTGGTTCGGCTCTGAGGTTATTACCTGTCCTAAGTAACAGATCCAACACATCACAGATGACATAATCCATGTCCAACGATCGGTGCTCAATCCAACACAGTGCACACAATACAGCAGTAAAAACCACTCGAGCACTTTGTTGTCACTCGTAGCACTTTCTAGAGATAAAACTGAGCTATTTCATTCAACCGCCACTCTGGTATTTCTCAAGGAAAATGACTAGACCAGCGTACAGCGAGCGCGCACATGTGCAACTTGCTGCATGACTAGCTGCCATTTGTTGTACGAAACTGCGGTCATGCTGCAGTGGCTAATAATGATTTATCCAGTTAACTGGACTACTGCCTGGTATGATGCTTTCTTTAAAAAAAGAATATTACTTTTGTAAAGGGGGTTTTTTGGAGGACTGAGCAAGCGGGTGGTAGCTCTAAAGCAACGTAGGCGGACCCAGATGACGGTGCTTGATCGCCGATCTCGTGCCTTTTTCTTGTGTTGATGATAGCTGACCTGATGGTATCAACGTCTTTCTTATTTACTACAATTACCCCCGGTGAAAAAATTGAAGCCATCCTGGCGATCTAACACGTGGGGACAAGCGGGTCAAAGTAGGGCTTCAGTCGGTTTACGTGAACGATATCACGTCCACGCCGACGACGGTCGCTCGGTGGCATGAGGGGTTCAATGGCGTAGTTCACTGGTGAAGTACGCTCGACCACGCGGTAGGGACCAGGATAATTAGAGAGTAGCTTGGGTGATACACCAGGGGCGCAGGGCGGTACATAAAGCCATACAAGTGCTCCAGGAACGAACGTTGGTGCAGAACGATGGTCGTCGTCACGGATCTCCTTCTTGCGCTGTTGGTCGGATGTAGTAAGCCGCTTGGCTAGCTTGCGGCACTCTTCTGCGTATTGAGCGGCTTCCGAGACAGGCTTGCATTCGGAGGGATCTGGCGAGTATGGCAGTAAAGTGTCCGTGGTGTGCGATGGTTGGCGACCGTACAGGAGAAGGTCACGGGATCAAATCTCGGCTGTGGCGGCTGCATTTCCGATGGAGGCGGAAATGTTGTAGGCCCGTGTACTCAAATTTGGGAGCACGTTAAAGAACCCCAGGTGGTCGAAATATCCGGAGCCCTCCACTACGGCGTCTCTCATAATCAAATAGTGGTTTTGGGACGTTAAACCCCACAAATCAATCAATCAACCGTACAGAAAAAAAAATGGGGAAAACCCGGTAGTGACTTGGGTAGTGGTGTTACACGCGTATGTCACAAATGGGAGAACGAGGTCCCAGTTTGTTTGATCAGAAGCGACATGCGTAGCGAGCATGTCCCCCAGAGTACGATTAAACTGCTCAGTCAAGCCGTTCGTCTGTGGGTGGTAGGCTGTACTCTTCCGGTGAACAATATGGCACTGTTGAAGAAGTGCTTGTATTACATCGGAGAGGAAAACACGCCCTCGGTCACTGAGGAGTCTTGGCATGACGAAGCACAACACGATTATGAAAGTTGTGACGTCTTGTGCTGCAGCTGTGGGGAGAGCAGCAGTTTCAGCATACTGTGTTAGATGATCCGCTGCCATGATAGCCCATCGGTTGCCTGCCGTTGTTAATGGTAGTGGTCCGTAGAGGTCAATTCCTACACGGTTGAATGGGTGGCCTGGGCATGGAAGTGGCTGCAATGAACCAGTTACAGGATGTGGCGTTCTTTTCTCCGCTAACATTCGTGGCAGCCGCGAATGAACTGGCGGACGAAGGTAAACATTTCGCGCCAGTAATACCTTTTTCGTAGGCTCTCGTAGGTCTTGAAAACACCGGCGTGAGCACATTGCGGGTCGGAATGAAACGACGCACAGATGGTAGAGCGCAGCGTTCGGGGAATGACTAGTAGCCATTTCCTACCATATGCTGAGTAGTTGCGCCGGTACAAAAGGCCATCCCGAATACTGAAGTGTGGAGCCTGGCGGCGCAGGGTTCTAGTGGTTGGAAGTGTTGGTGCCTCGGATAACGCGTCAAGAAGCGAAGCGATCCATGAGTCATTGCGTTGTGCAGAAGAGATGGTGTCCTCGTCAAGAGCTGACAACGTGTTGTCCGAGGAAACAGATGCAATGTCCGGGAAAGGGGAGATCGTGACAGTGCATCAGCATCGGTATGCTTGTGGCCGGAACGATATACAACGCGAATGTCATATTCTTGAAGCCGAAGAGCCCAACGGGCAAGACGACCCGATGGGTCCTTAAGTGAAGATAACCAGCATAATGCGTAGTGGTCTGTTACTACATCAAAAGCACGGCCATAAAGGTATAGGCGGAACTTGACAAGCGCCCAAACGATCGCCAAGCATTCCTTCTCGGTGACTGTGTAGTTTGATTCAGCCTTGGTGAAAGTTCTGCTGGCGTAGGCGACGACATATTTGGCGAATCCAGGCTTGCGTTGCGCGAAAACCGCACTGAGGCCGACACCACTGGCGTCGGTGTGGACCTCAGTTGCTGCCGTAGGATCGTAGTGACGCAGTATTGGTGGCGAAGTGAGGAGACGACGAAGAGTACAGAAGGCTTGGTCACACTCAGAAGACCATGACGAAATATCAGTGGTGCTGCCTATAAGTTAGGTCAAAGGCGCAATGATACAGGCGAAGTTGCGCACGAACCGACGAAAGTAGAAGCATAACACCACGAAGCTCCATAACTGCTTCATAGTTATTGGTTTGGGGAAGTCGGCGACAGCACGTAACTTAGCCGGGTCTGGAAGTATACCGTATTTTGATACGACGTGCCCGAGAATCGTAAGTTGCCGAGCAGCGAAGTGACATTTCTTGAGGTTGAGTTGGAGCTGAGCATTCTTCAGGCACGTGAGGACGTGTTTGAGGCGCTCGACATGTGTTCCAAAGTCTGGCGCAAAGACGACTATATCGTAGAGATAGCAGAGACAGATTTGCCATTTCAAACCCCGAAGAACCGAGTCTATCATGCGCTCGAAGGCGCATTGCAGAGGCCGAAAGGCATGACATTAAACTCATACAGACCGTCCGGTGTCACGAAGACTGTTTTTGGTCGATCGGCATCTGCAAGGGGGACCTGCCAGTACCCTGAGCGCAAATCTAATGATGAAAAAAACTCGGCACCTTGTAAATTACCAAGGGCATCGTAAATCCTGGGTAAAGGATACACGTCTCTTCGAGTGATCTTATTTAGGCGCCGGTAATCCACGCAGAAGGGAACGGAACCATCCTTTTTTTTAACGAGCACGACAGGTGAGGCCCATGGACTTTGTGAAGGTTGAATGACGCCGCGTTGCAGCATATCGTTCACCTGTTCGGTAACAACTTGGCGTTCCGCCGCAGAAACACAATATGGTCTCTGTCGTTGTGGCGCATGGGAGCCGGTATCGATGTAATGTAGAGTGGTAGAAGTGCGGCCAAGTGAAGGTTAAACAACATCGAAAGATTCGCGGGACTGGTACAGCAGTTGGAGGAGTTCAGATCGTTCAGATGGTGACAGTCCGTCTGCGATCGCCGAATCGATCACTTTCGAAGCCTGTAGATCAGAATGGTTAAGAGCACTGACGGCGGCGAGGTCACTTTGGGATGATTCTTGCGGCACGGTAAAAATTTGTCCGTTATCAATTGGCTGTACGCATCCAAGAGACTCGTCTTTAAACAGTTTGATGGTATGCAGAAAGGGATTGGTAAGGCAGAGAGCACTGGCTCCATTAGAAATTGAGAGGGCTGAATAAGGGAGCAGAAGTGGTTTCCGACTTAGAAAGAGGCTTGATGGCTCGAAAAATGCTACTTCATCACGCATGCCGTCGGAGACCACAGGGAGCAAAACAGCTGTTGTCTGTGGAATGTCAGTGTCCTCTTTGACAACTAGCTTGTGCGCGGCTTGATTAGTGTGGTCGTAGGGCTGGTCGAAGAACGGAAGCAGTTCAAGTTCGGAACGGGCACAATCTATAACGGCACGATTACGGGATAGGAAATCCCAGCCAAGTATGATGTCATGAGAGCACGAGAAAAGGACGATAAACTCAACGATGTTGTGGTCCTCCGCAATTGTGAGTCGGGCAGTGCAGGCAGCTATAGGTCGAACAGGTTCTCCATTTGCTGCACGTAAGGACATATCAAGCGGCGTGGTCACCTTTCGGAGCTTGCGGCAAAGATTGGCGTCTATAACAGACACAGCGGCACCGGTATCCACAAGAGCGTATGCATGGGCGCCGTCTACAAAAACTTCGACGATATTTGACGGTAAGGTGTGAGGACTTGAACATTTCGATAGCGCAGTTCTTGCCATGAACTGCGACGGCTAGTTTCCCTCATTTTGAGGGGCTGGTCGTGGACGCATGGGTGACAAGGAGCGTCGATTGGGTGAAGGTGAGCGACGAGACGAAGTTGCGGGATAGTCATGGGAAGACGTGTTTGACTGACGATCCAAACTTTCATAACCAAAAGGGGGTCGGTCCATGTAATTGCTTGGTGGTCGGACGTCTGTGTAAACGGGCACGCGACGACGGCAGTATCGGGAGATATGGCCAGGGCCGCCGCACGCAAAACAGATCGGCCGGTTATCACGCGTTCGCCAGGCATTTGCAGCAAGGGGCGCCGCCCACGCAGCATACGGCTGAGTCGAGGCTGTGGTAGCGAGGGAAGGAGCCCATGCGACGGAAGACTGAGTAGGAGCGGTGACATGCGGCAGTCCATTGAACAGCGAGGGCTGGTGTGGCTGCTGCCTCTTTACTGCGTCAGCATAAGTAAGAGGTGGGCGACAACTTGCTGCTGAAAGCGTACTGGCATAGCCTCGGCAATCTGGTCCTGAAGTGCATGTCGGAGCATGGGAGCTAACGGTGTCGGTGGTTGCTCTTGCTGCTGCTGCGGGAGCTCTTGGCGCTGACAAAACGGCAGGAGGGAAAGCTGACGTGCGACCTCCTCACGCACAAAGTCTTTCATTTGTGCTAGAAGGCGGGAGTGGTCAGGTACGACGTCCAGTGCAGCGAGTGGTTGGTTAGGCTGAAAGGGACGACGGGTGAGAGCTCGTTGCCGTCGCAATTCATCGTAGTTCTGGCACAGAGTCACCACTTCAGACACCGTGCCAGGAGACTTCGCAAGGCGCATTTGAAATACGTCGTCATCAACACCTTTCATAATGTGCTGGATCTTGGCACTTTTGCTCATTGCGGCTTTGACGCGCTTGCAGAGATCGAGTATATCTTCAATATAGGCGGTAAACGTTTCGCCAGGTTCTTGTGCCCGTGAGCGCAGGCGTTGTTCGGCGCGCAACTTCCGCACGGCAGGGCGACCGAAAACCGAGGATATTGCCTGCTTGAAAGTGGCCCAGTTCTCGAACTCGGATTCGTGGTTGGTGTACCACAGTTTCGCCACATTAGCCAAGTAAAAGTTGACGGTGCTCAACTTAGCAGCGTCATCCCACCTGTTTGGTCCACTGACTTTTTTGTAGGATGACAGCCAGTCTTCGACGTCCTGGTCTTCGGTGCCCGAAAAGATCGGGGGGTCTCGCTGGTGAACCGGGCCGGGGCAAGTAGCGGCCGCAAGAGGTGCTGTCTGTTGGGCAGCGTCAACTTGCATGGTCGACGGCAGGGTGCAGGATCGGAGTTCCAGGGTGTAGGTGATGTAGTTACCCAGCACCTCCACCAAATGTAAAGGGGGTTCATTGAAGGACTGAGCAAGCGGGTGGTAGCTTTAAAGCAACGCAGGCAGACCCAGATCACGGTGCCTGATCGCCGATCTCGTGCCTTTTTCTTGTGTTGATGATAGCTGACCTGATGGTATCAACGTTTTTCTTATTCACTACACTTTGTTTATGCAGTATGAGTAATAAATAGTGGGTTATTATTTGGAAATAGCATTAGAATGCACTGAGAAATGATACGACAATACGCTACTGAGATGTCAACAAAAATCGCGACAGTGCATCGTTTTTCGTGGTTCCTGGCTGGGGCATTGGAGGGAGCATGCTAGCGTGACTTATTAATGGTTAATTATTATTATTAATTATTGTTGATCAATATTATTATTTTTAATTTAATATTATATTAATAATATTAGTAATTATTAATATTAGATTGTGGCAGTCAATGGTGAACTTAAGGGTAAAGTTCCTTTTCACAAGGAAGAAACTGGTATTGTTTAAACACTAGATTTAGCTGCAGCAGCTTAATGAGCAACTGAGCAATCACCTGGTTCAATGTCTACTGTTGTAGCATTTTATAGTGTCGTGTTCGCCGGGTGCACGACTATAAGGTCAAATAAAAGTAGGTCCAGCCCTGCCCTGGATTTAATTACCAGCTGAACGGGGTGCCTAAAATCACAGTGAATAAATGTGTGCCGTATGATCTTGGCCTTCGGTAGGATTTTTTTTTTTTTTCAGAGGGGGGATGCAAACTCGTGTTGCACCACTGCCAGGTGAGGGAGAGAGCACCGGTGTAGCTTGGATGAAGGCAAATGTTGGTGTTTTGAAAAAGCAAATGCACAGCCTGCATTTCTAAGAGGTCACTTTTTATTGCCTCTAGTACGAAAAAGTTGAGTTGTGGTATTCGATTTGTAAGGTGTGGGACGTTAGGTAGCAAAAATCTGGAAAAAAAAACTCGACTTACATTCGAGTCAACGCGGTAAACACCTCATCTGTCCCTCGTATGTAGAGCATTTTTTTTTGTCTGGCTCGAATTTCATTCAATTCATTTATTCAACCTTAATGAGCACGAAGGCATTACATAAGGGAGGGTCGTACGTCTAAGTTGTAAGTTTCTAAGCAGTGTTACAATACGAGGGTACACACTGATTACAATGAATAAGCAAATAAAAAACACAAGCGAAAATAACTCGCATAACAAAACATAAAAAAATGATAGGTGATAAATAACTTGTAGGAGTACAGTAAAACAAGTATAAACGCAAGAGTTAATGTGCTGCTAGGACATCGCATTCGGATTTGGTAAAAGAGTTAGTTTTTTGGGAAATGTTGATCGGTCCCTGCAAGAAACAATATTATCTGGCAGCGCATTCCAGAGTGTTATGGCATGGGGGGAAAATGAGCTGCTCATCGCCGTTGTTTGGTATTTTATGGTCATCAGAGGGTGCGTATGGGACAGACGAGATGACGTTCTTAATGGGTGTTTTAGGGGACGGTGTCCCGACCTGCTAAAGTAAAAGAATGTGTGAAGGAGGTAGATACAAGAAGTTACGTGACCTAAAGCGAGCGATGCGAGTGGCGTTTGTTTTAGTGCGGTTACGCTGATATGCCTTGAATATTTTGACGTAATGAAACGAGCTGCGCGATTTTGAACGGCTTCCAAATCATCGGTGAGATAAGCTTGTGAAGGATGCCAGATGGATGACACATACTCGTGTTTTGGTCGCATCTATGTCAGATATTCGATTTTCTATATGTCAGGAGATGCAGATCGCAAGTTATGTCCTAAGTAGCCTAATGTGTGAGAAGCTTTAGAACGAATGGTTTCAATGTGTTTCACCCATGATAGTGATGATGTCAGATGAACTTTTAGATACTTGTAAGTGCGCGTGTGATCAATGGGAACCGAATTAATGGAGTAGGTCTCATGTGAGGTGTTGTGTTTACGTGTGAAGGACATGACCTTGCATTTAGTGAGGTTTAGGGGCATATGCCATTTTTCACACCATGAAGTAATGGTGTCAAGGTCGTGTTGTAGGGTGATTGTGTCGTTAGAAGAGTGAAGGGGGTTATAAAGTACGTAGTCGTCTGCAAACAGGCGCAGCTGTGATTTAATGTTACTAGGAAGGCAATTCACGTATATAAGAAATAATAGAGGTGATAAGCTGGTGCCCTGGGGAACACCGGAAGTGACGCTGGTAAGGGTTGATTGGAAATTGTTAGCAACGGTAAACTGAGCGCGCCCTGTTAAAAATGCTTGAGTCATTTTATAAGGTTTGGGGGATACTAAGAGCAGATAATTTGATGAGCAGGTGCTTGTGGGGTATGCAATCGGAGGCCTTGGAGAAATCTAAGCAAATTGCATCTATTTGTACGTGATCATCCATTTGCAGTAGTATGTCATTAGTAAATTCAGCCAGTTGTGTTTTGCAGGAAAGATACTTTCGGAAACAATGTTGTAAAGGGTAGAAAAAAAACTGATTGATTCTAGGTAGGTCATAAGAGTTGATGCTATAATATGCTCAAGGATTTTAGATGGAACACAAGCTAAGCTAATCGGGCGCTAGTTAACGGGGCTTTCGCGCCGGCCTGCTTTAAAATTGGGGACTATTTCGGCTTTCTTCCAATCATCTGGCAAGGTTCCTGTGTTTGGTTAATTACAAGGTACAAAAATTTGCTAGAGAGTGCTATAATGTTTTTTTTATTAATTTAGAATTGATGTCGTCGCAGCCAGCCGAGGATGATACTTTAAGAGAGTGGATTAGGTTGCATACGCCATCCAGGTTTACTTGTATTTCAGGCATGGTCTGGGAAGAGAAGTCTGGTATAGGTTCGACAAGGCAGGTATTGGGTATGTGAAATACGGACGTGAAAAAGGTATTTAGAGCAGCAGCGGTTTCCTCGGAGCTTATCGGTTCATCATAAGAGTTAACATGATTTATATGGTTAGTTTGCGGCTTTGCAGATATTATACGTCAGAATTTATTTGGGTTTGAACGAAGAACCGCAATCAGGCTAGCAGAAAAAAAATTTATCCTTGGCCACAATAACTGCCTTTTTGTACTGAAGTTCACACAGGCGGTGGCGATTCCATGCTTCTGGGCTATTTTTGCATTGCACTGTTTTATATAGACGTTTTTTTCGCGTAAGCAATGATTTTAGACTTTTATTGCACCATGGGTTATTGGGGTCGGACTTCACAATTATTGTAGGGATATATTTTGTTTTTCAGTAAAACTCATTACTGAGCAAAACTCGGTAATGAGTTTTGCTCAGTTTTGTCAAACGACCACTCTTAAACAGGAAAATTTCATACTACTCGAGCAAATTATTTCCCAACTGCAGGATGGAAAAGTTTTCTGCTAAAAATATAGCTTCCAGACTTGGACTGGAAAACTTCAAACTGGAAATGAAAATGATTCCTGACTGGAAAGTCATTTCCAGCTTGAAATACAGCTTCCAAACTGTGACTGGAAAGCTTCAAGCTGGAAATGGCTTTCCAGTCGGGAATCATTTCCATTTACAGCCTGCAAATACCATTCCCAGCCTGGGATAAGATTAATCCTGTGGGAATCGAGGCGAGTCTGCCGTCTTTGCGCGGTCTTCGCCGCTTCTTTCTTCGTTCTCATGTCCCAACATGACTCCCCTCCTCCGTGGTGTGTCGCGCTAGGAGAACGAGGAGTGACGCTTAACCCCTCTCACACAGTAGCGGATGTCGACTGTGGCGCTGCATGCAAAATCTCCCAAGAGGTTTCGCGCGTGCGTGTTGGGAGCGAGAGATATCTCTCTGGGGACGACATGGGAGTAAGCATGCTTTTCTTTTGGGTCCGTCAGCCACCTTTGTGTGGAGCTCGTTCGTACTTCGCCAACAGCGCCTTGAGCCCACGGCGAATGCTTACCGTATGTCGCCCCCCTTCCGTACGCTAGTCCGAAGAGAAGTATGGTGTCCTAGTGCGTAGCCAAGATATGCCAACCTGTATCTCTCTGAAGCCAACGCGAGCGCCTTTGCCCTCGCTCGAGCTACCGGACCTTTTGTCCAGGTGTCACCGTGAATCATTTCTGCCACCGAAACCTGCTCGCGGCACCTCTGTGTAGTACTTTTCGCCTGTGGCGTAGATAAGCCCATTTGCTTTCCCGCTACGCCTTTGCTGTACTGCGTTTTGGTGTTGCCACAGACAATAAAGTGTTGCGACCTTGTGCAGCCTGTGCTCGCGAATTTTCATCTGTTCAAACTTTTAACTTCCTCTGAATTTCAGCTTTCCATTCATGATGAATGTTTTGTTATGCTGCTTGTTTGCAGAACAATTTTGGTGCCATTTAATAAAATGTCACATGTCCTTTAATAGCTTAAGACTTGGGTGAAATTCAAGACCTAGATGAAATGAAGTCATATCTATAGCAAACGACCAATGTTTTCCCTGACAGTTGCCGAGCGTGTACCATTGGCAGTGTTTGCCATGGGCCATGTCAAGAGGATCCGGCTTCTGGCCATGCTCAGTGGACTGAGACTGGAGGCTGAGCTGTCGGGATTGCAGGCTAGTGGCACACACAAGGTAATCATAGGTGAATGCTTTTGAGCGATTGTTCTTGCCTCTGAAACAACACCTGTAGCCAGATACATTAAGAAAGTGCGTCAGTGGCATAACCCGAAATATTTTTTGATGTGGAAGGTGCTTGCACATGTCTTTCTGTACATTCTGAAACCAGTGAGTGCTCAAAAGACAAAGACAATGAAGACAACATTCAACTTCAAAGCGATATGTATCGAACACAAACATGCCATGTAGGTACAGTAGAATTCTTATGGTACGAATTCAAAGGGAGCACGCAAAATATTGGTATCTTCTCGACTTCATATTAACCAAAAACAAGTTGAAGCTGATCATGAAGTTGAGCTTTATTTGGGTCAACTACTTCTTGCTGAAAGAAATTCATGATGTTCTTTTAAACTTTTCTGCCTTCACCATCTCTCAATAAAGTGCCGCAGTTTCCTCTCTCATGCTGCTGACGCTCAAAGGCGCGGTCACACTTGACATCAAAGGGAGTGAAAGCAGCAAAACTCATTGAAAATTCACTCGCTTCGCCACTTAAGCTGCCGGAAAACTGCGCCGCGCACACGACACCAACAAAAAAATCAGTCCTGGAGAATTTGCACTGGGCAACTAGAGGTGAAACGCCAGAGCATCTGGAAAACAGTGTCCCTTGAGAATTTATTCTATTTTGCCCATTTCCTAAGCATTGAAATTCGTACGAAGTTCTAGTTATGCTCGCAAAGCACTAAAAAGAAACAATTTACACTTTTATAAACATTGTTTTGTAAGATATGGCAGCAGACACTGCACGAGCAGACGCACTGGCAGCATTGGCAACAGATTCAGCCCGCAGCGCAAAAGCGAGACGCGCTAGGGCCTGTCGACTCGCTGCTGCTGCACCTTTTTCTACTTTCAGTGTTCTCAGGGATCGTAATCCAAACCAGGCTCTCTATGAACGTGTCCTTGTAAAGACCGTGAGCTTTGACGTGCTGCATAGGTAGTTCGCGGTAGCGCTGACACAATCCACTGCCGACGCTTTTACCACCATGTTGAATTTGTGGCTGCTTGTTTACATCACATGGTTTAAGAGCTGCTGCAGCGGTTGTAGCCAAAGTTGTGAAGCAAAAGGACGATCTGCTATTTCGTGGTGGGAAAATTGGTCTCGGACCGATTTTTTTTGCGTCGACCTCATCTAGAGTCTTCCAGTAACTTAAAGCGAGAGAAATTTTGGGAAGTTTTGCCGCATTCACTCTCTTCAAGGTCAAGTGTGAATGCGTCTTTCGAAGCTAAGTGTGAACAGGCCTACCTCGCACAGGCATTCTTTCGAAGCTAAGTGTGAACAGGCCTACCTCCCACAGACAAGCCACGTTGCGCCGCTCCGAACGTCAATCGCATGTTCGTATCATCCACGGTGGCTGGGGAAACCGTTAGTTTAACAACGAATTACAGCATATTTTGTATAATGTAGTTCATCTGAAACAGCCTTAAAATTCGTATCATAATTAAAATCACATCAACAATAATCGTATCATCGAGATTCTTCTGTAGTTTTTTCAGTCATCACGTGGTAACAGCTCATGCTTGAGCGCTAGGCTACCAAATGTTTATGCTTTTGACAGCAAAAGCTGTTTGGCACCATAGTTGTCTGCAGCTGCCGTTGTTCATCACTGCTATCGCACAAAATAAGAAAGTAAAGGAATAAAAATGTATACATGATGGAGTGGTGTCATTAATCTATATGTCGTGTTTCACGTCCCAAAACCAGCATATGATTATGAGAGACGCCGTAGTGGAGGGCTCCAAAAATTTCGACCACCTGAGGTTCTTCAACGTGCACCCAAATCTGAACACCTGGGCCTACGACATTTCCGCCTCCATCGGAAATGCAGCCGCCGCAGCCGGGATTTGATCTCGCGACCTGCAGGTCAGCAGCCGAGTACCTTAGCCACTAGATCACCGTGGCAGGGCTGATGGAGGGGTGTCAAAACCCAGACTATCTGTGTGACAGCCCAGAATTCCACCCCAGAGCGGCGCCAGTGCTTGAAACTCCTTTGCAAACAAAGTCTATTCAAATTTTATATCGGGGAAGTGATCATGTTAACACGTGTAATAAAATGCCTTTGAAAAGTAAACTAACAACTGTTCTTCCGACAAAGCGAATTGCTTAACAAGTGAATCGTTGAATGTTTTTAACTCATTTCAATCGGCTCAGCCATAATTATTTATTGTTGTGATCCATGAAAGAAAAAAAAAGTCACATAGTGCCTCCAGGTGGTTAGCGGGTACCATGCTTCTCCAAAGAATGATGAATAATGGCAGAGTGGACGCTTTCCCGCATCACAATGATGACTTTTGGCATAGCGGGTGCCATGCAAGTGTACTTGTAGTACAGTATAGACCACTTATAATGCAAGTTGTGGGAGTCACAAATGTCTTCACAATTGTGCAAAACGTGTTAACCATGCAGCTTGTGTGTTCGAGAATTGAAGCGTACAGTGCGTGGTGCTTACATCTACTTAAATTTTCATGTGGAAAAAAATTTAAAGGGACACTGACACAAAATTTTGTAGGCGAGACAGGAAGTGAGGTACTTTTATCTAGAGACATACACAACATCTACAACAAGGGTAACTACTAAAGCTGTGGAATTGCAAAATTTTGGGTGCAAAGCAAATTAGAATACTGAAGCATGAGTGAGCATCAAATCGAACATCTTTATAATATTTCTTAAACACTTCTGGAATATTTTTCTTGTAGTTTGAAGTGCGATGTGGGGGGGGGGGGGGAACAGATGGAAGAGATATTTAAGTGAATTTTTATGATTTATAGCAACATGAAAGTGCTTTTTTTTTTGCTAAGTTTATTAAGTGCTCATGGGGTGGTATTGTAGTTTTATCAATAATGAGGCAATGCTGAGGCCGAATTGTATTAGTACATGATTTGGTGCAACTAAAGTGTTGCCAACAACACTTTACACATGAAAGAAAATGATGCTTTTTTCTCAGCCTCTCCTCTTTAGACATCACCATACTAGAATAGTATTAAGGCCGTAACCTTAATACTATAAGAACTAGCAGTAACCCAGATGACACCCCACCAGTAATGATAGAAGTCAGAAAAGCTTTGGAGAGCATGCAAAAAGGCAAAGCTGCTGGTGAGGATCAGGTAACATCAGATCTGCTGAAAGATAGAGGACAGATTGTGTTAGAAAAACTAGCCACCCTGTTTACGAGGTGTCTCCTGACGGGAAGAGTACCAGAGTCTTGGAAGCACGCTAACGTCAGCTTAATACATAAGAAAGGAGATGACAAGGACTTGAAGAATTACAGGCCGATCAGCTTGCTCTCTGTAGTATACAAGCTATTTACAAAGGTAATTGCTAACAGAGTAAAGAAAACATTAGAATTCAATCAACCAAAGGAACAAGCAGGATTTCGAACAGGCTACTCAACAATCGACCACTTCATACTATCAATCAGGTAATAGAGAAATGCTCAGAGTATAACCAACCACTATACATAGCCTTCATAGATTACGAGGAGGTGTTTGATTCAGTAGAAATATCAGCAGTCATGCAGACACTGCGGAATCAGGGTGTCGATAAAGCATATATAAACATCCTGGAAGAAATCTGCAGGGGATCAACTGCTATCATAGTGCTTCGTAAGGAAAGCAACAGAATACCAATCAAGAAGGGCGCAAGGCAGGGGTATACAATCTCCCCAATGCTATTTACCGTGAGATTTCAGGAGGTTTTCAGAGGCCTAGAATGGGAACAGTTAGGGATGAGACTTAATGGAGAGTACCTTAGTAACCTGCGCTTTGCCAATGACATTGCACTGCTGAGTAATTCAGGGGACGAATTGCCACTCATGATTTCGGAGTTAGACAAGGAGAGCAGAAAGGTAGGTCATAAAATGAATCTGCAGAAAACGAAAGTAATGTACAACAACCTCCGAAAAGAGCAGCGCTTCGAGATAGGTAATAGTGCACTTCAAGTTGTAAAAGACTATGTCTACTTAGGGCAGGTAATAACCGCGGAGCCGAGCCACGAGATTGAAGTAACTAGAAGAATAAAATAGGATGGAACACATTTGGCAAGCACTCTCAAATTATGACAGGTAGATTGCCACTATCCCTCAAGAGGAAGGTATATAACAGCTGTATCCTGCCGATACTTAGCTACAGAACAGAAACATGGAGACTTACAAAGAGGGTTCAGCTTAGATTGAGAACGACGCAGTGAGCAATGGAAAGAAAAATGGTAGGTGTAACCTTAAGAGACAAAAAGAGAGCAGAGTGGAACGGGGGTTAAGGATATCATAGTTGAAATAAAGAAGAGAAAATGGACATTGGTCGGGCATGTAGCGCGTAGACAGGATAACCGCTGGTCATTAAGAGTAACTAACTGGATTCCCAGAGAAGGGAAGCGGGTTAGGGGGAGACAGAAGGTTAGGTGGGCACATGAGATTAAGAAGTTTGCGGGTAAAAATTGGCAGCAGCAAGCACAGGACCGGGTTAACTGGCGGAACATGGGAGAGGCCTTTGTCCTGCAGTGGACGTAGTCAGGCTGATGATGATGATGATGGTGGTACTTGAATATTGGAAATTTTCTATGCTAAAAATCTTTGCGTCCAATTTTCCGGACCTGCTGCCCAAATATCAGGTTTTCTTGAGTCAATACATTTGCGTCCGTAGCGGAACTTGCCTCAGTAAGGAAGTGTGCTAAGTTGAAGCTTGTGAAAAATTCTGAAGGGGTCATTTTATTTTCATGTTTACTGTATTTACCTTGACAATCTTGTAGCATAGCCTGAAAGGCAGCTTTGCTGCAATATAAGAATGTGATGAGGTGAAGTGTATTGAAGATTCAAAGGGGTCACTTTTCATCTCACGTTGACTGCATTTGTCCTTGGGAAGTAATTGAATAGTTAGAATAATAAAAATTCCAGTCAAAATTAAATCAAATGGCAAATGCTATTAAAAATTATTCCAAAGTTTGATTTTTTGCACACTGCTAGTAAATAAAGCCTACAATATATTTAAAATCAATTTTAAAGTGCATGCTGCACGACTGAGAGAGATGCGGAACCCTTCGCGATGTGGCATTCACATGGCTGAAATGTAAACAAACCTACATCACAAATTTTTGTTGCCTCTTTGCTTGCACTCACTTTTCACTTGTGCTACCTGTGATATCTTCTTCTGTGCCTACGGTTTTGCGAGTGCTGGTTGTCGGAGGGGCGCATGCTCGCTTGCACGCGCCACCACATCACAGTTTTGCATGCTCACATGGCCAACTGTGTTTACATTGCTGCTGGACCTGCTTCTGCCCAGCTGGATGCTCTTCGAAACTCAAATGGTCACTGGGTGCTCTAAAAACATCTCAA
Source organism: Rhipicephalus microplus (assembly GCF_043290135.1). Taxonomy (NCBI): domain Eukaryota; kingdom Metazoa; phylum Arthropoda; class Arachnida; order Ixodida; family Ixodidae; genus Rhipicephalus; species Rhipicephalus microplus. The sequence goes on along the minus strand of NC_134701.1, from coordinate 300,096,838 downwards.
AATATATAGCCAATGTACACTCGTGCGAACGAGGTTTATAGCTGTGATAAGTGGGTCATAGGCTATTTATTGCAAACAAGAAAGGCAACATGCAAAGATTTTGTGTCAGTGCTCATTTAATGTGCAAACACTCGCGTTGCCAACTAAATGAATTTGAAAGAATGGGGGGGGGGGGAGGTCTAACAGAAAAAAGCACCATCGTGAAAATTTGCCGACTACTTTTCAGAGAGCCTCGATTATGTGCATTACCTAGAAACTATGTCAAATATGTCCGAAATGGCACGCACTAAAAGATGCCCTCGTTCGATTTCATGAGTGTGCACCTGATTTGACGACATTGCAATCTAATTGTGAACCACCATTCGAGAGCTACGCGTGCTACTCTAATTTTCATTAACAATATGTATTCCTTCCCATCAAGTGCAGCCACTGCAAAAAGTTTCATTCTCTTCAAACCAAACGGCAACTTAGCACATGACCAATACCATAATGCAACTAACGCTAATTAGGCCGAGCCTGCTATTCGATATGTTGTGGCGGGAAGTTTGGTCAAGACATTGAGATCTGGCGTCGGAAAGGTCGCACTCAAGCACTGAACCAAGAATAGTGTATGTGGCGCGAAGTTTGCTGCATTCGGGGCTGAAAGATCAACAATTACGAAAACCTGCCAAACTTATGTAATACCGGAGTCCTGCATTACCTTTACTGGTCATGAAGATTCGGCGAAAATTCGATATAGGGACTGGAGCAACTGCTAGAGGGGGGGGGTGCCCTCGCCCACGCTGGGGCATTGGAGCGACCACGGCGCTGCAATTGTACGGCACGCACCGCAACTGTGAATCTTTCACAAATGTACCCGTGAAGGTTGATTGCATCTTTAGAGTGAGGTTACCTTCAAGGCGATTCGGGAAGCTCTACTACAGTGAAATTTAGTGTCGAATGAGGCCTTGAAGTTAGAGATCCAATGGCATGCTGATTCCATTGTAAGAAATGCTACCGCTATAAAATCATGCCTATTTTTTTCCTGAAGCATCTAGTGAAAATTTGGGAACAATTCTGAGTTTTTCAATGATTCCGGTGGTTTTTAAGGCCTCATGGAAGTGCAGTGGTTGCAACTTTTGAGAATGAATATCCAACCTTTCAGGCTCTATATACTTTCGGTGTTTCTATACAAAAATATATATCTCAATATAGCGTCATACACATCAATGGGGTTCCGTGAGAGGGCAAACAGGCGTCGAAAAATCCTGTATTGTCTCGGGGTCATGACTCTCACGAAGGGAGCAAACTGGGTGTTTGGATGAAACTGTTTGTTAGGCCAGACTTGTGGCTGGTAAACAGAAAGTTAGGTTGCAGCAACACACTCACACTGATAGTGACGAACAGAGCGTCAACTATCGATCAACTGACAAACAACGATGTGCGATGGCATTTATACATGTTCCGTCGGATGTTCCAGTGTCATTGCTAGCCGTTACATATGTTCCAGAACAATCTGTAATCTTTGTGTGGTGCTTGTAATCACATTGGAACATTCTACGATTATCTCTATAATTCCTTAGTCAATCGGCATGGTTGTTCAAGGCAGCGCTTACACGTGTAGTGGGGTGATAACAACACTTGAGAAAGGAGCGTGGCAGTATTGTAGCAGGTCCTGCACTATAAGTGGTTTTTTTATAAGTGGTCTACATGGTAATTGCCCCAGGAGTGTTTAAAAAAGTTTCTAGGAAGGCACCTCAAAATCAAGGGGGGGTGCAAAATACACAATACACAAGAAAAAAAGGGCATAGGATGACACACTACAAGCTACTGAATTCTTTATTCAGGAAAAATATGATTAAAATGCAGTAAAAAAAATCAAACCATGAGTTGATGTAAAACAATTAAGCGGGCAGACCGGTTTTTGAAACCAAAAAGTGAAAAAAAATTTTTTTTTTCAAAATTGACATATTTGGTTTTTTCAAGTACAGTCGAATCTCGATAATTCGAAGTTGAAGGGGCCCGAAAATTTGTTCGAATTAAAAGAAGTTTGAATTAATGAAAGTAAGTAAACAGAGGGCTCCCCATGCAGTGGCACATGTGCATTGAGCTAACACATGAGGGGGAAGTTTCAGAAGACTTACATTTATTGACAAATCACAGGACATCCGTCATTAATTGAAGTAATCGGTAATGCGCGTCTGCGCAGGTTTGCCTTGCAGCGAGTCAATCAATTTTGCACGCAGCTTGCAAAGCATGTCTACTTTGGCTTCAACTTTCTCCTGGCAAGAGAAGTTGCGCGCGGCAATGTCCAGCGCCGACACTCTCTTAAGACGACATTGACTGCATCTCATCTGCTACCCTCTGCCAAAGCCACAGCGTGGCCAGCACATGACAAGAAAGGAGAAGCGTCTCCACGAGGAGAGGAGCAGATCAGCATTTGAAATAAACGAACACTCCATGGCAGCTTTTTTTTTTTTTTTTTGCTCTTTTCGTGTGCCTCATTGAAAGTTGAAGGGTTACATGGCGGCAGGACCGAGAAAAGGGGAAGCATAGCACAAGCACATGAGAGAGAGCCACACTCCCCGACAGGTATTTTTCTCTCTCTCTTTGCGCACGGCGTTGGAAGGAGAAGGGTCTTTACGTGGCATAGGCGGAAAAGGGAGAAGCGTCGCAAAGGCGTGTCGCAAATCGGCATTTGAGAGAGAGTGAAAATTCCACCGCAGCCTTTTCTTTCCTTTTCTTTTCCTTTTTCGCGCTGCGTTGAGGCGTCGGTGGTGCCGCGGCGGGATTGGGCGGGGTGCTGAGAGCCTTTTCCAAGCGCGGTATGTCCGAATTGACCGTCGCAAGTGCATGCTCGTTCGAATTACCGGGCGTTTTCGCCCATTGAAATACACATAGCTTTGACGGGACCTCATCGTGAGTTCCAATTGTGCGTGTTTGAATTAATGAGATTCGACTGTATTTTTCTATCTTTGTGCAAATTTTCACACACCAGGAAGTGGTACTTTTTTTGTAATGTAATTCTAACAGTCCAGACTCACGGTGCAGTTAACATGTACACCATGCAAAAAAAAAAATGGGAAACCGACTTCGAGGCTCCTTTATAATTTGCCAAAACCTGTGTTAGAACCTCTGCTATGAATTTATGAGCACTTTTATGAGGATTGTAAAATATGCGCACCATAATTGTTGCTTTTTTGAAGAAGCTGTGTGTTTTCAGTTTTTTTCACTTTTCTCAAAAAGTAAATTTACGACTGTTCAATTTCGAGGCCTCAATATCTCTGCAGCTAGGGCAGGTGCAACAATAATTCTTTTCGCAATGGAAACCTGTATGTGTGTAGAATGCAAGTATGAGATCAGAATATAGAGCACAAGCCTTTTTAATTAATTATTCATCAAAATTGTGACACAATTCCAACTGCTTTTGACAATGAATAGTTCATTTGTTGTAAAATTACCAAGAAAGTCCTAAAAACAAAAAAACTTGCATACTTTCAATATATTGTCATTAATCTATGTTGGCATATTTTAAATATCACTTTTAGTTAAGCACTTTTTTTTATCGCAAATTTAAACAATAGGGAGTGAACTTAAGTTATCTCAGGAACAAGATGAGTTAGAGGAAAACTAATTAAATATTTGAAATCAGCATAAAAAGCAGCAAGTATTGCTCATAGCAGAAAACAAACAAACGATACCGCAAGTATATACAGTTAAGGTACTAGGGCTGACGTTAAGCGCCAAGGAGGGCCACAACAAGGAGGCACTCAAGCGCCTTGAAAAAAGCATGAACAATTTTGCTAGAGGCATTGCTAGAATCGCCAACAAGAGAGCAGGCCTCCTAAAAGACAATATCATAAAGGTGTATCACGCCTTTCTCCTAAGTCACGTAGCATACGCGTTCCCGTTTCTGAAACTTACGAAGGCTGAAATCGAAAAGGTCGACTCCATGCTCCGCAGGGGACTGAAAACGGCACTCGGCTTGCCCAACAGCACGAGGAACGAGCAACTCGGTCTGCACAACACAGGCGAAGAAAGTTTTGAGGCCCAGAGAGTGGCACCAATCACACATTTGTTGTTGACGCAGGTCGGCCATCTAATCCTACGAGACGCAGGCATTTGCCCAATTTTTCAACCAGAGAAAAGAACCCAACTTGGTAATGACGTGAGGAAACACATTAGGGTTGAGCCGATCCCCCGCATCGTTCACCCAACGTTCAACAAAGGCCGAAGCAGGGTCAGGGCGAGGGCACTCATAAACATAGCAAAAAAACACAACACGCACATGCCATTCGAAGATGCCGCCTATTCGTAGATGCCGCCTGCTACTATAGCAGGGAGGTGTTTGCCATAGCGGTCGTTGATATAGACAGAAACCTCATAAACGCGGCAACCGTCCAAACAAGCCATGTCGACGAAGCAGAGGAAATGGCGATGGCGCTAACCTTGCAGAGCTGGCAAGCCTATTGGACAATATACACACCACACAATATACACATTTACACAATATACACAATATACACATTTAGGCCCACCAAATCAAATCAGTTCATGAACTTCGCAACAATCTATTTTTTTATCTGAAACAAACACCAAAACACAGCAATAAACAAAGCCACAAGTGCATTCAAGGTTACGAGCACAAAGATTAGGCAAGTTCGTTTTGGTAAATATCTTAGGAAACTTTATGCTCTGAACATAGAGCTCTTGGTACCCAAATAATGCACAATGCCGAAGTCTATGTGTTTGCAGCCGTCACTTGATGCCCCAAGATTACCTCAACAATGCCTATGTTTTTGATTGTTGGTGACCATTGCCAAAGAAATTTATTTTGTTCTTAGCATTTGAGCATTGGCTGTCTAAAGTAAATATGAACTGCCAGTGGCCATGATTTCTTTAGTAACACCGAGCCCAACCAGCCACTTGCAAGCAGCTGCAGGAGTTGTTGCCGTTGTAGCTTCTGCTCAAAGGAACAGCTCAGTGAAAAGAAAAGGCAGCGCCAAGCATCCTTGTTGCAGGCTGCTCGGCTTAAATTATGATGCAGGTGTTTAGACAATAAACATTTCCATGGCGAGCATCACATTGAGGTTCCTGCCCAGAGCTTCTTGTGATCGATGCAGGAGACTCTTCGGGAGAGAAGTCACCAGAGTGAGTCGTCTGCCACGGGCCGCCTTGGGCCGGCAAGTGTAGTCTTGCTGGAAGGTCAGCCTCCGAACCACCAGATGGTGGTGACCATGGACGTGGGCACTTCGCAAGCCCTGGGCTCCAGCTGCGGCTGGGGACCTACGGCACGCCACGCTGCCCTGTTGTCGGTAGGGGCCGTGCACATCGACATACCGCAGCACCCTGTGGTGCTCCACAGCATGGTCACTCGGTCGAGCAAGCAGCTGTCCACCACTCTACAAGAACTGCGCCGCAGTGCACCGGGTCGCACAGCTCAGCGGCAGCCCACAGAAGAGATGGCTCTGGTAAGATTTTCCTTGCATCTGTCTATGCAACTGATCATTTTTGAGCACACATGAATGCTCTAAGTCTGTTTGGCTTGAACGTGGAGCACGTTGAGGTGCTCTCGTTTTGACCTCGAACGACAACCGACATGTAATCGTGCAACTCTAGCACACGATGCCTATCGGGCCTCCGATCGCTTGAATGCTTTCTTTGGCGCAGATTGAGAGTGGGCTTTATGTTTCAGAGTCAACAAAACATTCATTTCGGTAGCACACTGTGAAAAGCCAGGCATGATAGAGAACACATAGACAGGTTGTTAGTGCTAGTCCAGTCTCATGCTCCTGTCTGCGTCCTTACTTTTTGAGCTACTGAAATTGTGGTACCACGACGGGCCGAAGGGTAAGTCAAGAGCATACATTGAATAGGAACCACGACCTTTTAAGGTATACTCCCATAAATACAAACTCTCTGATGACAAATTCTTGCTTAAGACAAACAGCACGGGAATGTCTGTTTTGTTTCCCATAGACTCCATGCAAAAAAAAAAAAACCTGCCTAAGATGAATCGCATAACAGGCCTCTTCTGTTAAGACAAACTCTCACAATGACCAACAACTACAGGAATTCTGCACAACGAACACTATAGTCTTGATGGGAGCATTCAGGCAAACAAGTGAAAACAAAATGAGAAAAAAAAAGCCTTCCTGCTGCAAAGACTTAAAGCAAATAAATGCTAAATTGAAAAGAAAGGTCAGCACATAAAGCTGGTATCTGCTTCACCCCTAGCTTGTAGGTGGAAAAAGGGCCAGCTTTATTGGCCTGGAACGCAACAAAAAGCGTTCGTCTTTTATTTTGTATTCTTCTCACGTTCTCAGTTCCCCAACAAGAGTACAATAGAGAACAGAACACAAGAGCTTAGCTGTAGGGTGAATTCAATTGAAGGGGGGGGGGGAAACGAAAGAAAGCCAAACTAAAGTGAAAATGGGGATAGAGATTGTCTGTGCTTTATTATCTTCATCACATGAAATGAAAAGTGTGCACATATTCAGCACTAGCAGTCTTATCAGAGGAGTCAAAAGCATTCTTATTGCCGTCACACAATGGCGCCTGAGCACATGTCGTGGTCAGTTTGCATTATTTTACATTGGGCCTGTGCGTGTTGTATCTCTTCCAGTGAAATGCAGCAAATTCTGATGCACCATTTTCTTTATGACATAAAGGAAGGTGAGTCTGCACAATAAATAAAGCTCTGTTTTGTCTTTTTTGGTTGCCCGAGGCTTGTGATCGTGAGTGTAGTGTTCATGGAGATCTTCAACTGCACATTGTTCAAGAAAAGTTACTGCGGGCTGAAAATAAGAACATATACAAACCTTCAAGAAGAACTTGCAGACTTTCAGAAACAACTTGGTGTATATTGGTTTTGTCAAGGTAACGGTATGCAATGGAGGCATATGCAAAAAAGATAGAAAAGCCTGTAAAACAGCCTCTCAGAAGGTGAACAGCCACAACAATAAATTTTTCTTTCTTTGAAGAAAAAATGTGCTTGTCTTTCCCTTTTTATCATTTTCTAATCATGAAAATATGGGTGTGCTGCACTTAGATAAGTGCATTGATTCTACTTGAAAGCGAAGTTATCATCAAGCTAAGCCAAATAAATGCTTTTCTTGTTCTTTTCCTCCCCCTTATAAGTATACTCGATAGAGTGGTTTCAAACAACATATTTCCGTGCACTTGGCATGTAAGCATTCGGCTTTTCAGGGCACTTCTGATAAGACAAACTTCTGATAAGACTGTAGTGAGGGAAAGACGACGACGAAAGACACGAGCAAGCAAGCAAGCACCAGCCTCAGTAGCAGCACCAGACTCGAGCTCGCGCTTGCTCGGATTTTGACTGCTTTATGCCTGCCGCTTCTTGGTGCTTCATGGTTATTGTTTGTTGAGCTTTCTTGATGTCCAGCGTCAATAAATGGCATCACATTTGGTGGAGGTACATGGATTCGCTGTATCGATCTGGACCTTCGCTACCAGAAGCTCTCCCCGCTTCGTGACCCCATTACCACCATGGCCAACAAGACCCCTCCCCAACCTGAACCCTCAGCCGTCAACATCACCTGCGGCACCATGTATTGCCAGCGAGAGTCGCCCATCTTCACCAGCTCCGAGAACTCTGATGTGGATGATTGGCTCTGCCCCTCAGCAACCTGCACTGTATGTCCCAGTCTCTGAGCCCGTCTCTGCGCCGCTTACTTACGCTGCTATCGCCTCTCTGCCACCTCAGCAGCCTTCACCCTATTCCGGCTCTGCGATGCCGAGCCCCGCCTCACTACTGACCACGAATTCTGCACCGCCGCTTCCCTACGCAGGGCCTTCGTCTGTGTTGTTCCGCCGCCGCCCAGGTGTGTGAGGAACGCCACAAAGCAGGCCCATCTGCTTCACCTGTGGTGTTGCTGGCCGCATCGCTCGCCACTGCTGCCGCTACTTCTTTTATTTTTCAACGCAATGACTACGCCCGTTTCCTCCTCGCCAAGCACACCACCGATTCCCATCTCGGATAACTGCTCCTCCTTCTCCAGTGCCAGTGCCCGTCCCCCATCTCCTCCACAATGCTCTCTGCCCCCCATGCGTTGCCGCTCCTCTATAGAGGAGGGAAACTGATTGGTGCAGCTGCAGAGGCAAAAGCTTCAGGCAAGTCGGACTGCCCAAAACCTCTATGTATTTTGCGCGAAACGTTACTGACGTCGAAGTCGAAGGAACCGCAGCCGTAGTGCTTATTGACACAGGAGCTGCTGTTTCGGTCATCTCTGAAACACTATGCCGCAAGCTAAAGAAGCTGACGACCTAGCTGTCTGGACTAATGCTCTGCGCAGCTAGCTCTCAGTGGATTGTGCCGTCAGCTGTGTGCACAGCGCAGATTATTATTTAGGATTCACTCTATGTGATCGAGTTTTTCGTGCTACCCTCCTGCTCCCACGCAGTTTATTCCTGGGTGGGACTTCCTCACAAGTTATAGCGCAATCATAGACTGCTCTTGTACAGAAGTCGTTCTTACACCCTTGCAGACCTCTCTATCGCAGAATTCTCCTTCTCACAAACTTGTCGTCGCGGAGGACACAGATACCCCCCCCCCCCCCCCAAGGGCGTGGACCCTTGTCTCCCTAACGTGTACAACTGCGCTGGACGGGGCAGCATTTTTCGCTTTGTCGGAAGTCTTCCTGCATTGCCGCAGCTTACAACTCCCCTTTGCAGTACTCTCAGTTAAATCTAGTGCGACGATGGTGCTTGTTGCCAACTCACTCACGTCTGCCATGACGTTGCTTCGAGGGCAATCTGTGGGGCGTATACAAAGCGCCGACCTCCTGAGTTCTCTAGATATTTATGAGGACGAACCCTATCTTCAGTTAAATGCCATGACGTCGCCTGTTCTGAAGTCTTCAGCCCTAGATAAGTTTCTCCCTTCAATTGCCCACGACCTACTGCTATCATATCGCACCTAACTTCTCGCTTTTCAGCACGACTTCCACTCATCTTTCGATTGCACCCGGCCAACCGTGGGCCGCACTAAGACCGTCACTCACTACGACGACTTGTGGGGGTGCTGACACCCCCCCCCCCCCTGTAAAGTTGTCTGCGCCGCGTGGCGCACGTGTCTCGCCCCAAGGCTTTATTTTGGTGGTGACCACCGCCGGGCGATAGATGGCGTTGTGGTCGCTTTGAGTGCCACTGTTGGTAGAGTGGTAGCGCCGGCGGTGGCCCCTGGCGGAAGGCGGGCCTTGGTGCTGGGCGAGCGTTGAGCGGGTCTCTTCTGCGCGTGGCGGCTGCCGCGAACGGTTGTCTGTCGCGTGGGCCCTCCGGTGCTCGGCACCGCGGGCGTCGCGCCGGGGCCCCACGTGGAAGGTCAGGCGTTGGCGCCGCCGCCTTGGGTATGTGCTAGTGTGTTGGGTGTGTTAGTGTGTGTTTATTATGTTATTCTGTGTTTAGTGTGTCACTGCGTTATGTTGTTTGTATGGTAGCATGTTAATTAAAATTGATGTAACATTCGGCGGACGATATCGTCGTCTAAATTAGTTAAGAAATGTATGTACGTTCTGTACTTTGTACCGACTGCGTCAACTGTGTCCGTTCACTCCAAGAGCGTGGCGTGGCGAGGCGCTCGTTCGTCTCGCCGAGACGCCACATTGGCTGCCCAACGTGGAGCTCTTGGAGTATCGGACGACAGTTTTTGCGGTTCGGTACAGAGATTTTGTTAAGAGCCGGAGTAGAGTAGGCCTAGGGGGGACTTCTTTGCTAGCGTCCGTGGTGTGCTTTGTTGAGAAGCGAGGAGATTGGTTTTGTAAAGTGTTTGAATTTGTCGGCAGGTTGACTTCCTATTTATTTTTTTTGCTCGCAAGTGTTGTTATTTTTTGTTGTTAGTTTTCAAAACGTTGTTGAATTAGGACGAGAGCCATGCGGTCCGCATCCTGGGGTGAGCAAGGCCTAGAGCACGTGGTTTGTAGGCCAGGCCCGAAGCGAGTGAGTACGGAAGCCTCGTGGGTGGTCCGATTTTCTGTAAATAGCTTCTTCTATATCTTTGGGCTCAGGGAGCCGGGCGTCGTTGCTGTCTGGTATTGCGGCTCGGCGCCGGGGCGTCGTGACACCGCCCGGGGCGGTGGACGCCGATCGCTCGGTAAGCTGCTGTGTGCGGCGAGCGATAGGGCCACTCCACAGAGTGGATGTCTCCTCGCGGCTGCCTCTTCTGCGCCTAGGCTGGGTGGATGCCGGTTGTTGCCAAGCGACTCATTAGGCCTAAGGCTCTGCGCAGCCGCCTGTCGCACGTGGCACAACTAGGTTGATCGTGGCGTTGCGCTCTGCTTCCCTCACTTTTTTTTTTATCTTGCGATGCAAGGGTTAGAAAAAGTGATTTTTGTTTTATTTTGATGGGCGTCTCGGCCGCCACCGATGTATTAGCTAGCAGTACTGACCAACGTACCACGTGGACGAAAAGCTCTAAGATCCGTTCCCGAGGACCTGCTCGATTGTTTTCTTTCTAGTTTTTTTTTTGTTGTTATTGATGTATTTGGCGGGAGGGATGTCATCCACGGCCGGCTGTCCTGCACATCGTCAGCGTCGCTGGCCAAGAATGCGGTCGTGAGGTCGGGCGATGGAGATGCCTGGGACCTGCGCAACTGCCTGCAGTCCGGCGCCCTCCCCAGTGCTGGTCGCAACTGGAAGACGTGTCGGCGCTAGCGACGGATCGTCGCGCCGACGGCAACGTTGCTGTTGCGGGGCCGGTACTGAGGTGAAGTCTAGCCGGACAGTGCAGCAGTGTCGATCAGCGGCAGTGCCGTGGTGCAAGGACATTATGGTCATGCGATATTATTTTTTGTTAAAGCTTGTGTAGCTATTTATTGATTTCGGGGTATGGTTTGATTTAAGCTTGGGGGAATGTGGGGGGGCTGACACCCCCCCCCCTGTAAGGTTGTCTGCGCCGCGTGGCGCACGTGTCTCGCCCCAAGGCTTTATTTTGGTGGTGACCACCGCCGGGCGATAGATGGCGTTGTGGTCGCTTTGAATGCCACTGTTGGTAGAGTGGTAGCGCCGGCGGTGGCCCCTGGCGGAAGGCGGGCCTTGGTGGTGGGCGAGCGTTGAGCGGGTCTCTTCTGCGCGTGGCGGCTGCCGCGAACGGTTGTCTGTCGCGTGGGCACCCCGGTGCTCGGCACCGCGGGCTTCGCGCCGGGGCCCCACGTGGAAGGTCAGGCGTTGGCGCCGCCGCCTTGGGTATGTGCTAGTGTGTTGGGTGTGTTAGTGTGTGTTTATTATGTTATTCTGTGTTTAGTGTGTCACTGCGTTATGTTGTTTGTATGGTAGCATGTTAATTAAAATTGATGTAACATTCGGCGGACGATATCGTCGTCTAAATTAGTTAAGAAATGTATGTACGTTCTGTACTTTGTACCGACTGCGTCAACTGTGTCCGTTCACTCCAAGAGCGTGGCGTGGCGAGGCGCTCGTTCGTCTCGCCGAGACGCCACATTGGCTGCCCAACGTGGAGCTCTTGGAGTATCGGACGACAGTTTTTGCGGTTCGGTACAGAGATTTTGTTAAGAGCCGGAGTAGAGTAGGCCTAGGGGGGACTTCTTTGCTAGCGTCCGTGGTGTGCTTTGTTGAGAAGCGAGGAGATTGGTTTTGTAACGTGTTTGAATTTGTCGGCAGGTTGACTTCCTATTTATTTTTTTTGCTCGCAAGTGTTGTTATTTTTTGTTGTTAGTTTTCAAAACGTTGTTGAATTAGGACGAGAGCCATGCGGTCCGCATCCTGGGGTGAGCAAGGCCTAGAGCACGTGGTTTGTAGGCCAGGCCCGAAGCGAGTGAGTACGGAAGCCTCGTGGGTGGTCCGATTTTCTGTAAATAGCTTCTTCTATATCTTTGGGCTCAGGGAGCCGGGCGTCGTTGCTGTCTGGTATTGCGGCTCGGCGCCGGGGCGTCGTGACACCGCCCGGGGCGGTGGACGGGCGGTGGACGCCGATCGCTCGGTAAGCTGCTGTGTGCGGCGAGCGATAGGGCCACTCCACAGAGTGGATGTCTCCTCGCGGCTGCCTCTTCTGCGCCTAGGCTGGGTGGATGCCGGTTGTTGCCAAGCGACTCATTAGGCCTAAGGCTCTGCGCAGCCGCCTGTCGCACGTGGCACAACTAGGTTGATTTGTGGCGTTGCGCTCTGCTTCCCTCACTTTTTTTTTTATCTTGCGATGCAAGGGTTAGAAAAAGTGATTTTTGTTTTATTTTGATGGGCGTCTCGGGCGCCACCGATGTATTAGCTAGCAGTACTGACCAACGTACCACGTGGACGAAAAGCTCTAAGATCCGTTCCCGAGGACCTGCTCGATTGTTTTCTTTCTAGTTTTTTTTTTGTTGTTATTGATGTATTTGGCGGGAGGGATGTCATCCACGGCCGGCTGTCCTGCACATCGTCAGCGTCGCTGGCCAAGAATGCGGTCGTGAGGTCGGGCGATGGAGATGCCTGGGACCTGCGCAACTGCCTGCAGTCCGGCGCCCTCCCCAGTGCTGGTCGCAACTGGAAGACGTGTCGGCGCTAGCGACGGATCGTCGCGCCGACGGCAACGTTGCTGTTGCGGGGCCGGTACTGAGGTGAAGTCTAGCCGGACAGTGCAGCAGTGTCGATCAGCGGCAGTGCCGTGGTGCAAGGACATTATGGTCATGCGATATTATTTTTTGTTAAAGCTTGTGTAGCTATTTATTGATTTCGGGGTATGGTTTGATTTAAGCTTGGGGGAATGTGGGGGGGTTGACACCCCCCCCCCTGTAAGGTTGTCTGCGCCGCGTGGCGCACGTGTCTCGCCCCAAGGCTTTATTTTGGTGGTGACCACCGCCGGGCGATAGATGGCGTTGTGGTCGCTTTGAGTGCCACTGTTGGTAGAGTGGTAGCGCCGGCGGTGGCCCCTGGCGGAAGGCGGGCCTTGGTGGTGGGCGAGCGTTGAGCGGGTCTCTTCTGCGCGTGGCGGCTGCCGCGAACGGTTGTCTGTCGCGTGGGCACCCCGGTGCTCGGCACCGCGGGCTTCGCGCCGGGGCCCCACGTGGAAGGTCAGGCGTTGGCGCCGCCGCCTTGGGTATGTGCTAGTGTGTTGGGTGTGTTAGTGTGTGTTTATTATGTTATTCTGTGTTTAGTGTGTCACTGCGTTATGTTGTTTGTATGGTAGCATGTTAATTAAAATTGATGTAACATTCGGCGGACGATATCGTCGTCTAAATTAGTTAAGAAATGTATGTACGTTCTGTACTTTGTACCGACTGCGTCAACTGTGTCCGTTCACTCCAAGAGCGTGGCGTGGCGAGGCGCTCGTTCGTCTCGCCGAGACGCCACATTGGCTGCCCAACGTGGAGCTCTTGGAGTATCGGACGACAGTTTTTGCGGTTCGGTACAGAGATTTTGTTAAGAGCCGGAGTAGAGTAGGCCTAGGGGGGACTTCTTTGCTAGCGTCCGTGGTGTGCTTTGTTGAGAAGCGAGGAGATTGGTTTTGTAACGTGTTTGAATTTGTCGGCAGGTTGACTTCCTATTTATTTTTTTTGCTCGCAAGTGTTGTTATTTTTTGTTGTTAGTTTTCAAAACGTTGTTGAATTAGGACGAGAGCCATGCGGTCCGCATCCTGGGGTGAGCAAGGCCTAGAGCACGTGGTTTGTAGGCCAGGCCCGAAGCGAGTGAGTACGGAAGCCTCGTGGGTGGTCCGATTTTCTGTAAATAGCTTCTTCTATATCTTTGGGCTCAGGGAGCCGGGCGTCGTTGCTGTCTGGTATTGCGGCTCGGCGCCGGGGCGTCGTGACACCGCCCGGGGCGGTGGACGCCGATCGCTCGGTAAGCTGCTGTGTGCGGCGAGCGATAGGGCCACTCCACAGAGTGGATGTCTCCTCGCGGCTGCCTCTTCTGCGCCTAGGCTGGGTGGATGCCGGTTGTTGCCAAGCGACTCATTAGGCCTAAGGCTCTGCGCAGCCGCCTGTCGCACGTGGCACAACTAGGTTGATCGTGGCGTTGCGCTCTGCTTCCCTCACTTTTTTTTTTATCTTGCGATGCAAGGGTTAGAAAAAGTGATTTTTGTTTTATTTTGATGGGCGTCTCGGCCGCCACCGATGTATTAGCTAGCAGTACTGACCAACGTACCACGTGGACGAAAAGCTCTAAGATCCGTTCCCGAGGACCTGCTCGATTGTTTTCTTTCTAGTTTTTTTTTTGTTGTTATTGATGTATTTGGCGGGAGGGATGTCATCCACGGCCGGCTGTCCTGCACATCGTCAGCGTCGCTGGCCAAGAATGCGGTCGTGAGGTCGGGCGATGGAGATGCCTGGGACCTGCGCAACTGCCTGCAGTCCGGCGCCCTCCCCAGTGCTGGTCGCAACTGGAAGACATGTCGGCGCTAGCGACGGATCGTCGCGCCGACGGCAACGTTGCTGTTGCGGGGCCGTTACTGAGGTGAAGTCTAGCCGGACAGTGCAGCAGTGTCGATCAGCGGCAGTGCCGTGGTGCAAGGACATTATGGTCATGCGATATTATTTTTTGTTAAAGCTTGTGTAGCTATTTATTGATTTCGGGGTATGGTTTGATTTAAGCTTGGGGGAATGTGGGGGGGCTGACACCCCCCCCCCTGTAAAGTTGTCTGCGCCGCGTGGCGCACGTGTCTCGCCCCAAGGCTTTATTTTGGTGGTGACCACCGCCGGGCGATAGATGGCGTTGTGGTCGCTTTGAGTGCCACTGTTGGTAGAGTGGTAGCGCCGGCGGTGGCCCCTGGCGGAAGGCGGGCCTTGGTGGTGGGCGAGCGTTGAGCGGGTCTCTTCTGCGCGTGGCGGCTGCCGCGAACGGTTGTCTGTCGCGTGGGCCCCCCGGTGCTCGGCACCGCGGGCTTCGCGCCGGGGTCCCACGTGGAAGGTCAGGCGTTGGCGACGCCGCCTTGGGTATGTGCTAGTGTGTTGGGTGTGTTAGTTTGTGTTTATTATGTTATTGTGTGTTTAGTGTGTCACTGCATTATGTTGTTTGTATGGTAGCATGTTAATTAAAATTGATGTAACATTCGGCGGACGATATCGTCGTCTAAATTAGTTAATAAATGTATGTATGTTGTGTGCTTTGTACCGACCGTGTCCACTGTGTCCGTTCACTCCGAGAGCGTGGCGTGGGGAGGCGCGCGTTCGCCTCGCCGAGACCCCCACAGACTCTATATAGTTTCCGCAGTGGAGCGCAAGATTATTAATGAACAAGTAGCCGGCATGCTTCAGTGCGAAGTTATTCAGTCATCCCAAAGCCCTTGGTCCTCTCCTGTGATTCTTGTGCACAAGAAGGATGGAACCATAAGATTCTGTGTCGACTATCCCCGCCTCAATAAAGTAACCTGGAAGGATGTGAACCCTCTTTCGCCCATTGATGATGCTCTCAACTGCTTAGAAGGCACAGAATACAAGCGTGGATATACTTGCACACATATGGATACATTCCCTGCCAATAGTACCTCTGACGCAAGCGGGTGTAGGTCTTGAGAATGCTGTTCCTATTGTGCTATGCCCCAGCTACATTCGAATGGATGATAGACAATGTCCTTCGTGGCTACAAGTTAAACACTTGCCTTTGCTACCTGGATGACATGATAGTCTTTCCTAGTGATTTTACAACTCAACTTGTCTGCCTTTGGGAAATTCTGACGTGTCTCAGCTGAGCTGGTCTCCAACTCAACATGAAGAAGTGTCAGTTTGCGGCATGCCAGTTGACGATACTAGGTCACGTGGATTGTAAAGAAGGCTTTCTGCTGGACCCAGCGAAACTCCGTACCGTGGCCGAATTCCCCAGGCCCACTTGCATAAAGACGCTCCGAAGTTTCATTGCGCTGTGTTTCTACTTTCACCAATTCGTGCGCGACTTTGCTTCCATTGTCGCCCTTCTTATTAACCTTCTGACAGCCTCCAACGGCCTGTCTGCTTGGTCACAAGAGTGCGACACACCTTTCGAGATGTTTTGGCGCTCAAAAGATGTGTCCATACCTCGGCACATGCGCATGCTAATGTGTGCTACTTTCCACACCGATCTACAAAGCGCTCACGCTGGCGTTCTCAAGACCTACACCCGCTTGGGTCAGAGGTACTATTGGAGCTAAATGTTGTGGCGGTGCTGACACCTCGAGTAAAGTTGCTTGCGCCGTGTGGCGCACTTGTGCCGCACAGAAGCCATTTTTCGGGGGTGACAACCGCCGGAAGATAGATGACGTTGCGTTCGCGTTGAGTACCACTGTTGGTAGAGTGGTAGCGCCGGCGGTGACCCCTGGCGAAAGGCAGGCCTTGTTGGCCAGCAAGAGTGAGCGAGGCTCTTCTGCGCGTGGCGGCTGCCGCCATCGGTTGTCTCTCGCGGTGGGTCTGCCGGGGACGGCACCGCGAGCCGCCTCGGTAGGCCGACGTGGTGAGTGAAGCGTTGGCGACGCCACCTTTTGTGTGCTTTTGTGTTATGTTGTTTGAGTGTTTGGTACTTTTGTGTAATGATGTCTTAGCGTGTTGATAACGATTGATGTACCGATTCGGCGGACGATATCGTCCTTCATAAATTAGTCAAATAAATGTGTGTATGTTGTTTGGTTTGTACCGACCGTGTCTAGTTCACTCCAAGAGCGTAGCGTGGTGCTCGCTCGCCATATCGAGACCCCACACTGGCGCTCAACGTGGGGCTCTTGGAGTATCGGACGACAGTTTTTGCAGTTCGGTACAAGCTTTTGTTAGCACCGGAGTAGAGTAGGCCTAGGGGGACTTCTTTGCTAGCGTCGGCGGTGTGCTCTGTTGAGAAGCGAGGAGATTGGTTTTGTGACGTGTTTCAATTGGTCGGCAGGTTGACTTTCTATTTATTTTTTTTTTTGCTCGCAAGTGTTATTTTTTGTTGTTGTTAGTTTTCAAAAACGTTGTTGAATTAGGACGAGAGCCATGCGGTCCGCATCCTGGGGTGAGCAAGGCCTAGAGCACGTGGTTTGTAGGCCAGGCCCGAAGCGAGTGAGTACGGAAGCCTCGTGGGTGGTCCGATTTTCTGTAAATAGCTTCTTCTATCTCTTTGGGCTCAGGGAGCCGGGCGTCGTTGCTGACTTGTATTGCGGCTCGACGCCGAGGCGTCGTGACACCGCCCGGGGCGGTGGACGCCGATCGCTCGGTAAGCTGCTGTGTGCGGCGAGCGATAGGGCCACTCCACAGAGTGGATGTCTCCTCGCGGCTGCCTCTTCTGCGCCTAGGCTGGGTGGATGCCGGTTGTTGCCAAGCGACTCATTAGGCCTAAGGCTCTGCGCAGCCGCCTGTCGCACGTGGCACAACTAGGTTGATCGTGGCGTTGCGCTCTGCTTCCCTCACTTTTTTTTTTATCTTGCGATGCAAGGGTTAGAAAAAGTGATTTTTGTTTTATTTTGATGGGCGTCTCGGCCGCCACCGATGTATTAGCTAGCAGTACTGACCAACGTACCACGTGGACGAAAAGCTCTAAGATCCGTTCCCGAGGGCCTGCTCGATTGTTTTCTTTCTAGTTTTTTTTTTGTTGTTATTGATGTATTTGGCGGGAGGGATGTCATCCACGGCCGGCTGTCCTGCACATCGTCAGCGTCGCTGGCCAAGAATGCGGTCGTGAGGTCGGGCGATGGAGATGCCTGGGACCTGCGCAACTGCCTGCAGTCCGGCGCCCTCCCCAGTGCTGGTCGCAACTGGAAGACGTGTCGGCGCTAGCGACGGATCGTCGCGCCGACGGCAACGTTGCTGTTGCGGGGCCGGTACTGAGGTGAAGTCTAGCCGGACAGTGCAGCAGTGTCGATCAGCGGCAGTGCCGTGGTGCAAGGACATTATGGTCATGCGATATTATTTTTTGTTAAAGCTTGTGTAGCTATTTATTGATTTCGGGGTATGGTTTGATTTAAGCTTGGGGGAATGTGGGGGGGCTGACACCCCCCCCCCCCTGTAAGGTTGTCTGCGCCGCGTGGCGCACGTGTCTCGCCCCAAGGCTTTATTTTGGTGGTGACCACCGCCGGGCGATAGATGGCGGTGTGGTCGCTTTGAGTGCCACTGTTGGTAGAGTGGTAGCGCCGGCGGTGGCCCCTGGCGGAAGGCGGGCCTTGGTGGTGGGCGAGCGTTGAGCGGGTCTCTTCTGCGCGTGGCGGCTGCCGCGAACGGTTGTCTGTCGCGTGGGCACCCCGGTGCTCGGCACCGCGGGCTTCGCGCCGGGGCCCCACGTGGAAGGTCAGGCGTTGGCGCCGCCGCCTTGGGTATGTGCTAGTGTGTTGGGTGTGTTAGTGTGTGTTTATTATGTTATTCTGTGTTTAGTGTGTCACTGCGTTATGTTGTTTGTATGGTAGCATGTTAATTAAAATTGATGTAACATTCGGCGGACGATATCGTCGTCTAAATTAGTTAAGAAATGTATGTACGTTCTGTACTTTGTACCGACTGCGTCAACTGTGTCCGTTCACTCCAAGAGCGTGGCGTGGCGAGGCGCTCGTTCGTCTCGCCGAGACGCCACATTGGCTGCCCAACGTGGAGCTCTTGGAGTATCGGACGACAGTTTTTGCGGTTCGGTACAGAGATTTTGTTAAGAGCCGGAGTAGAGTAGGCCTAGGGGGGACTTCTTTGCTAGCGTCCGTGGTGTGCTTTGTTGAGAAGCGAGGAGATTGGTTTTGTAACGTGTTTGAATTTGTCGGCAGGTTGACTTCCTATTTATTTTTTTTGCTCGCAAGTGTTGTTATTTTTTGTTGTTAGTTTTCAAAACGTTGTTGAATTAGGACGAGAGCCATGCGGTCCGCATCCTGGGGTGAGCAAGGCCTAGAGCACGTGGTTTGTAGGCCAGGCCCGAAGCGAGTGAGTACGGAAGCCTCGTGGGTGGTCCGATTTTCTGTAAATAGCTTCTTCTATATCTTTGGGCTCAGGGAGCCGGGCGTCGTTGCTGTCTGGTATTGCGGCTCGGCGCCGGGGCGTCGTGACACCGCCCGGGGCGGTGGACGCCGATCGCTCGGTAAGCTGCTGTGTGCGGCGAGCGATAGGGCCACTCCACAGAGTGGATGTCTTCTCGCGGCTGCCTCTTCTGCGCCTAGGCTGGGTGGATGCCGGTTGTTGCCAAGCGACTCATTAGGCCTAAGGCTCTGCGCAGCCGCCTGTCGCACGTGGCACAACTAGGTTGATTTGTGGCGTTGCGCTCTGCTTCCCTCACTTTTTTTTTTATCTTGCGATGCAAGGGTTAGAAAAAGTGATTTTTGTTTTATTTTGATGGGCGTCTCGGCCGCCACCGATGTATTAGCTAGCAGTACTGACCAACGTACCACGTGGACGAAAAGCTCTAAGATCCGTTCCCGAGGACCTGCTCGATTGTTTTCTTTCTAGTTTTTTTTTTGTTGTTATTGATGTATTTGGCGGGAGGGATGTCATCCACGGCCGGCTGTCCTGCACATCGTCAGCGTCGCTGGCCAAGAATGCGGTCGTGAGGTCGGGCGATGGAGATGCCTGGGACCTGCGCAACTGCCTGCAGTCCGGCGCCCTCCCCAGTGCTGGTCGCAACTGGAAGACGTGTCGGCGCTAGCGACGGATCGTCGCGCCGACGGCAACGTTGCTGTTGCGGGGCCGGTACTGAGGTGAAGTCTAGCCGGACAGTGCAGCAGTGTCGATCAGCGGCAGTGCCGTGGTGCAAGGACATTATGGTCATGCGATATTATTTTTTGTTAAAGCTTGTGTAGCTATTTATTGATTTCGGGGTATGGTTTATTTAAGCTTGGGGGAATGTGGGGGGGCTGACACCCCCCCCCCTGTAAGGTTGTCTGCGCCGCGTGGCGCACGTGTCTCGCCCCAAGGCTTTATTTTGGTGGTGACCACCGCCGGGCGATAGATGGCGTTGTGGTCGCTTTGAGTGCCACTGTTGGTAGAGTGGTAGCGCCGGCGGTGGCCCCTGGCGGAAGGCGGGCCTTGGTGGTGGGCGAGCGTTGAGCGGGTCTCTTCTGCGCGTGGCGGCTGCCGCGAACGGTTGTCTGTCGCGTGGGCACCCCGGTGCTCGGCACCGCGGGCTTCGCGCCGGGGCCCCACGTGGAAGGTCAGGCGTTGGCGCCGCCGCCTTGGGTATGTGCTAGTGTGTTGGGTGTGTTAGTGTGTGTTTATTATGTTATTCTGTGTTTAGTGTGTCACTGCGTTATGTTGTTTGTATGGTAGCATGTTAATTAAAATTGATGTAACATTCGGCGGACGATATCGTCGTCTAAATTAGTTAAGAAATGTATGTACGTTCTGTACTTTGTACCGACTGCGTCAACTGTGTCCGTTCACTCCAAGAGCGTGGCGTGGCGAGGCGCTCGTTCGTCTCGCCGAGACGCCACATTGGCTGCCCAACGTGGAGCTCTTGGAGTATCGGACGACAGTTTTTGCGGTTCGGTACAGAGATTTTGTTAAGAGCCGGAGTAGAGTAGGCCTAGGGGGGACTTCTTTGCTAGCGTCCGTGGTGTGCTTTGTTGAGAAGCGAGGAGATTGGTTTTGTAACGTGTTTGAATTTGTCGGCAGGTTGACTTCCTATTTATTTTTTTTGCTCGCAAGTGTTGTTATTTTTTGTTGTTAGTTTTCAAAACGTTGTTGAATTAGGACGAGAGCCATGCGGTCCGCATCCTGGGGTGAGCAAGGCCTAGAGCACGTGGTTTGTAGGCCAGGCCCGAAGCGAGTGAGTACGGAAGCCTCGTGGGTGGTCCGATTTTCTGTAAATAGCTTCTTCTATATCTTTGGGCTCAGGGAGCCGGGCGTCGTTGCTGTCTGGTATTGCGGCTCGGCGCCGGGGCGTCGTGACACCGCCCGGGGCGGTGGACGCCGATCGCTCGGTAAGCTGCTGTGTGCGGCGAGCGATAGGGCCACTCCACAGAGTGGATGTCTTCTCGCGGCTGCCTCTTCTGCGCCTAGGCTGGGTGGATGCCGGTTGTTGCCAAGCGACTCATTAGGCCTAAGGCTCTGCGCAGCCGCCTGTCGCACGTGGCACAACTAGGTTGATTTGTGGCGTTGCGCTCTGCTTCCCTCACTTTTTTTTTTATCTTGCGATGCAAGGGTTAGAAAAAGTGATTTTTGTTTTATTTTGATGGGCGTCTCGGCCGCCACCGATGTATTAGCTAGCAGTACTGACCAACGTACCACGTGGACGAAAAGCTCTAAGATCCGTTCCCGAGGACCTGCTCGATTGTTTTCTTTCTAGTTTTTTTTTTGTTGTTATTGATGTATTTGGCGGGAGGGATGTCATCCACGGCCGGCTGTCCTGCACATCGTCAGCGTCGCTGGCCAAGAATGCGGTCGTGAGGTCGGGCGATGGAGATGCCTGGGACCTGCGCAACTGCCTGCAGTCCGGCGCCCTCCCCAGTGCTGGTCGCAACTGGAAGACGTGTCGGCGCTAGCGACGGATCGTCGCGCCGACGGCAACGTTGCTGTTGCGGGGCCGGTACTGAGGTGAAGTCTAGCCGGACAGTGCAGCAGTGTCGATCAGCGGCAGTGCCGTGGTGCAAGGACATTATGGTCATGCGATATTATTTTTTGTTAAAGCTTGTGTAGCTATTTATTGATTTCGGGGTATGGTTTATTTAAGCTTGGGGGAATGTGGGGGGGCTGACACCCCCCCCCCTGTAAGGTTGTCTGCGCCGCGTGGCGCACGTGTCTCGCCCCAAGGCTTTATTTTGGTGGTGACCACCGCCGGGCGATAGATGGCGTTGTGGTCGCTTTGAGTGCCACTGTTGGTAGAGTGGTAGCGCCGGCGGTGGCCCCTGGCGGAAGGCGGGCCTTGGTGGTGGGCGAGCGTTGAGCGGGTCTCTTCTGCGCGTGGCGGCTGCCGCGAACGGTTGTCTGTCGCGTGGGCACCCCGGTGCTCGGCACCGCGGGCTTCGCGCCGGGGCCCCACGTGGAAGGTCAGGCGTTGGCGCCGCCGCCTTGGGTATGTGCTAGTGTGTTGGGTGTGTTAGTGTGTGTTTATTATGTTATTCTGTGTTTAGTGTGTCACTGCGTTATGTTGTTTGTATGGTAGCATGTTAATTAAAATTGATGTAACATTCGGCGGACGATATCGTCGTCTAAATTAGTTAAGAAATGTATGTACGTTCTGTACTTTGTACCGACTGCGTCAACTGTGTCCGTTCACTCCAAGAGCGTGGCGTGGCGAGGCGCTCGTTCGTCTCGCCGAGACGCCACATTGGCTGCCCAACGTGGAGCTCTTGGAGTATCGGACGACAGTTTTTGCGGTTCGGTACAGAGATTTTGTTAAGAGCCGGAGTAGAGTAGGCCTAGGGGGGACTTCTTTGCTAGCGTCCGTGGTGTGCTTTGTTGAGAAGCGAGGAGATTGGTTTTGTAACGTGTTTGAATTTGTCGGCAGGTTGACTTCCTATTTATTTTTTTTGCTCGCAAGTGTTGTTATTTTTTGTTGTTAGTTTTCAAAACGTTGTTGAATTAGGACGAGAGCCATGCGGTCCGCATCCTGGGGTGAGCAAGGCCTAGAGCACGTGGTTTGTAGGCCAGGCCCGAAGCGAGTGAGTACGGAAGCCTCGTGGGTGGTCCGATTTTCTGTAAATAGCTTCTTCTATATCTTTGGGCTCAGGGAGCCGGGCGTCGTTGCTGTCTGGTATTGCGGCTCGGCGCCGGGGCGTCGTGACACCGCCCGGGGCGGTGGACGCCGATCGCTCGGTAAGCTGCTGTGTGCGGCGAGCGATAGGGCCACTCCACAGAGTGGATGTCTCCTCGCGGCTGCCTCTTCTGCGCCTAGGCTGGGTGGATGCCGGTTGTTGCCAAGCGACTCATTAGGCC
This sequence comes from Rhipicephalus microplus, assembly GCF_043290135.1. Lineage (NCBI taxonomy): Eukaryota > Metazoa > Arthropoda > Arachnida > Ixodida > Ixodidae > Rhipicephalus > Rhipicephalus microplus. The sequence continues at coordinate 300,074,129 of NC_134701.1, read as the reverse complement.
TAAGGCTCTGCGCAGCCGCCTGTCGCACGTGGCACAACTAGGTTGATCGTGGCGTTGCGCTCTGCTTCCCTCACTTTTTTTTTTATCTTGCGATGCAAGGGTTAGAAAAAGTGATTTTTGTTTTATTTTGATGGGCGTCTCGGCCGCCACCGATGTATTAGCTAGCAGTACTGACCAACGTACCACGTGGACGAAAAGCTCTAAGATCCGTTCCCGAGGACCTGCTCGATTGTTTTCTTTCTAGTTTTTTTTTGTTGTTATTGATGTATTTGGCGGGAGGGATGTCATCCACGGCCGGCTGTCCTGCACATCGTCAGCGTCGCTGGCCAAGAATGCGGTCGTGAGGTCGGGCGATGGAGATGCCTGGGACCTGCGCAACTGCCTGCAGTCCGGCGCCCTCCCCAGTGCTGGTCGCAACTGGAAGACGTGTCGGCGCTAGCGACGGATCGTCGCGCCGACGGCAACGTTGCTGTTGCGGGGCCGTTACTGAGGTGAAGTCTAGCCGGACAGTGCAGCAGTGTCGATCAGCGGCAGTGCCGTGGTGCAAGGACATTATGGTCATGCGATATTATTTTTTGTTAAAGCTTGTGTAGCTATTTATTGATTTCGGGGTATGGTTTGATTTAAGCTTGGGGGAATGTGGGGGGGCTGACACCCCCCCCCCCTGTAAAGTTGTCTGCGCCGCGTGGCGCACGTGTCTCGCCCCAAGGCTTTATTTTGGTGGTGACCACCGCCGGGCGATAGATGGCGTTGTGGTCGCTTTGAGTGCCACTGTTGGTAGAGTGGTAGCGCCGGCGGTGGCCCCTGGCGGAAGGCGGGCCTTGGTGGTGGGCGAGCGTTGAGCGGGTCTCTTCTGCGCGTGGCGGCTGCCGCGAACGGTTGTCTGTCGCGTGGGCCCCCCGGTGCTCGGCACCGCGGGCTTCGCGCCGGGGTCCCACGTGGAAGGTCAGGCGTTGGCGACGCCGCCTTGGGTATGTGCTAGTGTGTTGGGTGTGTTAGTTTGTGTTTATTATGTTATTGTGTGTTTAGTGTGTCACTGCATTATGTTGTTTGTATGGTAGCATGTTAATTAAAATTGATGTAACATTCGGCGGACGATATCGTCGTCTAAATTAGTTAATAAATGTATGTATGTTGTGTGCTTTGTACCGACCGTGTCCACTGTGTCCGTTCACTCCGAGAGCGTGGCGTGGGGAGGCGCGCGTTCGCCTCGCCGAGACCCCCACAGACTCTATATAGTTTCCGCAGTGGAGCGCAAGATTATTAATGAACAAGTAGCCGGCATGCTTCAGTGCGAAGTTATTCAGTCATCCCAAAGCCCTTGGTCCTCTCCTGTGATTCTTGTGCACAAGAAGGATGGAACCATAAGATTCTGTGTCGACTATCCCCGCCTCAATAAAGTAACCTGGAAGGATGTGAACCCTCTTTCGCCCATTGATGATGCTCTCAACTGCTTAGAAGGCACAGAATACAAGCGTGGATATACTTGCACACATATGGATACATTCCCTGCCAATAGTACCTCTGACGCAAGCGGGTGTAGGTCTTGAGAATGCTGTTCCGATTGTGCTATGCCCCAGCTACATTCGAATGGATGATAGACAATGTCCTTCGTGGCTACAAGTTAAACACTTGCCTTTGCTACCTGGATGACATGATAGTCTTTCCTAGTGATTTTACAACTCAACTTGTCTGCCTTTGGGAAATTCTGGCGTGTCTCAGCTGAGCTGGTCTCCAACTCAACATGAAGAAGTGTCAGTTTGCGGCATGCCAGTTGACGATACTAGGTCACGTGGATTGTAAAGAAGGCTTTCTGCTGGACCCAGCGAAACTCCGTACCGTGGCCGAATTCCCCAGGCCCACTTGCATAAAGACGCTCCGAAGTTTCATTGCGCTGTGTTCCTACTTTCACCAATTCGTGCGCGACTTTGCTTCCATTGTCGCCCTTCTTATTAACCTTCTGACAGCCTCCAACGGCCTGTCTGCTTGGTCACAAGAGTGCGACACACCTTTCGAGATGTTTTGGCGCTCAAAAGATGTGTCCATACCTCGGCACATGCGCATGCTAATGTGTGCTACTTTCCACACCGATCTACAAAGCGCTCACGCTGGCGTTCTCAAGACCTACACCCGCTTGGGTCAGAGGTACTATTGGAGCTAAATGTTGTGGCGGTGCTGACACCTCGAGTAAAGTTGCTTGCGCCGTGTGGCGCACTTGTGCCGCACAGAAGCCATTTTTCGGGGGTGACAACCGCCGGAAGATAGATGACGTTGCGTTCGCGTTGAGTACCACTGTTGGTAGAGTGGTAGCGCCGGCGGTGACCCCTGGCGAAAGGCAGGCCTTGTTGGCCAGCAAGAGTGAGCGAGGCTCTTCTGCGCGTGGCGGCTGCCGCCATCGGTTGTCTCTCGCGGTGGGTCTGCCGGGGACGGCACCGCGAGCCGCCTCGGTAGGCCGACGTGGTGAGTGAAGCGTTGGCGACGCCACCTTTTGTGTGCTTTTGTGTTATGTTGTTTGAGTGTTTGGTACTTTTGTGTAATGATGTCTTAGCGTGTTGATAACGATTGATGTACCGATTCGGCGGACGATATCGTCCTTCATAAATTAGTCAAATAAATGTGTGTATGTTGTTTGGTTTGTACCGACCGTGTCTAGTTCACTCCAAGAGCGTAGCGTGGTGCTCGCTCGCCATATCGAGACCCCACACTGGCGCTCAACGTGGGGCTCTTGGAGTATCGGACGACAGTTTTTGCAGTTCGGTACAAGCTTTTGTTAGCACCGGAGTAGAGTAGGCCTAGGGGGACTTCTTTGCTAGCGTCGGTGGTGTGCTCTGTTGAGAAGCGAGGAGATTGGTTTTGTGACGTGTTTGAATTTGTCGGCAGGTGGAACTCTTCTTATGTTTTTTTGCTCGCAATTGTTCTTTTTGTTGTTGTTAGTTTTTTAAAAACGTTGTTGAATTAGGACGAGAGCCATGCTGTCTGCATCCTGGGGTTAGCAAGGCCTAGAGCACGTAGTTTGTAGGCTAGGCCCGAAGCGAGTGAGTACGGAAGCCCCGTGGGTGGTGCAATTTTCTGTAGTGTGAGCGCAGTCACCGACTCTTCTTTATCAATTAGACGTGTCATCATCATTTGTATAGTTTCCTCATCTGTAGGTATCATCATCAGTGTGTGCCAGCTCGAGCTCGCCTCGAATAAAGCTCTTTCTCATAAGTGGTGGAGGTGCTGGGTATCAATCCCAGTACCTCCATCATATCCCAATCGCCATTCCTTGTTGCCTCTGCGACCCGCCTCCAATGTTCTGAATGCCCACTCGGAAAACTCCCCAATGCAGTTTTAGGAGGGGAAACTGCATCCACCGGACAGTCAGCAATTCCTCCAGACAGACCATCGAACTTGTTAACAGTGTTAGTCGAAGGTATACGCGTCGAAGCTCTAGTGGATACTGGCGCTGCTATTTCCATTATTCGCTCTGACCTTTACTCCCGTCTCCGCAAAGTAACAAGACCTTACTCGGGCCTGTCTCTCTGTGCTGCGACGAACGCCGTTTGTCGTCCACTTGCCCAATGTACAGTTCGCGTTTTCATAGACGGTATTCGTCATCATATTGCCGTTGCAGTTCTCCGTGAGTGCACCCACGAACTCATTTTGGGGTGGGATTTTCTGTTGTCTGCACGCGCTTCTATATTTTGTCGTCAGCGTCTCATCCACCTCAATCCCACCGACTCTTCTGTATCTGAAACTGAACAGTGCATTCGTCTCGTCACCACTTCATATTATGTTCTTTAGCCATCCATCCCGAGAAGAAGTAATTAGCGTTGATTGCAGCAACATTGTGGATGCCAACGTGCTTCTACTACCTTATGGCCACACAGTACATCGAGGCATTCTGATCATTCCAGGCCTTGTTCGTTTTTCTGAAGGGTCTGCTTTTATTACTGCAATAAATCAGACCCCCAAACTCTTATTGTTGCCCTGTGGATCAACAGTCACATGCGCTATTGACCCGCATCTCGTTGCAATTGTTGCCCTTCCAAATCAAGAAGACCTACCAGAGCCAAGCACGCCGCCACTCAACTCTCCCACTCCCCTATCGGTGTCGATAAGCCCTGATTTAACAGCAGCCCAGAGTCAAGAATTGCTGAATTTATTGAACAGACATCGCCCTTTGTTTGACGTTCATTCCGCTGTCCTTGGTATGACAACTTCTGCGACTCACCGAATTCAGACTGACGGCTCCTGAATAATTCACCGGTGCCCATACCGCGTGTCTCTCGCAGAAAGGAAGATAATCGAGGAAAACGTATCAGACATGCTTCGACGAAATATCATACGTCCTTTCTCGAGTCCAGGGTCTTCGCCAGTTGTGTTGGTGCAAAAGAAAGACGGAACAGTACGTTTTTACGTTGATTAGAGGGCACTGAACAAAATAACGCGCAAAGATGTTTACCCTCTCCCACGAATTGATGACGCACTAGATTCGTCGCATGGTGCAGAGTATTTTTCGAGCCTTGACCTGCGATCGGGCTACTGGCAAATACCAGTGTCCGAATCTGACAAAGAGAAGACGGCTTTTACCACCCCAGATGGGCTATATGAATTTAACGTAATGCCTTTCGGGCTTTGTAACGCGCCTGCCACCTTCGAACGTATGATTGACAGCGTACTGCGTGGCCTGAAGTGGAAAACCTGCTTATGCTACCTAGACAACATCATAGTGTTTTCGTCTACCTTTTCGCAACATCTAAAACGTCTCAAAGAAGTCCTAGGTTGCCTTGCAAAAGCTGGTTTACAGCGGAATATGAAAAAATGCACCTTCGCAAGCAAGACAATCAAGGTTCCACCTATTCCACCTTATCCTGAAAAGCTTGCCGCCGTCCTCGAGTTTCCCCGTTCATTGCGTCAAAAAGATCTGCGCAGTTTTCTTGGCTTGGCATCCTACTTTCGGCGCTTCATATGCAATTTCGCAAGGCTTGCCTCTCCACTCCATCAACTGCTCGCAAGTAACCCGGCATTCATCTGGTCTGAAGACTGTGAAAAGGCTTTCTTGGCATTGAAGCAAGCCCTGACATCCGACCAGGTACTATGTCATTTCGATCCAGGTGCACACACAATTCTTCACACTGACGGCAGTGGTCATGGTCTCGGTGCCGTTCTACTGCAGCGTGACAACACCGCACGCGAACGTGTCATCACTTACGCCAGTCGTGCTTTGACTGCTGCCGAGAAAAATTATACAATAACCGAACAAGAGTGCCTTGCTGTTGTATGGGCGGTACGAAAATTTCGTCCATACCTCCACGGCCGCCACTTCACAGTCGTCACCGACCACAACGCATTGTGCTGGCTTTCGTCGCTAAAGAACTTATCGGGTCGTCTTGGCCGCTGGGTGCTTCGTTTACAAGAGCACAACTTTGATGTCGTCTACAGGTCTGGTAAGAAGCACTGAGATGCTGAAGCTCTCTCTCGCGGCCCTCTGCCCAACCGTAATAGCCCACCGTCACCAATTTCCACCGCAGCATTATTCATCGCAGGTCTCAGTTGGCTAAGATCTGGCCGCCCTTCTACCCTTGTGTCGCATCAACGCGTTGACCCTTACTACCGCTGCATAATAGCACGCTTAGAAGGTACATCCACTCCTCCGAACGCCCGACTTCGCCGACAACTGAAACAATTCAAGCTTCACGATGGTGTTTTACATCGCTATATTTACCACGTTGAAGGAAACAAATGGGTCCCTGTTACAAGCTGCCACTCTAGCATCGCCAGCGCGAAGTCAGCGACGGGAATGACAGCAGGTTAGTTCGTTCCATACGCAAGCAGAGGCAGTGAAGAGATCAGAGACATGAGAAAACAAAACAAACTTTACTCTAGTGATATTGCAGCACACGGGATCTAGTACAACACTTCAATACAACTAACAAAATACATCAACACTTGATACAACTAAAAAATACATATCAAAACAATAAATCAGCTTACGAGAGAACTATTACAAACTACACAAACTAACAACAATAGAACTACGGAGGAAAAAGTTCGAAGATATAGACAGGTGAAGGCATACGTGTGATGACCGGCAGCGTTGCGTCCCCGACAATCGGATGCGAGAAGTCGAAGAGATTTCTGGCACGACTGCGATGTCGGCGGTGTTGCAACGCTGGTGGCTCCGGGATGCTAGTGCTTGCAGGTGACTTCGAGCAGGTTGAGCTAACTCGAGGCGAAGTCCCGATGTCTACGTTGCAGACGTTAATATCGCGTCACAACAAGACGAACGGCTAAGTTTTGGTGGCCAGCCGATACAGTGCCACACTAAAAACTTCTAGAAGAGATGCTTGTTGATCTGTTTCTACATCATGTTGGTCAGCGACTAGTCTGCCTAGCAAGACAAAATCCTGCGCTTAAATCCCCTTCGTGTCTCCTCGCTCTCTTCCTTGGGGCCAAGAGACCTCTACATGAGTCCAATCATGCGCGTTTAATTGATGGAAACTCCGCCCCAAAAATATTTTGACCCCACCCCTTTTTAATTGGGAGAGGGCCTTCAACTAGCGAGAGTGACAACCCGTTGGGTTGTTGTCTCACTGCTTCGCCACCAGAGGGTTTCCCACGCTTTTCCCCATGGGAAACGGTCAGACTGTTTGGCTCTCAGCCGGTGCGTCCTGTAGCCTAATCCTTGTTCGGGGTACATCGCGGCCTTCCATGACCTTGCAGACGCCGCCGCAGTTACAAAAGGATCAATCGTCGGCGGCGACGTTCCAAGAAGAGCACCCCATTCTGCACTTCTCAGCTCCCTTTCATGCGCCCGCCGTTCCCATGGTCAGTGGGGAAGTACGGCGGCCGTTAATTGCCGTGACGCCGGGTCGCCGAAATTGGCCGTCCGTGACAGTCCCCGTTATACCACGTTGTCTGCAACGTCAGGTTCTTGAGACATTCCACGATGATCCTGCTGCTGGGCATCTCGAATATCACAAAACGTACGACAAAATACGCAGTCGGTTCACCTGGCCTGGCCTCTCATCCGCGATTGCCAAATATGTTTCTTCGTGCGCCTTATGTCAACGGCGGAAACGACCCACTATTGCTCCTTTTGGCTTTCTCCAACCTCTTCCTTGTCCCGCTTTGCCATTCGAAGTCGTCGGGATAGACTTCTACGGCCCCCTTCCCGTGACCTTCAATGGAAATCGTTGGATTGTAACGGCTGTTGACCACCTCACTCGTTACGCGGAGACCGCCTTACTGCGCGCTGGTACAGCCACTGAAGTAGCTGATTTTTTTCTGCGTAACATATTTTTATGCCATGGAGCTCCACGTGTTCTGCTCAGTGACCGCGGCAAGGTCTTTCTTTCCTCTATTGTTGCTGAGGTTCTACGCGCCACCAACACCATTCACAAAACAACTTCTACGTATCATGCTCAAATAAATGGCTTGACGGAATGCTTTCATCGTACCCTCTCGGACATGATTGCCATGTACGTTAACCCTGACCACGCGAACTGGGACGCCATTTTGGCATTCGTAACGTTCGCCTACAATACAGCTACGCAACGCACCATCGGCTTTTCTCCTTATTTTCTGGTCTATGGCCGCTCTCCAAGTGTAACTCTCGACGTCTCCTTCCTTTCAGCTCCTGCTACCTCAGCAAGCCCTTTATACACACAATTTTTGTCTCGCCTCTAGCACTGCCATCATCTGGCCCGAATCAACACCAGCATCTCTCAGGAAGCTAGCAAGTCTCGCTACGACTCAACACACCATGCTGTCACCTTTTCCCCAGGAGACGAAGTTCTTCTGTGGACTCGCGGGCGTGTGCCCGGCTTATGTGAAAAATTCCTCAGTCGTTTTATAGGGCCTTATACGGTGATTGATCAAGCATCCCCCATTAATTACCGTATCTCACCACTTTAACGCTCCCTCCGACCACCGTTGCCGTGGGACCAAAATTGTGCACGTTTCTCGGCTGAAATTGTACACCCGACGCAATTCCTAATATTGTCTTTCGCGCGGCCAGGAGGCCACTTCCAGCGTGACGGGGAATTAGTGTGAGCACAGTCACCGACTCTTCTTTATCAATTGGACGTGTCATCATCATTCGTATAATTTCCTCATCTGTAGATATCATCATCAGTGTGTGCCAGTTCAAGCTCGCCTCGAATAAAGCTCTTCCTCATAGTAGATAGCTTCTTCTATCTCTTTGGGCTCAGGGAGCCCAGCGTCGTTGCTGAATTGTATTGCGGCTTGACGCCGGGGCGTCGTGACACCGTCCAGGGCGGTGGACGCCGATCGCTCAGTAAGCTGCTGTGTGCGGCAAGCGATAGGGCCACCTCACAGAGTAGATTTGTCCTCGCGGCTGCCTCTTCTGCGCCTAGGCTGGGTGCTGGGTGGATGCCGGTTGTTGTCGAACGACTCACTAGGCATAAGGCTCTGCGCAGCCGCCTGTCGCACATGGCACAACTAGGTGGATCATGGCGTTGAAGTGTTGCGCTCTGCTTCCCTCACTTTTCTTTTTATCTTGTGATGTACAAGTTAGGAAACGTTATTTTTGTTTTATTTTGATGGACATCTCGGCCGCCGCCGATGTATTAGCTAGCAGTACTGACCATCGTACCACGTGGCCGAAAAGCCCGAAGCTCCCTTCCCTAGGCCCTGCTCTATCGTTTCTTTCGAGTTTTTTTGTTGTTGTTGATGTATTCAGCGGGAGGGGTGTCATCCACGGCCAACTGTCTTCTGCACATCGTCAGCGTCGCTGGCCAGAAATGTGGTCGTGAGGTCGGGCGATGGAGATGCGTGGGACCTGCGCAACCGCCCGCAGTCCAGCACCCTCGTGAGTGCTGGTCGCAACTGGAAGACGTTTTGGCGCTAGCGACGATTCGTCGCGCCGACGGTAACGTTGCTGTTGCGGGGCCGGTACTGAGTTGGAAGTCGAGCCGGACATTGCAGCAGTGGCGACCAGCGGCGTAGTCGTGGTGCAAGGACATTATGGACATGTGCTGCTATTTTTTGGTTAAAGCTTGTATAACGGATCTTTGTTTTCGGGATATGGTTTGATTTAAGTTTGGGGAAACGTGAGGGTGCTGACACCCCCATTAAAGTTGTTTGCGCCTAGTGGTGCACGTGTCTCGCACAGAAGCCGATTTTCGGGGGTGACAATTGCCGGACGATAGGTGGCGTTGTGTTCGCGTTGAGTACCACTGTTGGTAGAGAGGTAGCGCCGGCAGTGACCCCTGGTGGAAGGCAGGCCTTGGTGGGCGAGAGTGAGCAAGGCTCTTCTGCGCCTGGCGGCTGCCGCGAACGGTTGTCTCTCGCGGTGGGTCTGTCATGGACGGCACCGCGGGCCGCCTGCGGTAGGCCCACGTGGTGAGTGAAGCGTTGCCGACGCCACCTTTTGTGTGCTCTTGTGTTATGTTGTTTGAGTGTTTGGTACTTTTGTGTAATGATCACTTAGTGTGTTGATAACGATTGATGTACCGATTCGGCGGACGATATCGTCCTTCATAAATTAGTCAAATAAATGTATGTTGTTGGGTTTGTACCGACCGCGTCTGCTGTGTCCGTTCACTCTAAGAGCGTGGCGTGGTGCTCGCCATATCGAGACCCCCCACAATGCATCCGTATGTGTGCAAGTATATCCACACTCGTACTGCCTGTCAACGGCGAAAGGCTCCCTCTCAACAAGCTGTCAGTACACTTCAACCTCTCTCGTGTCTGACGCGTTTATTTGACTGCGTCGACATTGACTTGTATGGCCCGCTTCCCTTGACTATATTGGGAATAGATGAACCATCGTTGGCATAGACCACCTTACGCGTTATGCAGAAAAGGTAGCATTGCCCACAGCAACAGCAAAAAAGTTGGGTTTTTCATCCTGAACAATTTCCTTCTGTGCCACGGTGCACCCCCGCAAACATCTGAGGGACAGAGAACATGTTTTTCTGTCCAAAGCTGTCGAATCGTTCCTCATTCAGTGTAACATTGTTCACCGCAAGACCAGCGCATATCATTCACATAAACCAATGGCCTAACTGAACGTTTTGACCGCACTCTCGGTGATATGCTGACGATGTACACTGTATCCGACCGGGCAAACTGGAACGCTGTTCTTTCTTTCATCGCATACGCTTACAACACTGCAACGCAAGCGACCACGGCATTTTTATTGTTTTTTCATTTATACAGACGCGAACCATCTTGCATGCTTGACACGATGTTTCCTTACACACTCGACGCCTGCGAGTACAGCTCAATTTCTGACATTGCCAGTTATGCAGAAAATTGTCAACAGTTGGCTCGTTCTTTTACGAGCAAGGACCAAGGTCGCCAGAAGCTTAGGCTTGACGACTGACCTCATGCTACTTTCCAAACGGGTGCCCTAGTTTCGCTCTGGGTCCCAGTGAGTACTCCTGGCCTGCCCTCTAAGTTATTGGCCCGCTATCAGGATCACGGACTCTACCATATTCTTGCTCGGGCTTCTCCCGTCAATTACGAGGTTGAGCTCTTGATACCATCTGACCACTTGCGCCGTTGCGGCTTAGAAATCGTCCATGTCTCTCGCATCAAGCTCTATTATGACCCGGCTATACTACTGCCTTAAGTTGCCAAGATGGCTCCTCTATTTCCCGGGGCAATTGTAGTGATGGAAAGACGATGACAAAAGACACGAGCAAGCAAGGAAGCACCAGCATCAGTAGCAGCAGCAAACTCAAGCTCGCACCTTGGATTTTGGCTGCTTGACAACCGCCGCTCCTCGATGCTTCACAGTTAACGTTTGTCGAGCTTCCCAGACCTCCAGCGTTAATAAATCATATCACAAGATGAACAAGTGATCATGCTGTGTTCGAGTTCATCTTAAAGGGGGTTTACTGTATTTTGATGACAATCGCTTATATATTGATGATAATATTGACAGTGCCCCTTGTGCACAAAATCATTCCCCTCTCATAAAAAATAATAAAACAACAAAAGTCAGCCTACTTTGTGCACTCACTTCTTAGCACATGACATGAACGACATTCTTGCAGTCAGGCAAGCTTGTAGCCTTGATTTCACATTGTCATTCTTGTTTGTTGCACTGCAACCAAACTGCAATGTCCTGCTGATCGGAAACCTTATGGGGTCTGTAAAGATCACAACGCTCTTGGAATAAGCAGAGACAACAGACCCGATGGAACCAAACCTAACATTGTGTACATTTGTTAAATTACATTTACAAACGACGACATTGCCAGCAGAATCAAATAAGTCACTAGTGACATGCTAAAAAGAAACCTTATACAATATTCACAATACAACATTCAAACAAAATAACGAATGCTAAGTAACGCAAAGGCGGCAACATCAGTGTCTGCCTCACCATGACGGGCTCACGGGAATCGACCCACAGTGCCATTACCCATGGACTTGCCACAAAGGACCACCATCCCGATTGTTGCCAAATGCCAAAAAGACTCTTGATAGTTTCCTGTGCTGCCACCTAGCCTTGATGCAGGGTGGCACTGCTTGTGCCACCACCTTTACCCCGATGATGATAGTGGTGAACAAACAGACCCAGTAAATGCGGGCAGGCAAACCTAACATTGTGTACATTTCAACTACGTTTTCAAACAATATCGCCGGCTAAATCAAATATGTAGCTAGTGACATGCTAAAGGAAACATTATACAATATTGCAGTACTCAGCATAAGAAAACAACAAAACAAAAGGTAACGCAAAGACAGCATTGCTGATATTCTGCTCACCCTGAGGAGCAGTGAAAGTTTCACAGTGCCGCCACTCACAGACCTGCCGCTGGAGACGTGTATCTGGATCACTGCATCGACACCACGCAGAGTCCAGAATCTTTTCTGTGCATCCACCTAGCCTCAGCTCAGGGCAGCTAAGGTAGCGAACTATGATGATGCTGATGATGATGGTGAACTCGCAGGTGAACTAAGCAAGCCCTGTGCCACCTGCCACTTGATGGTTAATCCTAAATGCAGCCTCTCCGCAAGACGTGTGCACCTCGATGTGCTGCTGGCTTTACAGGGTTTGATAGCACCCCACACAAGATCCAGTTCCACACAAAAAAAAAAAAACATGAGGCGGAACTGCGTTGTAGTGTCTCCATGTCAAGAGTAAGAGCCCTTCCAAACGAAAATGATTGTGAAACTTTCTAAATGTGTTTTCGCCATAACCTGAAGCACTAGGCGCCATGGCCTGAGCTGCGATCGACACACAAGCGACGAAGAATGCGGATTGTTTATGTGGACTTGGATGAACATTGCCTCGCCAGCAAGTGCACTGATGGCGGAAGTAGTAGGACGTTGACTCTGCAGTTTGTGATACGGGCACCTTGAAAGATGGCTGGAGACCTTGACGTGCTTCGAGTGAGGCTGCTCAGAATGCAGCAACCACACAGCAATCAACAAGGTCCTTGGTGCGAGCCTCCTTTGAAGCAAGCCACCAAAAGCAGTCCCCTGTGGGCCACGTTGGCTTTCTAGGTAGCACCAAAAGCCACTAGGCCTAGGCTGAAAGGCCTCTTCTGCGTCAACAATAAGGACGTCACACAGGATGGCGATGTTCGTCAAGGGCGGCGAGTGCACCTGCCAGGACCTGACACGACCAATCCCAGGGACATTGACGATAAGCGTGTCAGCTGCGACAAGTATGGTCGATGAGAAGCACCAAGGTTAGAGATTTTCCAAATGGTATTTAGGACGGTTTAGTCTGCATGGGGGTTTGTTTGTAAGTTCGTCGTAACTTGGAGTTGAAGCTATTGCTGTTTGTCTTGTAAACTTTTATATTTTAGAGTGTCGTGCATTTGATCATAAATGTTGTGTGTCATTCAATGAGTCCTATCCCAGTTCATAACGCACAACCCCCCAAAATCGTGACACACTGCGTCAGCGAATTTCTTGCCTCTCCGGTCTCTACTTTACCGGTTACTGTTAAAATTATGCGTTACATTTCGTTCCGTTTGCCAGCAAAAATGAATTCATGCCCACTCGGCAAAGAAGATTTGTCTTTTGTCCTTGGTCCACCTGGTTTTACTTTTAAGTAAGTTCCTGGCTCAATGGTGGATGCTATGGGACCTCGTTTTTTTCATCGATGTAGTTTTTTGTTCATTGTTGCTGCTCCTTAACACGCTGTTTCAACTTCTTCATGGCAAGGTGCAGCTCCTCAAAAAAGTTTTCTTGTCAACAACATCCAATTTCGTTCTGGGTTTTTCTTTCATGCAGCAGATATATAAGTTGGTAAAGCTCCTGAAGTTGCATGCGGCATAACCCTATGAACACCCATGTAGCCCCAAATTGCCTCATTCAGTCTGCTCTCGAATGCCACAACCTTAATATATTCTGTGAGAACGCAGTTGAACCGTTCAATACGACCATTGTACAATGGTCAGTACAATGTTGTAACTTTCATTTGCTGTCAGTCACAATGCTTCTTAGGTACCCTTCTCTTGAAAGAATTTCCGAGAGTACTTTCACTACTGCCTGTGCAAGTATTGTGGACACAAAGCCACCTCAGGCCACTTGCTGTGGTAATCAATAATAGTGATTGCAAACCTGCACTTTGAAGGGTTCGCTCCATTGGCCCAACGATGTTTATTCCAAGCTTTTCTCACAGCTTCTAGGGCCACTGTACTAACTCTAACGGGGCCCTAATAGTTTTTTCATATTTGTTTGATGCTTTGCAGATAACACAATTTCTAACCAGAAATTCAACATCGCTGTTCATTCCGGGCGGTCAGTACTGTTCCCTCTACTGTTGTTTGGTCCTTACAATGCCTGGATACAACTCATGTGCCATCATACCAGCCTGGAAGTGAGTGCTACCGGGGAACTTACTTGTTCAGTATGAATCAGTAAGGTTCTTCGATTTTCACTTCTGGCTACTGTGGGGTTTCTATCATCTCCTGTAAAGTCGTTTGTGCCTTGGGGTGCAGATATGCCTCCCAAATAGGCCACAGTCAGCGTTAAAAAGCCACTGAACGGTAGGTGGCACAGTGCTCGTGAGAGTTCACCATCATAATCATCATCATGGTTCGCGTGGTAGTGCCAAAAGTAACATTTGGGGGCGAGGTTGAGAAGCACCAAGTGGCCATTCAGAAAATATTGGGGAGTCTCTTTGGTGTGTGGCGGCTAGTGCGAATGGTCGACTGCCGCGGCGGGTTCGTGGGGATAGCGCTGCAGGCTGTTTTTCTCGTGGACACTTCGTGGTGAGTTGAGCATTCGGGACGCCGCCTTCGTGTCACCTTGTGTTTGTTTGATTGCATTAGAATATTGTAACAGGTTGTGTTCTGCGTATCAGTGATAGAAGTACTGCTCCAATTGCTTCAAACTGCTCCAAAAGGTAATTGCCGCTCCATGCTGCTCCAAACAGTAATTTTTGTTACTAATTGCTCCAAACCTGCTCCGAAATGAGAATGACGAACATTTACTGTATAGCCGACTCACAAGCTCTAAAGAAACTGAAAATAATCTGTGTGCCATCATCCCAGTGTGCTACTAGTGTGCAGCGTTGTCGGTTCTGATCTCATTTGTGACACAAGAACTCGCATAATAAGCATTGGGCTACTTTTTTTTTTCTCAACTAGACATGAAAGCTAATGTGGTGATATGTGAAAATGAGCAGAATTGCTTTTATCTTATACCAATTAAATGCTGGTTATTTGGCAACCGAGCTATTTGGGACTGTGGGGACTTCTAAAATGTGGTGCTCAGCTTTTCTGGGTTGATTAGATTTCTGCCACAAATACGAGTATTTTAAATTGTAGCTCAATTTTCAGCACGTTTCTGACATGTCATTGTTTGCTTTATGAAATTAACATTGATTGTTGCCTGTTAAATATCATTTATAAGAAATAATAGTTTTCACGAATTGTTTCAACAAGCATTTCCGATGGAGGTGGAAATGTTGTAGGTCCATGTTCTCAGATTTGGGTGCACGTTAAAGAACACCAGGTGGTCGAAATTCCCGGAGCCCTCCACTACGGCGTCTCTCATAATCATATGGTGGTTTTGGGACGCTAAACCCCACATACCAACCGCCTTGTCAAGCAACTGTGGAAGGCTGCTGACCCGCAGGTCGCAAGATTGAATCCCGGCTGTGACGGCTGCATTTCCAATGGAGGCAGAAATGTTGTCGGCCCGTATGCTCAGATTTTGGTGCACGTTTCGGTCCAATTCCCAGAGCTTTCCAATACAACGTCTCTCATAATTATGTGGTGGTTTTGGGACGTTAAATCTCACATATCAATCAATCAAGCAACTGTGGGAGTGATTATGTGTGCGCACCTGTACGCTGTAGTGTACACATACTCCCCAGGAATACGGTCACTAGCATGCGTTCAGTCCCAGTGAGCCGCAGGGTCATGTTTACCGTAGCCTCGCGTGACTAACGCTGCTGCACACAGTGCTCTCGAATAAGTCGCAACATTTTATTGTCTGCAGCAACACCAAAAACACAGTACAGTGCTCGCCGCAAAAAGCAACGACAAAGCAATAAAGTCTTATCCACGTCAGGGGCAAAAGTGCAACACAAAAAGTGCCGTGAGCAGATCTCCGTGGTTAAAGGGGTTCACGAAGATATGCCACTAAGGAAAATGGGCCCTTGGAACTATGTTGCGTACTCCAACGATCAGTGACAACAGGGCCTGATCGCTCGAGCGAGGGCAAACTCTGCTTACATTGGCTTCAATAGGTATGGGTCGCCGTTGTACGACCACACGTGAATTCACTGCAGTGCTCTTCAGCCTAGCGTGAGGAAGGGGCAACGAAAGGTAAGCCTCGTGGAAGGCTCAAGGCACTGTTGGAGAGCCCGAGCGTGCTCCAAGAACAAAGGGAGCCAACGAACGGAAAGAAAAAGCGTACTTACTCTTCGATATTCAGAAAAGATCTGTCACTTCTGCTGAGCGAGCGGGCGTAACATCTCAGGGGACTAGAGCGTAGTGCCACCGTCGAATCGGGTATAAACTGGTGCCAGGTGAGAAAGGTCAACGAGACTTCTGCTCTCTCAGCTCTGACATATCGCGGATAAGCAAAAAGCTCGCGCAATCGCGAGGGGTTAGTCTTGATCCCCATAATGCGACTAATGCGCGATGGGGCGGCGGGTGCAACCCAGCTCTTGGTTGTGCGAGCTGGTATTAGGTAGTTTTTGAATAGTGTACCGCAAGCCTTTGTGAGGTAGTTTTTGAATAGTGTACCGCAAGCCTTTGTGATGTGTTTGCTGCCGCTGTGCATGCGTCGTAACGCGAACCGCCGTTCACGTTTGTGGACCGCCCGCAATAAATTCGAAATAGCTCGTGGCCCGCAAAGTCCCCTCAAAGCCCCTTTGCGGTGAGCGAGTGTGCTGCGAGCGTGCGTCAGCGTTTGCGAGATTAAAGCTATTAGAAAACTCATATGGCGCTCATACGTAAATGCTATGGCCGCAATGCCCGCTAACTATGCTATTCGAAAACTTCCTATTCTTTGATTTCCCCACGAGTTGAGTGCGAAGCGTTTGGAGCTCAGTTTTGCTGTGTAGTGAGTAGTCTGTGCAACTTACGCTTCTGAATATCAACCAAGGCGTCTCGCCCAAAGCAATGCATATTTCTTGATGTTGAAGGGATAAGTCACATTAGTGAAGGAAGCCCGAAAAGCAGAACGAGGCAAGTTGTGCATCAACAAAAAATTTGCCATCCCTTTGTCAATCATCTCGACAGTGCTGAAGCAGAGAAGGCTTTGAGGAAAGCTTTAGAAGGCTTTGAGCATAGCTTCTCAAGCAAGCGGAAGCACATTCGAGCTTCCCAATTACGAGGCGTTGAAGCAGAACTTTTGTTGTCGCTTCAAAACATTCAAGCAGCCAATCTTCCCGTTGCAACCCAAAGATGATGCAAAATGTAGACACTTGGGCACTGCAGAAGAGTCATGCGAACTTTAGCTGCAGCAATGACTGGTTCCAGAGGTTTAAGAAGAAAAATAATGTGTCATTGAAGCCTATCTACGGCAAAAGCGGCATGGTCATTGATCAGGCTGCAAACACATGGGGCAGCCTACGCCTCACCAAGTAGCAAAGGTGTACGTGGACAGGGACATTTTTATCCTCGGCAAAGCCACTCTCTTTTACAAGATGCTGCCTAACCGCACATACGCACCAAAAGGTGAAACGTACTCAGGCGCTAAGCTGTAAGCTCCAACGTGCAACGTGAGGGCGGATTAGCTCGCTGCATCCGTCCACAAAAGCACTGCCCCTACACCCATATCAATCCCAACCCTTGATCTTAAGCCGTCTCTCAAACGAAACCTCAGGGACTACTGGCAGAGCAAGTGGGATACACACACACAAAACAAACTACACATTATTAAGCCACACCTTGGTCATTGGGTCACCTTGGTCATTGGTGCGGCGATGGCGTAGTGGTTAGAGCATCCGCCTCGCATGCAAGAGGGCCGTGGTTCAAATCCCGGTGCTGCGCAGTTCCCAACCGGATTAAAAAAAAAAAAAATCCGCGTGTTGATGGAACTGCATTAAGAGGCCTGGGGTGCGGCCTCTTAACCACCGCCGGGAACGCACTCCCTCACCAGAGAAGGATTGGCCACCCTGGTGCAGTATCTGGCCACTACCTCCCACATGCATACGTCAAATAACTCATGGCCCTCAGTCCCAAGCAGCTGCGAAGCAACTGACCACGGCGGCGGCCAGATCTGCAACGCAGCAGAGAGGGATAAGAATCTCTGGATCCGGACAGGCCGCCATTGGAACCTGAACTTGGCAACGTTTAACGCTAGAACCTTATCTAGTGAGGGAAGTCTAGCTGTACTATTCGAGGAGCTAGAGGGTGGTAAATGGGATATAATAGGGCTCAGTGAGGTTAGGAGGACAGATGAAGATTATATGGTGCTACAGAATGGGCACGTCTTTTGCTATCGGGGCTTGGCAGACAGAAGAGAACTGGGAGTGGGATTCCTAATTCACAGAAACATAGCTGGCAACATAGAGGAATACTATAGCATTAATGAAAGGGTGGTAGGTATCATAATTAAACTGAATAAAAGATACAAGATGAAGGTAGTACAGTCTTACGTGCCTACATCCAGCCATGATGACGCTTCAGTTGAAAGCTTCTATGAAGACGTGGAATCGGCAATGAGTAAGGTAAAAACACAGTATACTATGGTGATGGGCGACTTTAATGCAAAGGTAGGGAAGAAGCAGGCTGGAGACCAGGCAGTAGGAGATTATGGCATCGGTACTAGAAACGCCAGAGGAGAGCTTCTAGTAGAATTCGCAGAACACAATCATTTACAGATTTTGAATACGTTCTACCGAAAACGAGAAAACTGCAAATGGACATAGAGGAGCCCTAATGGCGAAAATAAGAATGAAATAGACTTTATAATGAGTGCACACCCAGGAATCGTGCAGGATGTGGAAGTGGTTGGCAAGGTACGATGCAGTGACCATAGAATGGTACGGTCTCGAATTCGCCTAGGATTGAAGAACGAACGACAGAAATTGATACGCAAGAAGCCAATCAATGAGCTAGCACTGAGAGGGAAAGTACAGGAATTCAGAGTGTCGCTGCAGAACAGGTACTCGGCTCTTAGTGAGGAAACTAACCTTAGCGTAGATACAATGAATGATAATCTGACGAGTATTATTACGGAATGTGCAGTGGAAGTTGGAGGCAGGGTAGTGAGACAGGACACTGGCAAGCTTTCCCAGGAAACGAAGAACCTAATTAAGAAGCGTCAAATCATGAAAGTGTCAAGTACAACAGACAAAATAGAACTGGCAGAGCTTTCGAAGTTGATTAATAGAGGTAAGGTATGCAATGTAAGAAGGTATAAATGGAGAGAATTGAACGCGCTAAAAGTGGAGGAAGCGTCAAAGCAGTGAAGAGGAAACTTGGGATAGGCAAAATTCAGATGTATGCACTAAGGGACAAAGAAGGCAAAATAACTACCAATATGGATAAGATAGTTAAAATAGCGGAGGAGTTTTACAGAGATCTGTACAGTAGCCGAGACAACCACGATCTTAATACTATAAGAAATAGCAGTAACCCAGATGACACCACACCAGTAATGATAGAAGAAGTCAGAAAAGCTTTGGAGGACATGCAAAGAGGCAAAGCTGCTGGTGAGGATCAGGTAACATCAGATCTGCTGAAAGATGGAGGACAGATTGTGTTAGAAAAACTAGCCAGCCTGTTTACGAGGTGTCTCCTGACAGAAAGAGTACCAGAGTCTTGGAAGAATGCTAACATCATCTTAATACATAAGAAAGGATATGACAAGGACTTGAAGACTTACAGGCCAATCAGCTTGCTCTCTGTAGTATACAAGCTATTTACAAAGGTAATTGCTAACAGAGTAAAGAAAACATTAGAATTCAATCAACCAAAGAAACAAGCAGGATTTCGAACAGGCTACTCAACAATTGACCACATTCATACTATCAATCAGGTAATAGAGAAATGCTCAGAGTATAACCAACCACTATACATAGCCTTCATAGATTACGAGAAGGCGTTTGATTCAGTAGAAATATCAGCCGTCATGCAGGCACTGCGGAATCAGGGCGTAGATGAAGTATATATAAACATTCTGGAAGAAATCTACAGGGGATCAACTGCTACCATAGTGCTTCATAAAGAAAGCAACAGAATACCAATCAAGAAGGGTGTAAGGCAGGGGGACACAATCTCCCCAATGCTATTTACCACGTGCTTACAGGAGGTTTTCAGAAGCCTAGAATTGGAACAGTTAGGGATAAGAATTAATGGAGAATACCTTAGTAACCTGCACTTCGCCGATGACATTGCACTGCTGAGTAATTCAGGGGACGAATTGCCACTCATGATTACGGAGTTAGACAAGGAGAGCAGAAAGGTAGGTCTTAAAATGAATCTGCAGAAAACGAAAGTAATGTACAACAACCTCGGAAAGGAGCAGTGCTTCGAGATAGGTAATAGTGCACTTGAATTTGTAAAAGACTATGTCTACTTAGGGCAGGTAATAACCGCAAAGCCGAACCACGAGATTGAAGTAACTAGAAGAATAAGAATGGGGTGGAGCACATTCGGCAAGCACTCTCAAATTATGACAGGTAGATTGCCACTATCCCTCAAGAGGAAGGTATATAACAGCTGTACCTTGCCGGTACTTAGCTACGGAGCAGAAACCTGGAGACTTACAAAGAGGGTTCAGCTTAAATTGAGGACGACGCAGCGAGCAATGAAAAGAAAAATGGTAGGTGTTATCTTAAGAGACAAGAAGAGAGCAGAGTGGGTTAGGCGACAAACGGGGGTTAAGGATATCATAGTTGAAATGAAGAAGAGGAAATGGACGTGGGCCAGGCATGTAGCGAGTAGACAGGATAACCGCTGGTCAATAAGGGTAACTAACGGGATTCCCAGAGAAGGAAAGCGGGTTAGGGGGAGACAGAAGGTTAGGTGGGCAGATGAGATTAAGAAGTTTGTGGGTATAAATTGGCAGCAGCAAGCACAGGACCGGGTTAACTGGCGGAACATGGCAGAGGCCTTTGTCCTGCAGTGGACGTAGTCAGGCTGATGATGATGATGATGATGGTCATTGGCTGCCCGTATCGAAATCGCGTCATAGAAAGGTAATACTAACGAGACTCAGGATAGGACACACATACACGGCACATACATATCTTTTGTCCGGTGGCGATCCACCATTGTGTGACAGATGTGGTGAAGCATTAACAGACCTTCACATGTTAATCCAGTGCAAACACTTAGAAACTCTAAGAAAACAACATTTTTCATTACCCTATCGACAACGTATACCTTTACACCCTGCAATGTTCGTTGGTAGGGAACCGCTTTTTAGTCATAAATCATTGTTAGCGTTTTTAAAAGAAATTCATAATTTTCATATCATGTACCCGGGCATTCCGTAGCACGACCTCTCCAGAGAGGTTTTTGGTGCGGTGGCTACACAGGAAAGCACTTGCCTCACGGCCCTTGGACGCAAGGGTATGAACGAGTGAGGTACTTGTGCTAATGTCATACATGTCCACCATCGTTTTTCATTATCACCAACTTTTGTCACCTAGTCACACCACACACACCTTTCACGGCATGGTCATGATTTTATTACTTGTATGTTTTTACCCGCCTTACTGCGAGAAATTTTATGGCCCTTATACAGCCGCTAATCACAATCATTGTCCACATTCCTTGTCCCATGAACTGGCGCTCTTTGGCCATCAAATGGCCCTTGCGCCAAAAAAACACCATATATCATCACATAAATATTCTAACAAGACGAGATCATTGGGCTTTGCTTTAGATGACAACGTCGGTTGCTGTGGTGAGCCGCGCACAGAAACAGAAGATTTTTTTTTCCCACCGCTTTTACAGGTTTCGAAGTAGCTTTCTTGATACCGCGCTTTTCGCCTCGGTGGAGTGCGGTCGCATTGAGGGCAAGAATTTTTCCATTCTGTACGCAGTGTGACGGAATGCTTACCCACTAAGAAGTGGGATGGTGTCAGAGCGTCTGTTGATGTGACGTCATCCTCCAAGTACAGGAGCGGACGGCAGTTAATTTGCCGCTTCAATTACGGCTAGCATGGTGAGCCGCTCATTGTAACGCAGGCTGCTGCGTCTTTGTCAATGCTTGAGTGCTTCCATAATATTGCCAATGATGTGCTCTCAACAGCCACCCCACCACGGCGCACATTCAACTGTGAAGTGGGCCATTGGATTCTGTGAGCACTGGCATAGTCTTAAACACTGCCTTCAAAGAGTGGGCATAGATGCTTGGTACTGAAATGAAAGGCTTTCGCATTGTCTGAGTATATGATCGCAGGTGTTACGCATCGTGCTGCGAAGCGCTTGAAAGCAAGTATTAATGCTCGCGCTGTGAAATTTGTTGTCATTTCCAGGTGTACTGTCCTGGTCTTCGCGCAAGAAAAGACAACAATGTACACCTTTCCTGATGAGGCTATTTCATCACAGCAATACAGTAGCCCACAGAAATCAATTCCCACCACTTCGAATGGTGTTGGTTCACTAAGTTTTCTCCTTTTGCAGGGGTGGTACTGGGACAGATTTCGAAAGTACACAGCATCGCCGGTAGGGTAAGCATGCTTTTAGAACTCTTTTCACCTATTCCGTGTTCGGCGCCCTTTGATTATTCAAAAGCGTTCTCGAAAGTCTACGAGGGTTATCTGAATTCCACCGTGCAGCGGTCGCCCTTGCGCTGCATCAACCTAAAGATAGGTGAATTGGTGGTCAGCAGGAAGCAAAATCGGATGCTTCAGATCCTCTCTGTCATCCCACTGCTGAACCCCGCATCCTACACACAGTAGTTGGTGCTGTTCTAAAAACAGTTATGAAGGTAGTACACTGAATGACTTTAAAACTCGTAATTCTTTTTCCAAGGCTATAGTTTCGTTTGCAAATGTAGTGCATTGGACCAACTTCAACCAATACATTTCTGGCTCGTTCAATTCTGAAGCCATCAGTGGTCCTGTTCAAGATGGTTTCTTCGATGAGGCATTGCGGCAGAATCTTATGATCCAAGCAGTAACCCGGAGTAATTGGGAAAGATGTTCATACCTTGAAACTTCAAGCATAGGCTCACAGGTGCGCATAGGGCATGCACACCTGTAGGGCATGCTGATTTTATTTCAATGGTCTCGCTAGGGGTAGCATTTGCTGACGTAGTGAACGAAATCTTCAAAGACCATTGAGAATGATGCTACGACAACCAGGAAGGACTGGTCCACCACAGTGGCTTGTGCCTCAATGCCTCAGCTGTGACTCTACACATGAGCGAATCCGCCGGATTGCGTTTGCCCGCACAGTCCTTCGGAAAACACCCAGAAGTGAGCCGTTGTATTTTGAAAAAACTGTTTCTCAGGAAAGTCTCCCATCATCTAGCATCTGCCACAATCCACTGGATGGATATTGACGATTGGCTCTAATAAAAATTTCAGTACTTGGCTGTTTTTGCAATTCTTCTTAAGTAGTTACACAGCTTGGCAGCCAACACACATGCAATCAACTCTAGACATGGCAGCGCCTTGAGCGGTGCGACCCTGCTCTTGCTCATGAGCAGCTTAACCTTGAACCGTTCCCCTTTGGTCTTGTAACGCAGGTTGACAGCAACGCCGTATGCCAGTGGGCTTGCATCGCAGAACAAGTCCAGTTCAAAAGGCGTAACCGCCCGGGAAGTTAAACAAACACCACGGTGTGAGATGTTCAGTGAGGAGAGCGTCGATAATTCGGAAGTCCAACCTTCCCACTGCGTCTGGATGTCGTTTGATAATGGATCACCCCACGGCAAGTTCAGTCTCCACAGTTGCTGCAACAATAATTTTGCTCGTATTGCGAATGGAGCGATGAGTCCTAACAGAAGGAAAGTCTAGCGAATGACCATAGAATGGTGCTTTTTGTGGTAGAATATGCAGAGACGTATGCAGACACGAAACTGGGACTGATCACGATGTTGTCATCATTGCGGTTCCATACTAAGCCGAGCAACTTTGTTCTTTCTTTGGCTTCCCCAATGTTGTCGACGGAGTTGTACTTGAGGAATTATCAACAAAGAAGGCTTGAATTGGAGCATCACTATCTCAGCTACATACCTGCATCTGCTAAAATAGTCCATGCAGTACGGTAGATTTCAAAAGCCTCTTCTTTGGTGGAAGCTCCTATGACGAGGTTGTCAACATGGAATTAATTCTCTAAACACGTAGCTATTACTCGCTCCATATTCTTCTAGTCTGCCTTGTGATGCTACAATGTGGCAGCCTGGAGGAATGGGCTTGAGCACACTCGAAAGGGCACGCGAGTCATGTGCCATTTGGCCATAGAACGTAATATCCTCTCTTCGTCATTGATTTGCTTGACCCATAAAAAGGGGAGGGCATCACGGTATTCTTCTCGGATGGCATTTTGTAGGAAAGCCTACCGGGTGTCAGTTGTCAAAATGATTTGGTTCAGTCTAAACTGTACCAGCAGTAGCAAGAGCTCAGCGCCAAGTTTGACCCCCTTGTTTAAGATATCGTTGAGGGATGACTCTCCACGTTCATGTGAAAAAGCGTTGATTATTACATCGAGCTTTGTAGTGATAGACTCTCGGCGGATTATGGCGTGGCACAGAAGGTAATAAACGGTTGCTTCTGGCTCTGCAGAAGTATTGACATGTTTGGAGTGACGTTCAGTGAAATATTCAAAGATGCTGCGGTCATACTCTTCTAGGAACTTCATCTGTTCCTCGAAGCGCTGAGGTTGGCACTTAAGCCGGTTTTCCACTAGAGTTCAGTTTGTGGTAGCCAGTCTTCCATGGTACTTCATCATAAGCGAAATCACATACTGACGAACATCCTTGTGCACGTACTGTCTGAACAGACTCATTGATTCTTGGTTAGAAACGCTGGCTGCTTCGGAAGGGTCGCTGATAGCTATCGCATCGAGTCGCCACATCTCTGTTGGATCAGTCATGCACAATATGGCTTGGCTATGGCAGTCACAAGACAAGAATAAAGCCGATGTGCTGTAGTTCCCCTTAAGCATGTCGTTAGCGGTGTCTGGTTGATGCCTTGTACCAGCCAACCAAAGATCGTCTCAACGACGCATAGGCCGTTACTCTGATGTTCGATTGTCCCTGTCACTCCACGCTAATAGTTGTCCGATCAAATGATGACACTTGTGATTTGGGCCGGTTGATCTCCTGGTCGCTTTTCATTGGCTACAAGCATCTTACGGTCCCGCAGCTGCATCAGCAGACTTCGCCCAAGAATTGGCGTGTTCATGGTGCAGACTTCTGGCACTTCCACAGCATCCACTGTGATTTCGCTTGCATTGAAATGATTCTGCAGCTTTAGTTGCACGGTTCGGTATCGGTAAGTGCGGGAACATTTGGAATTGCCAAACATTAGCAGAGACAGGTCTTCTGTGCTGACGGAAGGTAGACCGAGTCCTGTGGACAAATCACGCTGATAAATGTCCTTTGGCTGCAGTGTCACGCACTATACGAACCAGCACAGAATCATGCCTTCTCGACGCCTATACTGTGGCTATTTGCATGAGAACCGCTGGCTATGGTGGCGCAGAACTGCTTTCTGGTACACTGGTGATCACTGGCACACCGTCAGTTTTCATTCTGTCGCTGCTATCGGCATTCGTGCTGTTTACCGGTTTCTATATCTTGTAAATAATGGCAAGATGATGCTTCGCGCAGTGCTTGTACTTAAGCCACGCTGTGTTGCTGCACTGTCATGCAATGTGTCTTTTTCTGGCACACTTGAACCTCCAGTTTTTCTCGATTAGGTGCATTCGAATCTCGTTGGCTGTCATAGTAGTGTGACAGTCGTTTTATAGTACTCAGCAGGCAAGGCCACTCGTTACAGATCCTATGGATAGCGCAAATTCTGATGGTACCAGCAGCTGAAAGCGGTAATCACTTCTCGGGTGTCCCGCAGTGCTGAGTTTTCGTGGGCACCTTGAACAGTAGCTCTCTTTTCTGCTTTCTATTTGAATCTGAAGAAACTTCATCACGTCGCG
Source organism: Rhipicephalus microplus (assembly GCF_043290135.1). NCBI lineage: Eukaryota > Metazoa > Arthropoda > Arachnida > Ixodida > Ixodidae > Rhipicephalus > Rhipicephalus microplus. The sequence goes on along the minus strand of NC_134701.1, from coordinate 300,048,633 downwards.
CACATCTTCACGTGACCTTAGAGTAGCCCCGTCATTCCCCTTGGCCTCCTTCATGCGTTGCCGGCATAGAACGGTAATGTCTTCAGGTAGCGATTGCATGAACACACGCTGAAGTATAACCGTGTACTCCGATGCTTGAACTCCGAGGCTATCCAGGTACTTGATGCGAAAGCGTATTTCTTTGTACAGTTCGCGCAGCTGTGATAGGTAGGATGAACGGTCCACAATAGCGATGGCAAGCAAGCTATCGATGTGCTCATCTACGGGGGCTGTATTGGAGCACCAACCTGTCTTGGAGCACCTTGACAGCTACGGTGTAGTTCGCTTGCTCCATTTGAACACCTTCAATTGCACGTTTTGCTGGTCTGGTTACGTACAACCTCAAATAACTGAACTTCTCAATGTCCAAAAGCTTGCGATTGCTGTGGATCGTGGCCTCAAAATTCTCTCAGAAGCCTAGCCACTCGTGAAGCTTCTCAGAGAAAACGGGTACCTGTTACTTTGGTTGGGCAACTCACAGCAATGATTAAGAACTTCCTTGAGCGGAGACTCCTTGGGGCTCGGTTGCGGTAGCGACGACAGGTGCACTGCTGTCGGCGAGCCTTGAAGCTGAGTTACGAAGGTAGCAGACATGACTCATTATGCTGTGGATCTTGTCGTGATATTGCAGAGTTGCCGTCAATTCCTTGTCATACTCGGCGTCGTCGATTATGAGGCAAGCAATCTTTTTGTTGAAATCTGCAAGTGTCGTGTCTTCATCTTGGAAGTCATCCAAGATGACTTGCAGATCAGCCGGAGAAGGATTCACCGCTTGCAGAGCTTCGGTAGGGGACCTGATGAGCCTTGTAACGGCAACTCAAACTATTCCACTGCTACGTCGCAGGTGGTCTGTCTTCGGTGCAGGACGTGAGTCTTCTCCCGGGTTTCACGACACCAAACTATGTAGAGCAGAGACTGACGTGCGCTCAGTAATGATTTATTGCTCGAACGCTACTTTGTTATTCTTCTCTTCTAGCTCTTCTGTCCTAAGCACGCGTTGCTTGCGCATTGTGCCGCATCGTCCTATCCAGTTTTTATCAGACGGCGTGATCGCTTTTGAGGAGTATGGGCTCTATGAGGCGAACGTCCCCGTTACCAAGGTGCCATCGGACACCAATATTGTTGAGATGACAGTGAATAACACAAATGACCATGCAGACAAAGAAGTGCTTCGAGAAGTGCTTATGACGACAGCAACACTTCTGTATAATTCTCTATATCTAGCAACACTTATGTATACAAACACCCTGTATACTTATATAGAACTTTTATATTGTGATTAATTTCTTAACTTAGATGAATTGTGTAACATTTCTGTGGTCTTCAGAACAAAGTGCATTTCATTAGATTGCATACCTGCCAAGTCTTCTAGATTTTCTGGTAGACTCCCGAATTTGAATCATATTTACGTTTATATGGTTCTCATGAAAATCTACCAAAAATCAAAATTTCTGGTGGAATCTGGCTGCATTGACGAATATGCAGGCCAATTCAATCCAGATTTTTTGTGAATCCATTGCATATTATTGTAAACAAATTTAGGAGTCTTTCGTCTAAACTACATTAGAACATCAGCGATGTGAAACCGGCAGATATGAATTTGTGAAATGCCCCAGCCAAGTTCCACTATGTCCACAGGATCAAAATTTAGATGCTCCGAACACTTTAGTACTGAAACCGTCTAACAAAGGCTCAAAGCTTCAGAAATACACAGGCGGCCAGCAGTGCGTGTGGTTGCTGTTTACCACAATTGCTGTAGATGAAACTGTGGTCACTCTTAGCACGATCATGTAGGCGGCGACGTAACTGACGGAACTCCAAAAGTGTGCGTGCATCCAGATCTTGACCAGTTAAAGTGACAGTGCTTTGCACAAGCAGTGCAGACAAAACCGCGGATCATAGATTAACAAAAACGACTTAGTTTTGAAAGGCACGTGCACAGCCAGTGCATGCGGAATGAAAAGAGAACTACCATTTGCCACAATCGCCGTGCATTAAACTGTGGTTGCAGCGATGTGCTAGCGATCTACGAGCTCCGAGGGCACGCGGCTATTGCCGCAGTAGGTTAAAAGCAATAAAGACATAAATAAAAGGCTATAAGCATGTTGCGCTTGTCTCCGAAGAATCTCGTAACATAGCTAAGCAACGACTTGCGCTTTCACCGAATCTAGCTGTGTCATCTCGTCCGTTTATGTGTGTCTCAAAAACACATACCCATGTTTTTTTTTGACAGAAATAATTTTCGTTAGTTGTTTTGATCACGCGAAACTTCAGGAGTATTTGCGTTCTGCCTTTGAGACTCACATCCTAGTTGGCAAACCCCATCTTCGTGTGTTAGACCACTCCAAGCCCTTATAAAACCACAAGGCTGATGTTTATGTTTGTGGAGTTGTTAGTTTTTGGGACTCCTCCTCCCCCCCTTGTTTGTCGCGATGTTTTCTTTTTGATAAAAAAAAAAAGAAGCAAATAAAGCACCGTGATATTTCCCCCCCCCCCCCCCCCTCTGTTTCTCCCATAGCAGAAATCTCCCGGATTCGGAATCCTTGAACTTGGCATGTAATAGGTTTTATAGTGAACTTCAATACAACTGATCTGATTTTATGTGAAATCATACATGCTAGAGTGATTTATCTAGTTTTTAAAGAATGCTGAAAATATGAGCATGTTACTGCCCTAGTGCGCCATTGTGCTGCAGCGTTCTCAGACCTGGTTTAAGTGAAACATTCGGTATATGGACCATGGCGTGACGAGCAGCCACAGCTTTATCCATAGGCTCCAGAGCACATCAGCATTCCTGACTGCCACACATAGGAAATAAACATAATCTGTGATAAACGACAAGTTGACGCCGAGTGCCTGTAAGAGCATTGCAGTACGATTACACATTAGCGGTGTCCTACGGTTTTACATAATTTTTCCAGAAACTATTCACCCCGGAGCATGTACACCAACAAAAACCTGTTCATTCGGTTGTTTTTGAATGCACTCAACAATGTGATGAAACCTATCTGAAGTGTAAAGTGAATATTAAAAAATTCTTAATAATTAGTTCAATTATGCAGTTTATGCAAGGTATGCATAATTTAACTTCGTTCAGTAATCAGTTAAGTGTAACCTAAATATACTCTACCAAGCCCGACATGGATGCAAATCATATTTCATTGGTTTCATTCAGTCGTGGTTAAACACTGTGAGGGTGGCCGAGAGAGGGCACTATGTGACGACACCATCATTATCATCGGGACTGGGAGAAGAAGGGTAAGGGTTGAGCGTTGGGAATAAAAGAGTTCGGTGTGGTTGTTCGAAGTGGTGTGTATGTGATTTAGGCTTAGTTTGTGACAATGTTTTTTTTTATTTAATATTAGGTTATACTTTTATAAAACACCCTGTATGCTTATTTACTGTCATTGTTTTATAAGAAACTATTTTGTTGTTGACTCAGGTATATTAATTTTCTTTTTTTAGGTTGTAAGTTTTTTGTTGTTTATGGTGTTACAAATAAGCAGGCAAGCAGAGCTAGAAGTTGAAAAAATGTGAATAGCAATGATAACCTGCAATGCTTTTTGCCACATACAATACACCTGGGAAGTTTCTGGGCGGCATAAGTTTTCTTGAAAGTAAAATGATAAAAGATTGCACGTTAGTAAATTATTTGCTAACAAACACTTTACACAAGCGGATATGTAGAATATTAAAAATCACTGCAGCTTTATGTCCTCACTTAATTGTGAGCACTAAATCATGTAGCAGGTAGACCACTTCATTGATTAATGAAAGGATCATGTGAGAGGGAAGGGGGGCAATTAGACAGTGATGCACTAGCTGGTGCGAAGAGAACGAGTGCACTGGTGAAAAAAAAAAACCACATCGAAAGACTCCATGCAGTCAGTTTTATCCAGATTCACACACTTACAGGGCTTTTTGATCGATCGATTATCTTTTAATGTATTGTGAGACAATTTCAATGTATCTTTGCCCAGCCTTGCGTACGCTGACAGAAAAAAAAAAGAGCGGCACCCAGAAGTGGGGCTTGGAGTGAACTTAGGGGGATCAGCATAATAAAAAACAGAAAATATCGACGCTCAAGGAGGTGCCACGTGTCGGCTCACGGGACTGCAGCGGATCACTGTAGGGGGGACATTTATTACGTTGGAGAAAAAAAATCTAATGTATGATGACTAAAGTGTGTAGTAACCTTGCTACTCACCGTAACGAAATCTCTGCCAGTTAAGGCTTTGCGAGCCACAGGACTGCATATACTGTCACCTGCTCACGTGTAGCGCACGGCTCTGCGCGCTCTCAACTAGCAAATGTTTAGCCCTTTATGGCAAAACAGACAGTATTTGATCTAACAACACTCAAAAACTTTTTATTGCTTTTGGCGGCACCCCAAGCATAGTAACACATCCACTCCCGGAACACAATAAAGAAAGGCTTTGTGCCATGTTGACTTACACCAAAGGGAGAAACCGCGCACACGTTGCAGCTGGCAATGGCAAGCTTTGACATGCCAGTAGGGAAATGGTCCCTTGCAGCTATCCTGCATACTCTCGCGATGATCACTGTACCTGGTCACAAGAGTTAGAGCAAACCTCGTACGCATAGGCCTCTGGCAAATGCGGCTCGGCGTAGTAGAACCACAATCGAACACTAAGCACTGCTGCTTGACTCATCGTTTGGAACCAGAGCTAGCGCCCGCCGAGGATGCTGAAGCACCCAGGCAGGCTACAGCACGACTATTCCCAAAGGGGACGCGAATGAAGGGAAAACATTTGCTTATCATGGGCTGACCGAGGAGAGAGAGAGCCTTCCCAACACGCCATGACTTGGTCTCGCTGAGTCTCGCAGCCCCGAAGCAACGCACCGTGCCCACGCTCGGTGCCACTTATTGCCACACATCAGAACGAAACCACTAGAAGAAGCAAGGAGAGCGGCAGTACGACGAAAATGCCCATGAAATGGTCGTGGGCTTGGCTCAGATCCGCACAAGTTGGGGGCGCGTTTATTGTGCAAGTGCGGCTATTACGTGAGTAAATGTGGTATTAGCCCCGAGAACGAACACTGGTGTCGTTGCGATCGCGGCGATGGGACGTCACGGCAGGGACTTGCCTACTCCGCCACCGCTTGTCGCCTTTTTCTGTGCCCGACAAGTACCCGCTTTTTAGAGATTAGTTCATTGCTCCTCAATTTCATGACGGGAATCTCTCTAGGTACAAGGTGGAAGAAAGGAAAAACTTTTATTCGCAAGGCTTTGGGACAGGGGTCATGAGCTTGATGTGTGGGGCCCCAAGTCCAAGGCTCCTCTGGCTGCTGCCGCCTGCCTGGCTTGACGCAGAAGTGCAAGCCGCACCTCTGGGTCAGAGCTGGTGAGCTGTGCCTCCCATTGCTCGAAAGTATTAGAAAGCTTATGCTGACCTAAAGGGGTATCTAAATTTGGTTGTCGGTGTAGGCATCTCGACAAAATTTGGTAAAGCGATGGCGAGCCCCCATACCACGGACACGCATGCCCATACAGCATTGGAAAAATTTTGTGTAATCTTAGAAGATTGGGAAAGACTCATTGTTTGAATTCTGCGAAGATCAATCGCGTCCTCTTCTGGTTTCAGAACTAGTGAAAGTTATCCAAGGTGTAGAAAGTTTTCATAATTTAGCTTAAGATAGGCAGACTCCCGTGCGGCACACTCAACATGGTGCACGTAATAATAAACAACCTTTTTCTCGATGAGGTGATGACTGGACTCGCACGTCATATTTACCTACAGGTAATCGATTGCAAGAAAAATAATCTTATGAGGTGGCTATCTAAACTAGTAATTACGAGCGCAACAGCCCCGTTGTTAGAATCCTGCACGAAAACAGAATCTACCAGCAATCAGAATTTTTGCACATAAATTGAGGTTCACTTAACCTGAACAATTTTGGTGAAATGGAACTCCAAGATTAATGCAAGAGATGCGGGAAACTAAATAATGAGCCGAGTGATGAGAAAAACAAACAACGAAAGCGGTTTTCTAAGGCTAGCGCATTCGAAATATTTAGCTAGGCTCGATACCGCATGCGAGCACAGGGCTTGGCACAACAGTGATAGCACTTTCCATAGGTACCAGAAATATTTCAATACAAGTAACCCTAGCGGAGGGAAATCCTCATATCTCCTAATCGAATAACCCATTAACAACTCAACCTCATAATGTAAATTTGGTGTCTTGTGTCTCAAAATGACATGATTATGCGCAAGTGAGTTTGTTGTATCTAAAAAGAACAGTGTTCTTGCTTTTAACAGCCGTTGGAGTGCGGCTGCCATAACCAGAAACAGAATTCATCATTGGTGTTAGCAGTGCGACACAGACCTTTTCACCCCTTTCACATTCCCTACAACCAAGCAAGCGATTGTGCAGAAGCAAAAGTAAACATTGTGGCAATCTATGCCAGTCTCTTGACGCCATTTTACCTTGGAGAGTTCTGGCATCACTCTCCTCCCGACGGGACGAATGGCGACTGGTCATAAATCGCCATCACTTTGCTGCCATCCCCGTCCCTCAAAGTTTAACACGGTGTCCCATTGGCCTAATTTTGTTGAGATTCCGACAGGAGACCACTTGGGAACTTCGGAGGATGCATATGCGTTTTGGCCTCTCTGGCCGGCGGCGATCCTTTGTCCTTTGTTTTTCGTCGCCGCTGGCCAGTGTTTATGGTGCGCGCTAGTTTTCACAATCTTGAAGTCTCGAGGCAGCGCCTTGCAATTGTGCATATGTGCCTCTAAACTGTCCCTATGTATGTCTATTCTGCATGGTCTAGGGTGCGCGATCGTGGGAGCTCTGGCCGAAAGATAGAGTGGCGCTTCGAAATTGGTTCTTTGTTTATTTGGTTTGTTTGGTTGTTTTATCAGTGCACCATTTGAGGCCACTATATAACTTGTATTATCCCATTGACATGTCTGCATAATTATGTCACCTGCAATGGAGTTATATCGAATGATTGATGTTTTACTGCACTAAATTCTGAGTAATAAACGAACTATTAGGAGAGCGTCGCCGAAGTTTTCTGTCGCTGCGCGCGCACTGGCTCACGACCCATTTGTGGCGATGGTCCGAGCTCGTGTGCACAGCAGTACGAATAGTATACATGGCGGGACAAGACGAACAAACGAGCACGTGGCACCCCTGCTTAGAGCTCGCAGTGCTTGAACGTGCAGTGGTGTACGATGGAAACACATATAATGGAGAACGACAACACAACTTTTCAATGTTTTACCAGAAACATTAGTGATTCTGTTTTTGTCATTCATCCGCAGCTTGAGACAAGCATAAAGCTTACGCTAATAGCAGAACAGCACAGGAAGCGAGCGCATTACTGTGTAGGCACGTCGCGGCAGGAATCTAAAAATCCATGCCGTGACGTCACCCAGGCCTTGTGCCTGGTGGTGACACCCCGACTTCTCGGGGCTAATACCCAGCATACCCATCAAAAATGTTATATATACATGAGAGAAGAATGTATTTACAATATCTTCACATGAAGAGTTATCAAGATAACAACAACCAAGATGGTGAAAACAAACTGACCTGTCCTTCAGTTTTTTTGTCCTGTAGGTAAGCGGCACATCATAATGTGGCATCATCTTTATGTCATACGTCCCCGAGTTTTGTAATGTCAGTATGATGTCATGACTTGACTCCTTGCTTGGTCAAACAGCTGCCTTTTATGCAGGCAGTGTGCCAGAACCATGTAATAAGCTTTCGGGGGCCAGTCAGTGCAGTGAACTGAGAAGTAGAACAGGAGCAAGAGTTTATAGTCTTCATGCTCAAGTCGTCTCAGGCAAATTTATCTTACGGGGGAGGGGAGTATTTGAGTATTTATCCAGCTCTCATCAATTAGCACTGATTGAGATAGTACTGCACAAAATATACAGAATCACAAGGCAGCGGTGCCCAGACTCAACCCCTCAAAGGCAACCTTGTCGTCTTCGTTCTTTAGCTCCACTTCAGTGGCCATGCCAGAATGGCATTTCCATACCCATAACAGTATTTAATATTTTTAAAATTCACATGCCCCTCTAAAACTGCCAAAGAAAAATTTCAGTACCTTATAGTTTAATAGACTGAAAGGAGAGAATGGTACAATGGGGAGGAAAGGGCCCTGTTTTCTTGCAGCAAGACTGAGCTGGGCTTTGAGGTGGGCACTGCGCTGCGTGTACTTATGAGTAATTGAATCGCAGTGTTTTTGCAGTCTGAGAATGCTCTCGTTTTCTGTGGTTTTGTTTACAGCAAGGTAGCCCCATGCCACCAGTGATGAATTCACGAAGTGTGCCACCAGTGGTGAGACTAGACCTGTTGCTGGAGGGACTGACCACTGGGGCATCCCTCTTGCCATCTCTGCGAGCACACTACCACATGGGCCCCCTGACTGGCTCTGGCTGCACGGGTTCTCAGGCTCGTTTTACCGTCCACTTGCCTCAGCACTCACTCAGCTTCAACACCAAGGTAAGGCGACGTGCACGCTGCCCATCTCTGCTGCCTGCAAACGTGCCCTCCTCCTCGATGCAGGTGCCGCCTGCATGTGAAGCCAACTTGCCATCGCGTGCCAGTGTGGAGCTGCCACCGGTTCAGGTGGCAGCTGAATATCTCCAGGACCCAGGTGGCCCCTCGCAAAGGGATGCCGATGGTGTAGTGCTTCGTCGAGGTTCTTACCTCAGTGCCCTGGCCGAGATTGGCACCTTTGAGCACAGCCTCACCACTGACCTGCTCAACCACCTGGTGCTGGTGCAGAAGGTCTTCATGAAGGTGATGTGCCTGCTCTTGCCAACTTGACCTTCTGCTGTAGAGAGCTGTCATTTATACTGACTTCTGGGCACACACAAAAAGAAAGAAAGCAGTCTTTCAAAAGAAATTACTCACTTTTCTTGCAGTGTGATGTCAAGATCAATGTGCAACAAAATTTCGCAGCAGATCATCACTTAGCCAGAATTCGTGTTTACTTAGATTTTGTTACAACGAAAGAGATCAAGTGCTAAATTTATTTTTGCCTATCTAGTGGTTTGTTATAGCCTTTGTTTATTTATTGTATGGCTACTTATTGTATGCAAGAGTGTACTGACTAAATGTAAGTTATCCCTGAAGTGTCAGCTCCTGTCTTTGCCGAGTGGCTGTATTCACAGCGAAGTACTAATTGAAAAAAAAGAAAGGCAAAGCTAGGATCAAACACACAAAGATTCATTTATCGCGCTTGATGCTGGTCACATTGTCTTATAAGCTGATGATGCAAAAAAAGTGTGTAGTGCTTTGCTGCTGCTGCATTTTCGCTAATCCAGATGGAGCTTGTATACCAAGACCAGTCTCACTGTGCTTGCCAAAGTAGTGGCGCAGCAGGTGAAATGCATCAAGCTCTTGGGAGGACGTTGGCATGTTCACACATGGAGTCATCGTCCTCGACACAGTTGTCATTGCTTCCCTCGCACACCTTGGCAGTGCCATGCACACGGTTGTCACTGTTCAGCTGAGCCACAGCGTTAGCATTCGCTCTTCAATAAAATCACAGGAGTGTTCACCGTCACTCACTCTACCAGCACCTTCTGTGATGCTAGTAGAAGTTCTCTTCTGATGTGGCGCTATCATCGGATTGAACTGCTGTTCATTTCGCTGGGGGGTGCCACAGCTGCTTTTATGGTCACCTGCAAGGGACGCATGTTGAAAGCAGTTAGCGATAGCGATGGCTTGCTTCTCCATTTCCATGTGCAAATTTTTCGTCATGTCGCAGTTCAGCTCATGTTAAGCACTAACCTGTCTACCACGTGCCTTCAGTATCCAACAATGAACCATTCTTATGTCTTGATCTAGAGGCCGTACCAACGCTGTGCGGTTAGTGGTCAAGAGCCGAAGATCTGGCATGACAATTGTGTAGTTGCAGGCACAGTTACCTAACAAAAGGCATGTTTTATGATTCTGCCTCTCTTTGTCATTCAGCTCTTCCTTTTAGATATAGTCAGCAGTTGAAGTCTCCTTTGAAGGTTTTCTTTGTTACCAAGAATGCAAGCTGCTCTGCCATGCTTGTACAGAGAAGCACAGTGACGTGGACCTTGCAAGACGGAGGTGGCTACCTTAAAATGCCGAGCAAGTGCCCCCACCTAAGCAAGTGTCCCCCCTCCCTTTTTTGGGAGATCTGAAGTGAGCTCCTGTAAGCAAGCTAGCACCCCCCCTCCGGCTACTCCCCTGTGTTAATTTTTTTCTTCAAAAGGAGCATCGTTTTTGTAAAAAGAACCACAATAATGAGTTTACTGAATGCGTATCTAAAAACATGGATCTAAAGCTTCACTGAAAACATGGATGGATTTTGTATATTCTTAGTGGCTCTGCTGCTGGCAATCTTGAATTTTAGTCCGGGACCGAGCAAGCTCCCCCCTCCCAAATTCAATCGTATTATACTTCACCGTATGGGGGGGGGGGGGTCATTTTTTTTTTGCATTTTATGGCATTACCAGTGTTTATATTGTGTTAGTTCAGTGAACTTGCATTGATTCTAGTTCATTATTTTTGTTAACCGTCTGCTGTTGTGAGCCTCTACTCTGCTATAACCTGATGACTGACGCCACGCCAGCAACTTTGATTGTCACTGTTTTCTCATCGGTGTTCTCTGCTAGAACATTTCTGGGACTTTTCTTCACTTGATCAGTTGGGAAACAAACATCACAGCTTGCTCCTATTGATTGAGTAGAAGACTGGCTGTGTTCATAATAGAGAACACTGTGGGGTCTCGACCAGTGTGGAGTCTCGATATGGCGAGCGACACCACCACGCTCTTAGAGTGAAAGGACGCACCAGACACTGTCAGTACAGACCAAATAGCAAACATACATTTATTTAACTAATTTATAACGACGATATCGTCCGCAGAATTCATACATAGCTCATTATGTATTACGCTAGGACATCGTTACACAGTAACACGACAAACACACTAACACACCCAAGGCATCGTCGCCAACGCTTGACTTACCACGAGGGCCCCGGACGAGCAAGCCCGCGGTGCCCGCGCCGAGGACCCACGCTAGAGACAACCGTTCGCGGCAACCGCCAGGCGCAGAAGAGGCTCGCTCAACTCTCACCCACCACCAAGGCCTGCCTTCCGCCAGGGGTCACCGCCGGCGCTACCACTCTACCAACAGTGGTACTCAAAGCGAACACAATGCCATCTATCGCCCGGCGATTGTCACCAGCGAATTACGACGTCTGTGCGAGACACGTGCGTTACGCGGGGCAAACAACTTTAAAGAGGGTGTCAGCATTTTCACATCACACAGCATTGACAAGACTGAATGTGTTTTCTTCATATCCGTTATTATCTGACACTGGCACACGTGACCTCTCATTGCTCATTCATACGTGCTCAACCAACACCAGTGCGGATCCGAACACATTGAGCTCCTCAAACAGTACCATGACCATGCTTGTCTTTGTGTGCACAAGAGCACAGCATGTCACCATAAAGGGAAGGAGATTAGGAGATTTCGAAGGGCTAGTTGGTTCATTCTATGCAGGAAGAATTTTACTAAAATAGAAAAGGACACCACAAAGAAGGAATACTAAACAGATCGAGCACTAACTACAAGCTCTTTTTTTATTTAGTGCAATTTTTTCTGCATAAAGGAAAGATGAGGTGTAGGAGACTCTAGTCAGTCATTTATTAAGGTCTTTTGATACAATGGAATCACTCTAAATTACATGATGACCAGTTGTGATGAATACGACTGTAGCATCTAATACTACACATATCAAATTACATGTTAAGCCATTCGTGAGAGCAAATGAGTTCTGCGAAAACCCATTTGCCCTACTTGCATTCATGTGCTTCAAGTTGTCAATGAATTCGCCCTCGTGCTTTCAACTGCTAGTTAGCTCAATTGGCAGAACGACCACCCTAGAAAGGGCTGGTTTCGGGGTCTGGTTTCGAACCCCAGACCAGGACAAACTTTCTAGCTTCTAAGAAGCTTTGTTACTGAGAAATCGGTACGTATTTCTCAGAAAAAGATTTTTCAGGCTTCGTGCTACAAAAAGGTGGTTGTCTTGTTTTCTTTTCTTAAGCCAATTAGTGCCGGCGAATGCACACCTGTGAAACAAACGGCAAAGTCTCAAAGGTCAGCCTGCATTTCAGCCAGAGCTCCCTCAATCGTACATCTCGGAGGAAAAGAAACAGAACTTGTGGTAATAAAATGTATACACACAGACAAGGCCCCGTTGCGAGGTGATGCCTCCGGACTAAGAGGCCGCAGAAGGATGCGGGTGCCCGCCGAGGCTGTGGGCCCTGACGAGACACTGTAACCAATGGTCATGACAGCCAAAACACATACACACACACGCACACTTTATAAAGTGACCTCTTTCAAATTCTATCTTGCTCCTGGCTCGTCAGGTGAGGGTGAGCAATGCTTAGTCCCGCCCAAGTTAGCCGTTGGCTTTCAGCGACAATGTGGCAGTGAAGTGACAGCGATTTATGACCAGCTGTCAACAAATATACTGCCAGTAGAAGGGGAAACCACAACATATGTTATGAGTGTTTTGTCACGAGTGCATGCCAACAATTTGGCTTTAATCTCACATTGTGTCATTGCATGCACTACTTCAATTGGACATGCCTCAGCCTTGTGAAACATTTGCCCCTGCAGTCGCAAGTGGGGTTGTGTAAAAGAAGGCTCTGTGCCACTCCCGTAGCGCCCTGGACCCTTCTTTAGAGAGACTTCCAAAAGAGGGCTCTCTCGTTGTCTTTCAACTTGAGGAGCTGTGACAGATGCAGCTCGGTTGAGTCGAGGGTCATTCGGCCATTGTCATTCTCTGTGCACCCTCGGCCTCTTACGTGCGACTTACCACCCCAGGGTCCAAGTGCGAAGTCATGAGAGGCGAGTTTGAGCTTCATTGCTCTTACTTGTGTGTTTGTTATGTATAATTTCTCAATAGTACCATGCAGAGCTGGTCTGTCATTTTGGCACTGTATAGTTTTGTGTGTCATGTCATTCTGATGCAGTAAACTATGCATTAGAAAAAATTTATCTCTGTTGCCATGTACTGGCTTGAAACTTGTTGTGATTGGGACAATGTGAACCGTGAGTTAGAGATTCATATCTGACAGTCATGGCTGCTGTGCAATGCTAGTGAGTGATGGCCACTTTGCGAGCACGTGGCTCAATCCAAAGACGGCACAGTTTTCAAGAGGGGATGCTACACCTTCCAAAAACTTAGTGATCTCAGTAAATTTAGGTGAGCTTATGTAGATTTTACTGCTTATTTAATGAATCTCATTCTTTTTTTGTGTTGACAAGTAGTTTTAAAAATATAATGAACTGCCACTTTTTCTATTAAGGCCTATTTAGCTTATTAACTGTAACTTGCAGATTGGTGTGCAATCCATAGAACAAATTCAGGATGTTCACAGTGTAGAATAAAGTATAAATCATTTTTCTGGGCTATTTCGAAGCGAAGTTGTGGGATGTTGAATATGACGTAAAATATTTCCCCATCTACACTTAAAACAAAAAGATCCAGTTAAAGAATTTACTCAAAAAATGATTACAATAAAATATACTTTACGACATATCCCCTGCATTTCTCTTCGAAATAAAAAAAAAATATGATAACCAAGATAGAACAAAAGATATTGTTTTGGTATAACGGGAAGCACATGAAAATTGCCGTTTTGAGAAATCAAGAAAAAACGTTGGCATACATTTTTATTGCAGAAGATGCAACAAAACAACCTCAAAATGCACCAGAAGTATAGTTTGAATGCATTCTATGCTCATGCCTCCTCATTACTAGCTTTCGAAGTTCCAATGAGGCTGTTCTTTTCCGGTTGCAGATGATGTTGTGATGGTGGTCTTTTTTTCTTGCTCTCCTGGCACCAGTGCTTGTCGCATTCCCGTTCATTTCACTCTAAGATTGCCGTTCCAGAATTCAGATTGCCTGCATTGAAGTGCAGCACTACTTCTGCAACGGCCGCTTCAATAGCAAACAGGGACACATGGTGCTCCTTGGTGGCCGAACTCCAGATTACTGAACGCAGGCTCTCGTCAGAATTCTATGTTTGCCTGCAATCATACCTCACAAGCAGGGCCCTTGCCCAAAGCTGGGTATAAACTGATAGTAATGCCTCTGCCACATCTTGAGGCAGAGTGTAGGCATGCCTGGGGTCGGGCTCACCCTTTGCTTTTGTGGCATTGTGCTGACACCATGAACTTTCACCAGAGTGGCACAGACTGTGGTCCAAGCATTCATAAGTGGAGATGAAGGGGCGGTATGTGGCCTCCACAGCCTTTTGCATCTCACCCACCTCACCTTCATGCTATTTCAGAGCCAGGCCATACTATCTACTCAGCATGGTGATCAGCTACCCTGTGTGACCCTGTCTTTCTCACCAAGGCCTCTTTTTTCATCGCACTTTCTTTTTGCACCAGGTTTATCAACGTGGTGCCTATTCATTTCTGTACATGATTAATGCAGTCTTCTTTCTGCACGTCAATGCAACCATGCACGTTGGTGTTTTGTATAGCACAAAACGGAAAGTCTCCATCAGACAGCATACAGGCCATGGCGTTCAAGGGACTTCTCGAATAGAATTAAAGCCGCCTCCACTTTCATTTGCCTAGCTTTTCTGTTTGTATTTTTTGGGCATTTGTGGTTAGCCTTCCATTCTTGTTAGCCTTCTCTTCTAGGCTTTGGGCTCACCTCGCAGCTTAAGCAAATGTTGGAAAAAACGACGTAGTCCAACACATAGCCACTAAATAATTTGATAACTGTGCCAGCTTCGATGTGGGAAGAATGGCCTTGCGTCTTCCACGTGCCATCATAGCTAACGGCAATATTAGCCTAGTGGCCGAAGCACAATAAATTGTAGTAACTTTCTTTACATATTCACTCATGGTAAGCTCAGCCGCTCACGTTGCATCGAGTGCCATTGTATTCTTGAAATGCTGTTAAAACATTGTGTGGTGCATACCACAGTGTGAGATGCCTATTGTGAAAATATCGTTCACTTTTGTTTGGCCATTGCCAATAGACACCATCACTCTCAAAGCGAGAAGACTTACTTCAAACGAACTACACGTTTTGTGCCGTTCGCAGGCTAAGTCCATCCATTCTCGATCTCGCTGCACCTTTCACATTGCACTAGCACTTTCAATGGCAAGTTCATAGTCCGATCGCCTCTGATTATTGTAGCTGGTCCGTGGCAGGCTTTGCAACACAAGGCACCCATTATCTAGTTTAGCATATCTGGATTCATAAGCAGATAAGAAGCAGCGTGGTCAGAGTCGTGTGTTGTTGCCTTGATATAATTTGCGGTGAAAGAGTAAATTTTCCGTGCTCTTTCTGGCTCCGATGAAAGCCGCTCGAGGGTCGTTTTTTTTCATGCACGATTTTTTTCGACTTCTGTGTCTCTTATCACCTTTGCCTCAATTTGTAGTTGCCTGGAGTTCACTTTTACCGTCATCGTCGGCAGAGGCAACGCACTCACTTGCACCATCGATGAACGGCGGTGGAGCCTTGACATATCGTTCGTCGCAGTCAACCAAGGACTCTGATGACCTCATAAATTTTCTCCCATAACATTTGTGTTTCCTGCGACCAAATAGGTGCACCGTACAGTACTTTTTTGCGTTTACAGGCATGGCGATACGATCAGAAGCTTTAGAGTGCTCTGCAGATTTTGAGACGTCACAGTGATACCCCTTTCAAAATGATGTCTGGTTGTTTACCCAAGCAACCTTGACCGAATGCCAACAATTGGTGGATGGCTGGCACGTAGTCAGCAGCCGACTTCACTGGCCCCCAGACATTTGAAAAAGGTCTGCCCGAGGTGTGCTGCCGGCTACGTTGGTACTTAGTTGGCGGCGTGGTTCGGGCCACTTGTCGGTGGGCAAGTGAATGCCAAGCGCGCCAAACACACGTCGGCTGCACGGTTAAGGCAACCGTCAGTGGTCGAGTAAACGTCGGGTGTGCCAAATACTCGTCGGGGTCAGCAGTCAGCAACATATCGGGCCGGCCTTGGTTTCCGAATTAGCATAGTAAAATAACGTGTATTTATTTAGGGTGGCATAAAATATATTGCGTCGTGTTTTCAACTAACACTCTCATATATACGTATAAATATAAACACCAGTGTGTTTTCTTTACCATTCAGAAACATTACCTGGGAGACTGTGAGAGACAATAATATATCTGTGGTCTTAAGCTCGATTACCTTAATTCACGAAGAGCACTTGTGTGACAATCTGATTACATTATTGACTGAATAATAAAATTATTAGTAATTTAATTCGTACATAGTTTTGCCAGGTTAGCGTATTCACTTCGAGAAATTTGCAGCAACATCATTTGCCAAGTGAGCAACAATATTGCCACGTTCCTTTCCTCAAGTTTTGTTATCACCCCGTTACACTACGTTCAGCGCAAACCCTGCCTACAATGTTCGAAAAGCTTCAAGGCTGTAGTAGATAGTTGTGTTAAGATTATACCCACATCGTGAACAGTACAGATTATTCTGGAACCCACGTCGCCGCTAGCGATAACACTAGAACATTGGATGGCAAGTGTATAAATGCCAAGGCTCTTCGCCGCTTGTCAGTTGATCGACGGCCGACGCTCTGCCCACCGCTATCAGTGCCAGTGCCTCCCTGTAATCTCACTTTTTATTTGTTGGCCACAAGTTCGGCCTGGATAATTTGTTTATTCTTCGACCTACTGTCTGCTACCTTCCTTAATGTTACGACCTCTTGACAATATTGTTACAGAAAAGAAGAGACGCCGTATCGACGAGGCTGTGGATATAGATGTATTTGAAACCAGTGGTGATGGCGTGACCAGGTATCGAGCGAAGACAACCTTTCATCTTCCTCGTCAGGCACACACGCACGTCGCCCTTCAGAATATTATTATGCATGCATGCAGCACAATCCTCGGCGGCAGAAGTGCCGTCTCGGCGCTTCTAAATGTCAACAACACTAGGAGAGTGTATGGTGACCCCCCTATTAACTGCAGCGGATGATCACCGCAGGTTCACGCTTAGCGAACCACAGGGCCGCGACTCCGCCACCTACTCGCACGTAGCGCACCGCTCCACGCGCGCTTAACTAATAAGGCGTTTAGCGTGACGCGGCAAACAGACAGTGTTCTAATACAAAATACACAACACTTTATTGCCTTTAGCGGCACCCCGAACAACAGTACAATGTCTGCTCCCGGGACGCGGAGAGCAAAGGCACCCGCACGCGGACGTTCACGGTAAGGGGAAACCGCAAGCACTTCGCAGCAGGCGATGGCGAGCTTTGACACGCCGGTTGGGAAAAGGTCTCTCGCGGCTATGCTGCGCACTCTCACGATGGTCACTGGGCCTGGTGGCGAGTGTTAGGGCAAACCTCGTATGCGTAGGCCTACGGCAAGTGCGGCTCGGTGGAGTACGACCACTTCAAGCACTAGGCACCGCTGTGGGCTTAGTGTACGGTACCGAAGCTAGCACTCAAGTAAACATGCCTGCCGAGGTGCCAAAGGCCACCCCAGGCAGGCTACTGTCTGGCGATTACCAAAGTGGACGCGGACAAGGGAAACACGTGCTTACCCGGCCCCGACCACGGAGGAGAGAAAGAGCTCCCTCAGCACGCATGTACCGTGTGCTAAGCTCGCACGTGGCGCCATCTATCACCACGCGCCGTTACCAGAGCAGGAAAAGCAAAAGGGTATGGCCGCGCGGCAGAATGCCTGTGAAATCGTCGCGGGTGGACCTCAGATCCCCACATCCTCTTCTCCTTAATTCACCCTATATCATCATCATCATCAGCCTTACTATGTCCACTGCAGGACAAAGGCCTCTCCCATGTTCCGCCAGTTAATCCGGTCCTGTGCTTGCTGCTGCCAATTTATACCCGCAAACTTCTTAATCTCATCTGCCCACCTAACCTTCTGTCTACCCCTAACCCGCTTGCCTTCTCTGGGAATCCATTTAGTTACCCTTAACGACCAGCGGTTATCCTGTCTATGCGCTACATGCCCGGCCCATGTCCATTTCTTCTTCTTGATTTCAGCTATGATATCCTTAACCCTTGTTTGTTCCCTAATCCACTCTTATCTCTTCTTGTCTCTTATGGTAACACCTACCATTTTTCTTTTGATTGCTCGCTGCGTCGCCCTCATTTTAAGCTGAACCCTCTTTGTAAGTCTCCAGGTTTCTGCTCCGTAGCTAAGTACCGGCAAGATACAGCTGTTATGTACCTCTTGAGGGATAGTGGCAATTTACCTGTCATAATTTGAGAGTGCTTGCCGAATGTGCTCCATCCCATTCTTATTCTTCTAGTTACTTCAATCTCGTGGTTCGGCTCCGCGGTTATTACCTGCCCTAAGTAGACATAGTCTTTTACAAGTTGAAGTGCACTATTACCTATCTCGAAGCGCTGCTCTTTTCTGAGGTAGTTTTCTGCAGATTCATTTTAAGACCCCCCTTTCTGCTCTCCTTGTCTAACTCCATAATCATGAGGTGCAATTCATCCCCTGAGTTACTCAGCAATGCAATGTCATCGGCGAAGCGCAGGTTACTAAGGTACTCTCCATTAACTCTTGTCCCTATCTCTTCCCATTCTAGGCTTCTGAAAACCTCCTGTAAGCACGCGGTAAATAGCATTGGGGAGATTGTGTCCCCCTTGCCTTACACCCTTCTTGATTGGTATTATGTTACTTTCTTTATGAATCACTATGGTAGCAATTGATCCCCTGTAGATTTCTTCTAGGATGTTTATATATACTTCATCGACGCCCTGATTCCTCAGTGTCTGCATGATGGCTGATATTTCTACTGAATCAAACGCCTTCTCGTAATCTATGAAGGCTATGTATAGTGGTTGCTTATATTCTGAGCATTTCTCTATTACCTGATTGATAGTAAGAATGTGGTCGATTGTTGAGTAGCCTGTTCGAAAGCTTGCTTGTTCTTTTGGTTGATTGAATTCTAATGTTTTTTTTTTTACTCTGTTAGCAATTACCTTTGTAAATAGCTTGTAAACTACAGAGAGCAAGATAATCGGCCTGTAATTCTTCAAGTCCTTGTCATCTCCTTTCTTATGTATTAAGATGACGTTAGCGTGCTTCCAAGACTCTGGTACTCTTCCCGTCAGGAGACAACTCGTAAACAGAGTGGCTAGTTTTTCTAACACA
Source organism: Rhipicephalus microplus (assembly GCF_043290135.1). NCBI lineage: Eukaryota > Metazoa > Arthropoda > Arachnida > Ixodida > Ixodidae > Rhipicephalus > Rhipicephalus microplus. Next base: position 300,029,410 of record NC_134701.1, on the reverse strand, counting down.
ATCTGTCCTCCATCCTTTCAGCAGATCTGATGTTACCTGATCCTCACCAGCAGCTTTGCCTCTTTGCATGCTCTCCAAAGCTTTTCTGACTTCTTCTATCATTACTGGTGGGGTGTCATCTGGGTTACTGCTAGTTCTCATAGTATTAAAGTCGTGGTTGTCCCGGCTACTGTACAGATCTGTGTAAAACCCCTCTGTTATTTTAACTATCCTATCCATATTGGTAGTTATTTTGCCTTCTTTGTCCCTTAGTGCATACATCCGATTTTTGCCTATCCCAAGTTTCCTCTTCACTGCTTTGACGCTTCTTCCGTTTTTCAGAGCGTGTTCAATTCTCTCCATGTTATACCTTCTTACATCGGATACCTTATGCTTGCCACCCCTTGATTTTACCGCTTGACAAACGTGGCAGGAACAACAGTAGCGAAAAATGTCATGCTTCATGCCAAGCCAAGTCACAACCTTGCTCAGTTTCGCAAAAACATCGGAGCCGCTCAGGTGACCGGCGATGGGCTCGTCGTGAGAGGCTCGCAACAGTGTGCCTCTCAGACTTTTGGACACAACCACCTTAAACGAGTCCACTGACTCCTTATCAGTGCCTATGTATTTCAGTAGGAGTCCATCATGGTCCAGCAAGTATGTATCCGCGGGGGACCCAACGACACACGTCGAATCCCGTCCCCCTGCGGCCGCCGCACTACCAGCAGCGTCTCGGCGCTCCGTCTCCCTGAGACCGTCGCTCAACTCGCGACGAAACGGATCACATCTTGCTGGGCCTTCAGTAACTCTTGTCTGCTGAAAGCGATTCTCATTCTCCAAAAGGAGAGCCTGGTATCGATCCCACTCAGGACTGCAGCCATCACCTCCGCTCGCATTGGCATCATGGGTTCGCTTCTCTTTCGCTCCCCCTCTCGCCCGCGTTGCGGCGCGCTGCTTGCCTGGCTCGTGGAAAGGGTTTGCTCGTCGGCACACTCACTCTTTTCTCCGCTCGGCGGATCCGCCGCCGTTTCGCCCGTGCCGCTCGCTTGCGCAAAGGCACCCCTAGCGGTTGTCGCACCGGGATCCAGGCTCCTGGTCGACACTGGGGCTCGAGATAGCGCGTCTACCACGTTAGTGCTCCCCTTCCGATACTGCACTGAAAAGTCATAATGCTGTATTAAGAGAGCCCAGCGCGCTAGCCTGCCTGCAGGCTCACGGAGCCGCATCAGCCAGCTAAGCGCGCTGTGATCTATTTGCACCACAAATTTCGTCCCATCAAGGTAGACATCAAACTTCCGCAGTGCAAACACGACGGCGAGACACTCCCTCTCGGTCACGAAAAAATTCCTTTCCACGGGTATCACTAAGTGGCTGGCAAAGGCCAACGGCTACAACACACCATCGTATTCCTGTAGGAGAACTTCTCCTAATCCTAGATCGCTTGCGTCAGTCTGGACAACAAACGGTCTGGTCAGGTCGGGTAGCTTGAGCTTGCGCCGTCTTTGCAATAGCGTTAGACAGACGGCAAAACGCCTCTTGCTGCTCAGGTCTCCATCGCCACTCAGCTAACTTACCCAAGAGCTTGGTCAAGGGTGCCTGCACTCGGGCACCAGACGGAATGAACAACTGGTAAAAATTGGCCATTCCGAGAAAGTGGCGCAGGCCGCGTACGTCCTTGGGCGAGGGGAAATCGAGGATTGCTCGAAGTTTCTCCCGATCTGGTTCAATGGAGTCTTCGCCCAGCGTGAAGCCAAGTAACGGAACTCGGGTTTGCGCTAGTTGGGCCTTTGCAGGATTTATCGTCATCCCGGCGGCTCTCACCCTCTCGAGCACATCGGCATTGTGGGCCAAGTGCTCTTCGAAGGTTCGTGAAAAACTCACGATGTCGTCGAAATAGCACATGCAGTAAGACGACTTTGCTTTTCTGAGGACGCGGTCCATGAGTTTCTGAAACGTCGCAGGAGCATTGCAAAGACCAAAGGGCATACGAGTGAACTCAAATAACCCTCTGTGGGACATGAACGCGGTCTTGAACCGGTCACGCTCGTCCACCCGGACCTGTAAGTAACCTTTGGGGGCATCTAATGTGGTAAAATACCGCGCAGTGCCGAGGTTTCCTACGATGGAGCTAATAGTAGGCAGTGCCGAGGTTTTTTACGATGGAGCTAATCGTGGGGAGCAGATAGGCATCCTTACGAATCACTCCGTTCAGACGGCGGTAGTCTACGCACAGGCGATGACTGCCATCTTTCTTAGGCACCAACATCATTGGAGACGCCCAGGCGCTGGACGTACGGCGAACAATCCCAGCTGAGAGCATCTCCTCCAGCAAGTCATCAATTGCCTGCCTCTTGGCCTGGCTGACGGGCCTGGGGTTACACTTCGAAAAAAGCGCGTCGCCAGTTTCGATCAAATGGCTCACCTAATCGGTACAGCCGGGCTGATCGGTGAAGAGCTCATCGTATTCGCGTAACAGTGCCGACAAACGAGCCTTCTGTGTATCATCCAATTGAGTCGCAGAGGCGATCAAAGAATGCAGAGCCGCTTCGTGTCGTGCCGCTCGATCCCTATGGGTATTTTGAGCCGAAGAGTGCATAGCGTAGGGGCCTGCCCCCAAAGTTTTCACGCGACAGGGTTTCGACGCTTTAACTGCATAGGCAACAGAAAGCGCCGGTGGGCTGATGAACGGCTTTAGCTCGGAAAAAGGTACATCGCGATAGCCTCCGTTCGCAATGTCCACTAAGACACCAGTTTTTAAAAGAAAGTCCCGACCGAGATACACAGGAACATTGAGCCCTGGAAGATGAACGAAACGCATGCGTCTCCTTCGGCCTCCCCATCTTACAGTCAACCTCGCGGTGCCCACCGACTGGGCCCACGCTTTCGCAAGGGTGAATGTCGTTCGGCTCTCCCGCAAGCGCATCGATCGCTTCTGCAAGTGGGACAACACCTGTTCGCCAAACAAGAAAGCGCTTGCGCCCGTGTCCCGCAACACCGAGAATTTGCGACCGACAATGGTGACCGAAAGAAACGGCACATGCGCACCAGCAAGACTGCTTGCCCAGTACGCAGAGGGGAGAAGCAAGGCTTCGGCCGCTCGTGCCTTCACGAATGCCCCGCGCTCCCGTTTCCCTGCCTCATAGGAGGCACAAACGCGGAGCACTCCCTCGCTATGTGCCCTCAATGACGACAACGGAAGCAGTGCGCTCCATCGCGGTCCCTTTCCCGAGACGGAGCAGCTTCGAGCTGCAGGGGTCGGTTCGCCGCGTGATATAAGGAACCGCTCTGACGACAGTCACCACTGGTGGTGCGCTAAGTCTGATTTCGTCCCTGCTCGCGCGCGTCGAGTTGCTACGCAGCACCGGCTGCACGCCTCCCGTACGTGTAGGGTTATCAGTTATCAGTTGTCAGGGACGTACTGCTTAAGGGAACAAAAGTGGGTGATTTCCACTTCAATCAGCAAACAAATATAGTGCCTTCACGGTGGTCAAGTTAGCATTGCAAAGTGCAAAGCCTGAGCACGGCAGCTCATATACTGGCCTAGAATAAGGATGACATAACTGATATTACCTAGCGGTGCCCTTCCTGTCAGTTACATGCGTACAGACAAGCGGATCAACCGTTTCTTTTGCCGGATACACCTCATCATCCATGGGACCGAGTGGGAGCAGGCTTGTTTGAATATGCCGGAAGACAATGCTTCGTTGTGTATGATTCCTACTAAAATTTTTTGGGCTTTGAGGAGCTCCAAGAAACTACTGCAAGAGCAGTAATTAAAAAGTTATCGTTGTGGGGTCTGAGGCGCGCCCGCGACCATTTCGCGGGCATTCCACCACACGGCCACACCCTTTTGCTTCCCGCTCTGTTAACACCACGTGGCAATAGATGGCGCCACGTGCAGGCACGGCACGCGGTACGCGCGCGCCGAGGGAGCGCTCTTTTTCTCCGTGGACCGCGCCGGGTAAGCACGTGTTTTCTTTCGTCCGCGTCCCTTTTGGGAATCGCGGACGGTAGCCTGCCTGGGGGGCCTTGGGCACCCCGGCAGGCGTGTTTACTTGAGTGCTGGCTTCGGTAGCGTACGCTAAGCCCAGAGCGGTGCCTAGTGCTTGAAGTGGTCGTACCACAACGAGCCGCACTTGCCGTAGGCCTACGCGTACGAGGTTTGCCCTAACACTCGCGACCAGGCCCAGTGGCCATCGTGAGAGTGCGCAGCATAGTTACGAAGGACCTTTTCCCGACCGGGGTGTCAAAGCTCGCCATTGCCAGCTGCGACGTGCTCGCGGTTTTCCCCTTATTGTGAACGTCCGCGTGCGGGTGCTTTTGCTACCCGTGTCCCGGGAGCGGACGTTGTACTGTTGTTCGGGGTGCCGCCAGAGGCAATAAAGTGTTGTGTACTTTTGCATTAGAACACTGTCTATTTGCCGCGCCGCGCTAAACTTGTTATTTGTTGAGCGCGTGCGGAGCGGTCCGCTACAGGCGAGTAAACGAAGTAGCGGCCCTGTGGCTCGCTAAGCGTGAACCCGCAGTGATCCTCCGCTGCAGTTAGCAGTGGGGTCATCATACTGGTGCCCGACGTCGTATCAAAGGCTCATTAAGCCTTTGATTAGTCTTAGCCGAGTCGGCCCGCCTTTGCGAATCAGGCTCGCCGCGTTATGTCTGCTCCGCGTGAGTTATGTCCGCTGACGCTTTTAGCAGATACTGCATTGCTCGAGAACAGGGCCAGTGCACGCTTGAGCATCACAATCGCGCACCCTCACTTGTCACAAGCCCCAGTCGGGATGACACGAGGCGCTACGTATCAGCTCCCACTGGAGAGGTAGCGTGTTTTGGGTCCGGGGCCATAGCCCAACCCGAACAGTGCACAAGGGCAAATTGGACTTCTACTGCTCCCTTTCGAATGCATGGCAGTTCCATGTCACAGCGCTCCGAAACGGCTCTCAGTGGAGCTTCCGGGTCGCAGATCGGCACCGCGGCCTCAGCCGTTGCCGAATTTTGCCCGCTGGCTGCTATGCAACCTAGCAGCCTGGTACCCAACACGGTATCAAAGGCTCATTAAGCCTTTGGTTAGTCTTAGCAAGCCAGTTCGCCTGCACGATTCAGGCTCGTCGCAACATGTCTGCTCCGTGGCATGCCGCGTCGCACAAAGAGGCCACCGCCTCTATCGACGGGCGCCCTTCGGCGCTCGCCTGTGTCGTCACCCCTTTTTGTGGTGAATACACTCCTACGTGGTAGATGACGCACTATCTCGTGCCCCCTGTTGTCTGCCGAGAATCTGGATTCCGGTGCGACGGCCGCTCGCGGTGCCTTAGCACTGCAAGCGTCGGGGGCGGAACAGCGTCGAAAAGGGGGAGTCCCCATGAGGACGACCTTGGCTGCTATCCAGGTAAGCGGCGCGCTGCGTAGCGGCCGAGCGGGGGGAACTTTTCGAAGGCCACCCTGCCGAGAGCGAACCCGTGACGCCGTGCACGCGGCGGTTGCTGCCGTCCTGAGTGGGCGCGATACCAGACTTCCCCATTTGAGAGAATGGGAGTTGTTTTCGGCAGCGAAGAGCTACTGAAGGCTCAGCAGAGTGATTCCGTTTCGAGTCTCGGAGGGACAGAGCGCCGTATACGCTGCTTGCTTTGCGGCGGGCGCCGTTAAACCGTCTTGAGAGGCGCGCCGTTACGCTGCTTGTTCTGCGGCGGGCGCGATTAGGGGGCTGAAACAGCGTGTGTCGCTGAGTCCCCGGCGGATTCATTTTGCTGGACCATGACGGGCTCCTGCTGAACTATATAGCTATTGACAACGAGTCCGTCGACCCGTTAACGTGGTTATGCCCAAAAGTCTGAGAGCCGCACTGTTGCGAGCCTCTCATGACGAGCCCATTGCCGGTCACCTGAGTGGCTCTAAAGTTTTTGCGAAACTGAGCAAAGTTGTGACTTGGCTTGGCATGAAGCATGACATTTGCCGCTATTGCCGTTCCTGCCACGTCTGTCAAACGGTGAAATCAAGTGGTGGCAAGCCGCCCGGCTTGATGAAACCGACTGTCAGTGAGCGTCCGTGGCAAGTAGCCACCTGCGATCTAATGGGGCCGTTCCCCAGGAGTAAGCAGGGGTTCGTACATCTGATGGTAGTTGTTGATCATTTTTCCAAATGGGTGGAGCTGTTTCCGCTGCGGAAAGTGACAGCGCGAGCGGTGCTAGAGAGGCTACAGGAAGTGTTTTGTCAGTTTAGCTTTCCGAAAAGATTGATCACGGACAATGCGTCGTATTTCACCGCTCGGGTGTTTGGTGATACGTGCCGTTCCCTAGGAATAGATCGCTGCACCACTTCGCCCTACCATCTTCAGTCCAATTTGACGGAGCGAACCAATCGTACGCTCAAACTGATGTTGGAGGCCTTTGCCGAAAGTCATAGGGACTGGGCAGACCATTTGAGTGAACTCGCGTTTGCAATCCGAACCTCCGAGAGTCGCTCTACTGGTTTCTCTCGGGCCTTCCTTAATTTTGGAAGGGAGTTGGCAAATCTGATGACCAGTGTCATGCAATGCCAGCTCGGAGACGAGGAAGAACCGGCCGACTATTCTGCTTACGCTTCCACACTTCGGGACAGGCTTTGTCGAGCTCTCAGTAGAGCGAGGCAAAGTTTGGCATCGGCCAGGGCCGAGCAAAAAGCCCAGTACGACCGAAAACGTCGCCGCCTTTCATTTAAGATGGGTGACCTCGTCCTGAAGCGCAACCACGCTCTTAGCGACGCGAGCAAGGGTTTCTCAACTTCGCTAGCTCCAAAGTGGCTTGGTCCGTACCGAGTGGAAAAAGCTTGGACTCCACTCGCGTACTTGCTGAAAGACCCGCTTTCGGGAAAACTCAGCCGTGCCCATATCGCAGACCTGAAAGGCTTTGCGTCAAGGTCTGATGAGCCTGCGCCAGCTCCCAGTGGCTCTTCGCGCAAGCAACGGCGCACACCCGACGCGGCGGACCGCATTCGGACCACGCACCGATATAATCTGAGGAAGCGGTCACCTTAGTGATTTCGCGCCGGACGGCGGCCTTATTTCCGCAACCGAAGGCCCTCATTTTTACTGTCTAGTCTCAGTTAGCTAACTTCTTTACAGCCAGTGGGTGCAAAGAAGTCGGTTCCGCTTAGTTACTGCTGCTGGTTGTCATTTGAGTGTTGTTGTTTACTTCATGTTTTTTCGTGTTTTCTTTTTTTTTCTTCTCACTGGAGGAGGGGATTGTGAATTGGTGCTTTAGCGTGGGGAGAAGGACAAATGACACTCTGCGCTTCCTTTGCGGTGCGCGTTTGGAGAGACCCGACCATCGGAGGTGTGTGTGCGTGTGGCGACAGCTTAACAAGTCACCGACCCCTACACCACTTTGGACTCTGGAGGTGTTCCGAGACCTGCGGTCGTTAGGCAGCCCGGTTGCGCCCTGCTCCCGACCGTCGCTGATAAGCTCTGCTGGCCTTTTTATCACGGCTCCTGAACGAGGCCAGCTGTCGCAGACGCTGTGCACGACTCGACCGATGCCGCAGGACGCCTCGCAGCCAGTGGATTTGGCGACCTTGATTCCAGCAGAAGGGCCGGCTGTCGCTGCGAGGTCGATCCGAACCTCCACCGAGGCGGCGTTCGTCGGACTCGCCGCGCTGTCGTCAACATCGACGAGACGAAGGTGAGCCCGTTCCTCGCATGAAGGCCTCCTCAACCAGAACCCTCCCCTTGAACTCTCGCATCCACGCAATCACCCAAGTCAGACATTACATGACGCTGCCCCTCCGAGCCGTGGACGCGCTCTTGCGTGAGCATCATGAACTCCCGTTACCCCTCTTCCGCAGAGCCATTTTATTTGTCAAGTGTATTCTTGTGTTGTTTATTTTTTTTTCTTCAGCAGCAGTTGCAGAGCGAGGCTGAGGCTAGCTGTTGCCCATCGCATGATGCCTTAGCATGCATGGGCGACGACCGGCTGCCTTTGCAGATCGGTATATAGGGTGAATTAAGGGGAGGAGGATGTGGGAATCTGAGGCGCGCCCGCGACCATTTCGCGGGCATTCCGCCACACGGCCACACCCTTTTGCTTTTTCTGCTCTGGTAACAGCGCATGGCGATAGATGGCGCCATGTGTGGGTGCTGCACATGTTACGTGTGCGCCGAAAGAGCTCTCTCTCCTCCGTGGTCGGCGCCGGGTAAGCACGTGTTTCCTACGTCGGCGTCCCTTTTGGGAATCACCGGACTGTAGCCTGCCTGGGGTGGCCTTTGGCACCTCGGCAGGCATGTTTACTTGAGTGGTGCTAGCTTCGGTATCGTACGCTAAGCCCAGACCGGTGCCTAGTGCTTGAAGTGGTCATACCACAACGAGCCGCACTTGCCGTAGGCCTACGCGTACGAGGTTTGCCCTAACACTCGCGACCAGGCCTATTGGCCATCGTGAGAGAGCGCAGCATAGCCGCGAGGGACCTTTTCCCGACCGGCGTGTCAAAGCTCGCCATTGCCAGCTGCGACGTGCTCGCGGTTTTCCCCTTATTGTGAACATCCGCGTGCGGGTGCCTTTGCTACCCGCGTCCCGGGAGCGGACGTTGTACTGTTGTTCGGGGTGCTGCCAGAGGCAATAAAGTGTTGTGTACTTTTACATAAGAACACTGTCTATTTGCCGCGCCGCGCTAAACGCCTTATTAGTTGAGCGCGCGCGGAGCGGTATGCTACACGCGAGTAAACGGAGTAGCGGCCCTGTGGCTCGCTAAGCGTGAACCCGCGGTGATCCTCCGCGGCAGTTAGTAGTGGGGTCACCATATCGTGTATTTTTTCTTGATGCAGCATACCCAAACAGTTCTGCATGGACAGAGAACCACATTTCGCCGGGAAGTTGTTCAAAGACTTTTCTGAAATATTTGACTTTGAACATTGTATTTCCAGCCCTATTTTTCTAGATCAAATGGCCTCATAGAGAGATGAGTCCAGATCATCAAAATGTTGGAAAAAGCATGTGCAGAAAGCGACTTCTGGCTAGGGCTAATAAATTACAGAACATCACCACTCGAAGACAGCAGGTCACTATCAGAGCTGTTGATGCACTGAAACCTTCGTACAGTAAAACCCTGTTAATTCAGACTTCAAGGGACCGGCGAGAATGTTCGAATTACCCGAGGGTACGAATTATCGTGCATATGAACAAAACACTTGAAAAATATCTCCTATACCATCAGACTTTCATTTTTCAAAAAAGTCTGTGATCGCAGTTTGCTTTACGGACGCAATGTGCGACGAAGTCACAATTTCGCTAAGTTTCTGCAGCTGGCTTTGTCTGCGCACACTGTCCGAGGAAAGCATGCATATGTCCTCCAAAACGGCCAACACATGCGCAGCTTTCGTCATAGTGTGGCGCGGACGCTTGTCAGCATCAATTTCGTCAGCCGATTCCCCTCCTCCGTCCAAGACTTCAGCTAGGATATCGCTGTTGGTCACTCTGCTGGCCACGGCAACATCGCTGTCAATTGTGAAGTAATCCTCCAAGGGCACATCAGCTGGCACGATGCTCACACAATGGCCGTCTTGCTTTTTTCCGGCTTCCTCATCAGCCACCACCCCCGGATCAGCAGCGTCGTGCACGAGACCGCTATGCCTAAAGCTGTTCGAGACTACTGCAGGCGGTTTGTTGTTCCACACGTATGTCAGCATGTGGATTGTGCTTAGCAAGCTTACTTCGTACTGCTTACCTGGCTTCATATAGTGCAACATCCACTTGAGAACTTGCCGTCGATAGTGGCTTTTCGCGAACTGTATGATTTCATTTCCATTGGCTATAGGGAAGCCGTTGTGTTTGGAGGCAGCAGTAGCAGTTCAACGTTCCCGAGCCCAGACACCTTCGTGTGCACACTACAGTTGTCTAGCACGAACAACACCTTCCAAGCCTTGGCCGCAAAGCGGCAGTGGACCTGACGCAGCAGGGCTTGAAAGAGTTTGTCAGTCGTTCAAGCCTTTCTGTTGAACCATGTAGTGACACGTACCCCAAAGAAGTACGACCACTAGTGTAACCCCGGTCTTAGCGAGCTGCAGGGCATGCGTTAACCGTCGTCGTGGTGAGCACACGATACTGCTCAAGGTCGCAACACTTTATTGTCTGTGGCAACACCAAACGCAGTACAGCCCGTTGCAAAGGCGCGAAGGGAAAGCAAATAGGCTTATCCATGCCACGAGCATAAAAGTACTACACAGGGTGCCACGAGCACGTCTCCGTGGTAAAGGTGATTCAAGGAGACATCGGGACCAAGGCCCCGTTGCTCGAGCGAGGGTAAAGGCGCTCGCGTTGGCTTCAAGGGGAGTTGGGTCGGCGTAGCCTGGCCACGCACTAGGACACCATACCACCCTTCGGCCGAGCGTATGCAGAGAAGCAACAAAAGGTGAGCGTTCGCCTCGGGCGCGAGGTGCCGTCAGCGAAGTCCGACGAGCCCCGAGCGACAGCAGTCGACGGACGGAAAAGATTGCATGGCTCACCATCAGCTGTCCCAGAGAGTATCTGCCCGCTCCCGACAAACGTGCGCAAAACCTCTCGGGAGACTCTTCACGCGGCGCCACAGTCAACATCCGCTACTGGGTAAAGGGGTTAAACGTCACTCCGCTCTTCCAGCACGGCCGATAGCGGAAGAGGGGAGACATGTTGGGACATGAGAATGGCAGAAAAGGCAGCAAAGCCCGCGCAGAGGCGGCGAGCTAGCCTCAATTTCCACATCCCCCTCTCCTTAATTTGCCCTTTACCGGTCTGCAAAAGGCAGCCGGACGTCACCCATGCGATTAAAATGACACAGCTAATCTCAGTCCAGCCCTGTAACTGCTGTTAAAAAATGACAATAAAACATTTATAACAAAATAAACACATGACACTAATAATTGCCAAAGGGACCACAGAAAAGTAGTAGTAGTGTTCGTGGTGCTGAAGCGGGATAGCGTCCACCGCGAGGGGAAGAGGAAGAGCATGACAATGTCCGCTAGGTGCGATGACCGAGTGCGAGGTCAGAGGCACGGAAAGGGGGCTCTCTGATGGCTTGTTGGTGCCCTTCACTAGCCACGAGTCCGACGAACGCCGCTTCGGTCGTGGTTCAGAGGCCCCATATTTTTGGCTCGATGGCAAAGCTGAAATGTTAGAGGAAGCCGTGCCTTGCCGAGGATTAGGTAAGCTGAACTGGAATCGGCTGCGAGGCGCCTTGGCATTGGTTGGCAGCATATAGATGCTGTCAGCTGGCCTCGCACAGGAGCCATCGTGGAAAAAGCAGCAGAGCTTCTCGTCGACGGCCGAGAGCAGAACACAGCGTCAGTAGGTCAGTGTCCTGAGCACCTCTAGTGTCCACGTCGATGGGGCGAAACCACGACGCGCACTATTCCCGGCACACAGGACGTGCTTCCCGGGCACGCACAGAAGTGTAACACACACACCGCCGACAGCTGCGCGAGTGCAGGTGCAAAGCGTCCTTCGTCTCTCTCTCCACGCACGCACCGATACTCAAGGTCACAACTCCCTTTGAAGTAGACGAAATAAACATGGAAAAAAAAGTAAAATAGAGCAAAATGACACTCAATCTCTGGCCTAAAGAAAATAAAAACATAAAATACAAGTGTTGTGGGGAATTCGCAAGGCGCTGCCTAGTGGGACCATCTCTTTCTGAGTGCGAAGCGCGAGTGGGTGCACGAGCTGTAGATGCTGGACTGCTCGAGCATTTCTGTCCGTACCGGCTGCCTGCCTACTATCTGGCGTCGCTATTAAACTCCCTTGCAAAGTGGTGGAAGTGTGCTGGGTACGCAAACCTGGAACTGCGAAGCCAGAAGCTGCCCACTGCATCAGCAATGCCTGATCAGACGACCAAGCAAGATACCACCCTGCAAAGCACGGCCCAATCTCAACTGGTCATCGTACCTACCACCCTGCGCCAACGGGATCCCCCCTTCTTCAGCGGCACCGAGGACCAAGATGTGGAAGATTGGTTGCAGCTGTTCGAAAAAGTGAGCGCCGCCAACAAGTGGGTTGACCCCTCGAAATTGGAATATGTCCCATTTTATCTTAAAGACTTTGCCAGCTTGTGGTTCACAAACCACCGTACTGAATTTACCACTTGGGCCGCTTTTAAGACTACCCTTGCAGCTGTGTTCGATCGCTCCACAGTGCGTAAGCTGCGTGCTGAACAACGCCTACGCGGACGAGCACAGAGGCAGGGCGAGAGCTTCACAAGCTATATTGAAGATGTCATCGATTTATGCCGGCGCTTTAACCCTGAGATGACCGAACAAAACAAGATTAGGCATATCTTGAAAAGAATAGACCATGATGCCTTTCCAATGTTGCTGGCAAAGGGCCCAAGTACCGTGTCCGAACTTGTTACCCTGTGCCAGAGCTTGGAAGAGATTCGGAAACAATGTGCGTCAGTTCGGAGGTCGACGACAGCAGACGACTCTCTCGCTGCCCTGGCCGTCGGTGGTGACAGCACCTTGCTGGAGCAGATAAAAGACTATGTACGCGAAGAGGTCGCCCGACAGCTTTCGTGTCTTTCGTATCTGCCGACCACCGAAGCACCAACAAACCGCCTAACGCCGACAATCAGACAGGCTATTCAGGAGCAGGTCTCCGAGGCGTTGCCATTACCTCCGTCTGCCTCTCCACCAACACCTGTTGCCGCGCCACTGACTTATGCGGCCGTCGCGGTGATGCCTCCACCTCGTATGCCACTGTATACGCCACAACCTGTGCGACCTTCCACCGCACCGTTTCCACCTACACAGCAGCACGGCGGAAATCCTTGGCGCACTGCTGACAACCAGCCCATATGTTACTTTTGCGGAATTCCAGGTCACGTTGCACGTCTATGTCGTCGGCGCTTCGCAGTTAATGCACCAAGATACGCTGACTACTCGTATCGGCCTCCATACCACGCGCCTCCCATGCCACCTGAAGTTCACGAACGCGATGCGCAAGCTGCGTCCAGCACCCGAACCTCCGCTTCTCGACGTTCAACTTTCCTCTCACATTCCCCTTCGACAAGTCGTCGTTCTGTATCGCCTATGCGTCGACGACCCACCTCCATTGAGACGGAAAACTAACGCCGCAGCTCCGGAGGCACGAGCTGCGTCATCGTCTAATCGTTCAAGTCCTCGCCTGTCTCCCGCCAATCTTATCCATGTAATTGTCGAAGGTGTACGAACACTTGCACTCATCGATACCCGTGCCGCGATATCTGTGATTAGTCAAAGACTCTGCCGCTCTCTTCATAAAGTGACGGTGCTTTCTCCCATAGTTTCTCTTAGCACTGAGAGCGCCCAACAAATTGAGCCCATCGCGGCATGTACAGCAAAAGTGGTTATTCTAGACGTGTTGTACATCATTGAGTTTCACGTGTTGGCTTCATGTTCCCACGATGTCATCCTAGGATGGGATTTCCTGTCACGTCATCACGTCGTCGTAGACTGCGCTCGGGCCGAAGTGGAGCTGTTACCGTTTCATGATGCGCCTTCTGTTGATGCGGCCGTATATAGTGTGGCTAACCTAGTCGTCGCGACGGACATAGACATTCCTCTTTTCAGCGCCCGGTTTGTCCCTGCCTGCTGCACTTCACTTTCTGACGCTACCGGCCTATTCGCACCATCTGACATCTTCGGTAGCCGCCACCACACATCGCTGCCATTCGCCGTTCTTGCGCTTTGTCAAGACACTACCGGAATATTTATTCCCAATCCGAACTCGTGCCCCCTCAGTTTGCGCCGCAACGAGACGCTCGGCCACATTCAGCTTATCAATGAAGGTACTATCGTGCCTGCCGATTTCTTCGACACCAAGCCGAATATGGAGCTGAACGCGTTGGTTCCTCACTTTGCCTCGAACAGCGTGTCGTCCGATGCATTTCACAGTTCTATTGACAGCCATCTCGCCCCGGCTCAACGAGAGCAGCTTGTTACCATGTTGCACGAATTCAGGCGTTCGTTTGACTTTCCCCAAGCGATGCTAGGAAGAACGAACACCGTTGTGCACACGATTGACCCAGGAAAGAGTACTGCTTTGCGCCAGCGCCCCTATCGCGTGTCCACGGCGGAGCGTCGCGTAATCGCAGAACAAGTAGATGACATGCTACAGCGTGGAGTCATCAAGCCTTCTTGTAGTCCTTGGTCTTCACCAGTTGTACTCGTCAAAAAAAAGGATGGTTCGATCCGGTTCTGCGTAGACTACAGGCGCCTAAACAACATAACGAAGAAAGATGTTTACTCTCTTCCCCGCATAGACGACTCTCTCGATTGTCTCCAAGGTGCAGAATTCTTTTCCTCGCTTGACCTTCGCTCAGGTTATTGGCAGGTCCCAATGGCTGAGTCTGATCGTCCAAAAACGGCATTCGTCACACCGGATGGTCTCTATGAATTTACCGTAATGCCATTCGGTCTCTGCAATGCACCCACCACATTCGAGCGAATGATGGACAGAATTTTACGTGGCCTCAAATGGAACATTTGCTTGTGCTATCTTGATGACGTTGTGGTCTTTTCACCCGATTTCACTTTGCATCTCACTCGTCTGCGTAAAATTCTACAGTGCCTTACAAACGCCAGGCTTCAGCTTAACCTGAAGAAATGTCACTTCGGGGCTAAACAACTAATTCACCATACTTGGTTATGTCGTCTCGAAAGCCGGCATCCTTCCCGACCCTGACAAGCTTCGTGCTGTTGCCGAATTTCCTAAGCCGACTACAGTTAAAGAATTATGGAGCTTTGTGGGCCGGTGCTCCTATTTTCGTCGGTTTGTCCGAAACTTTGCTTCCATCACCGCTCCGCTCACCAAACTGCTTGCTGGCCCTGCAGATCTTTCGCATTAGAATGCAGCCTGTGACGAATCCTTCGCAACACTGCGCCAACTCCTTACCTCACCACCCGTACTGCGTCATTACGACCCTACTGCGCCGACCGAAGTACACACGGATGCAAGTCGCGTCGGCCTTGGTGCAGTGCTTGCGCAACGCAAACAAGGTTTTACGGAGTATGTGGTCGCCTATGCCAGCCGCGCCCTCACTAAGGCAGAAGCCAACTATTCTGTTACGGAAAAAGAGTGCCTGGCGATTGTGTGAGCGTTAAACAAGTTTCGTCCCTATTTGTAGGGCCAAACGTTTGATGTGGTAACTGACCATCACGCACTCTGTTGGTTGGCTTCACTGAAAGATCCTTCTGGTCGCCTCGGACGTTGGGCACTACGCCTCCAGGAATTCGACATACACGTCGTCTACCGATCGGGGCGAAAGCACTCCGACGCAGATGCGCTTTGACGATCACCCGTGAAATCTGATAATACGGAAATATCAGCCCTTGACCTTCCCCTCTCTGCCGTCAGAGTCACAGACATGTCATTCGAACAGCGGAAAGACCGTTGGATTGTCTCGCTCGTGAATATGCTTTCTGACGCATCAACTTCCGTTTACCTGCGTGCTCTTCGCCGCCAAGCAACGCATTTTGCCATACGGGATGGCCTGTTATACCGTCGCAACTACCAAGTGGTGGGTCGTAAATGGCTGCTAGTTATACCCAGTCATATGCGGTCTGATATCTGCGAATATTTTCATGCTGAGCCGCAACACGCACACGCCAGTGCGCTAAAGAGGTATGAACAGATCCGCCAACGTTACTACTGGTACTGGCGGGTATGTACACGTTTGTGCGCAAACACATTCGCTCATGTTCCCTGTGTCAGCAGCGCAAGACATTTCCTCATTCACCCGGTCATCTGCAGCCTTTACCATGTCCTGCACGCCCATTTGACCGTGTTGGGATTGACCTATACGGCCCACTACCATGCTCTGTTGGTGGTAATCGATGGGTGATTGTGGCTGCCGACCATCTGACAAGGTACGCCGAAACGGCAGCGCTACCTTCGGCTGGCGCTTGTGACGTTGCAACCTTCATCTTGCACTGCTTTGTTCTTCGTCATGGTGCACCACGCGAGCTCCTGAGTGATAGAGGTCGCGTATTTTTGTCCGAAGTTCTGCAGCAGCTCCTACAGTCATGCTGTACGGTACACCGCACATCAACAGCCTACCACCCTCAGACGAACGGCCTAACGGAACGTTTCAATAGAACCCTCGGAGACATGCTCGCTATGTATATTGATGCCGACCACTCCAATTGGGACGTTGTCCTTCCTTTCGTGACATATGCCTACAATTCGGCGATTCAATTAACAACGGGCTTTTCTCCATTTTTTCTTTTATATGGTCGTGACCCATGCAGCACACTCGACACAATTCTGCCATACAATCCTGATGCCTCCGAGTTCAGCCCCGTTTCTGAAATGGCCGAACATGCCGAAGAGTGTCATCAGCTTGCACGGTCCTTCACAGCAGATAATCAAGCCCTCCAAAAAGATCGCCACGACCGTGATCTTGTTCAGGACACTTTCCCCGTCGGTTCTCTCGTGTGGCTCCGACTGCCTTTCCACTCTCCTGGCCTGACTCCCAAGTTTGCACCGAAGTATACTGGCCCTTACCGCGTCATACAGCACCCTTCTTCTGTCACCTATGTGATTGAACCGCTCAAGCCGTCCACGGACAAGCGCCGCCTTGGTCGTGAGACGGTCCACGTCAGTCGTCTCAAGCCCTGCTACGAACCTCCTGTTCTCTCGTTACCTTGAGTCGCCAGGATGGCTCGTCTTCGTCGCCGGGGTATTGTAGTGGGGAATTCGCAAGGCACTGCCTAGTGGGACCATCTCTCTCTGACTGCGAAGCGCGAGTGGGTGCACGAGCTGTAGACGCTGGACTGCTCGAGCATTTCTGTCCGTACCGGCTGTCTGCCTACTACCTGGCGTCGCTATTAAATTCCCTTGCACAAGTAACGTCTAATATTAGACAAAAGAGACATAAAATACACATGAACACTTGAAAAAAAGAAAAACTGGCAGCAGACTGGGTGGTGTCGATTCTTTACGAGAAAAGGCTGTAAAGAAGCTAACCTATACTGAGGCTAGACAGTAAACTGAGGGCCTTCAGTTGCAGAGAAGTCCGCCGTCCAGCGCGAAATCACACAGGTGACCACTTTCTCAGGTTATACCCGTGCAGGGTCCGAATGTGGTCCGCCGCTCTTGTTGTGCCCCGTTGCTTGCGCAAAGTGCCACAGGGCTCGGGCGGAAGCTCATCAGACCGTGATACAAAAGGTTTCAGGCCTGCGATATGAGCACGGCTGAGTTTTCCCATATGGGGATCTTTCAGCAAGTATGCGAGTGGAGTGCAAGCTTTCTCCACTCGGTATGCACCAAGCCGCTTAAGAGCGAACGAAGTTGAGAACTCCTTACTGGCATCGCTAAGAGCATGGTTACGCTTCAGGACGAGATCGCCCACCTCAAAAAAACAAGGTTGCGATGCTTGCAGTCATATTGGGCCTTCTACTGAGCCCTGGCCGACGCCAAACTTTGCCTTGCTTTGGAAGAAGCTCAACAAAGCCTGTCCCGAAGTGTCGACACATAAGCAGAGCAGTCTGCCGGCGTCTCCTCGCTCTCGAGCTGGCATTGAATGACGCTGGTGACTGTATTTGCCAAATCCCTTCCAAAGTTTAGGAAGGCGGGCGAGAAACCAGTGGAGCGACTATCGGATGTTCGAATAGCGAACGCGAGCTCACTTAAATGGTCTGTCCAGTCCCTTTGACTTTCTGCAAATGCCGCCAACATCGGTCTCAGCGTACAATTGACGCGCTCCGTCAAAGTGGACTGGGGATGGTAGGGTGAAGTGGTGCAGTGATCGATTCCGAGGGAACGGCACGTGACACCAGACACCCGAGCGGGGAAATACAAAGCATTGCCCGTGATGAGCCTTTCTGGGAAGCCGAACCGGCAAAACACTTCCTGCAGCTTCTCAAGCACCGCTCGCGCTGTCACCTTCCGAAGAGGGAACAATTCCACCCATTTCAAAAAGTTATCAACGACTACCATCAGGTGAATGAACCCCTGCTTCTGAGAAATGGTCTCATTAGGTCGCAGGTGGCCACTTTCCACGGACGCTCACTGACCATCGGTTTCATCAGACCAGGCGGTTTGCCACCCTTTGATTTCACCGTTTGACAGACGCGGCAAGAACGGCAATAGCGAAAAATGTCTCGCTTCATGCTGGGCCAGGTCACAACGCGGCTCAGTTTTGCAAAAACTTTTGAGCCACTCAAGTGACCGGCCATGGGTTCGTCGTGAGAGGATCGCAACAGTGTGGCTCTCAGACTTTTGGGCATAACCAATTTAAACGAGCCGATGGACTCGTCGTCAGTGGTTATATACTTCAGCAGGAGCCCATCATTGTCCAGCAAATATGAATCCGCCAGGGACTCAGCGACACACGCTGGTTCGAGCCCCCTATTTGCGTCCACTTTAGTGCAACTAGTGCCACAGCGCTCTGTCTCGTCGAGACAGTCCCTGTCGGCGCCCGCTGCAGGACAAGCAGCGTCACAGCACTCCATCTCTCTGATACCGTCGCACATTTCGCGACAAAACAGATAACTTTGCTGGGCCTTCAGAAGCTCTTCTCTGCAGAAAGGGATTCGCGTTCTCCCAAAATGAGGGAGTTTGGTGTCGCGCCCACTCAGGACCACAGCAACTACCGCTTGAGTCGGCGTTACGGGTTCACTCTCGGTCTCGTGTCCTTCGGAAAGCTCCCTCGCTCAGCTGCTTCGCGGTGCGCCACTTACCTGGTTAGCAGCCAAGGGTTGTCTGCATGGGGACTCACTCTTCTCCCCGAATGACGGTGAAGCCAATGTTTAGCCCCCAACGCTTGCATATGCAAAGACACCACTAGCGACTGTCGCACCGGGATCAAGGTCCTCAGCAGACAATGGGGCACAAGATAGCACGTCAGCTACACCGTTGGTGCTTTCCTTCCGATACTGCATTGAAAAGTCGTATTGCTGTATCAGGAGAGCCCAGCGCGCCAGCCTGCCGTCAGGCTCACTGAGTTGCATCAGCCAGCTGAGCGCACTGTGATCCGTTTTCACCACAAATTTCATCCCATCAAGATAGACGTCAAACTTCCACAGTGCAAACACGATGGCGAAGCACTCATTTTCGGTCATGGAATAATTTTTCTCTGCATAGACCAAGGACTGGCTGGCAAAGGCCAACGGCTGCAACATGCCATCGTATTCCTGTAGAAGAACAGCTCCTAAACCCAGATCGCTCGCATCAGTTTGTACAACGAAAGGTCTGGTCAGGTCAGGGAGATTGAGCTGCGCTGTCTCCGCTATGGTGTTAGACAGTCAGCAAAACGCCTGCTGCTGCTGAAGTCCCCATAGCCACTCAGCATACTTACCCAAGAGCTTGCTCAAGGGCGCCTGCAGTCGGGCACAGGACGGAATGAAGGAACGGTAAAAGTTGACCATTCCTAAAAAGCGGCGAAGGCCACGTACGTCCTTGGGCACGGGAAAATCGAGAATAGCTCGAAGTTTCTCCCGATCTGGCTCAATGAAGCCTTCGCCAAGCGTAAACCCGAGTAACTGAACACGGGTCTGCGCTTATTGGACCTTAGCGGTATTTAATATCATCCCGGCGGTCCCCACCATCTTGAGTACATCGGCGACATGGGCCAAGTGCTTTTCGAAGGTTCGTGAATAAATTACGATGTCGTCGAGGTAGCACATGCAGTATGACCATGCTTCCCCGAGGACGTGGTCCATGAGTCTGTGAAACGTCGCAGGAGCATTGCAAAGACCAAAGGGCATACGAGTAAGCTCGAACAACCCTCTGTGGGACGTGAACGCAGTTTTACATTGATCACAGTTACCCATCCGGACCTGTAGGTAATCTTTAGAGGCATCAAGCGTGGTAAAGTACCGTGCATCACCCAGGTTACCTACAATGGAGTTTATCGTGGGGAGCGGATAGGCATCCTTACGAGTCACTCCATTCAGACGGCGATACTCGACGCGCAGGCGATGACTGCCATCTTTCTTAGGCACCAGCACAATTGGAGACGCCCAGGATCTAGACGAGGGGCGAATAATGCCAGCCGCAAGCATGTCGTCTAGCAACCCACCAAAAATCTGCATTTTGACAAGACTGACGGGCCTGGTATTACACTTCAAAAGAAGCGCGTCACCAGTTTCGATCAGATGGCTCACTAAATCGGTGCAGCCAGGTTGTTCGGTGAAGAGCTCGTCGTACTGACCTAACATTGTCGACTGATGAGCCTTCTGTGCATCATTCAACTCAGTCGCACTGGCGACCAAAGAATCGTGTCGGTCGATTTACACAAGGGTTTCGAGCCGGCCAGCGCAAAACACCAAAGTACGACCCCGAAGTTAAGGCACGACACGGTTCGTGCAAAGCCTCTCGTTCCCGAAGGGGACTGTGAGAGGGCGACTGCATTGAGCAGGGGCTTGGCCCCGAACTCTGCGCAGGGCACATTTCCGACGCTTCTGTGGCAAAGGCAATGGTAAGCGCCGGCGGGCTGATGAACTGCTTGAGTTGGCAAAAAGGGCCATTACGATAGCTGCCATTTGCAATGTTCACTACGATACCGGTTTTAAGGAGAAAGTCCCGACTGAGAATCACTGCAACATTGAGCCCTGGAAGATGAACAAGACGGCAGTGTCTCATTCTATCTCCCCATCTGACAGTCAACCTTGCAGCGCCTGCCAAATGGGCCACGCCTTTCGCAAAGGTGAATGTTGTTCGGTTGTCCCGTAAGCGCACTGAGTGCTTCTGCAAGTGGGACAACATCTGTTCGCCGAACAACGAGGCGCTAGCGCCTGTGTCTAGCAAAGCCGAAAGTTCATGGCCGGCAATGGTGACCGGAATGAACGGTGCGTGCGGCTGCGCGTGTGTATCACCAAGAAAAGTACTTGCCTTGCACCCAGAGGGAAGAAGCAAGGGTTGGGTTGCTCGTGCGTTCACGAACGACCCAAAAAAAACCATTTCCCTGCCTCGCAGGAGGCCTGGATCCGGTGCATTCCCTTGCTATGTGCCCTCGTTCACGGCAGCGGTAACAGCATACTGCATCGCAGTCTGTTTTTCTAGACAGAGCAGCCTTTAGCTGTCGTGATAAGCTCGCTACGTTATCGCAGGATACGTTTATGCGAGCCGCATCTCCCACATTACGTTGGGTCGAAAAGCGTCCTTGTGTGGAGGTTTCAGGGGGAACAACAAGGGCTGCCTGCTTTTCATGCCTAAAGGGGTCAAGAGGGCGATCGCTCAACTTCCATGCACAGCCGATTGCAGCCACAAAGGCGGCATCGAGAGGCTGTTGCCGTTGGGGAAGGGTTATGGCCCCTTTCAAAGCGCAGCGCGGCTCAAGGGCATCGCTGGCTGGCGGTTGCTGGCGATAGGCACGCACGGCGAGAATGTCACCTTGAATGCACTTCGCTTCGGCGGCCAACTCCTGCAAGTCACGGAAGCGGCTGCCGTGCAGGCATGCTGAAAAAGTCGGATGTGCCTGCCATATCACCCTTTTGACACGTTCGTCATTTGAGGCTCGGGGCTCAGCGATAGAAATAAGTTCATCTATCGCACATACATACTCCTGTAAAGACACGTCAGGAGCTTGTGTACGGAGCTCGAGCTCTTGCCACATCCTACTTTCATAGTCAGCAAGTAGGAATTCGTGCGAAAAGCCGGCAAGAAACTCCTCGAGTGTAGCTGCACGGTAACCGGTAACTTGATACCATCTCCCTGTAGTGTCAGTCAGTGCAGCTAGAGCAACATGTGCGAGCACAACTTGATCACCCAAAGCCATTCTCTCTGATAACGCGACAGAGAGTTGAGGTAATCACGGGCGGTGAGCCGATCACCATATCCGCTGTAGGTTGGCAAAGGCAACATAAAAGAGGGGCGACCGCTTTTCGGACCAGCCGAAAGCGTTTGCACAGCTCCCGAGAGTGCTTGGATCATCTGCACGGCGTTTCGCAGCAACGCCTGCGTCGTCGCACCGGCTTCATAGGAAGCCGTTGGTGCGTGATCGGCGCGGTCGAGCGAAGGTGAGCAGTAACCCAGCTCAATCGGTGGGGCAGTTTCAAACATACCACCGCCCTACGCGACATTCTCAGAGCAAATTAGGCTCTTTGTGTGTGGGATTGGCCTGTTGTCAAACAAAAGGCGCACTTGGTGCGACTACTATCAACAATTCAGGCGCCTGCTCAGCATGCGTTCGAAGTGTCAGTTGCACGGCTGATGGCGGGCAAAAGTAGGCGAGGGCCAAAGCCTGCGCCATCTCCAAAGGATGCGCCATCTCCAAAGGGAGTGCCTCGTGTCGTCACCGCAATATGGTATGCCGACACAGACGGATGCTGAATGGTTCCCTTCAATAGAGGCAATGGCCTCCTTGTGCAACCCGGCATCCGCTAACAAGGACAGCGGACAAAAATCCTGCGAAGCAGAATTGTTGCGACGAGCTTGAATCGCGCAGGCGAACTGACTCACTAAAAGCAGTCAAAAACTTAGAGCTTTTGATACCTCGTTGTGTGCCAGTGTAGTGTACACGTTGTGGGAATCTGAGGCGCCTCGCGACCATTTCGCGGGCATTTCGCCACACGGACAGAAGGAGCACGACCACGAGCGTGGGTCCGGTCTTAGTGAGCCGCAGGGCACAGGTTAACCGTCGCTATGGCGAGAACACAGTACTGCTCAAAGTCGAAACACTTTATTGTCTGTGGCAACACCAAAACGCAGTACAGCCCGTTGCAAAGGCGCGGCGGGAAAGCAAATGGGCTTGCCCACGCCACGGGCGCAAGGTCTGATACAGGGTGCCATGAGCATGTCTCCGTGATAAAAGTGATTCACGGAGACACCGGGACCAAGGCCCGGTTGCTCGAGCGAGGGCAAAGGCGCTCGCGTTACCTTCGGAGAGATACAGGTCGGCGTAGCCTGGCCATGCACTAGAAACCCGCACAACTCTTCGGCCTAGCATTCAGAAGGGGGGGCGACAAAATGTAAGTGTTCGCTGCGGGCGCAAGGCGCTGTTGGCTAAGTCGAACAAGCCCCACAGGGAGCTGACGGATGAAAAATAAAAGCGTGCTCACCCCCATGTCGTTCCTGGAGAGGCAAAACCTCTCGGGAAACTCCGCGTGCGGCGCCACAGTCAACATTTGCTAGCAAGTGAGGGGGTTAAATGTCACTCCGCTCTTCTAGCGCGGCAGACAGCAGAGGAGGGGAGACATGTCGGTACATGAGAACAGCAGAAAAGGCGGCAAAGCCCGCGCAAAGGCGGCGGGGTAGCCTCAATTCCCACAACCAGTAGTCGACAAGTAGCCGCCTAGTATTCTTAAAACCTCTTGGCTTTGCAGCCTGTCCGATCACCAGCAGCGGCAGCCGCTCTGTGCCAGTCATGTTAGCAGCCAGAAGAACTGTTCCGCGCTCTTTACTTCGTTTTCCACTGACGCAAGAGTCCCCCTTGAACGCGATTGTCTTGTCAGGCAGAACCTTATAGAACAGCACTGTTTCTTCAGCGTTGAAAATGTTGCACGGCTCGTACGTAGAAAAGCGGGCAGATAGTCCAGACTGCCAGTCCTACACAACACTCATCAAGTGCACCTCTTTCACCATAGACGTTGCGGAACACCAGCCCGTGTCGCTTCTTGAAGCGGTCGAACCAGCCTTCCGACGCATTGAAGGAGTGAATGTTCACAGTCACTGCGAACTTTTCTGCTTGTGCGCAAATAAGGGGGCCGCTCAAAAGAAAACACGCATCGTACGAAACGGCAATCCAGTGCAACAGCGGTTCTTCTAGCTTGGGATGCGCTGCTGTTCTAAGCTTCTTCCTTCGGTCGCCAAACATGTCCCCGTCATACGCTTGCATAATCTGCTCTTCGTTTTTCACGTAAGTGCTCAGCGTGCTGTTCTTCACATTTAACTTTTTGATCACTTCTTTTCGAGATGCTCCCGCTTGCAATGCCTTCAATATTTTCACCTTTGCAGCCAAATTCTTTGCTTCGTATTTCGCCCTCTTTCTTGCAGGGAGTTGGGGCGGTTCGGGCCGCAGAAGACTGAGAGGAAGCCATCCCGGTGTTGCTCGCGTGTGCACTAAGCAGACAACGCAGGCACACACACACACATCCATAAAAAAAAATGCGCGGTGATAAATTAGGAATAAAAACTGGCGTACATTTCAGAAAACAGCTAACAGTAAGACTGCAGGTGGAACTGATCATGTGCAGATAAATAATTTCAAGCACACTAGTGGTTAGCAATCCAACTTGACCGTCACGCATACAAGTTCGATGCGCAAGAAAAAAAGAAAAGGCGAATCTGTAGGTTGCCCGTTGCTGATGGCAGTAGCGATGCACTGCCTTTCATTTTGGTTGCTTATGCCAATATGTGGTTGTTTTTTTTTTGGGGGGGGGGGGGGGGCTGCCTTCGAGTAGTACTACCCATGGACAAAGTTTTGAATCTCAGAGGCTGCAATTTGATCCCATAGTTGTTTAGGTGTGCCGTCATGTTGGCCGGCAGAATCCGCTACTGCTTCACCATCATGACTCGACCGCGGTCGGGCATTCGAATTTACCGAAGCACGGCCGAATTTGTCTAAATTAATGAGAGTTTTCAGTCATAGAACAAACTAGATTTTGGGCGGAACTAGATGCCTTGGCCGAATTAATCGAAATCCGGAATTAACGGGGGTCGAATTGACGAGATTTTACTGTACACCACTCCCCGAGTTTCAACATTCTACAATGTCCCAGCCCGTCAAGCATAGCCTGAAAAACTTAAAAAGGCAGGCGGCTACCGCTACTTCAACAAAGAGACACCGTCAGAGTTAGGTACCATAACTCTTGGTGCTTGAAAGGGAAGGTGCTTAGTGTGTCCAGGTTCCTGCTTGGTTCGCACAAAAAGGGAGGACTGCTGCGAAGAAGCTGCCAAGATCTCAGGCGAACAGCTGAACCTTTCAACGAGCAGAAGACGTCCCTGGTGCGTTGTTCATCTGAAAGCAGTGCGACAACTGAGTACTCATCAGAAAGCAGTGCCACCTTGTCAAGGGTGTCATCGGGAAGCACCAAAACACCTCAGCTCGTGCCGGCGGAAAACAGTGAGACATCTGTGCGGATGACAGGGGAAGGATGTTATACTAGTGGAAGTGCACCCTCTGAGTACAACGGCTCATTGTGCAGAAGGGAGGAAATGACTCCAGCAATGCTTTGGGCACAACCTCAGTCTTTGGACGAGCAGGCTGTCTGCACCCTTTCAAGCCCCATGTTCCGCAGGTCAACAAGGGAGAAATGACAGCCCTTGCCGTCTGAACTGCGATGAACAATTTCAACAAACCAATTAACCTGTTATAGCTTATGTTTTATTTAAATGTTAATAATTCTTCTGTTCGTAAAAAAAAAAAATGTGTAACTTATGTAGTGAAGCAAGTGGGCAACACTGTGCATGCCACGACTGTATAAAAGCATGCTGCTGATAATAAACGTCACTGGCTGCTGTTAAGTTTGGCCTGAAAATTCGTCTGGGCAGACGCCATTGTGCGTAAGCCGGTCTACTGGGGAGGCTCTCAATCCCTCCGGCACCCAGTCTGCCAGACACTGTCGAAGATTTGAGTAATTACCCAGACAATGCTGCAAGCAAAGGCGAGTTCCAGACTTTCAAATGCGGGCCCTTTCGTCGTCCCGTCAAGCAGCAGCGGTGCCTGATGACCTCGGTGATTCATCTGGCGACGGGGAAGCTGTTGTGACCAGCGCCAGAGCTGACAGGAGAGCGGCGCTCCTTTTAATCCCCAATCAAGTAGATGACCGGACGGCTGCCTATGCTCGTCAGGCATTGTCCGTGCTAGCCGGAGGATGAGACGTCGTGTCGCCAAGACGCCGTTAACCGTTCGAGAGAGGCCAACAAAGACAGCATTTTCCTGGAAGAAACCGCGACGGCCACCGCAAATCACTCTGCTAATTAAGCGAACAAATCGGCGGACCCTTTGATGTATGCTGTCAGGATCGTGGGACCTCTCGACTAGCGGCACAAACACGACGAGGAAGAGCCCTGCTGGCGCCACCTTGCAGTGCAGTGTTCACGACTCAATATTGGACGTTCACGTGGACCGTGCATGCTCGTCCCCCTCACCTGTTGTGTGTGTGTGATTGGTGTTCCTACTCGGAGAGGAGGAGCCCGACAGGGCTTAAAACGACGCCGCAGAGTGCTGGACGTCACTCTGAACCATGTAACGGTTCAACCACCACGCTCGTGGTTTGTGAAACCACTAACCTTTCTTTGCTGTAAATATGTGTAAATAGTGCCATAAACCTGTTTGTTTTCGTATCCTCTTCTTGTCAGCGTTCAGTTCCTCCACTTGGTTACACCACGCTACAACAAGAGACCGGGTAGACCCCCATTCGTAACAACTGGTGGCAGCGGTGGGATGCCATCAGCAACTTCCTCCTTGCGACCGTAACACTGCCGAGACGGCGACGCACGTGTGCAATAAATCTGATACACCCAAGTCCTTGGGAGTCTTGTGGGCTCACCTCCTTGCCCCACAGGCTGTGTGTGTTTGATGCCTGGGTGTATGCGTGTGTGAGTGATCGTGTCGTGTGTTCGCGCTCAAATTAACTTTTATAAATGTTGTACCAACTAGCCCAACAACAAGTTCTTTTACACATATGTAAACATTCACAAAAACAACAATCACTGACACCGGTGGTTGTGTGCCCGTTTATGGCCCATTTTCCAGATGAGAACAGTAGTCGTTGAGTCGAGCACGCTTTCGATGGTCCAAGGCCACGGGCCCAAACTTGAAATCCCCCAAGAAAGCATTCCACGACAAGCATGACCTCATGTAAGATTTTAGTACCAACGCACAAACAATATAAACTAGAAATATTCCTTCAAGATTGTTAGATGAACACATATTTGTAGTCTTCTTAGAACAGACAGGTTAAAAGCGCGGGAAAAATGTAGGCAAGCCAAGGTCAACACAGGAATTGCGTGCTGCTTTACAAATAGCAATAAAACACGGAAAAGAAGAAAAAAAAAGATGTAAAAAGAAATATTTACTACTGGTTCTACTGCCCCGGCCACTCGTGCTCACTACACAGATCAGCACGTGCATTTTTTTGAAAGGAATAAAAGAAATAGTTGGGGTCCTGTCGTGTCGGCCTTGGAATACACCACGTGTCACATCTCTCTCTCACAAAGAATAGACATTTAGTTGCGCGCTTGCAGCAGCCCTAAGGATGCGGCCTGCCATTGCAAAAAGCCCTGTGCCGTGCTCCTCGGGCTGCAGAAATTAGGCACCTTCTTCTTCTTTGTCTAAGCACTACTACCACTATTGCAAGTGGCCACCAGGCTGCGTTCGTACAGGTGCTGCGCACGCGTAACTAAATCTGTCTGATGACAACACCTAAAAGAAGGAAAGGGATGTGCTCGCCACAGAGTCGCTGGGACCGATTGGCGCGGTGCGTGCGTCGGGCCGAATATCCCAGTACGAACGGACGACCTGGGTTCATCCTCAAATGAACCGCGGCCTGTTCTAATCCTGTCTGTTTGTCCGGCCGCAGATCATCCTCATGTTGTCTTGAGGTCGACACTCGGGGATCTTTTTAGTGTGTGTTCAGTTCGATCTCAGGACAGCATTCAAGGCTCTTTTTCAAAAGTTTTCAAGGCTTTTGTTATGCATGCTTCTCCCATTGGAAATGCACTTTTCAATGTGATTGTTTTTTATAAATGATTTTAAAAATTCAGCTTAAGATATAAGAAATTCATTTACTGCTTCCAAGTGCATACCTTGAACTTTGTTATTAAAAGCACATTAAATGCCATACCAGATGAAAATAAACACACAGTGACGTGCAAATCTTTTTTATTAATATGAATTTGAAACAATGATTCTATGAAACTTCAAAAAAATGAGGTTGCTTTGATTGAACATTTTCATTGAAGATCTCTGGAGATGGGCAAGGCACCAAAGGAGATATTTGCTCCATAGACCTTTATAGTTCCAGCGGTATTGTACCGAACTATTGGCCTTGCTGCTCCAACATCGCGATGTGTGTTTCCAGGATTTTAACTCATTGATTAAATTCTGTAAAATATGTCAATAAATGTGCCAGTGTTGATTTACAAGAAACTTTCCACGCCTGCCAACAATCGCACGTGCCACCATCACTACAAAAGCTGAATCCTTTGCAAGTGACTTAAAAGCCCAATTGATTTTTCAAAACTGCTTATATGCAACTGTAGAGGTTGATCCGGCAAGTGTGCTTGCACACACACACCCACAATTAGCTTCATAATTTAGACGTCGTGCACTCTAAACCCTGTTTTCATCGCAGTGACTACGCGGAACACGTTTACGCTTGGAACTGCAATTGATAATGTCGCGCACGACATATTTCAAACGAGTTCAGGAAATTTCGGTGATCTTCTCACAACAAAGAAGGCACAGAAAATGAACCCTTGGGTACTCGCATAAACATTATGCCACACAATGCACACCACGACATTGTAGTGTGACACCATCTGCTTTGGCAATGCTCGCTTACTTTACAGACAGCACTATTTACTATGCGTAAACAGGCATTAGTTCATCTATTACTTTATTGTCAGAACCTGCAGTCAATGCTTTCTCTCATTTCAAACGCAAAAACGAGACATATTTAAGGAGACTTACTGCCGCCACGCCTAACTATGCTGCTTTCTTTGTAGAGAAGTAGACATCCGCTAAAGTGCTTAGTTTGGATTGCTTTGACTTGTGCTGTTTAGAGTGCCAGTGTTGCCAGGCTTAAAAAAAAATGTCTGCGTTAGCAGTGAGATTGCTATGATTGCCACCGTCGGATACTGTGCCGGCCGTGTCGTTACCTGTTTGTTGCCGACCACAAGGGTAATCCTTCGTGCTCATTTATGCGCAAAACAAAGAAATTTGAAGATATGCATACACGCAAAAAGCTCTATCTTGTACCACTGTGAGGTATAAAAAAATGAACATGAAGAAAGAAGTGTACAATCAAAAGCTACGCTAGTGATTGTCGCATACATATAATGTTCATGCTTTCATGACGAAAGCCACACGGTGTTCATGCACAACCTTTTTTGAATTACACAGTACAGAGCAAAATGTCCTACAATGGACATTTTTGGACGATGAGTTATTCTCGAGAAATATTGAAAAGTATGCTTTCTGTACCATCCTGTGAATGTCTACCTGAGGGCACACTGAAAACAT
Organism: Rhipicephalus microplus; assembly: GCF_043290135.1. Taxonomy (NCBI): domain Eukaryota; kingdom Metazoa; phylum Arthropoda; class Arachnida; order Ixodida; family Ixodidae; genus Rhipicephalus; species Rhipicephalus microplus. The sequence continues at coordinate 300,000,334 of NC_134701.1, read as the reverse complement.
CGCCTTACATAGAAGGACAGACCGAGGATGTTCATACTGTATGAGGACTAATTTAGGTCGTCGAGTGTTGTCTAGGTATTGTCTACACTGACACATATGGCATGAAAGTGCCTTGTTTAAAGGTGATTATTGGTTCAATGGTGCTTTTACGATTAACTTTATTGAGGTGGGAGCATTGTCGCCTACGCAGGAGGTAAACGAGGTGGTGCAGAAGATGTCCGGCACGCGGCCCTTGCGCCTCTGGGAGGGCAGCGGCGGTGGTGGCAGCAGCAGCGGTAGCAGTGCTCTAGATGGAAGCCAGCTGCTGTTCTCATTGCAGCTGCGACTGCGGGGCATCCGGCTCACGGCCACCACACCCACCGCTAGTGCGGTGCGCCTCGAGACAGGCACTCTCGACCTGCAGCTATCAAACAGAGTGCAAAACGCCTCACGCGCTGTCACGGCTATGAAGCTGTTTGGGAAAGGACAAGTGGACCTCAGCTTGGCTCTGGGTCAGCTCGTCAAGGTATGCCATCAAAGATTTCTCACGGTTTTTTACAAATGCATGGGTTTGGTAGAGCGAATCTTTACGATCATTTAAGACCAATTTAGTACCTGTTCTCATCGATAGTATCCCTAGCGAAAATTCTGATAGAAAAGCTGATTAGCTATCAGTTTATTGAGAGTTGTATCAGTCTATGAGTGTATCAGTCTTTCACTGTACCAGTATGGGTGTACCAGCCTATAAGTATAGCAGTCTACTCTGTATAAGCCCACAAGCAAATTGGTGCTTGGCTGACTGGCAGGTGCACCACTACATCAGAGCAAGCAGGACACAAATATGAACACCGAAATCAAACAAAATATGTTATTTGATGTGTCATTTTGTTGTTAATCTCTTGATTTCATTAAGTCATTACTTTTGTTTGTCAATGCTTTATTGAGTAGCTTCTTCCTTTTCTCAACCTCTCAAATCAGAACGGTGTGCTTCAAAAAATGGTTGAAAAAATCTGCATGATAAAAAACAAAAGAAGCTATAGGCATTTGTTAGGTGAAAATTATGTGCACTTTATATAGAGGAGTTATTACGACAAGGAAATAAATAAAAGTGCTATCAGTCTGCTTCTCTCTTATATTTTAAATTAGTTTGTTGATTCTTGCATAAAAGTTCCCGGCTCCAGTAGGCAAAAACTAGACTTGAAGCTTTAGTAAATAATTATAACACAAGTTGGCAGTGAAATATCAGTTGATTATGTGCAAAAATGGAGCCAACCACTTCCATGAATTTTGGCTAGATTGAGATTTTTACCTACCGGAAAGCATAGCACATTTATAGCACATTTTTTTTTTTGTCCAAGGGAAATTTCACCTCTCTTTTAGTCTGATTAGAGTAGAAAAAATGGTAACAGCCGCCTCATGAACGAAACAGGTCTCACTTTTCGAGCCCATGAGGTGACTGTACAGCCCCTCGGGAATGATAATTCTTTTGCCCTGATGCACCTGCAAAACAAGTCAAAGATAATGTGCACACATAAGTATGTCAGTGCACATTTTCTCATTAAAGCAAAGCATTATACCTTTAAGATAAAGCGTACTAGAGTTCAAGTATTTGTCACCGAAGGCCAGTACCTCATTGACCGGCAGACTGCACTTCTCACTCGCGTAATAGGAACGTTAGGCCGGCTTCGTACGTTATTGCCAATCAACAAGATACTGGCCTTCGGTGACAGTAGTGTTTCTCACTGTGCACGATCAATTTTGTTGTACCTGTGCGAGTTTAGGTTGTGTGTAAATGGTGTTGCATGACTGAAACAATCAAGTTTTCACTTCTTGCAGTAGCCGCCACAAAGAAAATGGAAAGAAGCATTTCTCTGTGATTAGGTGAAGTTCCACGAAACTGTACCACTCGGCTTTTCAGTTTGCATGTATGAACCAATGAAGAGCATGACTAGAGCATTTCTGTGTGTTTGTGTGTGTGTACACACGCGCTAAGCTTGGTCACACAAGGATTTTGAAAATGCCGATACTTCACGAGATGGTTTATAACGAATAGATGAATAAGGCCACAGAACACCTACATGCTACCATTTGATAAGGCTGTACCCGTTACATTGGGCTGTGCCTTATGCTGCTTAGCCGAAATACATAAAATATTAGTACTAGCACTGTGCAGTGAAAGAATAAATTTCACTCTAGCCTTCATTGTAGCCGCCAATCAATTAATCTCGTCCTGGTTATTTCTATCTTCTTAAATTTTGTTTCGCCTGCACTGCCCTAAACCCTGCAGTGCTTCAAAAAGTTTTTCACTACAGGTGAGTTCCCTTACAGAACAGTATCATGTCTTTCAGCATCAGCTGTTTTCTTCTCCTCGTCTCTACTACCGCGACAATATTGTGCTTATCCCTTCGTATTTAGCTAGGTAAATATTGGTTTGCAATACTCCCACCTTGGCTTGATACAGCAGAGAACCACCTCAAGAATTATCGTTAATCTTGCTCGAACCTCTGATTTCATGCACAAGACCGCATAGCCAAACGTCAGACTTGGAACCGTGACTCCTTTCCAAATCCCTCTCACAACATTTTACTTATAGCGATTCCACAGTGCCCTATATTTTTTTATCGTTACAGCCGCAAACCAGAAATTTTCTACTGGTTAACCTCCTTGCTCTTCACTTGAACTTTGCCCGCAGGGGCGCCTGCGCAAGTAGGCGTTTGGTGTGTAGCGACACCATGGACCCGAGCTAACGGGGAAGTTTCTACTCCCTCCCACGCCTAGCCGTGCGTGGCTTTGCCGTGTCCGGGGAAAAGGGGATCCTGGGGTTGAGCCGATGCTGGGTGATTGGACCTTTAAGGCCCCCCAGCAGAGGCAACACACCCCTTCGGCCCCGGCTTCACGTAGACGGCACCCCTGGGCTGACCCACCCAGGGGAAATTGGCAGTCGCCTTTTCCTATCTCTCTCTCCCTACATCTTCGTTTTTATCTCTCACTATTTATCTGTCCTCTCTTCTACTCTCTTCTGCCTACTTCCAAACTTCCTGGCGGCTAGGGTTAACCCTGTGCAAATAGCCTACCTTGGACTAGGCGCATTAGGTTATAGTAGCGTTGTACGGCTGGCGTCTGCAGGTTTTAGCATCCGCAAACTTGTAGCGTCCCCTCGTTGGGCTCCGTGGTGGGTGGCCGCCAACGCTTCTGAAGAAAATTAAACTGGAATGCAGAGAGCGTTTTCCTTGTTAAGTGATCGTACCGCCTTAGAGCGCGTACGCACCGAAGACTTTGGCTTTTTCAATCGATCAAATGAAAACTTTCCCCATTTTCATGTTATACATAGTGAGATAAGCAGCAAGCAAGCCAGAACTGTATCCCCCCCTTTGTAGTAGCCAGATGTCTCACAGAAAAACTTGGAGCCGGGTACAAAGTTACCAAAATGGCCAGTGGAGACCTCCTCCTTGAAGTTCGAGAAAAAGAACAGTTTGAAAAGCTACAGAATCTTTCAACTTTTGTTGACACTCCCATCACTGTAACGCCACACAGATCTATGAACACAACCCGTGGCGTAGTATCTGATGCTGATTTGCTCGGCTTGACCGAAGAGGAACTTCTAGAGGGGTGGAAAAGTCAGAATGTGACCAATGTACAAAGAATCATCTTTAGAAGAGACAACAAAAGTAACACCAACAAAACACCTAATACTCACGTTCGCTTCCAGTAATCTGCCAGAAAGTATTCAAACAGGGTATTCCAAGACGTCGATCAGACCATACATACCTAACCCACGTCGTTGTTTTAAATGCCAGAAGTATGGCCACGACTCACAAAGCTGTCGTGGTCACCAAACTTGTGCACAATGTGGAGTGTCAGGCCACAATTCTGACAATTGCGAAGAACCATCACACTGTGTGAACTGTGGCGGAAATCATGCCGCATACTCACGGTCTTGCTCATTTTGGAAAAAAGAAAAAGAAATCATCACATTAAAAATTAAAGAAAATATCACATTCAAAGAAGCAAAACGAAGAGTGTCGCCATTTTATGGCGCTACATATGCTGATGCGGCGCGTCAGGGGGCAATGCCGCACCAGCCCTCGCCACTCCTTCGGCCAGCGCAGAGCGAGCTGACGGCTGTGGCACCTGCGCCCAAGGCGGCAGTAGTTCAGTCTACTCCGCCTCCTAGCGAATTGAGGCCGGAGACTCCATGGTCCTCTGGTCTCAAGGCCTCCCCTCACCAGGCGAGGCCTAAAATCAAAACCACCAGCTCGCATGTACGGGCACCCAGTGCCTCTGAGGAGGCAAAGGACACAACGGTACCTTTGGTACCAAAACTGCGGGGTGGCTCCTTGGAGCGCGCCAAGAAAAATAAAAAACCAATAACAGGGCCGGATGATCGTCCTGCCACCTGAATTAACCAGCTAACTCCAACACAGGATACTCTTTGTACACACAGCAGCATCTCTCTTGTTTAAATATGCAGACAGAAATATTACAGTGGAACATCCGAGGCCTTCTTCGAAACCTCGATGACTTACAAGAACTCCTCCTTGAACACAATCCAAGAGTGCTGTGTGTACAAGAGACACACTTAAAACGAACTAACACAAACTTTTTACGTAAATACATAATCTTCCGAAACGATAGAGATGATGCCATGCTACCATCCGGTGATGTAGCGGTTATAGTAAGTCAAGGTATAGCATGCACACAATTGCCCCTTCAAACTTCCCTCGAGGCGGTGGCTGTCCGAGCAGTTATTCTAAACAAACTTGTCACTGTCTGCTCTTTGTACATACCTCCGCACCACGGTCTTGAAAACTTCAATTCCAGTCTTTAATAGAAGAACTGTCTGAACCTTATCTGGTCCTTGGGGACCTGAACGCACATAATGGTCTGTGGGGTGACTCTCGCTGTGATGCACGAGGTCGTTTCATTGAACAATTCCTCATTTCATCAGGTGCTTGTCTGTTGAATAGGAAAGAGGCAACATACTATAACCTTGCCAACAAAACTTACTCTTCCATAGACCTCAGTATCGCATCTCCTTCACTTGTACCATTACTTCAGTGGAAAGTCATAAATAATCCATATGGAAGTGACCATTTTTCTTTAGTTTTGAGTACACCAATACTATATGAATGTCCTCCACATGTTCCCAAATGGCTGGTAAACAAAGCCGACTGGGAACAATTTCAAAAGATTACTCACTTAAGTTGGGCTGACATATGCGGATTAGATATAGATGAAGCTGTGCAGTACTTCACGGCTTTTCTTACTGATGCAGCAGCCTAGTGCATTTCACAAACATCTGGACTGCCCGGCAAACGACACGTCCCGTGGTGGAACACTGAGTGTCGGATTGTGCGAAAGGAACAGAACAGGGCATGGAGGTTGCTGCGAAACTTGCCGACAGTGGAAAACCTTGAGAGCTCTAAGAAAATAAAATCTCCAGGCAGGAGAACGCGTCGGCAGGCCAGAAGAGAAAGCTGGCACAAGTTTTTATCAGGGATAAATTCATATACACAAGAGGCTAAAGTCTGGAACATGGTTCGTAGGGTAGTAGGAAGACAAGTACTCTCACTCCCACTCGTAAACACACAGGGTGACAGCCTGGAAGATCAGGCGAACTTCCTCGGTGCACACTACGAGCAAGTGTCTACCTCGTCACACCATACTGAAGCTTTCCAAAGATATAAAGCAAAGATAGAAAAGCAGAAACTAGAATACAAGTGTACAAATCACGAGGCACACAACCAACCTTTCAACTTAGCTGAGCTACAAACATCACTAAACTCTTGCAGTAATTCTGCCCCAGGCTACGACCGTGTCACGTACGAAATGTTCAAAAACCTGCCGCTCAAAACGCGAAAAACTTTACTCTCTCTATACAATGCTATCTGGCTTTCTGGCACCATTCCTGCTTCCTGGAAAGAGGCTATTGTTATCCCTATTTTGAAACAGGGCAAGGACCCTTCCTCAGTATCAAGTTATAGGCCCATTGCACTAACCAGCTGCCTTTGTAAACTTTTTGAAAAAATGATAAACCGCCGACTTTTATATTTCCTTAAAACACAAAATCTGCTTGACCAATACCAATGTGGGTTTCGAGAGGGTAGATCCACCACCGACCATCTGGTGGGTATCGAGGCACAGATCCGAGACGCTTTCATCCATAAACGATACTTCCTCTCTGTGTTTCTCGATATCGAGAAGGCTTACGACACAACATGGCGTTTTGGAATTCTAAGAGACCTGTCCCGCCTTGGTGTGCGCGGAAGAATGTTTCATATAATCGAAAGTTACCTGTCAAACCGGACATTCTGTGTCCGTGTGGGCAGTATTCTCTCCCAAAGATTTGTCCAGGAAACAGGCGTGCCACAAGGTGGTGTGCTTAGTTGCACACTTTTTATTATCAAAATGAATTCTTTGCACTTGTTCATCCCCCGCAATATGTTCTATTGTACATATGACGACGACGTTCAGCTTGGCTTCAAGTCATGCAACTTGGCAATGTGTGAGCGGCAGGTTCAGCTGGGTTTAAACAAGGTCTCCAAATGGGCAGATGAAAACGGAGATGAAAACGGAACAAAAAAGCACGTGTGTCTTGTTCTCTCGAAAGAGAAGCATGCACTCGGAACCTGACATTCGACTGAACGGGCAACGTCTGTCCGTCAAAGCCAAGCATAAATTCTTAGGCTTAATCTTGGACAACAAGTTGACTTTCGTACCACACATGAAGTATTTAAAAACGAAATGTTTAAAAGCCATGAATGTTATAAACGTGTTGTCACGTATGTAGTGACCCCGCTTCTAACTGCAGCGGACGATCACCGCGGGTTCACCCTTAGCGAGCCACAGGGCCGCTACTCCGTTTACTCGCGTGTAGCGCACCGCTCCGCGCGCGCTCAATTGATAAGGCGTTTAGCGCGGCGCGGCAAATAGACAGTGTTCTAATGTAACAGTACACAACACTTTATTGCCTCTGGCGGCACCCCGAACAACAGTACAACGTCCGCTCCCGGGACGCGGGTAGCAAAGGCACCCGCACGCGGACGTTCACAATAAGGGGAAAACCGCGAGCACGTCGCAGCTGGCAATGGCGAGCTTTGACACGCCGGTCGGGAAAAGGTCCCTCGCGGCTATGCTGCGCACTCTCGCGATGGCCACTGGGCCTGGTCGCGAGTGTTAGGGCAAACTTCGTACGCGTAGGCCTAACGCAAGTGCGGCTCGTTGTGGTACGACCACTTCAAGCACTAGGCACCGCTCTGGGCTTAGCGTACGCTACCGAAGCTAGCACTCAAGTAAACACGCCTGCCGGGGTGCCCAAGGTCACCCCAGGCAGGCTACCGTCCGCGATTCCCAAAGGGGACGCGGACGAAGGAAAACACGTGCTTACCCGGCGCTGTCCACGGAGCAAGAGCCCGCTCCCTCAACGCGCGCAGTGGCGCGCGCCGTGCCCGCGCGTGGCGCCATCTATCGCCACGTGCTGTTAACGGAGCAGGAAAGCAAAAGGGTGTGGCCGTGTGGCGGAATGCCCGCGAAATGGTCGCGGGCGCGCCTTAGATCCCCACATCCTCCTCTCCTTAATTCACCCTATATACCGGTCTGCAAAGGCAGCCGGTCGTCGCCCATGCATGCAAAGGCGTCATGCAATGGGCAACAGCTAGCCTCAGCCTCGCTCTGCAACTGCTGCTGAAGAAAAAAAAATAAACAACACAAGAACACACTTGACAAATACAATGGCTCCGCGGAAGAGGGGTAACGGGAGTTCATGATGCTCACGCAATAGCACGTCCACGGCTCAAAGGGGCAGCGTCACGTAATGTCTGACTTGGGTGATTGCGTGGATGCGAGAGTTCAAGGGGAGGGTTCTGGTTGAGGCCTTCTTGCGAGGAACGGGCTCACCTTCGTCTCGTCGATGTTGACGACAGCCCTGCGAGTCCGACGAACACCGCCTCGGTGGAGGTTCGGATCGACCTCGCTGCGACAGCCGGCCCTTCTGCTGGAATAATGGTCGCCAAATCCACTGGCTGCGAGGCGTCCTGCGGCGTCGGTCGAGTCTTGCACAGCCTCTACGACAGCTGGCCTCGTGCAGGTTTTCGAACACCTCCCGAGTCCAAAGTGGTGTAGGGGTCGGTGACTTCCTAAGTTGCTGCCACACGTACACACACACACCTCCGATGGTCAAGTCTCTCCAAACGCGCACCGCAAGGAAAGCGCAGAGTGTCATTTGTCCCTCTCCCCACGCTAAAGCACCAATTCACAATCCCCTCTTCCAGCGAGAAGGAAAAAAAAGAAAACACGAAAAAAAAACATCAAGTAAACAACAACACTCAAATGACAATCAGCAGCAGCAACTGGGCGGAACCGACTTCTTTGCAAGCACTGGCTGTAAAGAAGTTAGCTAACTGAGGCTAGAAAGTAAAAATGAGGGCCTTCGGTTGCAAAAATAAGCCCGCCGTCCGGCGCGAAATCACTAAGGTGACCGCTTCCTCAGATTATACCGATGCGTGGTCCGAATGCGGTCCGCCGCGCCGGGTGTGCGCCGTTGCTTGCGCGAAGAGCCACTGGGCGCTGGCGCAGGCTCGTCAGACCTCGACGCAAAGGCTTTCAGGTCTGCGATGTGGGCACGGCTGAGTTTTCCCGAAAGCGGGTCTTTCAGCAAGTACGCGAGTGGAGTCCAAGCTTTTTCCACTCGGCACGGACCAAGCCACTTTGGAGCGAGCGAAGTTGAGAAACCCTTGCTCGCGTCGCTAAGAGCGTGGTTGCGCTTCAGGACGAGGTCACCCACCTTAAATGAAAGGTGGCGACGTTTTCGGTCGTACTGGGCCTTTTGCTCGGCCCTGGCCGACGCCAAACTTTGCCTTGCTCTACTTAGAGCTCGACAAAGCCTGTCCCGAAGTGTGGAAGCGTAAGCAGAACAGTCTGCCGGTTCTTCCTCGTCTCCGAGCTGGCATTGCATGACACTGGTCACCGGATTTGCCAACTCCCTTCCGAAATTAAGGAAGGCGGGAGAGAAACCAGTGGAGCGACTCTCGGAGGTTCGGATTGCAAACGCAAGTTCACTCAAATGGTCTGCCCAGTCCCTTTGATTTTCGGCAAAGGCCGCCAACATCGGTTTGAGCGTACGATTGGTTCGCTCCGTCAAATTGGACTGGGGATGGTAGGGCGAAGTGGTGCAGTGATCTATTCCTAGGGAACGGCACGCACGTATCACCAAACACCCGAGCGGTGAAATACGATGCATTGTCCGTGATCAATCTTTTCGGAAAGCCGAACCGACAAAACACTTCCTGTAGCCTCTCTAGCACCGCTCGCGCTGTCACTTTCCGCAGCGGAAACAGCTCCACCCATTTGGAAAAATGATCAACAACTACCATCAGATGTAGGAACCCCTGCTTACTCCTGGGGAACGGCCCCATTAGATCGCAGGTGGCTACTTGCCACGGACGCTCACTGACAGTCGGTTTCATCAAGCCGGGCGGCTTGCCACCCCTTGATTTCACCGTTTGACAGACGTGGCAGGAACGGCAATAGCGCAAAATGTCACGCTTTACGCCAAGCCAAGTCACAACCTTGCTCAGTTTCGCAAAACTTTAGAGCCACTCAGGTGACCGGCAATGGGCTCGTCATGAGAGGCTCGCAACAGTGCGGCTCTCAGACTTTTGGGCATAACCACCTTAAACGAGTCTATGGACTCGTCGTAAGTGACTATATACTTCAGCAGGAGCCCGTCATGGTCCAGCAAAATGAATCCGCCGGGGACTCAGCGACACACGCTGTTTCAGCCCCCTAATCGCGCCCGCCGCAGAACAAGCAGCGTAACGGCGCGCCTCTCAAGACGGTTTAACGGCGCCCGCCGCAAAGCAAGCAGCGTATACGGCGCTCCGTCCTTCCGAGACTCGAAACGGATCACTCTGCTGAGCCTTCAGTAGCTCTTCGCTGCCGAAAGCAACTCTCATTCTCCCAAATGGGGGAGTCTGGTATCGCGCCCCCTCAGGACCGCAGCAACCGCCGCGTGCACGGCGTCACGGGTTCGCTCTCGGCACGGTGGCCTTCGGAAAGTTCCCCCCGCTCGGCCGCTACGCAGTGCGCCGCTTCCTGGATAGCAGCCAAGGTCGTCCTCAAGGGGACTCCCCCTTTTCGCCGCTGTTTCGCCCCCGACGCTTGCCAGTGCTAAGGCACCGCGAGCGGCCGTCGCACCGGAAGCCAGGTTCTCGGCAGACAACAGGGGCACGAGATAGCGCGTCAGCTACCACGTAGGAGTGTATTCACCACAAAAAGGGGTGACGACACAGGCGAGCGCCGAAGGGCGCCCGTCGATAGAGGCGGTGGCCTCTTTGTGCGACGCGGCATGCCACAGAGCAGACATGTTGCGACGAGCCCGAATCGCGCAGGCGAACTGGCTTGCTAAGACTAACCAAAGGCTTAATGAGCCCTTGATACCGCGTTGGGTACCAGGCTGCTAGGTTGCACAGCAGCCAGCGGGCAAAATTCGGCAACGGCTGAGGCCGCGGTGCCGATCTGCGCCCCGGAAGCTCCACTGAGAGCCGTTTCGGAGCGCTGTGACATGGAACTGCCATGCATTCCAAAGGGAGCCGTAGTAGTCCAATTTGCCCTTGTGCACTGTTCGGGTTGGGCTATGGCCCCGGACCCAAAACACGCTACCTCTCCAGTGGGAGCTGATACGTAGCGCCTCGTGTCATCCCGACTGGGGCTTGTGAAAAGTGAGGGTGCGCGATTGTGATGCTCAAGGGGGCACTGGCCCTGTTCTTGAGCAATGCGGTATCTGCTAAAAGCGTCAGCGGACAGGACTCACGCGGAGCAGACATAACGCGGGCAAACGCGGCGAGCCTGATTAGCAAAGGCGGGCCGACTCGGCTAAGACTAATCAAAGGCTTAATGAGCCTTTGATACCACGTTGGGCGCCAGTGTAGTGACCCCGCTTCTATCTGCAGCGGACGATCACCGCGGGTTCACGCTTAGCGAGCCACAGGGCCGCTACTCCGTTTACTCGCGTGTAGCGCACCGCTCCGCGCGCGCTCAATTGATAAGGCGTTTAGCGCGGCGCGGCAAATAGACAGTGTTCTAATGTAACAGTACACAACACTTTATTGCCTCTGGCGGCACCCCGAACAACAGTACAACGTCCGCTCCCGGGACGCGGGTAGCAAAGGCACCCGCACGCGGACGTTCACAATAAGGGGAAAACCGCGAGCACGTCGCAGCTGGCAATGGCGAGCTTTGACACGCCGGTCGGGAAAAGGTCCCTCGCGGCTATGCTGCGCACTCTCGCGATGGCCACTGGGCCTGGTCGCGAGTGTTAGGGCAAACTTCGTACGCGTAGGCCTAACGCAAGTGCGGCTCGTTGTGGTACGACCACTTCAAGCACTAGGCACCGCTCTGGGCTTAGCGTACGCTACCGAAGCTAGCACTCAAGTAAACACGCCTGCCGGGGTGCCCAAGGTCACCCCAGGCAGGCTACCGTCCGCAATTCCCAAAGGGGACGCGGACGAAGGAAAACACGTGCTTACCCGGCGCTGTCCACGAAGCAAGAGCCCGCTCACTCGGCGCGCGCAGTGGCGCGCGCCGTGCCTGCGCGTGGCGCCATCTATCGCCACGTGCTGTTAACGGAGCAGGAAAGCAAAAGGGTGTGGCCCTGTGGCGGAATGCCCGCGAAATGGTCGCGGGCGCGCCTCAGATCCCCACACGTACTACTTGGGGTAGTGATAGGCAATGCCTCATGAATCTGTATCGAAGCCTCATTCACACCCGCTTAGATTATGGGGCCGTTGTTTATCAGTCTGCAACTCAAAGTGCTTTGAAGATGCTGGACCCCGTGCACCATTTGGGCATTCGCCTTTCTACGGGTGCTTTTCGCACCAGCCTCGTGGAAAGCCTTTACGTTGAGTCAAATGAATGGTCGCTTCGTCTGCAGAGAACTTGCATGTCCTTTATTTATTTTCTTAAGGTGAAAGCAGACAAGAAGCACCCCTCATACTCTACTATTATTGATTCGTCGAGCTCCATTCTGTTTCAAAACAGGCCTTCGATGAGGCAGCCCTTCTCAGTTCGCCTGAAGGGTCTAGCTGAGGACACTGGAGTGTCACTTGAACACAGTTTAATGGCTCTTGTAGCATACCCGCCACCGTGGCAGTGGCAGACCATAGATCGCGATGTGTCTTTTCTAGAAGTTACTAAACATGCGCCTATTGCCCATATCCGAACATACTTCCTGGAACTTCAACACAAATACACACGTCCTGAGTTCTTTACAGATGCCTCTAAGTCCAACTCCTCTGTGTCCTACGCTGCTGTTGGCCCTTCTTTTTCAGATGCTGGCCCTCTACATCCAGGCACAAGTATCTTCACAGCGGAAGCTTATGCGATACTTGTGGCAGCTAAACACATCAAACAATTACAAATACAAAAAGCAGTAATATATACAGACTCCCTCAGTGTGGTAACGGCTCTGCACAGTCTTAAAAAACAAAAAAACCCTGTCCTCGTCACACTTTACTCCATTTTATGCACACTCTACACGCTCAACCAACATGTTGTAGTGCGCTGGGTGCCAGGGCACCGTGAGATTCAAGGCAACGTGATGGCGGATCAGCTTGCTGCATCCGTCCTCGAGGGCACCGCCACTACACCCATATTAATTCCGGCCCTTGATCTTAAGGCGTCTCTCAAACGAAAGCTCGGGGACTACTGGCAGAGCAAGTGGGACAGACACACACAAAACAAGCTACACGTTATCAAGCCACACCTTGGCCATTGGCCACCAGTATCAAAATCACGTCTAAAAGAGGTAACACTGACAAGACTCGGGATAGGACACACATACACGACACGCACACATCTTTTGTCCGGCGCCGATCCACCATTGTGTGATAAATGTCGTGAAACATTAACAGTTCTTCACGTTTTAATCCAATGTAAACATATAGACACTCTTAGAAGACAACACTTTCCATTACCCTACCGACAACATATACCTTTACACCCTGCAATGTTCGTCGGTAGGGAACCGCTTTTTAGTTATAAATCATTGTTAGCGTTTTTAAAAGAAATTCATAATTTTCATATCATATACCCGGGCATTCCGTAGCACGACCTCTCCAGAGAGGTTTTCGCTGCGGTGGCTACACAACAAAGCACTTGCCTCACGGCCCTTGGACGCAAGGGTACGAACGAGTGAGGCACTTGTGCTAATGCTATACATGTCCACCATCGTTTTTATTATCACCAACTTTCGTCATCTATTCGCACCACACACACCTTTCATGGCATGGTCATGATTTTATTACTTGTATGTTTTTACCCGCCTTACCCCGAGGAATTTTATAGCCCTTATACTGCCGCTAATCACAATCATTGTCCACATTCCTTATCCCATGAACTGGCGCTCTTTGGCCATCAAATGGCCCTTGCGCCAAAAACACCATATATCATCATCATCACTTAAACTTTCTCTCTCTCTCTCTCTCTCTATCACACACACACACACACACACACACATGTGTGTGTGTGTGTATATATATATATATATATTTATTTATTTATTTATTTATTTATTTATTTATTTATTTATTTATTTATTTATTGTACCCTCAGGGCATACAGCATTATAGAGGGGAGTGGGTTTTAGAAGACAAGAAATACAATTGAAACGTGAAAAACAAATCACATTCAGTACATGCGTGCAACACTCGAGAACAACGTGTAAATGACAATGCTTACACAATATCTAAAAAAAAAAGAAGCACCGCGATAAATCAAACAAGGAATCAAAAAATCAAACAAGGAAGCACCGCGACAAAAAAAATATCGAAATGACGATCTAACACACAAAGAAAGTACCGAAAAAAAATATTACAACATGGCACAACGAATCTGCGATACACAAATGAACGGTAACCGAACAGCAGCAAACAAAACCAGGGAAAAAAAAAATGCGTTGAGCACATCAATGCATAAAATTTTCGAGTGCCGCCCGAAAGCGTTCCTGATTAGTAATCGTGACTAGTGACGCAGGCAGGTTGTTCCAATCATGGCATGTTTTTGGTAAAAAAGAATGGGAGTATGTTACGGTGTTTTGGCGCGGAATATGAACCTTGTAATGATGGTCGAGGCGTTCAGATAAGAAAAAAGGAGGGTTTAGCCAACGTGATTTAAGTATGGGGTTATGGTGATACGCTTTATACAGCACACAAAGGCGAGCGAGTTTCCGGCGAGTAGCAAGAGTAGCAAGGTCAAGGCTGGATTTCATGTTAGTAACACTGGAAGTGCGGTGATAGAAGAAGTATATATATATATATATACTTCTTGTTGCAAGCGACAGCGGTGTACTTTATTGAGTGACGAGGAGATTGGATTTGTGACGTGTTTTAACTTGTCGCCACTCGAGCTTTATTTTTTTTCTGCTCGCAAGTTGTTTCTTTTGTAAGTTTTCTAAAACGTTGTTGAATTGGGAGGAGAGCGATGCGGTCTGCATCCTGGGGTGATCAAGGCCTAGAGCACATGGTTTGTAGGCTAGGCCTGAAGCGAGTGAGTACAGAAGCCTCGTGGGTGGTCCGATTTTCTGTAAATAGCTTCTTCTATCTCTTTCGGCTCAGGGAGCCGGGCGTCGTTGCTATCTTGTATTGCGGCTCGACGCCGAGGTTTCGTGACAACGCCCAGAGCGGCGGACGTCGATCGCTCGGTAAGCTGCTATGTGCGGCAAGCAATAGGGCCACCTCACAAAGGGAATGTCTCCTCGCGGCTGCCTCTTCTGCGCCTAGCCTTGGCTGGGTGCTGTGTGGATGCCGGTTGTTGCCGAGCCACTCATTAGGCCTAAAGATCTGCGCAGCCACCTGTCGCACGTGGCACAATTAGGTGGATTGTGGCTTTGAGGTGTTGTGCTCTGATTCCCTCACTTTTTTTTTCTTGCGATGCACAAGTCGGCAAAAAGCGATTTTTGTTTTATTTTTATGGGCGACTCGTCCGTCACCGATGTAGTAGTTAGCAGTACTGACCACCGTACCACGTGGGCGAGAAGCCCGAAGTTCTTTACCCCACACCCTGCTTCATTTTTTTCTTTCGAGTGTTTTGTAATGTAGCAGCGGGAGTGTTGTAATCCACAGCTGGCTTGCACATTGTCAGCGCCGCTGGCCAGGACTGCGATAGTGTGTGGTCGGGCGATGAAGATGCCTGGGACCTGTGCAACTGCCTGCAGTCCGGCGCCCTCGTGAGTGCTGGTCATAACTGGAAGACATGTTAACGCTAGTGACGGTTCGTCATGCCGACGGCAACGTTTCTGTTGCGGGACCGGCACTGAGGTGACGTCGAGCCAGACAGTGCAGCAGTGTCGACCGGCGGCGCTGTCGTGGTGCAAGGACATTGTGAAGACACATGTGATGTCATTTTTCTTGTTAAAGCTTGTGTAGCTAATTTCTTTGTTTTCCAGGATATAGTTTGAATTAAGGTTGGAGAGGATGGGGGGGTTGCTCATACCTCTTGTAAGGTTGTTTGCGCTTCGTGGCACACGTCTCGCACAAAAGCCACATTTTGGTTGACAACCATTAGGCAATAGGTGACGTGTTCGCGAGAGTTGGCCACCACTATCGTCATCATCATCATGGTGTAGCGCCGGTGGTGACCCCTGGTGGAAAGCAAGCCTTGGTGGCGGGCGAGAGTTGAGCGAGTCTCCTCTGCGCGTGGCGGTTGCCGCGAACGGTTGTCCCTAGCAGGGGTCCTCGGCGCGTGGTACTGCGGCCTGCACGCCAGGGGCCCACGTGGTAAGTCAAGCGTTGGCGACGCTGCCTTGGGTATGTTATTGTGTGTTTGGTGTGTTACTGTGTTATGTTGTTTGTATGGTAGTGTGTTAATTACAATTTATGTGTCGATTCGGCGGATGATATCGTCCCTCCAAAATTAGTTAAATAAATGTGTATGTGTTTGTCGGTTTGTACCGACCGCGTCTTTGTGTTCGTTCGCTCCAAGAGCGTGGCGTGGCGCTCGCTCGCCAATTCGAGACCCCTAAAAGGTGAAGCTTTTGTCGACCGGAAGCGAGCATTCACGCTTCACCTTTATGCTTTCTTGCATGGCCGACGGCAGAAAGTTGCCCCCTTTCAACATCTTAAAGTGGGAGACGATGCTGGAGGAGGCCTTTCCGCGGGATGTAGTCTTTCATGTCCACGAGAAGGGGTATATGAACGAGACCCTAATGCGCAAGTGGATCTGCACAGTGTGGAATCGGCGGTCTGGAGCCCTCCTGCAGCACCGGTATATGCTCGTGTTGGATGCATTTCGTGGGCATTTGACGATTTGACGGCATCTGTGAAGGAGAGCCTTTGCGATGGAAAGACGGATCTTGTCGTCATTCCGGGAGGGATGACGTCAACACTACAACTGCTGGACGTTGTCCCTAATAAACCTTTCAAAGACCATGTGCATGCGTTGTACACCGAATGAATGGCTGGCGCCTGGCGGATAACTGGCAGTTTCTAGTTGGGTCTCTGAGGCATGGAGGTCTCTGCTTGAAGAGATGGTGGTGCGCGCATTCAAGAATTGCTGCATCAGCAACGCTCTCGACAGCACTGAGGACGACATGCTATGGGAGGCGGCTAGTGATAAGCAGTCGTCGTCGGATGAGAGCTCCGGCGGATCGGAGGGCTGAATGAAGCAAATTCATGAACAATTCTGCATTTTTTTTTCTTTTGCTGGTCAATGCAAGGGGGTCGACCTATATTCCACCTCGATCTATATTCCACATTATACGGTATGTTCGGATCAGTTTAGCTGAACAGCTCAACCGGAGCAGTCGTAATACCAAGGTTGGTCATGACGATTAAATTCAAGACATCCCACGCAACATCAGCGGCAGCAGAAATGGCAGTCCTTCGTACCGCGATGCAATTTGTCATTGATCAACCTATATGCAAGTGAACTACTTTCTGCAACTCGAAGGCGGCACTGCAGTCTCTACTATCAGCCTAACACCATGGACCGAACGAGCAGCTGGTACTAGAGACAGCAGAGGTTATACACCACCTGACTAAGAAAGAACACCAAATTACATTTTATTGGTTACCTGGTCACTGCAGAATCACCGGCAATGAACGGGCTGTTCAAGCTGCCCGCTCAGCCCACACAGAGGACCATGAACTGCTACTACCGCTTTCTAGGACAGATGCATGAAAGCTCTGCTGGCTTGCTCGCCAGCAAACCACTTCACAATGGAATCGGACGCACTTCAAGCATGCGGGACTGTGCTCGCTTGACCTTACATTAAGTCTTCAAGTCCCGCCGAGGCTTTGCTGAGCAGACCAGACCCTTGAGCAAGACATTCCTTGAGCAATTTTGTAAGGTTACAAAGCTTGCAGGATAAGTCTGGTTACTGATGATGATTCTTGCTATGCATACTTCAGTTGGCGTTATTAAATGACTTCCAGTGGTCCGGATTTCGGGGCCTTGCCATGCAGTCCTCGGGAAAGACCCACTGATGACGGAACAGTCGGCTCCAGTATCGACGATAGCAGTGACGAGGTGGCCATCAAATATTACGTAGAGTTCGCTGGTTCATCATCGTGCGTTGCGGTTGGGTCGTGGTGTCTGGTCACAGCTACGTCTATTTGCTTCGCTGCTTCCATGTTGCGTTGTGCCGTCTTAATGATGCGAAGGTTCGACATCAAGACTCTTTTCGTCCTGTGACAAGTGCTCGGGATTTCCTTGCTGCGTCGTCGTTGACGGCAGCGGAGGATTTTTGGTAGTTCGTCGTACAGCAACCGCACCTCCATCGGTTGCTGCCCTTACTTTTCCGAGTCAAGCCTTGAAGATGGGCCCCGAACAGAGCCGGTGTACTGCCCGCGGTGCGGTAAGGCAGAGCAGCCTGGCGACGGTGAACGATAAGGTCGCCTAACTGTCTACTGCACTCCCGCAAGGTAGTCGAGGATGTCATGCGGTAATTCACCATGTTGTGGGCACAGAGCGTTGATATCGAAGCCCCGTAGATCAATCTCTCGATACTGGCAACGGCGGTAAGTGTGCCCGGCTTCGCCGCGATGGTAGCAGAGCGTGCAGTTGTCAGGTGCCCATCAAACTTGTGTTTTCCTCGGTGCGCTGCGCTGACCCGCTGACGATCGGTAGGACGTCGGTGGTAGTGGTGGCGGCGGTGGCGTCTGGCCACTGAAGTGCGATGAGGTGGCGTTTTGGTGTGGGTAAGATTGAGGGGCATGACGGGGGGCTGCCGCAGCATAGCTCATGGCTTGTGGCTGAGGCTGCGCTGGTTCAGGTGTCCAGAAAAAGTGCTGGACTTTCTGGCGTACAACGTCGGCGACCGGGTCAACAGTATGCTGTGGGGCGGGCAAAAATTTACGCAGCTATTCCAGTACAATCGCTCGTATCGTTTCGCAAAGGTCGTCAGAGCCGGAAACATGAAGAGCTGGGTTGTCTTCCATCGTTCACTGATCGTACTGGCGAGTTCGCATTTCCGGCGTCTTCTCCATTGATCTTGCTTTTGACAGAAATTCCTGGACGGTTTTCGGGGGGTTTTGGATGAGTCCAGCGAAGAGTTCTTGCTCGACCCCTCGCATGAGAAAACGAACTTTTTTCTCTTCGAGCATGTCGGGGTCTGAGTCGTGAAAATGTTGCATCATTTCTTCCATGAAGACTGTTACATTTTCATTCGGAAGTTGTGCCCTCATTTCCAGCAGTGTCGCAGCTCTTTCCTTGCGGGTGATGCTTCTGAACCTATCCAGGTATGCGCTGCAGAATAGATCCCTTGTTTGAAAAGCAGATTCCCGATTTTGTAACCAGGTCCTAGCCATGTACTCAAAATAAAAGTAGACGCGACGTAGCTTCTCTTCTGTGTCCCAGAGGTTTAGGACGGCTAACTGGTCGTAGGTGTCCAGCCAGGTCTCCGGATCTTCAGACCTATGTAAAATCGGGGGTTCTCTTGGCTGCTGCATTACGATCGCGGGCTATGGCGCAGCAGTTGTCATCATTTCCGCAGACGATGTCATGGTCTTGGTCTTCCGAGTCTTGTCTGGTAAAAGCCCGCACTCCGGTGGCAGACCTTGTTTCCTGCGGCTAACTCGCTGCTCGTTGCTGGCGTCAGTGTCTTCTTCGCCGAGTGGGCTGGTTTCACGGCTTGACGGGGGCGTCTGGCTCATAGAAGAACCAGCACCTCCACCAGATGTGACAGGGTCATGATATGACGAGTGGAGCACACTGTCAGTCGAATAATAAACTGTTTATTTGGGCGAGCCTGTGCCCAGTAAACAGAAAGTCGGATTACAGTAGCAGTCTTGTACTGATAGTGGCGAACGGAGCGTCGGGTGTCGATCAACTGACAAGCAGGGAACCGTGTTGGCATTTATACCCTTATCATAGAATATTCTAGCGTCATCGCCAGCGGCAACGTAGCGTCTGGAATAATCTGTGACGTTTCTAAAGTGGGTGTAATCTTGACAAAACGATCTAATGAAGCCTCAAAGCTTCTCGAACATAGAAGGCGCAGTTAGTGCTGAACATAGTGTTACGCAGCGATAATAAAACTTGAGAAAAGTAACGTGACAATATAGCAACATGTCTATTTAGAGGAAACACAATCAGAACTTTGCAGCTGAGACAGCTGGTGATAATAAAACTTGAGAAAAGTAACGTGACAATATAGCAACATGTCTATTTAGAGGAAACACAATCAGAACTTTGCAGCTGAGACAGCTGGTGTTCCAGATAGACGCCAGGTGGCCACATGTCGAGAGGTGCACTTGCTGTAGGTCAGCAGCCCTGCTACTCGGCGTTTTGCAGATGTGGTTTATTCTGGCAACAAGTGAGACAACCACTCATCTCTCCTGGTTTATCAGGTGCACCAAGTGTTCTTTCATGTTACTTGCTGGCCAGATGGGCTTCTGTCAAAGGCTTGACTTGAAATGTTTTATCAGTTTTGCTTTTCAGTTTTTTTTCTCTGCCCTGGGTAATTTTCAAAGCTTCTTTGTAGTCGGGTAGACGAGCGCTTGTGGTTTTGGATAGGGCATTGATGTCACTCATGGATGCTTCATGGGAATGGCAAACTTTGACAGATTTTGATAAATATGAGTGAGAATTTTAGGATGATGGTAGCAACACACCACTGCAAGACGACTTCTATGCGTATGGACAGTGAAAGTTCAATCCGTGAACATGTGGGGTGGGGTCTCAATCTTGTCGAGGTCTCGAAATTGCACGCGCGCGCCACGCCACGCTCTTGAAGTGAAGAGACACAGCAGACACGGTCGGTACAAACCAAAGAACAATACACATTTATTTAACTAATTTACAAAGACGATATCAGCTGAATTGATAGATAACTCGTTATGTAATATGCTAAGAAATGTTACACAATAACACGACAAACACACTAACACACCCAAGACGGCGTCGCCAATGCTTTACTTACCACGAGGGCCCCCGACGCGCAGACCCGCGGTGCCCTGCGCCGAGGACCCACGCTAGAGACAGCCGTTCGCGGCAACCGCCACGCGCAGAAGAGACTCGCTCGACTCTCGCCCCCTTGATAGGGTCACCGCCGGTGCTACCAATCTATTAACAGTGGTACTCAACACGAACACAATGCCATCTATGGACCGGCGTTTGTCACCCTCGAATTACGGCTTCTGTGCGAGACACGTGCACAACGCAGCGCAAACAACTGTACAGGGGGTGTCAGCACCTCCACATTCCCCCAACCTTAAATCAAACCATATACCGAAAACAAAAAGATAAGCTACACAAGCTTTAACAAAAAAAAAAGGATGACATCGCATGTCCATAATGTCCTTGCACCACGACACCGCCGCTGGTCGACACTGCTGCACTGTCCGGCTCGACTTCACCTCGGTACCAGCCCCGCAACAGCAACGTTGCTGTCACCGCGACGAACCGTTGCTAGCGCCGACACATCTTCCAGTTGCGGCCAGCACTCACAAGGGCGCCGAACTGCAGGCAGTTGCGCAGGTCCCAGGCATCTCTATCGCCCGACCTCACGACCGCATTCCCGGCCAGCGACGATGACGATGTGCAGATGACAGCCAGCTCTGGATGACATCCCTCCCGCTGAATACATAAAAAAAACTCGAAAGAAACAATGAAGCAGGGCCTAGGGAAGGGAGCTTTGGGTTGTTCGGTCGCGTGGTACGATGGTCACTACTGCTAGCCATCGGCGGCGGCTGAGACGCCAATAAAAATAAAACAAAAATCACTTTTCCCAACTCGGGCATCGCAAGATAAAAAAAAAGTGAGGGACGCAACGAGCAACACTTCAAAGCCACGATCTTTCTGGTAGTGCCACGTGCGACAGGCGGCTGCGCAAAGCCTTAGACCTAATGAATCGCTCGGCAACAACCGGCGTCCACCCAGCACCCAGCCTAGGCGCAAAAGAGGCAGCCGCGAGGAGACATCCACTCTGTGAGGTAGCCCTATCGCTCCCCGCACACAGCAGCTTACGGAGCGATCGGCGTCCACCGCCTCGGCCGGTGTTACACGACGCCTCGGCGTCGAGCCGCATTACCAGACAGCGACAAAACCCTGCTCCCTGAGCCCCAAAAAATAGAAGAAGCTATATACAGAAATTTGGACCACCTATGAGCCTTCTGTACTCACTCGCTTCGGGCCTAGCCTATAATCCACGTGCTCTAGGCTTTGCTCACCCCAGGACGCAGACCGCACAGCTCTTGTCCCAATTCAATGACGGTTTTGAAAACTAACACCAACGAAAACAGACACTTGCGAGCAAAAAAAAATAAAAAACTCAACCTGCCGACAAATTCAAACACCTCACAAATCCAATCTCCTCACTTCTCAATAAAGCAGACCGCCGACGCTAGCAATGAGAAGGCCCCCCTAGGCCTACTCTACCCCGGCTCTCACAAAAGCCTGTACCGAACTGCAAAAACTGTCGTCCGGTACTACAAGAGCCCCACGTTGGGCACCAGTGTCGAGGTCTCGAAATGGCGGCGTGCGCCACGCCATGCTCTTGAAGTGAATGGACACAGCAGACACGGTCGGTACAAACCAAAAAACAATACACATTTATTTGGTTAATATACAACGACGATATCGTCCGCTGAATCGATACATAACTGGCTATGTAATACGCTAAGACATCGTTACAGAATAACACGAGAAACACACAACACTACAAACACACTAATACACCCAAGACGGCGTCACCAACGCTTGAATTATCATGAGGGCCCCCGACGCTCAGACCCTAGGTGCCTTGCGCTGAAGACCCACGCTAGAGACAACAGTTCGCGGCAACCGCCACGCGCAGAAGAGACTCACTCAACTCTCGCCCGCCACCAAGGCCTGCCTTCCGCCAGGGGTCACCGCCGGCGCTACCACTCTACCAACTGTGGTACTCAACACGAACACAATGCCATCTATCGACCGACGGTTGTCACTCCCGAGTCATGGCTTCTGTGCGAGACACATACACCACGCAGCGCAAACATTTTACAGGGAGTGTCAGCACCCCACAATGTGGAGAGAGAGAGCACCATGCTCTTGGAGTGAACGGACAAAGTTGATGCAGTCGGACCAAAGCAATCAACATACATTTAATCAACTGCTTTCAGAACGATGAAATCATCAGCTGAATTATTATACATCAATTGTAATCAACACGCTAAACAACCTTACACAATATTACACCACACTAAACATGACAAAACAAACACGAAAACACACACAAGGCGGCTTCGCCAATGCTTGACTTGCCACGAGGGCTTCTGGCGTGCAACCCCCGGAGCTGCTCTTCTGGGCCCACTGCTACAGACAACCGTTCATGTCAACCGCCATCTGCCAAAGAGGACCGCTCATATCTTGGGCGCCGCCATCTAGGCCTGTCGTCAGGCTTAACGGCCGGCACTACACATTAACCATGATAATAATGGCGGTGATAACAAATGCTCGATTGCACAATGCCCCGTAGTGCACAATAGTTGTGAACCCGAAATGCAGCCTATGCGCAAGCCATGTGCGCCATGAAGCGTAAACAACTCTACAAGGGATGTTAGCACCTCCACAAATATCAGTATACTGATATTTGTGGAGGTGCTATATATAGCTACTATAACGAAACATCTGTCAGTGATGTGCAGGGAAGGTTCATGTCATTGCTCTTTTCCTTGACGGTTTCTGATCTAGAGAAGACGACTGTCACATGCCACGAGAAGCTTCATTATGTGTGTGCTCTACTGCAACACATGAACAATTCATCCGTGCTGTTTTTTCAACAGCTTCAAAAGCTTTCCGTGGATGAGAGAATGGTCAAGTTCAAAGGTGGTCGTTCTGGCTTGTGCTTGTGAACGCAGCTGCTGGGCTGAGATGAGCAACACGTGGTGGGCCCTTCTGATGTGTCCCCCGGAAGCAGAGCTAGACAAACACATTCGTTCACCCAGACTCAGGTTGAGCTGTGAGTCTGAGAAGCGTTTCGGTTTGATCTAGTTGGTATGTAGCGCGAGATCAGAACAATGACAAAGGGGAAGAAGAAGACGAGTGCTCGTCTTCTTTTTGTCCCTTTGTCATCGTTCTGATCTCGCTCTATAACAATCGCTGTGAGTCTGAGCCTAAGTGAGTTCAAGTGGGTGATATATTTGAGTTTAGGTGTGTCCAGTTAACAAAAAGTTTTACTGATTTGTTTGAGCTCAAAGGGCAAAATATATTTCTTGAGTGAGTCTGATTGAGCTGCATATTTTTTGACAGACTACGCCCAAGAGTGCCCCAGCACCAACCACAAAAAATGTAAAATACCGGAACTGCGAACTACACTATGAAGAGAAACTTGAACAAAAAAAAAATGTTCTCCAACTTGTTCAGCCAATATTTTTTTTTCAGCGCGTCAAGAAACTGCTTTGCCTGGTGGAATGATAGGCATTAGTGCTTATATTTCTCTCTGCATTAAAAACCCTTTACTTTCGTAATGAGCCCACCCCCCCCTTTTTTTTTTCAGGGAAGTTGACACTAACTTGGCCGAGGGTCCATTATGTGGGAGAAAAAAAGTCACGGGAGTTAGATAACTGCGAAAATTCTGAGTGCTGGCTTTGCTTGTTTTGGCCTGTGAAATGCACAACAGATCTTTTTTGTAGCCCAAAGTTCTTTTTGTTTCCTCCCATAACGAATGCGCACGGATCGACGCTGAAGTGTCGTCCAGCCGCTCGGTTCCCATGCTCCAGCGCATGCTGTTTGTAACCAGCCGTGTAGCTAGTGTATCAGCCGAACGCACCCTGGACAGCAGATGTCTTAACTAAATTCACATTGACAAACCCAACAACAAAAATTCAGCGTCGCACCGCGGCGCACAACCGTTGCAGTAGACGTAGGTGCACGATGCGTTCGTGGCCCGGTGGGTGCGATTGCGCTTTGCATGGCCTCTGAGATGGCCGGCGCAGGGCATGTTTCTACGCCGCAAGCGTTGTTTTTGCTTTGTTTTTGTGCCACTGTGCTTGCCTGGCGCTATTAGCAAAGAGGTTTTTCCTGCATTTAACAGATGGCGCTTTGTTGTGAAAGACGTGACTTTCAAATTTTGATTGACGTCATCCGCGCTCGCGCTGCTCGACTGTTTAACATGGTTGGGAAACTGGTTTTACTTTTACTGTGTTGTCATTTTGTGATATATTGGCTCGATTAAACGTCGTGTTGATCGACAATGGCACTGGCTATCATACCGAAGATACATTAAAAATTTTTTTTTTGTTTTTCAAGGACCAAGGGGGAGGAGTGGGTTAATTGTGCGAATGAGTTCATTACGTGGGTAAAGACGGTATATTATATGTATTATTCTGTAAGGGTCTATTGGTCAAATTTTTTACTCCGATTTTTTATTTTGTTTGGCTTGTGCATGGTATTGTTTTCATCAATATTTTCTTCTTGACATGTTTTTTTATTATTTGTTAAGTTTGTTGTTTGGAACCAATTTTGCGAAAAAAGCTAATGCTTCTTCTACCATTTGATACTCTACACTTTAGCATCAGTCATTTCTTTGTAGTAAGAGAAATATATTTTCTTGGCTACCAAAAAAGCTAGGCACTACTCATTATTAAGAGACCAGCGATATGCGGCCTTTTCTTAAATTGGTACGTAAATATCTGCAGCCCGATTCTCATCCCGAAAGTGTGCCAAGTGATGTGATCGAAGTCAGAAGTTATTGAATTTGGGATGTTCGTGGTAGAAAAGTCCGCTGTAAATGAGTCCCGACTATCTTGCTGGCCTCACATTTTGGTCAGTTATATGCGAATTTCCGTTGTACCTTAATCCGTAGTAAACAAAGCTCAATCAATGAAACAAACAGGGATCTCCCCATAACCCTGCAAATGAGTATGTAGTAACCGAAAGTCTGTTGTAAGCGGATCCGTTGTAATGAGGTTATACTGTAGACTGAAATATTCTGTTAATATAATCCGAGATTGGAAATTCGTATTATTTACAAGATAGTCCTACATGGCTTCTAAGTGTTCAGGCGAAGAGTTCGGGGGTCGATACATGCCCCCTAGAAATACACTTTTACAAAAAAATTTATTTCTGCACCACACTCTTTCATGGTTGTTAATGCCATCGGAAAGAGTGAATTCAGCGTTGTTTTTGTTGGCAATAGCCACTCCTCCTCCTCATGTATCAGTTATTACTATGTCATATGGATGATAGCACGCGATTATGTCTTCAAAGAAACTGGCTTTAATAACAACACTGTGCACGTTCAGTGAAACAACTCTGTGAACCTTGCTCACCAGCTGTCATTTCTTACTGCTTTTTCTCGTGTTGACTCGAGTAGTTGCAGAATGACCAAAATCCTGCTGGGCCTGTGCATCACGTCGTGTAGCTTCGAATCATTGATTCGGAATGTCGTCCCAGATATAAACTTTATCATCTACTTTCAATTTATCAAAAATATTGCTTTTTCTCAAATGTTGCATTTTGGGTACTCTTGTAGAAGTGAAACCTTTGCTCCATTGGCCTTTTCCACTGTTGCTGAAATCTACAATCTATGGCTGGCATAAGTCACGAGCTCCTTTGCGAAAATCTTCAGATATGGAAATCTGTGTTTGCTTTAGTTTAAAGCAGGCTGACATAATTGTGGCTTTTTCAGAAAAACCAAAGAGCCTCAAAATAATTGGTCCGTGTCTCCCAGCACATTTAAGACCAACTCTGTGGATGCGCTATATCGATTTCACTTTTATGCCAACTAAGCCTCTAAATACTTGTTGCTAAACTCTGTCTTGCACAGATTTGTTATCCTGTTTTTATTCTTCAGTTACATCATCATCAAGGTGTTCCTTCAGTTTTCAGGGCCAACAAATTTACTAGAAAGTTCTTTTACTAGTTCCCTTGCACGCTGCTTCGTGCTCTACCAGCTGTTCTTTACATTTTTGTAACCGACCAAGCTCTTTCTCAATTGACGCTATCCTTTCTTGCACACCACCTAAAGGTATTTCAGGTTGGTGAAAGCATGGTGAGCGCCTTATTAGTTTTTGTCTTCCGAGAAGCTGGCTGTGTACAGTAGCCCCAGAATCAGATTCCGAGGACAGACTGAGGCTAAGCTTCATGTCCCCAGATTCTAACAAGAGCAGTCTAATAACAAGCAAGCAGTCGCACATTGAAACAAACAAACTTTGGGGGCTTGGCCACACTATCAAAATAAGAGAATCGTCACGAAAAGAATAAACAGAGTACTTGTCATCAACCTGGACAAAAAAAGCTAGAATGCATGAGCGTCCATCCGAACACTGTGCTGCCAAATCATCTGCAAGAGCTCTGAAGGTGAGCCTTGGTTTCACAGGCTACCTGGTAAGTGTTCATCGTCGTCACACTGTGAACGTCGTGGTGGCGACACAACAATGGAAGCATAGCTATTTGTAATGGTGCTCCATCAAAATGTCGTACCTGCGCTTGCCCGGGGTACTGGCTTGGGGTGAAGAAAGCTCTGCAAATCTCCTGGCAGCATTCACCCGCAACAGGTCAATCTGGGCATAAAATTAGAAATGCACAAGCGTCCGTTCAAGCACGGTGCTGCCAAACTCACTCATAGTAAAGGCGGTAAAGTCATAAAAGAGACAGGAAGCATTTTAGCGTTCCTGTATATCTACGCTTATGACTGTAATTCAGACAGCTAACTTTGAAATTTGGTTTTCGGTCAGACTCAAGTGAATCTTTGATGTGCGCTTTCGCGGCAACCAGTAAATCAATTGGTACCCCGCCGAACCGGGTTGCTTGGGGAGGGGAGGTAGTAATTTGCATTTCGAAAATGAGACTAACGGCTGAAACCATGTAAGGTTTTTTGTCGAGGTTCTCGTTCAACAGGACAATACTTCGGCCTGTGCTCAATGAGATTTTTGGTGTTGCCTAGCTTCTTGGGCACCCCGAGACTTGCTTGAGACTAAACCTGTCGGTACCTGTGTTATCCACTCACTTGGGACTTTGACCAATCATGATGCATGCTTGGGCTGAGTGGAACATCACCATCGCTAGTGAATGGCACCTGTGTGACCGTTGTGCTCAAGGAACAAAGGAAACAATACACCAACACAGTGCTCACCAATAAAAAGGGCATTTATTTTCTCTTTTTTAGACAGTTCTAAATAATCTAAACTAGAATTTATTATTGTTGTTTCAAGTTGGAGCCAATCTTTTGAAACAACAAATTTACTTGGCTTTTGCAAAATTTTGAACCTTTTACATAGTAGCCCTTGTGGTATCGAGGTTTTGGTTCCTGTTTTGGAACCGGTTGGCTGGCCCTAGGGGGCGCTGTACATATGTATATATCGTGGTCCTTGTGTAAATACAAAAAAGTTCCTGCTTGGCTACTGGCTGCTGTGTACGTCTTGTCAGCCGTGCCCTGTGTTCTCTGTGCGGCAAATACTACATTTCGGCGACAAGAATCTTTGTGAATTTGGCACGACGGGCGATGTCCTCGCTTATGACCAGATAGTTTCTGGCATCGCGTCGCTACACCTCCAAAGTACTTTTTTCAATATGGGCAAAAACTTCACTCTACAGAAGGCGCTCGACGTAGCGAGATAGGAGGAGTGCGTCGACGGCACGTTGCTACAGTTACCGAGAGTACAAGTCGATGCAGTGTCCTCGCGTCCCATTAAAGATGGCGGCTCAGCTCACTGAGCTATTCACGATGGCAGGCCAAAGGGTGGCCGTCGTCCCCAAGCTTCGCTGCAAGATGGTGCCGGCGGTACTTCTCCTTCGTGCACCTCCTTGCCCTCCACTGCTGCAAACCGCTCCTCTCCACCTTTGCCTCCGGCTCGCACAGGTGCCTGTCTCCGCTGCGGCTTAACGTGGCATTGAGCCAACTCCGCTGCTTGCCCTGCCAGGAGTCGGACGTGTTCGTGGTGCGGACACAGTGGACACTTCGCGCGGGTCTGCCGCACTACTACGGAGTCGACCAGTCATCTAGGCGTATCCACAGTGACCAATACAGTTATTGTCCTGCAAGTGGGTACGACGATTCCGGCACAGACTGAGAGTGTGCTCACTGGGGCTGCACCTGTTCGCGTCCCAGCTGATTGTTTTCTTGATGCGCCTGGTCATGCCCTGTTGCCTGCAGTTGGGCATACCCGGATTATACATACTTCGACTGGGAGTACTTCCACTGTGAGCATGGCTGTTTCGGTCGCGCCCGCTGCGGCTCACCATACCTTACCCACTTCCGTCTTATCTGTCTAAACTTCGCTTGTGCCTGCTACTCCCATTCTGCCTGCTGCTATTTCCACTTCAGCTGTACTTCTTCCCAATGATGATGATCTCCAGGATACTGTTTCTGTTTGCGTCCACCAGAGGTGCAGCTGCTGAGCGTGACAACCGAGATTCCAGAGTCAGTTCGAATTCAGCGTGCGGTGGAGGTGCTTCTTCTGGTCGTGTCTGCGCCAGTCGTGCCCGTTCTTGTTCTGTGCACGGCCCCTGCATCGGTGGCGCCGAGCCGTGTCCCGTTAGAGCTTCAGAGCACGCTTGTGCCAGCCCCTACTGCTCGGAAAGTGCAATAGAAGGACAGAACATTTTTTCGTACCACCAAACTGCTGTGTGCGGTGACAGTGCCTTTCGTGAAAATGGCGCTACTACAGGTGTCGACGCGATAGACTTAAGCGAAACAGTGACTATGTGGGCATGCTCTGTTGGGGGAGGGGATTATGGAGTGGTGTGAAGCGTGTGCTTTGTTGCATTTGCTTTGTCTTTCTGCATTTTCTGTCCATTTTCTTGTTAACTTGTCTGTTTATAGTGTGCATCTTTATTCTTATTTTGCCTTTTTGCGTGTTAGGACCCTGCATGCTGTTAATTTCAAGGGGGAGTGATGTGGTATCGGGGTTCCGGTTGCGGTTTTGGAACCAGTTTGCTGGCACCTACGGGACGCTGTACATATGTATGTATCGTGGTGCTTGTGTAAATGAAAAAAAGTTCCTGCTTGGCTATCGGCTGCTGCGTATGTCTTGTCGGCCGGCGCTGCAGCGCCGTGCTCAGTGTTCTCCATGCAGGGGATACTACAACCCTGTTAGTCAAATTATACACTTGATAGCTTTCTAATATAAGACACAAAACAACAGGATCTGGTATCAAGAGTGTTTGATTTAGCATGCCAGGATGATCGGCAAGTGAAGTTTGCGACTGCCACAATTCCAAGTTTGTGTTGCCCATTGGGGATCTAAACTGCCCGCTGGGCTTCTTGCAAATTGAGGAGCATGCGTAGTGTCCTCGCCACTAGGTGGGGTCACCACAAAAGTGCAGCGCCATTTTTGCTTGGCCCATGTTTCATAAGAAAGCACACTTGTACCAAGCAGTGAAGACATGGGCGCTGTACTTCATTTGCAATAGTAAACTATGTGACGCTGTCAGGTTGCCTGCTATTTTGTTCCTATATAGCCATTTAAGGATGTGGGAACAATACAGTAGAATCTCATTACTTCGAACACACTTAATTCGAACTTCTGGTTGATTCGAACCTACGCTGAAGTCCCGTCAAAGCTATGTGTACATCAATGGGCGAAGACGTCCTGTAATTTGAATGCGCAAGCACTTGCGACGGTTATTTCAAACATACCGCGCCCCGAAAATGCTCTCAGCCCCACATCCAATCCCGCCGTGGCATCTTTGACACTTCATACCTGCGTGCGAAGGAAAAGAAAAGGCTGTGGTGGAATGTTTGTTCTCTCAAATGCCGATCTGCGACGTGCCTGTGTTATGCTTCTCCCTTTTTTGTCCCTGACTGCTGCGCTCCTCCTTGGTGTGTTGGTTTTTCTCAAACGCCGATCTGCTTCTTTCCTCCTTGAGACGCTCCTCCTTTCTCATCACATGCTGGCCATGCTGCGGCTGCGACGCAAAGGGTTTGATGCGAGTAGGTTGCTGCTCTGGGTCGTCCGAGCACGCTAGTGTCTCGCTTTAATCCCCCTACCCCTTCCCCCTTTATGCCGGATCGTCAACAAAGTTGTTTCAATCACTCACTTGTCCCTGACATGTAGAGACCATTCTCCTTTCAGTGCCACGCGCGGAGAGAGGAAAGATTAAAAAACCTGTCACAGAGTGCTGGTTCTCTCTCACACGTCGGTGCCACGCTTCCCCCTTTCTCGTCCCTTCTCCTTTCAACGACGTTTGCGAAGAGAGAAAAAAAATATAAAAATCTGTCGTGGAGTGTTGGTTTTTCTCAAACGCCGATCTGCTTCTTTCCTCCTTGAGACGCTCCTCCTTGAGACGCTCCTCCTTTCTCATCACGTGCTGGCCATGCTGCGGCTGCGACACAGAGGGTAGTAGCGGAGAGGCAGTCGATGTTGTCGTCATCTTTAGAGAGTGTCGGTGCTGCGCATTGCCGTGCAACTTCTCTAGCCAGAAGAATGTCCTATTTTTTTTCTGAAATGGATTCCTTTGAATGTTGATGCACTGCCAAGTCTAACAAATTCACAGGTGCACCTAAAGAGGCAACCTTGCCAAAGCCAAGGGATCAGCGTGCTTCTGTATTTGGTACTTTCTAAAGCTGTTAAGAAGTGGCATTACCTGTTGGCTTACCTAAAGATGGTTGGACACATTACTCATAGGTGGCAGTGTTGGTTAAAGAGGCTTTGGTTGCTATGTTTTCTTTCTCTTTCCTTCTTTTGTTTTTGAAATATTTTTGTGATAATAAAAGAGAGGCATGAGGTGTGTGCTGAATGTAGAAGCGCGGTGACTGTGTGCGATAAGAAAAGAATCTCCCGAAGGAATGCGCACTAGCCACATAGATGCTGGAGATTGGTCGGAGAAAGGCTCGTGGCACGCGACCCGAGCCGAGAAGAAAAATCATAGAAGATGAGTTAGGACTGTGTGTTGGGACGCCGAACCGCGAAGACGTAGGAAACGAGCGTCACCATGGGGATCGGAGCGGCATGATCGCCTGGCTCTGAGAATGTCGGGCTGAAGAGGCCTGGGAAGTGGCGTTGACCTCGGACATGGTCCCGAGTAAGGCTGCCCGGACTTGCCGCATCCTGTTCAGCAGTTTCTGATGGACTTGCAGCTTCCCCACATCACATTAGGAAGGGAGCAGTCCACACCAGTCAGCCGACTGAACACCTTCATGGGAGAGTCCTTGACGAGCAGAGCCTAGCGAGGCTAAATATTGAGACAAGGACCGAGACACTGGCAATGAGGATGAGCAGTTCGTGCAGCGGTAGCAACTGATGGTGACTGGATGTAGAGCAGCCCGGAGGACTCGACGAAACTCTGACCCAGCATGAGGCAATGAGTCGCAACGCGACAAGCCGTATGGAGATTACTTTGTAGATGCCATATAGGCTTAGGGCAAGGGACTAGGGCTAGTAATGGATTTAGACTATACTACAGTCAGTTTTGGTTTGACTTTGTACAGGTTGTTATTGTGGTAATTTTGTGTACTTGCAAGTGTTTCTATATTGCCGTAGTATAGGCTGCTTGAGGCACTGGCTCCAAAGTTTTGTCCTCGCAATCCAATTCCTCCAAATCGCTCTCGCCACGTACTTCATTCACAATGCCCCAATTCGTGCATGGTTCCGCAGTGTCGGCATCATCATTGGCCGTAATTGAACCATCACAACAGATGTCCCACCCGCTCTCCCAGGTCGGAGTCGACTACGTGCTGCCACAAATCCCCGCCGCAGTGGTTCTGTTTAGAAGCTTCAGGCTCGGCATCGGGCCCGATGTTGATGAAGTCAGCCTCACAAAAACAGATCCGCGCGCATGTAGCCGTCACCGCCGTCCACGAAATATTCACCATCTCCACAGCTGAATACTGGGACGCCCGAAGCGGCAAGTTTGCTGCCAGGTGGTCAACAGCTATAAACAAGCGCTTCGCAACGCGGCACCTAACGGAGGGATTATGCTCAAGCCAAGTGGTGACACTTTCGACGTTTTGTTGAACAGCATGAAAAAGCATGCTAGTCCTCCCGTCTGCCTGTATGACCACACACGCACACCAAAAGCGAGCTAGACGCACACACGCAACACACATGCCAGAACGCGTGAAACAGCTGTGGACCCGTTTCGAATCAGAAAACGAAACTGATTCAAGCCAGTATGGCTGGTGTCGTGGAGCAGGGGAGACGGGCGAAGGGGTTGTGATTAAGAACGGAGAGCAGATTTCTGAGAAAAGGGCAAGGAGTTGCGATAAAGAGAGGGAGGTGCCGGCGAGAGGGCTACCTTGAAAACCAAAACACATTGGAAAGAGGCAGGTTGGAGAGCTTGCTTGAAAGGTTGGCGAAACTTGCACGTAGAAAAACTTGAAAGAGTGCCTGCGTGCGCAGAAGTCAAAGCATGGCTGCCTAGATCGGTGCATGCGGCGGTGTTCGAAGAATCGGCCGCCATGGTCAAAAAATCGTTTTGTTGCGCTGGCAGGTTTGCATGACCTCACGAACTTCGGTATATTGCAATTCGTTTCGCGTAAATTAACAGTCGTTTTTGTGCTTCCACAGGCGTGCGGATGGCATGCTGAGCTGAATGCAAAGTGAGAGAGAAGTCCTAAAGATGAAACGAATCGCAAGTTATCAGAGTCGGAGGGGTGGTGTACGGGCGTGCACTGGACACAGACTATCGGATACAGTCGGTGGCCGACGATCTTGGCAAATGGTCTGGTCACTCCAGGCCAGCAAACCAATGACAGTACCAGCGATCAAAAACAAGGTGGCTAACTGGTCCCAAATATCGGTGGCAGTGGGAAAACATGGGCCTCGTCTGGCGATGCGGGGTGCTCAGAATAGCGCGGGGATGATGATGGAGGGGCGCGTAACAAAAAGCAGTCGGGGCATGGAGGAAGAAAGCAGCTTTCCTTCCTCCATGGGTCGGGGAGAGCTGCAACAAGAGGGTGACGAAGGTAGGGTCGGCGTTTAACAATAAGAATGCATGGGCACCTCGCCAATGGCTCATCGGTAGCAGAAAGTGGTTTCCCGGGAATACGGCAGGCGGCTGACTCTGTTTGCTGTAACCGATCAGCAGCGCTCGGAGACGTTCGTTGTAAGTGCGATTTTGTGCATTGGACCAATACAGTCGATACTCATTATTCGAACACGCTTAATTCGAACTTCTGGTTAATTCGAACTCAAGATGAGGTCCCGTCAAAGCTGTGTGTATTTTAATGGGCGAAAACACCCTGTAATTCGAATGCCCAAGCACTTCCGACAGTTAAATCGAATATGCCGCGCTCTGAAAATGCTCTCAGCACCCCGTGAAGTCACGTGACGTGAAGAAAAGGCTGTGGTGGAATGTTTGCTCTCTCTCAAATGCCGATTTGCGACACGCTCGTGTCACGCTTCGTCCTTTTCCGTCCCTGCCACGTAAAAACCCTTCCCCTTGCAATGTCGCGCGCGAACAGAGAAAGGAAGAAAAAGAAAGCTGTCGCTGGGTTGAATGAATGTGTGGTTGAAGGAAAGGAAAAAGGCACTATTTTCTGCAGCCCTTGCCCCTTGGGGTCTCTCAGGCGTCAGTTTCACGCTTCCCTCTTTCCTGTCCTTGCCACGTAACTCTTCTCCTTGTAACGATGCGCGCAAAAAAAGCAATAAAAAAAGCTGCCATGGAGTGTTGGTTTTCTCTCAAATGCCGATCTGCTTCTCTCCACGTTGAAACGCTCCTCCTTTCTTGTAACGTGCTGGCCATGCTGCGGCTGCGTAGCGGAGAGGCTCCGCTGGACATTTCCTCGTGCAACTTCTCTTCCCAGGAGAATGCTGGAGCCAATGTAGAAATGTTTTGCAATCTGCATGCGAAATTGATTGACTCGCTGCAAGGCAAACATGTGCAGACATGCATCACCGATTACTTGAATTAATGAGGGATGTCCTGTGGTTTGTGAATAAATGTAATGGAGGCGGAAATGTTGTAGGCCCATGTACTCAGATTTGGGTGCACGTTAAAGAACCCCAGGTGGTCAAAATTTCCGGAGCCCTCCATTACGGTGTCTCTCATAATCAAATGGTGGTTTTGGGACGTTAAACTCCACAAATCAATCAATCAATAAATGTAAGTCTTCTGAAACTTCCCCCTCGTGTGTTAGCTCAATGCACATGTGCCACTTCATGGTGAGCCCTCCGTTCATTTAGCTTGCATTAATGTGAACTTTTAGTTCGAACAAATTTTCGGGCCCTTTTGAGTTCGAATTATCGAGATTTTCACGGTCATGCGTACAGTGTTCACTTTAAGTGAAAGTTCGTTTTAAGTGAGCCGTTATACGTGGGCTCGACTGTATACAAAAAAATGTGCTTTGAAATCCGTGACATCATGTTTGGAAATTCCTCTGGAAAGATAAAAAGTGACACATTGAGCTTGTTTTTCTCCTTTCTCACTAAATGTCCAATGGTGAAATCAAGGACATTTTATCATTTGATTCTTTCATGTTGGTGCCCCTATAAGCTTTTTCTTTTTCGTACTTTGAAATGCCTTTGAACTGAAGCAATTTATAGATGAAAATGTGAGTTTTTGTGAGATGTAAAGGCAAATATTTGTTCTGCTTTCTAGCAAACGTTAGGGCTAAGTGCTTGCCTTAGGGAGCCTGCTGTGCACACAAAACCTTTTGCTAAAACATGCGTGCCTGGTAGTCTAGGGGAGCAGTGGAAAAGACAAGAAGGTCAGAATGTGTGGTTGCTTCATGCTGTCCTTTTCTTGCAATGCACTGCTCCCCTACAAAAGGTCCTGCTCAATTGCAAATCACTGCACGTGTTTTGCTCACACACAGTGGTGTAAATCGTTTTTTTTTTTTTTCGCAGAATACACTGTTTGAAGAAGCGGAATTTCAGCAGTTTGCATTCTTCAAGACTAGGATATGCCTACGTAATGCCCTCCAAGTGAGTCATTTTGGGGGCGACTGTAGCCTGCGTGACTACGAATTGCTTTTCTTTCAGGATGAAATGATCTCCAGCCAGTATGATGACAAAGAGGCTGTCCTCATCACCATGAATCGGCCCATGATTTACTTTCAACCTATTGCTCTCGACAAAGGTATTTGCTGTTTGAACAGAATGTTGGGCAGGTCTCACAATCGGGGCAATCTCATTTCCAGCGGTCCTGGTCTGGCTTAACTACAAGAATGCCTATGAATACTGGAATGAGCAACGAGGAAGCCTAAATAAAGAGGTGAATTTGTTCTTTTCTTTTTGTTCCCTGCTCATGGCGGCAGAGAGAATGGCACAGCACTGTACAGTGGAGTCAAGTTTATACTGATAGGTGATCGACAAGACTCTTTGTTGAGTGAGGTTGTAAATACATAATACAGTCGACTCCTCTTAAACGGAACTCGAAGGGGATCCATGAAACTGTTTTATTTATCAGAAGTTTCATTTAGGCAAAGTACACCTTATTAGTGAACGAAGAACTTTATTCAAATTTCACAAACTCCACCTTACTCATCAGGATGAGTAGGAAAAAAAAAAAAGAGTGAAGAGTGGTTTGTTTGCCATGCTTGAGTTGTTTTTTAACAAGGTACGCACCCATGCTTGACAAACTAGCCGGAAATTCTGGACAAGCCTAATGCTCAAAATAGCGCTGCAAATGTTCAACAGCCTCTTTAGCTGATCGGTCTCGTGGCACCACTGCACTGCCAGTATTGTCATCACATTCATCGCTGGAAGCTTTATCCTCATCTTGCACTTCCGCAATCATTTCCTCGACAATCTCTTTACAACAGGTACGAACATTTTTATTAACTGATTCGTAGTCCTGCAGCGTAAAAGGGACAGAGGGCACGACCTGGCTGAATACTGTCGCATTGTCGGCATCGGCAAGGCTTTCTGCTTCAGCAGGTACTGCTTTCTTGCGCTTGATAGCCAGCATGGTGAAAGCATCAGTGTATTGTTGTTGCCTTCACTTGTTCCCAGACATAAGCCAAAATGTGAATGGCTGCCAATAAATCTATGCTGTAGCATTTCCCGCTGCCTGCTGTAAGCAGCATTTGATGGAGCAATTGTCTACGGTAATGAGCTTTAATGTTCTGAATAACCCCTTGATCCATCAGCTGGATCACTGCTGTTGCATTGGCTGGCAAGAACTCCAGAGTGATGGCTTGGAGTCTTTCAACCTGACCGATGGGCTGGGCAATTATTCACTATGAAGACTATCTTCCTGCTTTGCCTCGTAAATGTTGAGTTTCGCTCCCGAAACTAGTTTTCGAAAATGGCCATGGTCATCCACACTCTTCCGTTTCCATTGTACGCAACGAGAAGGTGTCAAACGCCTTTAAAACAACGTTGGTGCCATGATTTTTTTATTACCAACAGCTTCAATTTCTCATCTGCCATGTTTAGACCCACCAGCGCAATGATGCAATCTTTATAGCATTTTCCTCTGCTACAGGCTTCGCCGTTGAAGGTGAGAGTCTTTGATGAAAGCGCCTTATAAAAAAGACCCACCTTGTCGATGGTGAAGACGTCCCGTAGCTCAATGCTCACGAAAATTTTCTTAAGCCGCCCCTGTTGCCAGTCGGTGCAAATGTCCCTGTTGACTGCACCACTCTTACCTGAGATTGCTTTGAAGACTAGGCCATGGGGTGTTTTGAAGTAATGAGCCATCCGTCGCTTAGGACAAAGTTCTTAACACCCATTTACATAGCGATCTCTCGAGCTTTCTGCTTGTGAATAGGTCCGCTTATGGGCAACTTGGAACTCTGTGCACACTTGAACAACAAAAAAAGAACTTTTTCTAGTTGTTCATAAGGCCTCGTCGGCATCCGCATCCATTTAGATGTAAAGGTGCCGTTCTTAACAGTGCCTTCAATATTTTTTTCTGTCTTTCCAGATTCGCGACAGCGTCGATTTCGGGATGTATTTTTTCGCAACCTCCGTCTTGGGCAGGCTGCTTCAATTGAGCTCCTGAAGAATTTGCAGCTTTTTTTTCAAGCGAGAATGCATGGTGCGGCCGCTTCCTTTTATCGGGCTGAAATAATACCGTGATCCACTGCACTTAGCCGAACAAACCCAAACAACCCAAACAAAACCTCAGGACGCCCTCAGTATGCCTCCGTGTGGACAATATGATGCCCTCAGAATGTCCTCCTATAGTATTAGAACGGCACTAATCCCGTCCCCTATTCATACACATAACAACCTCAGCACATCCTCAAAACAACACTTCAAGACTTTTTCAGTATTTTTTCAGAACAATGATTGCGTGGCCGGTTCGGTACTGTGGGCAGTGATACTACATAGAATTTACTTCTTTTCATGATAATTCCATACATCAAAAGAAAAACACCTGCGAGGTCTCGCGTATATATACTGTATTAATCAACAGAGAGATGACAGTACTGGGCTATTGCAGTAAAACAAACAAATAGCTTATTGACTAAAATATATTTATTTAACAGTAATTAATCACAACTGAGACCTTTGTCAGGCATTCGGTTTCGCGTATAGTCTGAAAAAAGAAAAGCAGTTCTGATAGTCTGAAAAAATAAAAGCAGAAAATCAACACAGCTCAATGAACTACATTTGTAATCTTCTTCGAAAGTTTGACACAGTGTCCTCATCACCACGTGTATCGCGCCCAATGCGCTCACTAGTGTTAGAATCTTTGCTCTGACAGCCATCCAGTACACTCGACACGGGCATTGACTTGATTTGCCTGAGGTCGGGCCATGTGTCAGATGCAGAAGCTGATCCTTTCATGTTGGGACCAGGCTACTTCAAAGCACAATTGATCATGATTGGCTGGTGTTCTAGGCTGCTTCGAACCACACTTCACTGCGGTCAGCTGGTGACAATACATCCATGATCAATCTGAACGTTGAGCAGCCCAGTGCACCCATCAACACGGCAATTGACCTCCCGTCGTCAGCTACGATTTACACTCTCACACATATCTCACTTTTAGCCATGCACACAAACAAAGGACACGAACCTTCACTAGTACAATACATCTTCCCTGACAGGCCCCAATTTGACAGTCAGTTGGCTTGGCTTGGAATGGCTCCGATTCTTGACTATCCAAAATGGTGCCGCATGGCCAATGGTTGCAAGCTGCTATTTTGTTATTACGCTCTACAGTAGCGTATAATGACTAATTTAAGGCTGTGACATTTAGGAACACACTGTTTCAAATGAACATTTTGCAATACCAGGTTCGATACCTAAGCCCATTATTACACGGGTCTCAATAAGCGGAACGCGTAATTTGAAAATTTTCTGCCAAAAAAGAAACAAACGAGGCAGAAATATACAATAACTTTATGACTTTATGACACGAACGTGTGGAGAAAGTTGTCACATATGAAATGCATCTACTTGGTGCCCAAAGGTCTTGAGGAATTATATCTAAGTGCTCAGTGCAATGCCTTTGTCATTCCCAGAAGGCCCTTGACAGGACCTTTTCTGGACCAGTTGCTGTCCTCAGAAAGCACTCAAAACGTGTTTTGAACCGGCGCTAGTGCATTGCTTTTGTCCTCTCCAAAACATCCTTAAAATTACTTTTTCAGGCTATATTGTTGTCTTCAGAAAGCACTCAAAAAGACGTTTCTGGGTCAAACCAGCTTGTGTTGTCCTCAGTAAGTTCTAAGGTCAAAGAGAACTGTGCAAGGATTGTTGTACCTTATGAGGACGACCTCGGGACATCGATTGTTGTCTGGGAATAGGCCTAATGCACAATTAACTCACCGACTCGGCTCCCACAGCCACAAAGGAGAATGGCTACTGGATTGGCTTGCCTCGATCTCGAGGTGTTGACATTGTTGTGAGACTACGTTTGGCCATAGCCTCCTCGATTTCCCTTGCCTGCCAGATGAGCGCGAAATGCCCGTCATCTATGGCGGCACT
The DNA here is from genome assembly GCF_043290135.1 of Rhipicephalus microplus. NCBI lineage: Eukaryota > Metazoa > Arthropoda > Arachnida > Ixodida > Ixodidae > Rhipicephalus > Rhipicephalus microplus. The sequence continues at coordinate 299,961,119 of NC_134701.1, read as the reverse complement.
ACCTACATATAGGGTAAGGGTCTTTGTACTTGGCCTTTGAGATCAGCAATTTTGGCGTTTGCTAATTTCGGAGGCTATGCCTTGTATTGAAGGGGTTGCCTGCTGAATGAGCGCAAAGTTTCTGTCATCTATGGAGGCGTCACGTACGTAGGGTTAACTATAATTTCGTTTACATTTCTTTAAAACTTTTTACGTTATTTTTGTTGCATATAAGCTTCAAAAACGTAAAGGTTTATTTGAAGACACCCCTAGCTACTAGGTATACAGTTTCGGTATACAGTCACTGACCAAAAATTAAGACTTTTTGTCTTTTGCTTCATAAGTGGTCTTTTCTTGGTATTCCTAAAACCCTCATAGACTGAATTAAGGATTATCTCAGCGGCCACAAGCAATGTGTTGTGATAAATGGTGTGTCTTCATCAACAGCTGATGTACTGTCCGGGGTGCCACAGGGGTCGGTCCTGGGGCCGCTTCTGTTTTTTATTTTTATCAATGATTTTCCACTGGGTTTGAAATCAACAGTGAGGCTTTATGCTGATGATTGTGTTTTGTATTGCCCAGTCAAGTGTTTTGATGACACCACAGTACTTCAGTCCGACCTCGATAAGATTGTGTCTTGGTGTGCTCAGTGGCAAATGAGTTTGAACCTAAATAAATGTTTTCATGTGCAATTTAATAACAAAAAAAAAGGTTGTATCCAGGTCTTATTACTTAAATTCCTGCGCAGTACAAAAGGTAGATCAAGTTAAGTATCTCAGCGTAACATTCACGGCAACACTAGATTGGACCAGTCACGTCGATCTAATCACAGCCAAGGCTTCGCGCTTAATTCATTTTTTTCAAAGAAATTTCAGCGACGCGCCGCAAACACTCAAGGAAACCCTGTATATTACAAATGTGCGCCCAATTTTAGAGTATGCTTGTGTTTCTTGGGACCCTTTCACGAATGTACTGAAAGAAAAGTTGGAGAGGGTGCAAAAAAGGGCTGCTAGGTTTGTTACAGGAAACTACGATTTTAGAATAAGGTCTTCGGGAATTCTTCAGGCCTTGGGATGGGAACCCCTTTGTGGACGACGGAAAGTTCAAAGACTTAAATTTCTCTATAATATATATCATGGTAAGACTGGGCTAAATAAAGAGCGGTATTTAAAGACGCCTAGTTATATGTCCAAACGAAAAGATCACTTATATAAAATTAGAGAATATACCTGTCGATTGAATGTCTTTAAATACTCTTTCTTTCCAAATTCTATTAGTGAGTGGAGTGTGCTAAAAATACCAATATTCTCTGATTCTAATTTCCTAACAGCCATTGAAACAGCATATTGAGCTGCTGAAATAACCCATATATTTAACGTTTGCTTTGTACTTCTCTTGGTTGTTGATTTTTATAAGTATAATTTCTGCTTTCGTTGTATAATCCTGTGTTTTGTACTTTTGTTCTAACGATGTACTATAAGTGTTGATATCTCCTGTATACTGTAACGCTTGATTTATTTGCCTTTAATTTTGCTGTTTTGTATTCTATTTTCTACTGTAACCCCCTACAACAATGCCCAATGGGCGATGTAGGTACTTGTAATAAATAAATAAATAAATAAATAAAGACTTAAAAAGCACTGTGAAAATTTTAAAAAGACTTACGTATTTGTAGATACTAAAATCTGCTAACTGAATGGGACTTTTTTCTAATAGAATTCCCAGAATATAAAGGTGTACCATATTATCTGTGTCAGCTGTGTGGATTATGTAAATTTTGCACAACTTCCTGAAAGAATATTGACATATAAAAGTGCAGGCACAGTTTCCGAGCCCACCTCGTTTTAATGCATTACTGAAAACACTGTCGCCCATTGAGATGTATTGTTTGCAAAACATTGCAAAAACCGAAAATATCTCAAAAAATTATTGTCTTGAAATATGGCTTGAGTTTTTCAACTCCTTACTGTGTGCGTGTGCACTTACCTGTGGCCTCTGGAATCAATTTTAAGAAGCATTGCTCAGGGGTGCCACGCTTTGCCATTCGGGCCAATTTTATATAGTTTCAGGAAGTTGCACGAAACCTGTGAAATTAGTTGAATAGCATCACACTGTGCCAGATTGTTCGACTACCTTAAAAATGTTCCTAATTATGATAACTTCAAAAGTTTTGGATAACATTAACCAACCCAATTCATTTGCGCAGAGGAGACCTAGGCATGCATTTTGTCAGGTGCCCGAAAAGTGGTCTGTTTTTCAGTTAGTGCCAAAACTGCAGCACTTGGATATTCGAAAATTAAAGCAACAATCAGATTTTATTCATAGGCATACCCTTTTATTGTTCTAAAGGCTAATATGTAGTTGGGACAAGTGACTGCTTGTCTGTATTCGGCTGGCTTCTTTAAGCATACAGGTGCGTCGGCAAAGATTAACTGCTTTCCCCCTCCCCCCATTTGTGGCGAAGTCGACCACATAGTGTGGTGCAGAAGGCTGTCTGCTTTTTCGTGTAATGCAATCTGGTCAATTAATTATTTTGACATGGATGTTAGTCTAGTGACACTTTTATACACAAGCTTGGGGACTATGATTTGTAAGTTTTTACATATATAAGTGTTTTATGCTAAGGTTGATTGAGACTTCACTGACATCATTTCCATCGTGGAAGTGATGTTAGGTAAATGTGCAAAAACAAATGACGAAGAAAAAAATCCAAAGAAAAATACTTATTGATTAAAACGATTTAGGAGGCAGACCTCTCAATCTGACCGGCCACTGTGGATAGCATTCTATCAATGCACGTGCAGGAGGCTTCGCTAGCACGTCTTCACTGGCTGATAAAACTGCTGCGTTAAGTGTCACAGAAAGGTAGTGGCATTGACGGGTAAGTGGTTGTGCAGGCCAGTACTTTAGTGGGGCAAGAGGAAGTGCAACACGTTTCCATGTTCATGGTGGCTCAAGCAATGCATTCCTGAAGCACTGTGGGGTACTACATGCATGAGCATTGGCATAGGTTGCCCTATGACTGGAGAGCACTCGCCTCTCCTCAAATGAGGATGTTTTGAAGGAGTGCATATTGAGTACGACTATTTACTTTGGGATTTCTGGTGCCATCTTTACAACGTGGGAGTTACCATATGCTGTGTTCAAATGTGGTCCAGCTATCACAAATTTTTTTATCACGGCCACAATTGTCACTAATTGGGATGTGCCACTCAGGGCCACGGGAACGCATTCATGTGAAACAGTGTGCTATAGCTGTCAAACACCAAAAAAACATTTTGGGAGTTTTCATAGTATATCAATGTACAATACACAGTCAACTATTTCTGTGAAGAGACAGTTCACTTTCATATTATACTTATATTCCTGTGGTGGAATTACTTTCTTTCTGTTGTTTTCTGTTTCGAAAGTATGCTTTTTTAGACTGCTCCAAATTTGGGATGTGGTGCTCAAATTTTTTTTCTTCCTAACCTGCTTTAAATTTGTATTTCCCTGCTCCGAAAATAGCTCTAAATTGTAGTTTGGCTTTTGCACATCTGATTACATGTCCATATGATTCCTATTTTGGTGATCTGTCACTAGTGAGTGATGCTGCAGCCTCTCTGTCAGCATGGAATGATTGCATCTTACAAAGGCACAGTTGAAGGCATGTTGTCTCACTCTTTTGTGGTAGTGATGGGCTTGATGAATTGTGCAGGTGCTGACAGCCACACAGCAATTGTTTGAGCGGGTGCCTCAGTTTCCGCAGCTGAGCAGCCAAGCGCTGGGCACGCTCTTCCTCCAGTTAACCGTCCAGGACTTGGGCATTTGCATGCCTCTTAACAAAGGGGTGAGTCACGCAACGATGCCTCCTTTATGGTACTTTTGAAGTGTAGCCATAAACGCTAACTGACCACCCAGCCCTTTGCAGCCCTCTGGACCTGGAGCACAGTTGCTGCATGTGTTTAATCGCTTCATCAGACAAGGCTTCCTGGTGCTTTTAAAAGGACCACTGAGCATGCTTGGTGGCCCCCTGAAATTTTGAGTCAAGTTTCCTGGTTTGCAGATGAGGAAACCTGTGTTGAGAGTACAATTACAGTACACGTCTTTCATTAAACAGAACTTGAAGAGAAATGCTTTGGAATTTCGATTATACGTTCTTCAGTTTCGCGATGATAAGCATTTTATGACGAATCTGGTCTTGAAGTAATGTATTGAAAGCCTTGATTTTTTGACGTAGTTTTATGCCTACCACGCATAATATGGTAATTTTCAGATTTCGTTTGAAAAAAAAGACCACCTTTACTCGTATCAAGTGTCGACCAAATATTCACGAATGCAAAATATCAACTTATGTTTCCCAGGTTGACGATTGGAAACGTAGAGAGTGAGACAGGATGTCTTCTTAGAATGGAAAAGCTATTCTCTCGGAAGCTCCTGCACTTCCACATAGAGTAAAGCCTCGTTAATTCAAACTGACGTACAGGGGCCAGGAGCTGCTGGATACATACGAGTCCCGTAACTAGGGAACCGCTATGTCTGGTGCCTGCGCGCACTATCAACAATTTTGGGCTCAATAAATGTTGATTCATCATCAGAATGGAAGAGCTAATCTCTTGGATGTTCGTGCACTTTCACATAGACTAAAGCCTCGTTAATTCGAACTCGGCTATTTCAAAATGCCACTTAATTCTAAATATTTCCATGGTCCCGCATTTTGCAGTGTAAGTTTGAGTAGACAAATTGAAGTGGCGGTCAGCACAAGTTCAGTTACTTTGTAAACTTTAGGTGTAGTGTGCCGATTCCCGATGTCCATTTCGTCTCAAATCCGCATAGCGATGCCCCTTAAGAGCCACTAGGCAATGTACTTCAGCAAAACTAATGAGGGATAGCTGAAGTACTATGGTGACCCTGTTACTCACCGTAGCGGATGATCACCGTGGGTTCACGCTTAGCGAGCCACAGGGCCGCGACTCCGTCACCTACTCGCGTGTAGCGCACCGCTCCGCATGCGCTCAACTAATCAGGCGTTTAGTGTGGCCCGGCAAAATGAGACAGTGTTCCAATACAAAATACATAACACTTTATTGCCTTTGGCGGCACCCCGAACAACAGTACAACGTCCGCTCCAGGGGCGCGAAGAGCAAAGGCACCCGCACGCGGACATTCACGATAAGGGGAAACCGCGAGCACGTCGCAGCTGGCAAAGGTGAGCTTTAACACGCCTGTCAGGAAAAGGTCCCTCGCGGCTAACCTGCGCACTCTCACGATAGCCGCTGGGCCTGGTCGTGAGTGTTACGGTGAACCTCTTACGCTTAGTCTTACGGCAAGTGCGGCTCGGTGTGGTAAGAACACTTCAAGCACTAGGCACCGCTGTGGGCTTAGTGTACGGTACCGAAGCTAGCACCACTCAAGTAAACATGCCTGCCGAGGTGCCAAAGGCCACCCCAGGCAGGCTACAGTCCGGTGATTCCCAAAAGGGACGCCGACGTAGGAAACACGTGCTTACCCGGCGCCGACCACGGAGGAGAGAGAGCTCCCTCGGCGCACACGTAACATGTGCATCACCCACACATGGCGCCATCTATCGCCATGCGCTGTTACCAGAGCAGAAAAAGCAAAAGGGTGTGGTCGTGCGGCGGAATGCCGCGAAATGGTCGCGGGCGCGCCTCAGATTCGCACATCCTCCTCTCTTTTATTCACCCTGTATACCGGTCTGCAAAGGCAGCCGGTCGTCGGCCATGCACGCAAAGACGTCATGCAATGGGCAACAGCTAGCCTCAGCCTCGCTCTGCAACTGCTGCTGAAGAAAAAAAATAGAACAACACAAGAATACATCTGAGAAATACAGTGGCGCCGTGGAAGAGGGGTAATGGGAGTTCATGATGCTCACGCAAGAGCGCATGCACGGTTCAGAGGGGAAACGTCACGTAATGTTTGACTTGGGTGACTGCGTGGATGCGAGAGTGCAAGGCGAGAGTTCTCGTCGAGGCCCTCATGCGAAGAACGGGCTCACCTTCGTCTTGTCGATGTTGACGACAGCCCTGCAAGTCCGACGAACGCCGCTTCGGTGGAGGTTCGGATGGACCTCGCTGCGACAGCCGGCCCTTCTGCTGGAATCATGGTCGCCAAATTCACTGACTGCGAGGCGTCCTGTGGCGTCTGTCGAGTCGTGCACAGCGTCTGCGACAGCTGGCCTCGTGCAGGAGTCGTGATAGAAAGGCCAGCAGAGCTTCTCAGCGACGGTCGGGAGCAGGGCACAACCAGGCTGCCTAACGACTGTAGGTCTCCGAACACCTTCAGAGTCCAAGGTGGTGTAGGGGTCGGTGACTTCTTAAGTTGTTGTCGCCACAAGCACGTACCCACGCACACACACCTCCAGTGGTCGGGTCTCTCCAAGCGTGCCCCGCAAAGGAAGGCACAGAGTGTCCTTTGTCCCTCTCCCCACGCTAAAGCACCAATTCACGATCCCCTCCTCCAGCGAGGAGAAAAAACAAAAAACACGAAAAAACATCAAGTTAACAAGAACACTCAAATGAAAATCGGCAGCAGCAACTGGGGGGAGACGACTTCCTTGCAACCACTGGCTTTAAAGAAGTTAGCTAACTGAGACTAGACACTAAGTATGAGGGCCTTTGGTTGCGGGAATAAGCCCGTCGTCCGGCGCGAAATCACTGTGCCCACATCAGGAAGCTGACTGCTTCCACTAGACACTAAGTATGAGGGCCTTTGGTTGCAGGAATAAGCCCGTCGTCCGGCGCGAAATCACTGTGCCCACATCGTAGCACAGGAAGCTGACTGCTTCCTGTGCTACGATGTGGGCACAGCTGAGTTTTCCAGAAAGCGGGTCTTTCAGCAAGTACGCGAGTGGAGACCAAGCTTTCTCCACTCGGTACAGACCAAGCCACTTTGGAGCGAGTGAAGCTGAGAAACCCTCGCTTGCGTCGCTAAGAGCGTGGTTGCACTTCGGGACGAGGTCACCTACCTTAAATGAAAGGTGGCGACGTTTTCGGTCGTACTGGGCCTTTTGCTCGGCCCTGGCCGATGCCAAACTCTGCCTCGCTCTACTGAGAGCTCGACAAAGCCTGTCCCGAAGTGTGGAAGCGTAAGCAGAATAGTCTGCCGGTTTTTCCTCATCTCCGAGCTGGCATTGCATGACACTGGTCATCGGATTTGCCAACTCCCTTCCAAAATTAAGGAAGGCGGGAGAGAAACCAGTAGAGCGACTCTCGGAGGTTCGGATTGCAAACGCGAGTTCACTCAAATGGTCTGCCCAGTGCCTTTGACTTTCGGCAAAAGCCGCCAACATCGGTTTGAGCGTACGATTGGTTCGCTCCGTCAAATTGGACTGGGGATGGTAGGGCGAAGTGGTGCAGTGATCTATTCCTAGGGAACGGCACGTATCACCAAACACCCGAACGGTGAAATACAACGCATTGTTCGTGATCAATCTTTTCGGAAAGCCGAACCGACAAAACACTTCCTGTAGCCTCTCTAGCACCGCTCGCGCTGTCACTTTCCGCAGCGAAAACAGCTCCACCCATTTGGAAAAATTATCAACGACTACCATGAGATGTAAAAACTTTGGAGCCACTCATGTGACCGGCCATGGGCTCGTCGTGAGAGCCTCGCAACAGTGCGCCTCTCAGACTTTGTGGCACAACCATCTTTAACGGGTCCACTGACTCTTCACCAGTGGCTATGTATTTCAGCAGGAGTCCATCATGGTCCGGCAAGTATGTATCCGCGGGGGACCCAGCGACACACGCCGGTTCCCGTCCCCCTGCGCCAGCCGCACTACCAGTAGCGTCTCGGTGCTCCGTCTCCCTGAAACCGTTGCTCAACTCGCGACAAAACGGATCATCTTGCTGGGCCTTCAGTAACTCTTGTCTGCTGAAAGCGATTCCCATTCTCCCAAAGAGGAGCCTGGTATCGTTCCCACTCAGGACTGCAGCCATCGCCTCCACTTGCATTGGCGTCATGGGTTCGCTTCCCTTTCGCTCCTCCTCTTGCCCGCTTCGAGGCGCGCTGCTTGCCTGGCTCGTGGAAAGGGTTTGCTCGTCGGCACACTTGCTCGTTTCTCCGCTCGGCGGCTTCGCCCCCGTTCCGCCTGCATCGCTCGCTTGTGAAAAGGCACCGCTAGCGGTTGTTGCATCGGGATCCAGGCTCATGGTAGACACTGGGTCACAAGATAGCGCATCAGCTATCACGTCAGTGCTCCCCTTCTGATACTGCACTGAAAAGTCATAATGCTGTATTAGGAGCGCCCGTCGCGCCAGCCTGCTTGCAGGCTCAGGGAGCTTTATCACCCAGCTAAGCGCACTGTCATCTGTTTGCACCACAAATTTTGTCCCATTAAGGTAGACATCAAACTTCCGCAGTGCAAACGCGATGGCTGGACACTCCCTCTAGGTCACGGAATATTTCCTTTCCGCAGCTATCAATGAGCGGCTGGCAAAGGCCAACGGCTGCAACACACTATCGCATTCTTGTAGGAGAACTGTTCCTAATCCCAGATCGCTTGCGAGTCTGGACAACAAACGGTCTGGTCAGGTCGGAGAGCTTGAGCTTGCGCCATCTCCGCAATGGCGCTAGACAGACGGCAAAAAGCCTCTTGCTGCTCAGGTCCCCAACGCTACTCAGCTGACTTACCCAAGAGCTTGGTCAAAGGCACCTGCACTCGGGCACATGACGGAATGAACGGCCGGTAAAAATTGGCTATTCAGAGAAAGCGGCGCAGGCCGCATACGTCCTTGCGCGGGGAAGTCGAGGATTGCTCGAAGTTTCTCTCGTTCTGGCTCAATGATGCCTTTGCCTAGCGTGAAGCCAAGTAACTGAACTAGGGTTTGCGCAAGTTGGGCCTTTGCGGGATTTAACGTCATCGCGGCGGCTCTCACCCTCTCGAGCACATCGGCAATGTGGGCCAACTGCTCTTCGATGGTTCGTGAATAAATCACGATGTCGTCGATGTAGCACATGCAGTAAGACCACTCTGCTTCCCCGAGGACGCGGTCCACGAGTCTCTGAAAAGTCGCAGGAGCATTGCGAAGATCGAAGGGTATACGAGTGAACTCAAAATAACTTTCTGTGGGACATGAACGCGGTCTTGCACCGGTCACGCTCATCCTTCCGGATCTGTAGGTAACCTTTGGAGGCATCTAATGTGGTAAATTACTGCGCAGTGCCGAGGTTTTCTACGATGGAGCTAATCGTGGGGAGCGGATAGGCATCCTATCGAGTCACTCCGTTCAGACGGCGGTAGTCTGCGCACAGGCGATGACTGCCATCTTTCTTAGGCACCGACACAATTGAAGACGCCCAGGTGCTGGATGAACAGCGAACAGTGCCAGCTGAGAGCATCTAGTCCAGAAAGCCGTCAATTACCTGCCTCTTGGCCTGGCTGACGGGCCTGGGGTTACACTTCAAAGGAAGCGCGTCGCCAGTTTCGATCGAATGGCTCACCAAATTGGTACAGCCTGGTTGATCGGTGAAGAGCTCATCGTATTTGAGTAACAGTGCCGACAGACGAGCCTTCTGTGTATCAACCGATTGAGTCGCACAGGCGATCAAAGAATGCGGAGCCTTTTGCTGTTGTGCCGCTTGATCCCGATGGGGATTTTGAGACGACGAGTGCATAGCGCAGGGGCCTGGCTCTGAAATTTGCATGTGACACGATTTCGATGCTTCTGCTGCACAGGCAATAGAAAGCGCCGGTAGGCTGATGAACGACTTTAGCTCGGAAAAAGGTTCTTCACGATAGCCTCCAATGTCCACTACGATACCGGTTCTTATGAGAAAGTCCCGAACGAGAATAACAGGAACCCTGAGCCCTGGAAGATGAATGAAACGTGCGCTTCCCATTCGGCCTTCTCATCTGACAGTCAACCTCGTGGCGCCCGCCGACTGGGGCATGCCTTTCGCGAGGGTCAATGTCGTTCGGCTTTCCCGCAAGCGGACCGAGCGATTTGCAAGTGGGATAACACCTGTTCGCCAAACAACGAAGCGCTTGCGCCCGTGTCCAGCAGCGCTGAGAATTCGCGACCGACAATGGTGACCGAAATAAACGGCGCTTGCGCACCAGCAAGACTTCTTGCCTTGTATGCAGAGGGGAGAAGCAAGGGTACGGCCACTCGTGCCTTCCTGAACAGCCCGCGCCCCCGTTTTCCTGCCTCACAGGAGGCCCAAATGCGTAGCACTCCCTCGCTATGTGCTCTCGTTGATGGCAGCGAAAGCAGCGCACTCTATCGCGGTCCTTTCCCCGAGTTGGAGCAGCTTCGAGCTGCAGGGGTCGGTTTGCCGCGTGATCAAAGAAACTGCTCTGACGACAATCACCACCGGTGATGCGCTGGGTCGGATTTTATCCCTGCTCGAGCGCGTCGAGTTGCGATGGAGCATCGCATTTGCCGAAGCTTGGCACAACAATAAAAAATTGTATTAAACTGGCACAATTGGCCTAGGTGTTGCACCTCTGCACGTCCTCTAAGCTGCCTATATTTCTCCTAATGGCTAAACCATAATACTTTTGTAACTCTGCGAACAATGTGCGCAACGCATGCAAACAACTTGTGCAAAAAAACGCCGGCAAAGTACTTTTACCTGCAGCTAAACATTGACTCGGCAGATGAAGCACTTGTTGCCATACCAAATATTATTTCCACTAAGCTACACCACATAATTCTGAATACCAGTATAAAAAATGACACCTAAATAAGCCACTGGCAAATATTTAGAGCAGTGTATGACATTTCTGCTTTCCTAAAAGACAAACTAAATTGTGCGCCAGATGTGTGTGCCCCAGCAGTCTGTCAAATTATTTGTCAGGTGCAGAAAATGCTAATATGGACTTTATCATTGTTTGCTCAGTGGCGTGGTTTAAAATACCACTTTCATAGAAATGGCATTGCTCATGTTCCCACAGCATGATTTAGGTGATTTTGAATGGTTTATACATATTTCTTTTGTAAATGAAAGCCTTCTTTCTTATACGGCTCCAAATTGGTTGTTTTCTAATAAAAATGCATGTTTTTCCTCATATCCGGCTCCGAAGTTTGATTTTAGTGCTCCAAAACTAATTTGTTGCTGTTCCAATAATTGCTCCAAATAGTACTTTTGTAGAGAAGCCGCCGAACAATGAAATTGGTCGAACTGTCAAGTGCTTTCTAGTGGGTCTACCCAAAAAGGACGCTGCTCGCGCTGAGAGTCCGTGCTTGGTCGTTACTGGTGCCATTGTGTATGCTCGCTGTGTGCCGGCTAATAAACGCCCTAACAAATTGGTAGAGAGTGCTACGATCCCTTTCGATGCCCTTCGAACTACAATCGCATACCCTGCCATTTACCATGTTCCACGACGCCTCTCAGCAAACGCCTCCTCCCATGCCACCTCCTTGTCCCGGTGTCCCCAGGATGCGTGATCCGCCCATCTTCACGGGCGTTGATGGCACTGACGTGGAGAACTGGCTCGCCATTTATGAGCGCGCGAGCGTCCCCAACAAACGGGATGAAGACGGCAAGTTGACAAATTTGGTGTTCTATCTTGCGGGTTTTGCAAGCTTGTGGTACAACAACCACGTTTCCGATTTCGCAACCTGGTCCGATTTTAAAACCTCAATCACCAACGTTTTTGGCCGCCCTAAAGTTCGTAAGCCGCAAGCCGAGCAGCGCTTATGTGAACGCGCTCAGCAGGCCGGTAAATCTTTCACCAGTTACATCGAAGATGTCCTGGACTTGTGCAAGAAATCCAACAACAGCATGTCCAAATCTGACAAGATCTGGAACGTTATGAAAGGCATTGACGATGATGCCTTCACGATGCTGCTTGCCAAAAACCCAGGCACAGTGGCTGAGATCATCACGCTGTGCCAAAGCTACGAGGAGCTCCGCCGGAAGCGTTCGATGACCCGCCGCTCCACACCACTAGCTGCAGGGCTTGCTGGCTTGGAGGCGAGTTGTGATCAGGTGGCGCTGCTGGCAGACCTCAAGTCTTTCATATGTAAGGAAATCGCGTGGCAGTTCTCTCTCCTGCCCTTTGCCCACCCACCGGCTGCTCAACAGTCGGCCACTACCATTCTTCCACCCATATGCCGAGCGATTGAGCATAAAATAGCGGAGGTCATGCCTCCGCTATTTATGCTCACAACAACTTCCGGCCCCTGCCCCCCCAAGTTATGCCTAAGTGGTCGCCAGGCCGCCTCCAGTCGTTCAAACGCCCGCCCCACTGACTTACGCCGAAGCTGCCGCACAGCCTTCATCCTTTGCAGCGGGTATGCCGGCTGCGTATGTTGACGCGACCCCTCAGACTCAGCTCCAGCCCACCATGCAGCCACCGTTCCATTCATCGGCCCTTGCAACATGGGTGAGACCTACCCCGGTGAACAGATGGCGCACACCCGACAACCGGCCCATTTGCTTTGCCTGCGATTACACCGGTCATGTAGCCTGTTATTGCTATCGCGTACAGCCGGCTCCAATTTCTTCGCCTGTTGCTAACCACCTCAGCCGTCCCTATCACGAAAAACCGCCGTCTATGCCACCGCCGTCTTGACCAGTTCCATCTCCTCGAAGATCACCGTCTCCACGACGTCGTTCCCCGTCCCCCATGCGGCCAAGTTCAGCTGCTCACGAGCGGGAAAACTAGTCGTCGCAGTGCCCGAGGCAAGGGCTGCGACGCTATCGCATTGTGCAAGCCCTCAGAGCCGCCCTTGTAATGTCACTGACGCGCTTGTGGATGGTGTTTCTGCATCTGCTCTTATTGACACTGGAGCTGCGGTATCAGTTATGGACGAAAACCTTTGCCGCTTGCTTCGAAAAGTGACGGCGCCAATTTCTGGGTTGTCCCTTCGTACCGCTAGTTCACATCGTATTCATCCTACAGCAGGGTGCACAGCTTGCGTTGTCGTTCAGGAGGTTCTGTATGTCGCCCAATTCATCATCATTCCTGCATGTTCTTATGACGGGATCCTGGGATGGGATTTTCTCTCCCACAATGACGCCGTCATTCATTGTGCCGCCGTCGAAATTGAACTCTCACTTCTCGCATTTGACGCCAGAAGACAGTCTTTCGACACTGAGCAAGATTCTCGTGAAAGACGATACCATAGTGCCTTCAAGCTCGACGATGGGTGTATCGGTCTACTGCATCGGTCTCTCCGACACAATTGCACTCGTTTCGCCATTCGACCATGCTTCCAGAAGGAAAGGGTTGCTAGTACCTTTTGCGACCGTGCAAATCATCCAGGGCAACGCCGATATTTTTGTGACCAACCCATCCCCGCACACTGTTACCTTGGTTCGAGGGGAATGTCTCGGCAGAGTGGAACGAGTCAATGACGCACGAGTCCTGGACGTACCGGATGACTTGTGTTGTCCCTAATTCGCGTACCATCAGTGCTGTTTCCACTTCTGATCCATCATCTCTTGATGTATTTGGCCCCTACATTGATGACAAACTTATGTCGGTACAGCGTTCCCAGCTTCTGGACCTGTTGCAAGAGTAACGTTCTTCTTTCGATGTCGGATGAAGTTTTCTCAATCGCGCGTCCACTGTTAGGCATCGTATCGACACTGGTGCCCATCCACCATTACGGCAATGTCCATACCATGTGTCGCCTGCTGCATGTCGGGAAATTAATAAGCAGGTTGACGTTATGCTCCGACGCGACGTTATTTGGCCGTCGGACAATTCATGGGCGTCTCCTGTTATTCTTGTTGCGAAGAAAGATGGTTCTCTGCGGTCAATTCTGTGTGGACTACATACGGCTCAATAAGATCACTCCAAGGATGTTTACCCCCGGCCGCGCATTGATGACGCAAGTGACAGCCTTCACAAAGCTGAATATTTTCTTCTCTCGATCTGCGCTCGGGGTACTGGCAAGTAAGTACCCATGGCTGATGACGCTCGACCGAAGACTGCCTTCATCACACCCGATGGCTTGTATGTATTCGTCATGTCGTTTGGTTTGTGTAATGCACCTGCGACCTTTGAGCGCATGATGGACACCGTTCTGCGTAATTTGAAATGGCACACGTGCTTGTGTTACCTTGATGACGTTGTCGTCTTCGCTCCAGATTTCTCCACGCATCTCCAACGTCTGAAAGAAGTTTTCGCACGTGTAAGCAATGCCGGCTTGCAACTAAATCTGAAGAAGCGCCGCTTTGCAGCACGGCAACTCACCATCCTAGGGTAAATCGTGTCTAAGGATGGCATTCTTCCTGACCCAGTCAAGCTTCGGGCCGTGGCCGAATTCCCAAAACCTGCGTCCATCAAAGAACTGCGTAGTTTCGTGGGCCTGTGCTCATACTTCCGACGCTTCATACAAAACTTCGCCACTATTATATCACCGCTGACGAAGCTCCTTGGAAGTAACGGGCCCCTCAATTCTTGGTTGTACGAGTGCGACGACGCCTTCGGGAAGCTCTGCCATTTGTTGACGTCTCCTCCCATTCTACGCCATTACGACCCTACGGCCTCAACGAAGGTGCACACGGACGCCATCAGTGTAGGCTTCGGCGCAGCCCTGGCGTGGCGCAAATCCGGATTCTCCGAATATGTCGTGGCATATGCAAGCCGTACGCTCACGAGAGCCGAGACAAACTACACCGTCACGGAGAAAGAGTGCCTGGCAATCGTCTGGGCCCTTATAAAGTTTTGACCTTATTTGTATGGTGTCCATTCGGTGTCGTCACCGACCATCACGCACTATGCTGGCTGTCATCATCGAAGGAACCCTCAGGTATTTTTGTCACGGTATTTTTGTCAGGAACGGTATTTTTGTCAGCCTTCGATTATATCGAACACAACGCAAGCTCGAAGGTGCGCTTCAGCACTTGCCCCCCCCCCCCCCTCCCTCTCTCGATCTCTGTGGCTCCGCGCGCAATTTGGAAAGTCTTTTTTTTTGGCACTCGCTGCAGCGCCCAGCGACCTCCCCACAGCACCACACTTCCATCAAAACCCGAAACGCTAAAAAAAAAAAAATTGTAAGGACGAGAGGACTCGGACTGCGCAATTCCCAACTTCCTGAGCGGATTTTTTTTTCGTTTCTTTTTCTCTCTCTCACGCTTTATCTGCTTACCCGTCCGCTCGATGAGCAGGAACGAAGGAGCCAACATTTTTTTCCTTTCGCCTTTTATTTTTTGTTGCTGGTTTGCGAGGTTTGATCAGCCAACCACAGCTCATGCCTTTTGCTGTTTCCCTCGCAGGTAGCCATCGCCTCGCGAGCACATTGTTGCTCTCACGCTTCCTTGCTCTTGAGCAGTTGTGTCGCCTACGTACCATCGCATGTGCAGCATTTCTCTTTTGCATGCGTGGTGTGCAACGCCCCTGCAGACTATTGAATTGTCGACTTCTCGTGTAGCTATGGGCAGCATCAAAAGGCGCAAGACCCTTGACTTTGCAATGAAGTTGGAGGCTATTTAGCATGTTGAGGCAGGCGAGAAATGGGCGACTTTGGGATACCACAAAGCACTTCGAGTACCTTATTCAAAAACAAGGCAGATATCAAGACAAAGGCGGCGAAGCAGCAATAGGCGGGAGCCTGTCATGTGTGTGCTTCTGCCCAGGGAAATGTAGAAAAGGCACTCTATGCCTAGGTTTTATAAGTGTGCATGAAGAACATTCTAGTGGATGGCCTGATGCTGATTGCCAAGGCCAAATGGTTTGCCACTGTACTCAGTGAAACAACTTCGCCAACAACAGCTTCAGTGATTTAAGCACCGCTACAACATCATTGGCAAAACCATATTTGGCCAAACAGAAGCTGTCAGCTGCCAGGAAATCCAGCAGTGGATGACGGAGTGGCCGGAAATTTCCGCGAAGTTTTCTCCCGTGGAAATGTTCGATGCCTCGGGAGACGTGAAGACAGTGATCAACTGCTTCCGCAAGGCAGGCTTCGAGATGGCGGAACTTGCAGAAACTAGTGAAGACGACGAGTGCATAGACGCCGCCTTTTGCGAGTTGTGATAAGATTGAGGCTAGAGATTTCGACATTTCAAAAACAAAGAAGCAGACCAAGGTTAGTGACTTTTTATTGCAATAGCAGTTATATGGACACTCTCGGCTGGATTTTGCCGCCGGCAGCGGCGTCGGCGCCAGCGCTGGCACCGACAGTGTTAACTACTGAGCCATCCCGGAGAACGTTCTTCACCGTTAAAATGGCAAGCTCTTTGAATCTATCACTTACCACTGCTGTGTTTTCGGCATTACAAGAAAGATGGCACAATGAGCGCACGTCGCCACATCACGCAGTGGCACCCGCTCTAATCTCCTACGCATAGTTTGCCAAGAAAAGGAGAGCTACCCTCTTCGCGCGTTCTTATCTCGTGGTGGCGAGGAGGGTACGCCTTGGTTGGCTTCGGGCTTTACGTGGAATGATTCTGCTGTAGTTACCGGGCGCACAAAGGCCACTGCAATGATTGCAGTCTCAATTCACGAAAAGCGCCCGCTTTTCGAACTCAGCGAAGTAACAAATTAGATCCGTGTTAATTAGATCCGTGTATTAAGATCCATAAATTAGATTCGTACCTGTGAGTACGAATCTAATTTCGTGTGTAATTTGTGCGCGAGAAACGCGAGGCACATTTCAATCTGCGTTTAATTTTGCCCATGGCCTTTCAAATAGTTGCTATCGCGTTCATTGCTTCGCCTTTGAGGCAAAGCTGTGACTTTTTTTTATGCAAATAAATCATTTTGTTGCGGCGTGTGTTGAATCAGTTGTCATTCTTGGATGCCCCTATTGTAAGTTATGATCCGCTGCAGGTAAGCTTTCGGGGCCTCTATTTTTTTGTCTCGAATTTGTCACATATGGAATTATTTTGTGATCCCCTTAGAGTTCGATATATTCATGTTTGACTGCAGTGTGAGCTCGATAACAGAGGTTTCAAGTTGGAAGAAAATAGGAAACGGAACTAGCAATCAGAAAATGAGGTTTGACTTTTCTTCAAAAGATAACCGTCACTCATGCAGCGCATTGCGATTGACTAGCATGTATACAGTAGAATTTCGATGGTATAAATTCAAAGAGAGCGCGCAAAATATTCGTATCAGCTCAAATTTGTATGAACCAAAAACAACCTAAAGCTGTTAAAAATGATGAACAAGAACTTCATTGGCAACTACACTTTGCTGAAAAAAAAGTCTGTCACGTTCTTTTGAACTTTCCTGCCTTCACCGTCTCTTAATTAAGTGCCGCTGTTTCCTCGCCCATGCTGCTGGCGCAGAGCGTTCACAGTTGACATCGGAGTAAGGGAAAGCTGCCAAACTTATTAGAAGTTCACTCGCTTCCCCACTTAAGCAGCTAGAAAACGGTGCCGCAAAGACAACACGAAAATAAGAATGAGTCCTGGAGAATTCACATTGGAGAATTCAAGCCAAAATGCCACCGCAACTGAAAAACTATGTCCACGCCCGCCGAAAACGTTTTCACATTCGTTCTGCTCCTTGTATACATGCCAACCCCCCCGCCGCCATCACCACTTGAGAATTCATTCCATTTTGCTCGGTTCCTGATCACTGAAGTTCGTACCAAGTTATAATTATGCATACAAGGCACTGAAAAAAAAAAAACAGTTTACACCTTTACTAACATTATTTTGGAAGACACGCCAGCCGAAATGACACGAGCGGACACAGTGGCGGCGGCGGGTTTTGCCGGCAGTGCAAAAGCAAGACAGGTTCGGGCAAGTTGACTCGCTCCTGTTGCACCTTCTTCTACTTCCAGTGTTAGTGATCGTAATCCAAACCTGGCTCTTGACAACCGTGTCCTTGTCAAGGCCCCGAGCTATGACGTGCCGCGCGGGTAGTTCGCGATAGCGCCGACGCGACCCACCGCCGATGCCTTTGCCGCCATGTTGATTTGCAGTTGGTTGTTGACATCATGTGGTTTGAGAGATAGAGCAGCCGGTGAAGCCAAAGCAGTGAAGCAAAAAGGTGATGCTATGCCGTCGCGTGGCGGGAAAATTGGTCTCGGACAGATTTTTCACATCAATCTCGCGCCGTGTTTTGGCCCGTTGCACTACTGGCATCCAGCGGTCAATCGGACATTCGTATCATCTGTGGTGGCTGGGGAAACGATTTGTATAACACCGAATCATGGTGTATTTTATATATTGTAGTCCATTCAAAACAACCTTAAAATTCGTATCATCGTGAAATTCTCATCAATTGTAATCGTACCATTGTGATTCTACTGTAAAAAGGTGCTGCGTACTCCAAACGCCACACGGCTAGCATTCTGATGCGGCGCCGTTCGGATACGCCGTGTGTCCTTGCGCCACGACATACCACTGCATTGGCGCCTGTCTCAGCGCGGCGATTTCACAGGCGACGGCACCTTCTCTTTGTGTCTCGGAGTGTGCTTCTTGTTTGGTAGTACTGCCTGAGTCATTCAATACATTTACTGGTCATAAAGCTTTGGTGAAAGTTTGATATAGAGACAGGAGCAACCGCTAGGGGCGCCCTCGCACACAGCGGGGCATCAAAGCGGCCACGGCACTGCAATTGTGCGGCACGTGACCGAGCTGTGAAACGTTATTAAATGTAGCTACGAAGGTTCAATATGCTTTCAGGCTGATGGTAGCTTCAAAAAAATTTGGTAAAGCTCTAATACAGTAAAATTTAGCGTTGAATGAGGCCTTAAGGCTATAAATTCGATGGCATGCCGATTCCGCTGTAAGATATGCTACCACTATAAAAGCATGCTTTTTTTTGTGAAGCATCTAGTGAAAATTTGTGTAGTATCCAGGCTCCTTGAACAATTCTGGTGGTTCTTAACATGTGGCGAAAGTGCAGTGGTTGCAACTTTTGACAGCGCATATCCAACCTTTCAGGTTATATGAAACATTCGGTATTTCTTTACAAAGATATATATCTTAAAATTGCCTTGTAATTACTGAACCAACAGCCACTTTCAATTTAGCAAATGATGAAGATCAAGCAATACTTCATATGATGTTTGTATCATTTTCGTGGTTTTTTTTGCGTTGATTTATCACAACGATGCCGTAGCACGTTTCAAGTTATAATAATAAATAAGTAGAAAGTTCGGTTGGCCATGCAGTGTAGTTTCTCTGTCCTTTACTCTGCTGTGTAGCTTACTCATGTTGTGTTTTCCTCGTCCTCATTCTTGCTTTCACTGATAAAGCAAAAGCCTTACATGCCTCCTCAAATGTGAAAATTGACTGAGTGCGTCCTGCACTGGCGGCGTCAATATGTGACGCAAAAAAGTCATCTTCTCCTGCTCAAGACGCATTGATATTGAAAACTGATTTTGCTGTTTTACAGCTTGCGCAAGTTTTGTACAGAATTTGGTGCAACCTCTCTTGCATGGTCTCCCTAGCAAACCTCCATTGCTAGCACTAAAGGCCCTGTTCTATGCAACAGATGTTTGCTTTGATTTTTTCAAGCTGTGAGGAGCTGCAGGTAGCTCCGCCTGTTTGGAATATCACCTCTACATTTTTGATTATCACAGTGCCTATATACAGTCGATCCCACATATAACAACCCCACTTAAAATGAACTTTCGCTTAAAACGAACAGTATCTGCGTGACTGTGAGAATATACATTGTTTAAATGACACAAAATCGCACTTACAACGTACGTGCCTGAGCGCTGCCGACCGGTTACAGCGAACAATGTCGGCGCTCGGCCGACTTCCCGGGAAACCACTTTTGACCACGGATAAGGCATCTGAGAGGTGCCCCATAGATTCTTATTGTTAAAGGCCGACCCTGCTTCCGCCCCTCTAGTTGCTGCTCTCTCCAACCCCTCTTTGTTAAGCACCCTTCAGTTCTTTGTCTTCCCGCTACTCTGAGCACCCCACATCTCGTGATGCGGCCTGTGTTTTCACACTGCCACCCATTTTTCGAAGACCGATGGGCCATATCCCCATTTTTTGATCGCTGGTACTGTCATTGACGTTCTGACCTGGAGTTATCAGACACCAACATCGTCTGTATCCAATCGTCTGCATCTTCTCTTATCGTATCGTTCTAGCACAGGCGTGTAAGCTACACCACCCAATCTCATAATTCGGGATTCTTTTTGTGTTTGGGACCTGTTCAAGCTCACCTCGCACTCAGCTCAGCATGCCCTCCGCACGTGTGCGGAAGCGTAAAAACGGCTGTCAATTTGCACGAAACGAATCATGAAATATTGAAGTCGGTGAGGCCTCGCAAACCCGCCGGCGCAACAAAATGATTCTTTGACCACGGCCGCCGATTCTTTGAACACCGAAGCGCGCACCAATCCAGGTGGTCGTGCTTGGACCTCTGTGTGCGCAGGCCCTCTTTCAATGTTTTCTACGTGCAAGTTATGCGTTTCGCGAACCTTTCAAGCAAGCTGCCCTAAAGTCCCTGAAAATGGGAATCCAGAAGTTTTGTTTTCTGATTATAAACGGGCATAGAGCTGTACCACGCGTTCTGGTATGTGTGTTGCGTGTGCGCGTCTTGCTCGCTTTCAGTGTGGGTGTCTCTGAAAAAGGGACTTAAAGCTGCCTGATCTGCCTTCTTTCCACGTGTTTTGGTTTTCAAGGTCGCCTTCCCGTCACATCCTTCCTTCTCTTCACTTTATTGCAACTCCTTGCCCTTCTCTCGCAAATCGACTCTCCTCCTTTGACACAATTCCTTCGCCCATCACCACCGCTCCGCGACGCTAGCCACGCTGACTTGAATTCAGAAGTTTTGTTTTCTGACTAGTAACGGGCCCAGAGCTGTACCAAGCGTTCTGGCATGTGTGTTGCATGTGCGCGTCTTGCTCTCTCTTGGTGTGCATGAGTGGTCAGGATGGCCGATGGGAGGCCTTGCTTTTTTCTGCCGCTCAACAAAACGTCGAAAGTGTGACTGCTTGGCTTGGGGGTAATCTGCGTGTTAGGCACCGTGTTGCAGAGTGCTTGCTCATAGCTGTCACCTGGCAGCCAATTTGCCACTTCAGGCATCCCGCTTCCGAACAGGACCACTACGGCGGCGATTTGTGGTAGGGTGCCGTCGACTGCATTCTGGCAGAGCGGATGGGACATCTGTTGCGATGGTTTAATTACAGCCGTTGATGATGCCGACAGCGCAAAACCGTGCACAGATTAGGGCATTGTGAATTAAGTATGCGGCAAGAGCGATTTGAAGGAACCTGATTGCGAGAACGACAAAACTTTGGAGCCAATGCCTCCTGCAGCTCATGCCACGGGTCTCGGGGAAGAGCACGCTGCCGTTTGAAACTCTAAATCGCCATTTTCGCTTCTGCTCTTCGAAACAAATGCATCACGGACTTTTTTGGGCAAAAATATTTGTGTTTTCATTCGCAACTTTTTTTAAAAGCTGTGTTTTATTTACTACGAACTTCAGGATACAGCGAAGGGATGCAGCGTCAGGCTCAGGTTCGTTATATGCGGGTTCAATTGTTAACGAAAATAATGAGTGTTTTACTCATCGGACTTCTGTATTTTCTACTAGTATGGAGCGAGGAAGAAGCGGCTGGTATGCTCAACTTCAAATAATGCTTAATATTTTATTGCAGCTAAGTTAAAAAATCTCATGCACACTGTCAATGCAGCCACAGTATCCAACTCAGCTGATGTTTTTCCTTGATTCATGCTAGGCGGGAGAACTCTGCATCTTTTTGCACTAGACAAATACGCCGTGAGCCCATGGAAAATTCTCGGCACAACGTCGGCAAAAGTTTCTGAACATTGCAGTGACTTCACAGCACCACCTCCGACGAGCCACTGCCCCATGCGAGCGATATCACTCTCATTGAAGGGCTTTTCCCACACGCGCACATTAGGGGAGACAAATGTGGAACCACCAGTTTCTTGTCACGGCATTGCGCACTTTCACTTGTCCCGTCGTTCACTGTCTGTAGGTGGCAAGAATTTGGAGACTGTTCTATCGTTTGTTTTATAACGGGATTGACAGCCATGTGCACAGCAGGTGTATGGCATCCTTCCTGATCTTCAGGCACAACACATTAGGCACAGTAGTAATCATATGGGGAACACTGCGAGATGACACGTCATGATATTATGCATTGTTCCCATAGTGGCACCAACAGACAGCTTCCCTCTGGTCTGTGCAATGCCCCGCACGGTAATGCAGTGCTGCCCTAAGGCCTACGCTCACACCGCACAAGGCTGCCATAGAGTTATGGTGAAACTTCACGACTAGTGAAAGTATTTAAGGACTCTGGTACTGCGTTTGAAAAAGGTTTTAGCAGGTTACAGAGATACGGAATGCAAATAAGGTATCCGGGACCACGCTACCGCTTGTCATTTTTTGCTTGTTGCCTTCACGACTCCTAACTCCAGTTAAAAGCACCGAAGCAACGCACAGGGCTTTTAAAAATTCATTGTGCGAGGGGTCACACCTTGACACCTGTCAATGCACCTGTCTATCAAAATAGGTACTTTAATAGAATACTACTCGAGCGCTCGTACAGCCACCTTCTTTTTGTGTATTTCGTTTTTTTTGTGCTCAACCCTATTCCAGGATGCACAGCGAGCTGGAGAGGAGCAACACTACCACAGGCCCGTGCCTTATTTCCATACCGTATTTGCAAACGTGCAGTGGCATAGCCATGGTGTAGCAAACCATGGCCATTCTCCTCTCGAATTCATTTTCCCATTATACAAATAGAAAAATGAGCAATCTCTCTATGCAACTGGTCATGTGCTTTAACTCCCTAATCTATGCATCTTCAGTACTGGTCGGGCTGTTTTGTAGGCGGAGGCTTCGTGTTCGAAGTGACACTTGCAAGTCATCGTATACATGGTGCTGCAGACACGGACAGTGTGTGCCCATAAATGACATACAGTGGACTCTCAATAAAGGAAACTCGCTTAAACGAAAATGCCTCATTAACAGAACTAAACGGGCTCATGTGGCTGGATTTTTATGTATTGCGCAGTAAAATTCATCGGTTATTCGAAACAGTGCTTATTAGTCACCTACGGTTAAATGCCACAAATTCTAAACAAAGCATAGAACTGTTCAGGCCAAAGGTAGTCTGACAACCATGGCAAAACTTCGAAACAAGCTAATCCAGTAGCCATTTTTACTTGTGCTGGCTGTGGGAGCCGAGTTGGTGAGTCAGTTGTGTGTTAGGCCTATTTGTACGGCTAAGTTCGCTGAATCACGGTGTTATTTCAGCCAGGTGGAAAGGAAGCAGCCACACCATGCTCTGTCGCTTAGGAAAACGCAGTAAATATCAGATCACTTTGCTGGTGGGTGCAAACATGACAGTAGATGAGAAATTGAAAATGTTGGTATTACAAAAATCAAGGCAACAACAATGTTTCGAAGGCGTTAGACACTTCTTGTTGCGTACCATGCGAACGGAAGAGGGTGGATGACCATGGCCATTTTCGAAAACTGGCTATGGGAGAAAGATGCAAGATTTACGAGGCAAGGCAGGAAGGTTGTCTTCATCGTGGATGATTACCCAGCCCACGGTCATGTTGAAAGACTCCAAGCCATCACTCTGGAGTTCTTGCCAGCCAATGCAACAGCAGTGATCCAGCCGATGGATCAACGGGTTATTCAGAACATTAAAGTTCATTACCGCAGACAATTGCTACATCAAATGCTGCGCACAGCAGGCAGCGGGAAATGCTACAGAATAGATTTATTGGCAGCCATCTACATTTTGGCTCGTGCCTGGGAGCAAGTGAAGGCAACAACAATAAACTGATGCTTTCATCATGCTGGCTTTCAAGTGCAAAAAGCAGTATCTGATTAAGAAGAAAGCCCTGCTGATGTCGACATTGAGGCAATATTTATTGAGGTCGTGTTCTCTACCTCTTTTACACTGCAGGACTACAAATCAGTTGATGAAAATGTTCATACCTGTCATGAGGAGACTGCCAAGAAAATGATTGCTGAAGTGCAAGATGAGGATCAACCTTCCAGCGATTAATGTGATGACAATATTGCCAGTGCAGATGTGCCACCAGACCGATCAGCTAAAGAGGCTGTTGAACTTTTGCAGCGCTATTTTGAGCATGAGGCTCGTCCAGAATTTCTAGCTAGTTTATCAGGCATAGGCGCGTACCTTGTGATAAAACAACTCGAGCTTCCCAAACAAACCACCCTTCACTCCTTTTTTCTCCTACTCATCCTCATGAGTGAGGTGAGGTTTGTGTAATTTGAATAAAGGTTCTGATTTGCTAAATAAGTGTACTTTGCTTAAATGAAAGTTCTGATAAATGGAACAGTTTTATGGATCTCCTTTGAGTTCTGTTTAAGAGGATATGTGTGCCTGTTAATCCAATAGCAGGCTGCGCACGCAAGGCTTTTGTGGACACCTATCTAAAATTGTCTTTCAACGAGTGGAGACCGCTTTCCGCGTCTTTTTACAGGCTCCCTTAATATAAGTGATACAGTCACTTATCAAGGGTAGTTTGCTAATTGCACATTTTGTCTGCACTGAAGAAGGTACAATATGCCACTTTGAAATGCAGTTTTCTGTAAGCCCTAATAACATTAGCAGTGATATATCAGATGCCCAGCTTTCATCTTCTCAGGCAGACATCAAAAAAAATTAGTACGTGTGAAATTAGCAGTTGCAACGGGCAGTAGAAAGGGCTATGAAGGAGATTGAAATGCGGCTGGAAGTTCGGAAAATGGATTCGAAATTAGCGGATTTACTGGAAGCTAAAAATGGCCAGCTCAGTCGGTGGCGTACGCAGATGCATAATAGGAGGCCTAGGGCGAGGATATCCTTGCTCCTTAAAGAAATATAGACTTTCGCCAAAGTGCTTGGCCAGCAACAATGGATGCAGAAGTGTAGTGAGACTGACAGCTGAAGGCGCAGAAGTGGCAGGTGGGGCCTGCTCAAGAGTCTTTTTAATGACAAGGTGTTGAAGGGGGCAGCTTGCCCGGCAACGAATCAGATCATTATGAAGCAGTTGCATATGGGAATGACTTGGAGGAGATGGCTCATGATCTTGCTACCCAGTACCTGCCTCTTGGAAAGGAAAATTTGACTGGAGATCACGAGTTAAGCAATTAAGGGGGTGCGTACAGGCTGGAGCTTGATGCTCCTTTTACACTGTCAGAAATTAGGCATGTTCTTTTTAACCGTATGGTAGATCTGCTGCTGCTTTGGACGGGATCACAAATAGGCTTCTATGTAAGCTTGATGATAAGGTGATTGAAATTCTTACAAAAGAAATAAAGACTTGTGGGCTACTGGGGCAGGTGCCGAATGAGGGGCGTACTGCCTCTGTGGTCCTCATCCCTAAGCTAGGTAAACTTCCACTTGTAGGCAACCTGCATCCGATTTCACTCACGTCGTGTCTGGGTAAGGTTGCAAAACATGTGGTTCATAATTGGGTCACGGAGTACATAGAGCAACATGAACTCTTTAGACACAATCTGGTCGGGTTCCGGCAAGTGTTGTTTACACAGGATGCCCTTCTCCTCATTCAGCAGGCCATTCTGGATAATCATAGGTGTGATGTCAAGCGGATCTCTGTGGAGATCATGGCATTGGAAGAACGGTTTGTAGCGAAACTCGGTGTAGCGTCAGTGTTACCCGCGCGCTGTCTCTATTCTCGAACGCGATCAGCATTCTTGACTTGCACCTCGTCGGTGTCGTGTGTCTTCCACTGCCGACGCTTGCTTTCGGCTTTCCTGGCTCACACCTTTTCGGTGTTTCAGGCATGATGTCACCATTTGCGAACATGATCAGCTTCGCTATCCCGTAACGCCGGCTACGGCTAGAAAAGATACGCGTTCACTAGCGGGAGGCATGCCCTGGCGGCACCCCGTCCGGTGGCAAGATCTCGCGGTAAGCACTGGTGTGCCTTCCACATTGCCGGCACTGCAGGACCACGACTGGGCTAGACGATGGCACGCGCAGTGCGCCGATCCGCGGCTTTTTCTCGCCGACAGATGGAGAGAGGAGGCACGGGTGAGAAGATGATGTTGACGTGAGGAGTGAGCTCGTGCGTTGCGAGCAGTGGAGAAGGTGGAGCGAGGGAGCTGACATGCCGCGAGCAGCGACAGGCTAGAAAGAGAGTGACGTCTTGCGCACACTGAGAAAGAAGGCGTGGCCTACTTGGCACCACTCTGGTGTGTAGGGACAACGTTACACAATCTAGTCAAAGAATTGCTTCGCATCGAATAATGTTTTTCCTTGTGCCATTCTGCTACTCTCCTGCCCCATCCTGCTTTGGAGTCTTCGGGGGTATGATCACTTTAAATATGCTATATGTTCACCGTACATACCGTGCACGAAGCCACGTTCACTCGCTCTATTCTATTATTGCTACGCAGAACCTCGCCACAGATACAAACTGATCCCAAAAACAGCAACCACAAACGAGGGTAAAAAAGTACGTGGTGGCGGCCCTGGCAGCACACGCCGTGGATATTGTATAATCAGAGTTCTTTACCTTCCTTACTGGGGATGTTCAATTGAATAAATTTCTCGCATACATGCTGGAAATGTCCTACTAAATGTGCACCTCGTGCTATATCGTGTAGTTTTGATGAATTGGTTTTGTTTACAAGAGTTGAAGGATGGTCATTCGTGGAGCGCACTGTGGCCTTGCCAAACTCATCTTTCTCTCCTTCTCCTGTCTGGCTTTCGCATGTCGGTTACAATATTTATTGAGCATGCTGAAGTTTTTTCCACGCTGTCATATTTTTTTCCACTTTTGCGCGAGTGGACGCACGCTGCACCTTGATTATCGATGCAAATGTTATTAGGGGTTACACAAAACCGCATCTAAAGGCAACATATTGTGCCTTAAGCAGTGCAGACACAATCTACAATTTGCGTACGGTCATCCTTAATAATTTATTGTAATATACACATAATGTGGACTTGTACAAAAATGCTCATAAAAGTGTCAACTTGTTATTACTGTTTCATTTAACTGTCTGTGACAACCCTGTGTATGCAGGCTGCCAATGAACGTTGTCGACATGCGCAGATCCATAAATAAGGCCACATACAATCATCACTTCCGGCACGGAACCAAAGAATCATCTCCTTGGGTGCAACCCACAGAAGAAGGAAACAGCTTCAAAGATGCACACATTTTCTTGAGCGCAAAAATACCGTACACGACACGCACTCATGCGATGGCGAAGCAAAGAGGAAATGCCGTCTTCACTGTCGCACCTCGGCAGGGACACGATGGCGAGTCCCGGCGGCCGCCTGCCCCGCTAGTGCAGTGAGAAGGGGCTGGGGACTGTGGTACCGATGAAGCGCTCGCGCCCTGTTGCATATTCACGTATTGATAGATGTTCTGATGGTTGATGATAGTGGTGGCTCTCACTGAAGTACAGAAGCTGTCAAAAGCGTCTGCATTTGGCACGCGTGCGTTGTAGCCTTTGAAAGCACGTAACTGCGTGTTTCAACTGCTTGTAACGCATTACTGAGATTCAAATGGTGTCTCAACGCCTGCTACGCGTCATCGTGCAAAAATTGAATGTACAGGCTCGTCGAGATTGCACCGAGTCACTCCCTGTTTGAGGCGTGTGCTGATCCTCAAAGAATGCCACTATCGTATTTCGCCTAGGTGCACCTAGGTTCTCCCTTCTTGATGGGCATATTGCAAGCAGCACATTGAGCCGTGATACAATAATGGAATATGAATGCACAACAAAGAGGGAAGTAACAATGCAGTGACAAAAACCTACAATGCTTATATATGTCGGTTTTTCCTGCGATATCTTGAGCATTGATGCTTATATATGAGCTTAAAGGCGCTCGATCATTTCATTAGTGGTCTGAGTACATGTAACGCAACCTCAATGTTTATATTAGGAGCGGCTGAATGCCATCGGGCCAGTTTCGCACTGTTTCTAAGTGCCAAAGGGCTGTCTTGTTTTAACAACAGGCGTCACAGTTCCGGTGCCCCAATTATACTACCTGTGAAGGCTTAAAATACTAAGTAGCTGAGCTGAAGGCACGCATTCATTTTCCAGGAACGAACTTTATCCCTCCGGCCTCATTTAAAGCATGTTAAAAAGTGCAGATGTAAATATAGCCCACACTTTTTCGTCTTTTTGGCGCACTTGATGGCACCAGAACGGTGATTCACATGACATCATTAGCGTACAAGCTCTCGATTGCTGCATTTACTAGAACAATGTCAGTTTTGAATGGTCCCCCACCCGGTTTTACTATTCAGTCCCTCATAAGTTTTTCTTGGTCTTGCATGATTATTAAGAGCGATCATTTGTCCGTTTTTGACAGCACAAGCCCAGAAAACATTTTGTAAACGACAAGTGCAAAATTCTGATAAACTGAAGGCTTAGTGATGACAAGGCACGCTTGCTTTACAAAGAAATAGGTGGCCAGGAGACATCACCTGCAAGAAGAATAGCGAAGGCGGGAATGGAACAAATAGAAGCGCGGTGGAACATTTTATTCTTCCAACAGAGAAACTCTACTGCGGAGACGATGCAGCTACCCTGCAAAAAGGTGTGCATACTTCTACGGTTTCTTTTTTTACTGGTTACTATATAAACACTTTGGAAGGTTTTTTTTGTTGCCATCATTTTCTGTATGAAGTCCATGTTGTGCAGCGCTAGTGGCGACTAGCCGGCAGGATGAATAGAAGATGAGTGCTAATGGCTCTCAGCGCGAAGCGCTTAGAACGCTCAGGTGCTTTTGGCCGGCTGGATGCCACGGCCACCACACTGATTTGGTGTCTCGCATCCTTTCTCAGCTATACGTTTTCATCCTCTCATTAAACTTGCGATATGGCACGTATGCATCACTCACCGTCTCGTAGCTACATCCAAACCGATACCATCACTCCGCGCATCGTATGTTCTACCCGCAAGTAAACATTTGTGATTGATGAAGGGCACATGGGGTAACATCATCTCACATGCCAGACATGCCATCACTTGATTTTCAAGTAGAAAGCAGGTGTCTCGCCTGTATTTTCCGGAGCAAAAAAGCATGAAGGAATGCTAGAAGATCGGGAGGGGAAGACTGCGTGGTTGGCGCGGCAACTATGAACATTTAGGACACTGTTGCGGGTGTTCGCGAGTGTGCACAAGCATAAGTGGGTGTAGGGATCCCTTCAGGGCTGGGGGAAAGATTCATCACAGTGTCTTTCTCTTATTAGGTCAATGTAAGGCGCAGACTTGGAGACCCCCCACCCTTTGAGGTGGCAGGGGCTTGGCCACCTCCCTCCTGCCTCACGCATGCATGTGGGCGTGAGCACCATCTGTATACATCAGCGAATTGCTCGTATAACATTATTCCCATTGTGACCTTCGTTAAGTGCTGTGTCACGGCTGATGTGAGAAACCGCATGAGAGCAACCTTTCCTGGGAGCGACCATATTTCCATGCACCAGCATTTTGTAGTTTTGGAAGATCATATCAAAGGGAGGTAGCTGCTAGCCTTACTTCGTGTAAAATTACAACATGTTGCTATCGTATTCACACTGTTTTGCGATTTCGGCAGAGCATATTTTCTTTTTTTTTTTAAATTGAGGGGACAAATTGCTTTACCCCACCAGTTGAACTCACCTCTTGAACGCATGAACAGAAAGGGAGTGAGTAGCAATGGGTATAAGCAGGTGTGAGTATGAACGTGAATGAGGGACTATGAGTGTAAAATGGCGTGAGTGTGTGTGGACGTGATAGACTACGTATGAGTCTGAATGGATGAATTAGAGCATAAATACTGAGACTATGTGGAGGTGAAAGTGCGAACCAGAGCTAGCAGCTATGTTAGTGCACGTGAGTATAAACGTGGGTGACTATTGATGAACCCGAGTAAATGTGACGTGGGAGAGAACACTTATGTGTGTGAGTGGGTGTGAGTATAAACTGAAACGAGTACCCATGGGCATTAGTAGGCAAGGGTGAATCTGGGTGTGTATTTATAAGCCTTAGTGTACGTGAGTATGCACGCGAGTAGCAATGGGCATGAGGTGTGAGTATGCAAGTGAGGGCCTATAATAATTCTTGGGCTTAACGTGCCACCAAATGATTTTGAGAGAAGCCGTAGTAGAAGGCTCTGGAAATTTAGACAATCTGGCGTTCTTTACCGTGCACCTAAATCTAAGCACACGGGTGTCAAGAATTTTGATTTTCATCAAAAATGCAGCCGCCACAGCCGGAGTGAGTCTCTATAAGTGTGAGTAGGTATGAGTATAACATGAGTGAGAGCCTACGAGTATGAGTATACGTGAGTATGAATGTGAGCGTGTGGTTATGAGTTTTAGTAATCGTGAGTGTCAACATGAGTGAGCACTCGATAAAAATAGTAGGTGTGAGTATGAATGTTAGATAATACTCATGAGTAAGAGTAGATATCTGTGATTCTTAAAGGGCCACTCACCAGGTTTGGCAATTTTGAGCTGACAAGTGCAATGAGTAGACGAGGCAATCATGATCACGTCTGCCAAAATTTGCAATGCTACGTGCCGCGAAAATGGGTCAAATTTCAAGATGAACGCTGCTTCCCCTCCCCTCTGTCGGTGCACGCCTAGAGAATGAGGGCATGACGTGGGCGTAGGATTTGCCCTACGTACACGGCAATGCAATGACATTGGCCCTCTTCGTAGACGGCTCTGCTCTGACATTGTCAACAGTATACCACGTGACATGCCAAAAGTTATTCAACACAACATGCGTAGTTAATGTATTTGTTGCTTTATGAGATTAATAAAACTTGTAATAAATAATGAGATGCAATAAAAATTGTGCGCGTTTTTTTTTTCATTTTTTCCCGTGAAATGCTACGAGATGCGGGGCTAATGTGCCAGCGCTTGGCATGCGTTCGTGTCCCCGCAGTGAGCGCAATAACCAGACGACCACCGTGGAAGGGTCCTGCACGTTCGCACACTCATTGTGCTCATCTACTTTACTACGTCTAAGCCAGCATTTCCAAACCATCCTGCAGAAACAGGCAGAAGACCACAAAATAACGCTGGTCAACAAAGCAACACTGCTCGCATGCTCGGGGGTTGGACTTGTTTGGGCATGTCATGCGCACGTCACCTCATGGTCTGATGCTGAAGAGGGTGGGGAAGAGATTTGGCTTACGAAGGCTACGCAGAGGAGCGGCAAGGGTTTCGAGCTCGCTTCCTCTCATCCTTGTTTCGCGCCATTTCAAAAAACCTGTTTTCTCCGCTCGTGATGAACAGATTCGTAAAATTTTTGTAGCAAAATGTTTCTCATCGCACACCCAACAACTTTCACTGTCTAACTAAAATTTGGTATGGGGCCTGGTGAGTGGCCTTTTAAAGACCAGTGATTATGTTACCTTTGCACTACTTGCCTTTTCTAATGATATTTCTGCTTGAATTTGACTATGATGTATTGAACACCCATTAGTTTTCTGATACACACTGCTGTCTTCTTGTCCCTTAGCGTTACACCTATAATTTTTCTTTCCATTTATCACTGCGTTGTCCTCAACTCAAGTTGGACCCTCTTTTAATCTTCCAGGTTTCTGCTCCGTGGGTATATAGGTATAGGTAAAATGTAACTGTTATATGCCTTCCTCTTGAGGGATAGTAGCAATCTACAATTCATGAAAGTGCTCCACCCCGCCTTATTCTTCCAGTTACTTCAATCTCAAGGGTCGGCTCTTCTGTTACTACCTGTCCCAAGTAGACCTACTATTTTGCAACTACAAGTGCACTGTTACCTATCTCAAAGCACTGTTCTCTTCCGAGGTTGTTGTACTATACTTTAGTTTTCTGCAGGTTAATTTTGCACATTTCGAAAAAACACAAGTGGGTGAAAGGGAGACAGAATGTTAGGGGGGCAGATGAGATTATGAAGTTTACGGGTATAAAGTGGCAACCACTAACACAGGGCCGAGTTGACTGTCGGAACAGCGGACAGGCCTTTCTCCTTCAGTGGGCGTAGTCAGGCTGCTGCTGATGATGATGATGAGTAGAGGCGAGTAGGAAAGTTAGTGAGTGCGTATCAGTCTGGGAAGGCATCAGTATGAAAATAAATGAGTTACGTGTATGGGTAATCCTGAGTGTGATCGTGAGTGAGTGCCTAGGAATTTCTGGCAGTGTGTAGGTGTGTTTATGAGTGTGAGTATGAGTGTGAGTGAATACTTATGAGTGTGACTGGGTATGAGTGGGAACATGAGTGAGTAATTATGAGTGTGAGTAGTCGTGAGTATTGTGGGGATCTGAGGCGCGCCTGCGACCATTTCGCAGGCATTCCGCCACACGGCCACACCCTTTTGCTTTCCTGCTCTGTCAACACCACGTGGTGATAGATAGCGCCACGTGCGGGCACGGCACGCGGTACGCGCGTGCCGAGGGAGCGCCCTCTTTTCCGTGGACGGCGCCGGGTAAGCACGTGTTTTCCTTCGTCCGCGTCCCCTTTGGGAATCGCCGGACTGTAACCTGCCCGGGGTGGCCTTGGGCACCTCGGCAGGCGTGTTTACTCGAGTGCTAGCTTCGGTAGCATACGCCAAGCCCAGAGCGGTGCCTAGTGCTTGAAGTGGTCGTACCACAACGAGCCGCACTTGCCGTAGGCCTACGCGTACGAGGTTTGCCCTAACACTCGCGACCAGGCCCAGTGGCCATCGTGAGAGTGCCCAGCATAGCCGCGAGGGACCTTTTCCCGACCGGCGTGTCAAAGCTCGCCATTGCCAGCTGCGACGTGCTCGCGGTTTTCCCCTTATTGTGAACATCCGCGTGCGGGTGCCTTTGCTACCCGCGTCCCGGGAGCGGACGTTGTACTGTTGTTCGGCTGGCCGCCAGAGGCAATAAAGTGTTGTGTACTTTTGCATTAGAACACTGTCTATTTGCCGCGCCGCGCTAAACGCCTTATTAGTTGAGCGCGCGCGGAGCGGTGCGCTACACGCGAGTAAACGGAGTAGCGGCCCTGTGGTTCGCTAAGCGTGAACCCGCGGTGATCGTCCACTGCAGTCAGTAGTCGGTCACCATACTGGCGCCCAACGCGGTATCAAAGGCTCATTAAGCCTTTGATTAGTCTTAGACGAGTCGGCCCGCCTTTGCGAATCAGGCTCGCCGCGTTTGCCCGCGTTATGTCTGCTCCGCGTGAGTTCTGTCCGCTGACGCTTTTAGCAGATACCGCATTGCTCGAGAACAGGGCCAGTGCCCCCCTTGAGCATCACAATCGCGCACCCTCACTTGTCACAAGCCCCAGTCGGGAGGACACGAGGCGCTACGTATCAGCTCCCACTGGAGAGGTAGCGTGTTTTGGGTCCGGGGCCATAGCCCAACCCGAACAGTGCACAAGGGCAAATTGGACTACTACTGCTCCCTTTGGAATGCATGGCAGTTCCATGTCACAGCGCTCCGAAACGGCTCTCAGTGGAGCTTCCGGGGCGCAGATCGGCACCGCGACCTCAGCCGTTGCCGATTTTTGCCCGCTGGCTGCTACGCAACCTAGCAGCCAAGCTCATTTCGAGCACGCGCCTGCACCGCTAGCCGCAAGCGACCTAGCATTTTCACGTGAAGCTGTTCCAAGAGTCAGCTGTGAAAAACAGGCGCTCCCCAAAGTCGCGACGGCCGGTATCCATTTTGAAACCGCGCCGCTTATCGAGCTCAGAGACAGTTCCCCATCGCTCGCTCGCGCCGCTAATGCACCGACAGCTTCCCTTGAAGCGGGCGCACAGACGCTGCTGCAAAATGCCGCCCAAATGATTCAGGCACTCACGGGGGCAGTCCAAACGTTTTCGGCCGTTCCGAAACGCCCTCATCCCGCTGTCATGTTGGCCGTTCCGACCTACAGCGGGTATGGTGATCTGCAAAGTGCAAGAGATTACCTGGACTCCCTCACACGTTATCAGAGAGCCATGGGTCTAGACGACCAGGAAGTGCTCGGACGCGTCGTCCCGGCTGCACTGACTGACACGGCGGCCAGGTGGCATCGGCTTTCCGGCCACCGAGCAGCAACCCTCGATGAGTTCCGCGCGGCCTTCCTGCGCGAATTCTTACCCGCTGACCACGAGAGTAGGATGCGGCGCGAGCTCGAGCTCCGCACACAAGCTCCTGATGAGTCGCTTCAAGAGTACGTACGCGCGATGGAAGACCTTTTTTCTGTCGCTGAGCCCAGAGCCTCGAACGAGGAGTGCGTCGAACGGGTGACTAGGCAGGCACACCCGACTCTTTTGGCATACCTGCGCGGCAGTCGCTTCCGTGATTTGGGGCAATTGGCCGTCGAGGCAAAGCGCATTCAAGGCGACATTCTCGCCGCGCGTTCCTATCGCCCGCCACCGCCAGCCAGCGAGGCCCTCGAACCGTGCTGTGCGTGGGAAGGGGCCATGACCTTTCCTCAGCGGCAACAGCCCGCCGGAGCTGCCTTTGCGGCTACCGCTACAGGTGGGCGCGCGTGGGAGATAAGCGATCGAGCTTTAGATCCCCACACGTACGGGAGGCGGGCAGCCGGTGCTGCATCGCAACTCGACGCGCGCGAGCAGGGACGAAATACGACCTAGCGCATCACCGGTGGTAACGGTCGTCAGAGCGGTTTCTTTGATCACGCGGTGAACCCACCCCGGCAGCTCGAAGCTGCTCTGTCGCGGGAAAGGGACCGCGATGGAGTGCGCTGCTTCCGCTGCTGTCAACGAGGGCACATAGCGAGGGAGTGCTCTGCGTTTGTGCCTCCTGTGAGGCAGGGAAACAGGAGCGCGGGCCGTTCGTGAAGGCACGAGCGGCCGGACCCTTGCTTCTCCCCTCTGTGTATCGGGCAAGCAGTCTTTCTGTTGCGCACGCGCCGTTTTTTTCGGTCACCATTGTCGGTCGCAAATTCTCGGCGTTGCTGGACACGGGTGCAAGCGCTTCGTTGTTTGGCGAACAGGTGTTGTCCCACTTGCAGAAGCGTTCGGTGCGCTTGCGGGACAGCCGAACGACATTCACCCTCGCGAAAGGCGTGGCCCAGTCGGCGGGCGCCGCGAGGTTGACTGTCAGATAGGGAGGCCGATTGAGACGCGCGCGTTTCTTTCATCTTCCAGGGCTCAGTGTTCCTGTGATTCTCGGTCGGGACTTTCTTCTAAGAACCGGTATCGTAGTGGACATTGCGAATGGAGGCTATCGCGACGGACCTTTTTCCGAGCTAAAGCCGTTCATCAGCCCACCGGCGCTTTCTGTGGCCTGTGCAGTTGAAGCGTCGAAACCGTGTGACGTGCAAACTTCGGGGGCAGGCCCCTGTGCCGTGCACTCGTCGGCTCAAAATCCCCATCGGGATCGAGCGGCACGACACGAAGAGGCTCCGCATCCTTTGATCGCCTGTGCGACTCAATTGAATGATACACAGAAGGCTCGTTTATCGGCACTGTTGCACGAATACGATGAGCTCTTCACCGATCAACCCGGCTGTACCGATTTGGTGAGCCATTCGATCGAAACTGGCGACGCGCTTCCTTTGAAGTGTAACCCCAGGCCCGTCAGCCAGGCCAAGAGGCAGGTAATTGACGGCTTGCTGGACGAGATGCTCTCATCTGGCATTGTTCGCCGTTCGTTCAGTGCCTGGGCGTCTCCAATTGTGTTGGTGCCTAAGAAAGATGGCAGTCATCGCCTGTGCGTAGACTACCGCCGTCTGAACGGAGTGACTCGTAAGGATGCCTATCCGCTCCCCACGACGAGCTCCATCGTAGGAAACCTCGGCACTGTGCGGTATTTTACCACATTAGATGCCTCCAAAGGTTACCTACAGGTCCGGATGAATGAGCGTGACCGGTGCAAGACCGCGTTCACGTCCCACAGAGGGTTATTTGAGTTCACTCGTATGCCCTTTGGTCTTAGCAATGCTCCTGCGTCCTTGGGGAAGCAAAGTGGTCTTACTGCATGTGCTACCTCGACGACATCGTGATTTATTCACGAACCTTCGAAGAGTACTTGGCCCACATTGCCGATGTGCTCGAGAGGGTGAGAGCCGCCGGGATGACGTTAAATCCCGCAAAGGCCCAACTAGCGCAAACCTGAGTTCAGTTACTTGGCTTCACGCTGGGCGAAGGCTTCATTGAGCCAGATCGGGAGAAACTTCGAGCAATCCTCGATTTCCCCGTGCCCAAGGACGTACGCGGCCTGCGCCGCTTTCTCGAAGTGGCCAGTTTTTACCGGTCGTTCATTCCATCCTGTGCCCGAGTGCAGGCACCCTTGACCAAGCTCTTGGGTAAGTCAGCTGAGTGGCGATGGGGACCTGAGCAGCAAGAGGCGTTTTGCCATCTGTCTAGCGCCATTGCGGAGACAGCGCAGCTCAAGCTCCCCGACCTGACCAGACCGTTTGTTGTCCAGACTGACGCAAGCGGTCTGGGATTAGGAGCAGTTCTCCTACAGGAATACGATGGTGTGTTGCAGCCGCTGGCCTTTGCCAGCCGCTCGTTGATACCTGCGGAAAGGAATTATTCCGTGACCGAGAGGGAGTGTCTCGCCATCGTGTTTGCACTGCGGAAGTTTGATGTCTACCTTGATGGGACGAAATTTGTGGTGCAAACAGATCACAGCGCGCTTAGCTGGCTGATGCGGCTCCGTGAGCCTGCAGGCAGGCTAGCGCGCTGGGCTCTCCTAATACAGCATTATGACTTTTCAGTGCAGTATCGGAAAGGGAGCACTAACGTCGTAGCTGACGCGCTATCTCGTGCCCCAGTGTCGACCAGGAGCCTGGATCCCGGTGCGACAACCGCTAGCGGTGCCTTTGCGCGAGCAAGCAGCGCGGGCGAAACGGCGGCGGAGGCGCCGAGTGGAGAAAAGGGTGAGTGCGGCAATGAGCGAACCCTTTCCACGGGCCAGGCAAGCAGCGCGCCGCGAAGCGGGCGAGAGGGGGAGCGAAAAGGAAGCGAACCCATAACGCCAATGCGAGCGGAGGTGATGGCTGCAGTCCTGAGTGGGAACGATACCAAGCTCCCCTTTGGGAGAATGGGAATCGCTTTCAGCAGACAAGAGTTACTGAAGGCCCAGCAAGATGATCCGTTTTGTCGCGAGTTGAGCGACGGTCTCAGGGAGACGGAGCGCCGAGACGCTGCTGGTAGTGCGGCGGGCGCAGGGGGACGGGAACCGGCGTGTGTCGCTGGGTCCCCCGCGGATATATACTTGCTGGACCATGATGGACTCCTGCTGAAATACATAGCCACCGATGAGGAGTCAGTGGACCCGTTTAAGGTGGTTGTGCCCAAAAGTCTGAGAGGCGCACTGTTGCGAGCCTCTCACGACGAGCCCATTGCCGGTCACCTGAGTGGCTCTAAAGTTTTTGCGAAACTGAGCAAGGTTGTGACTTAGCTTGGCATGGAGCGTGACATTTTTCGCTATTGCCGTTCCTGCCACGTCTGTCAAACGGTGAAACCAAGGGGTGGCAAGCCGCCCGGCTTGATGAAACCGATTGTCAGTGAGCGTCTGTGGCAAGTAGCCACCTGCGATCTAATGGGGCCGTTCCCCAGGAGTAAGCAGGGGTTCATACATCTGATGGTAGTCGTTGATCATTTTTCCAAATGGGTGGAGCTGTTTTCGCTGCGGAAAGTGACAGCGCGAGCGGTGCTAGAGAGGCCACAGGAAGTGTTTTGTCGGTTCGGCTTTCCGAAAAGATTGATCACGAACAATGCGTTGTATTTCACCGTTCGGGTGTTTGGTGATACGTGCTGTTCCCTAGGAATAGATCACTGCACCACTTCGCCCTACCATCCCCAGTCCAATTTGACGGAGCGAACCAATCGTACGCTCAAACCGATGTTGGCAGCTTTTGCCGAAAGTCAAAGGGACTGGGCAGACCATTTGAGTGAACTCGCGTTTGCAATCCGAACCTCCGAGAGTCGCTCTACTGGTTTCTCTCCCGCCTTCCTTAATTTTGGAAGGGAGTTGGCAAATCCGGTGAATAGTGTCATGCAATGCCAGCTCGGAGACGAGGAAGAACCGGCAGACTGTTCTGCTTACGCTTCCACACTTCGGGACAGGCTTTGTCGAGCTCTCAGTAGAGCGAGGCAAAGTTTGGCATCGGCCAGGGCCGAGCAAAAGGCCCAGTACGACCGAAAACGTCGCCACCTTTCATTTAAGGTGGGTGACCTCGTCCTGAAGCGTAACCACGCTCTTAGCGACGCGAGCAAGGGTTTCTCAACTTCGCTCGCTCCAAAGAGGCTTGGTCCGTACCGAGTGGAAAAAGCTTGGACTCCACTCGCGTACTTGCTGAAAGACCCCCTTTCGGGAAAACTCAGCCGTGTCTAAGGATGTCTTAGCGCGTTGATCACGATTGGTGTTGCATTAATTCGGCTGACAATATTGTCGTTCTAATTTAGTTAAGTAAATGTGTGTATCGTTTGTTTTATTCCGATCGTGTCTTCTGTGTCTTTTTACTCCAAGAGTGTGGAGTGGCGCTCGGTCGCCATTTCGAGACCCCACACTGGCTGCCCAATGTGGAGCTCTTGGAGCATCGAATGACAGTTCTGGCAGGCTCGGTACGAGCTTTTGTTAGAGCCGAGGGGGAGTAGGCCTAGGGGGACTTCTCATTGCTAGCGTCGGCGGTATGCTTCGTTGAGAGTGAGGGGATCAGTTGTTGAGACGTGTTTGAACTTGTCGGCAGGTTGAGTTTTTATTTTTTTTTCTGCTCGCTAGTGTTTTTTGTTGTCGTTGATTTGCAAGAACGTTGTTGAGGTAGAATAAAAGCCATGTGGTCTGCATCCTGAGGTGACCAAAGCTTAGAGCAAGTGGATTGTAGGCCAGGCCCGAAGTGAGTGAGTACAGAACCTCGTGGGTGGTTTGATTTTCTGTAAATAGCTTCTTCTATCTCTTCGGACTCTGGGAGTAGGGCGTCGTTGCTGTGTGGTGTTGCGGCTCGACGCCGGGGTGTCGCAACATCGTTGGGGACAGTGGACGCTGATCGCTCGGTAATGCTGGATTCACACGACAGACCAAATCGCGATTCGATCCCGGGGATTGTGTGCTACGTCATCATATGTCTCGCATTCCTGCTCTCCTCTCCTCCTTCGGTCCACGGGGAGCGATTCATGAAACGGCGGAGACCCAAATCGCAGTTGGAATCACTTGGGATTTTTGGCGAAACAAAGCTCCTGGTTGCGAAACACTTTCGGCTGGCAACCACCGTTCTCTTCAATCCAGTCCATGTCGCTTTTGCTGTGAAAAGTGCGCAATACGAAGGCAAGGCTACTTTAATCTGAACGGTGCGCGCAGTCCGCGGCTATCGCTAAAAATAGATGAGCTCATAAACAGCGTCGCAGGGCCAACGTGGTACGGCTCCAGGCTCAATGACGAGGCCACGTTGTTTTTGTTGTCGCTAGTGGAGCAGTTTCCTGCTTTGTGGGACCCTAGCCGTGACGATTACGTCAACAATATGCTGAGAAGTACTCTCTGGCAACACATTTCCGAGGAAATGCAAAAGCAGTACCCGGATGGCGGGCCGTACACTCCCGGTACGTATTGTTAAATATCTGTTTTGTTTATTATTGGAAGCTTTGCAAGTGCCCATGCCAAGATTTCGTGGTATAATCGTGCTTGCATTCAGCGTTTATTTTAGGTAATGTGCAACTTTGCCTGCGTAATTAGTATTATAAAAGAAGCACATAGATGAACCACGTTAGCAGTTGACAGTGCATTAGAAAATTGTTTAGAGGATCATTACTTTATTGCAGATGCACTGCGGACATTTTTCAACAATAAAAGGCGCACCTACCGCAATGTGCACAAGAAGGTGAACAAAACAAAAAGCGGGCAACCGGCCGGCGATGTCTATGCTGGAAAATGGTAATTTTTCACCGTGCTAAGTTTCTTGGAAACTATGCAGAGGCCACCTGCTCGATGTACGGTCAGTGAGTCTTTCGGTGAAACTGATGCGGTAAGTATCTAATAGAGTTAAGCACTCACTAGCGGCAAAAACGCACGCGACACGTTGCGTTTGACAAACGCGTTTTGAGGCAGGCGCCTGCGTTCGAGTTCGCATTAATTTATGCTACGTGGCAGTGATGCATAATTTAATGAGAACAGTCTTGACTTTCGTGGATGCATTCGATACTTCTCGTGAAAACACGCACTCGCGCGTGCTCTATATCCCCGGTCAGTACACGCGCTTCTCGTTGAGCGTTTTCGTCCGACGTGGACTGCGTATTCTGGCGTCGCTCATGCGCGTTCCGTGCAGCTCACCACCTGTGTTCTCGCAGAATGCGGGCCGCGTTTGCAAGATTCATTGAAACGTCTCTCGCTATGAGCCATAAAATTGATTCACGCACTGCAAGCTAGCTTTGCGTTTTTTACGAGAGCATTGGTGCTGTTTTTTTTTTTTTTTTTTTTCAACTCCTGCCAGGCACGAAAGCATGGCTTGCCACGCGCGACGTTTTTGTCACTATTGAGTGATGCGCCTTCCAAATTTATGATCAGTAAATGTATTTCGAAAACAAGTAATCGAAGCGTTCATTTTCCCCTAATTACTTCCTACGATATTGAGTAAAGTGCGCTGAAAAAAAAAAAGACATTGCTTTGTCATGCGGAATTTTCTGAAAATGATCTTTTTTACTTCCGGGACGACAACTACTGCATGGTTATTAGCTAAGATACGCAGCACGCTCGTTCATATTAACAGAAGCTACCTGGTGACCCTTTCT
This sequence comes from Rhipicephalus microplus, assembly GCF_043290135.1. Taxonomy (NCBI): domain Eukaryota; kingdom Metazoa; phylum Arthropoda; class Arachnida; order Ixodida; family Ixodidae; genus Rhipicephalus; species Rhipicephalus microplus. Next base: position 299,920,662 of record NC_134701.1, on the reverse strand, counting down.
GCAGGATGGCGACAACAGCACTGCTCATGCTACCGAGCCCTCAGCAAATGCTGTGAACAATGGGGCTACCTCGCCAGCGGCTGTGCAGTGCTCCGCACCACAGCCTGGTAGCCATACTGAAGAAGAAAAACGTGCCGAACTGTTTTTAAAGCGAACGAAAGCAATGAAAAAAATAGCAAATGCCATGGAATAACCTGATGACGCAAGTACGTGTTTCGCGAAAGGATTCGCAGCAGGACCTGATGAAGTGCTATATTGTGCATTGTGTTCGAGTGTTTTTATTCAAGTACTCCTATTTTGTTTCTCGATAAATATCATTCAACAACTTTGCACCACGGAATGAGTTTATTTACACCTACTGTCAATAACTTGACGAATTGTGGTAGGATAAGCAATATAGAATGATAGTTGGGTAGTAAACTAATTTGGTACACACATACAGATATACAAGTATATGTACACATATAAAAGTACACATGGCTTCGAAAGTGGTAGCACACTGTTTCTCTTGCTGCTCTGAAACAAAATTATATACACAATTCGAGGTTCATGATGATTTCAGCTTCATAGATTATTTTGATGGTCCAAACGTATATGCATGGTTCCGAAAATAAAAAAAAATTGTGGGAGCTGCTAGTCTGCGTCGATTTTCTGACGCCGAGAAAGTGCACAAATTAGGAAAGAAAAATCACGTGAACACTCGAGCAGCGCATATACATTAACTTCTATCTTTCATCACTTTCCTGGTCGGGGTTGCTTCGTTGGGTCTGCGAACGCCTTGTCATCTTGCCAAGGTGCTGCCCTTTCTGCATTGAAGGAGTCGCACAGTCCATCGTGCAATGCCCTAGCCGCTCCTTTGAACCGGCTGCCACGGACTGGCTGAAGAGGGAAAAACGTGTCTCAAAGCACAGATTTGGAACTTTGTTCTGTTGTACCGGCTCCATCATCAAGGCCTAAAAAGTTGTGCAGAGCACATGCAGCCGAGACGAATGTTGCCACCCTATGCAGTTCAGCGTCCACTAATGTGTGCAGAAATGGGAAACAATTGGCAAGAATGCCAAACGCATTCTCAACCACACGGCATGCCCTTGATAATCTGCAACAGCAAACATGAACCATTCATTCTGCATGAATATACCGCTTTCAGAGACAACACAATGCTGCATCAAACAATATAAAAACCTGCAACAGTAAATAGTCCTGATACAGATATCGCCGTACAGATTTGTGGACTCATTTACCCATAGTTGAATATTCGCCGATTAAGTGGCAAGTGATGACCTGCATACGGCTTCATCATGGCGTCCGGCAACGGAAATTCGTCATCGCCGACAAATACTGCAGGCAGGTCTATGCCGGGTGACAGCCCTACTTTCACAAGGGCTGGTAATTCGGCCTTCTTCTCTTCAACTGCTTTCTGCAGTGGTGTTGTATGCCACACACGTCCATCACCTTCTGAGCTGGGAGCATCAACGTCAACGTAGAGAAACTGACAATTAGAGTCCACTACGGCGAGCAACACAATGCTGAATATCTTCTTATAATTGTAATAAAGAGAACCAGATTTTTTTGGCTTTACGATGCACATATGCTTGCCGTAAACGGCGCCGCAACAATTAGGAAATTGCCACTTTTCGCTGAAACCTTCAATTATCGACTGCCACTCAACTTCTGCTTTCGTGTGATGCAACTCTTCTTAAATTGTCGCACTTGTCTCTAGGATAATGTTGTTCACTGTAGAATGTCCGAGCCGGAACTGGTAGCTCAGCAAAAACTGGGACTCTCCTAGAAAGAGAAAACACAAAAGGCATTAGAGGCGAACCACACAGATCTTAATTTTTACAAATGAACTTCAACGTAAGCAATAAAGAAAGAAGAAAAAGAAAGCACAGTGTGCTATCAAAATAAATAAATAAAACACCATTTTTTACTGTTAATCACGCATGCATGCACTTTGGCTTGATGAAATATATCATAGAGTGACTACGCCGAGTGAATAGCGTTTTCACCAACAGCAAGATACATGCCGCGCTTTCGTTGGACGATCGCTGAATAGCTTGCGTAGATCGAGTTTCTTTTTCGGATATACTCACACTGAATTCGAAGCATATAAACATAAGAACAATTGTTGCTCAAGGCAAAACAAAAAGGAAAAGTAACATATAAACTTGACCAGTGTTCCAAAAACGTGCGCGCACGCACGTCCGTGCTAAAACGAAACATCCAAAAAGCAGTACCCACAAAATCAGAACAGAAAATAAAATGCTTATCTGATGCTAAAAACTGAAGCGTTACTTGAAGGTGCGTCTTGGTTGGCACCAAGGAGCCCATCACGGTGTTTTGCCACCCATTTTTCAGCTCAATCAGGGCCAGAAGATGGTGAAATTGCTCGATGTCAAGAAACAGCAAGCGCTTGTACTGTTCGGGATCACTGGCGAGTAGCTCTTCGTACAGCTGGTTTCGCATCCCAAGGGACTTTTCGGTAAGTCATGGCTTAACCCAGATCGCTCTCTTGCACTGCAGAAGTCCGCTCTCCGCTTCGTTTTCTGCTGACTCTTCGAGAGCAACAGCCATCGCGGCAAGGCGGTGTTTGCACGCAACGTCCATTTTGCGCAAAGCAACCTCGACAGCAGAGCGGGTGCGGCCGCCTGCACCGTCTCTTACGCTCCTGGGAGCGAGAGTAGGGCCTATCCGCCCCCGCCGTGTCCTCTGTAGTGTGAATGCGAGCCACGGAGAAATCCCGAACACATCACATGTCACGTCACTGATCCGTCCGCGATCATGTCCGTCGTGTGAATCCAGCATAAGCAGCTGCGTGCGGTGAGCAATAGGGCCACCTCACAGAGTGGATGTCTCCTTGCTGCTGCCTCTTCTGCACCTAGGCTGGGTGCTGGGTGGATGTGGGTTTTTGTCAAGCAACTCATTATACCTAAGGCTCTGCGGAGCTGCCTGTTGCACGTGGTACAACTAGGTGGATCGTGGCGTCGAGGTGTTGCACTCTGCTTCCCTCACTTTTTATCTTGCGTTGCACGAGTTATGAAAAGTGATTTTTGTTTTAATTTGATGGGCGTTGTGGGAATCTGAAGCGTGCCCACGACCATTTCGAGGGCATTCCGCCGCACGACCACACCCTTTTGCTTTTTCTTCTCTGGTAACAGCGCGTGGCGATAGATGGCGCCATGTGCGGGTGCTGCACATGTTATGTGTGCGCCGAGGGAGCTCTCTCTCCTCCGTGGTTGGCGCCGGGTAAGCACGTGTGTCCTACGTCCGCATCCCCTTTGGGAATCGCCGGACCATAGCCTGCCTGGGGTGGCCTTTGACACCTCGGCAGGTGTGCTTACTTGAGTGCAGCTTCGGTAGCGTACGCTAAGCCCACAGCGGTGTCTAGTGCTTGAAGTGGTCGTACCACATTGAGCCGCACTTGCCGTAGGTCTATGGGTATGAGGTTTGCCCTAACACTCGCGACCAGGCCCAGTGGCCATCGTGAAAGTTCGCAGCATAGCCACGAGGGACCTTTTCTTGACCGGCGTGTCAAAGCTCGCCATTGCCAGCTGTGACATGCTCGCGGTTGCCTCTTATTGTGAACGTCCGCGTGCAGGTGCCTTTGCTCCCCATGCCCGGGAGCGGACGTTGTACTGTTGTTCGGGGTGCCGCCAAAAGCAATAAAGTGTTGTATATTTTTGTATTGGGACTCGGTCTGTTTTGCGGCGCCACGCTAAACGCCTTATTAGTTGAGCGCGCGCGGAGCGGTGCGCTACACGCGAGTAGGTGGCGGAGTCGCGGCAGTGTGGCTCGCTAAGCGTGAACCTGCGGTGATCATCCACTGCAGTGAGTAGCGGGGTCACCCATAGCGACTCGGTCGCTGCCGATGTATTAGCTAGCAGCACTCACCATCATACCACATGAGCGAGAAGCCCGAAGCTTCCTTCCCTAGGCCCTGCTCATTGTTTCTGTCGAGTATTTCGGAATGTACACAGCGGGAGGGAAGTAATTTACGGCTGGCTGTCTTCTGCACATCGTCAGTGCCGCTGGCCAGGAATACGGTCGTAAGGTCGGGCGATGGACATGCCTGGGACCTGCCCAACTGCCTCCTCTGTGGCGCCCTCATGAGTGCTGGTCCCAACGGAAGACGTGTTGGCACGAGTGACGTATCATCGCGTCGACGGCCACTTTGCTGTTGCGAGATCGGTACTGAGGTGAAGTCGTCAAGCCGGACAGTGTAGCAGTGTCGACCGGCGGCGGTGTTGCGGTGCACGGACATTATGAACGCACATGTGTGGTCATTTTTTTGTTAGAGCTGGTGCAGTGGATTTCTTTTTATTTTTCGTAATATGGTTTGAATTAAAATATTTAAAAATGTAAGGGTACTGACACTCTCCTGTAAAATTATTTGCACCGTGTGACGCGCTTGTCTCGCACAGTAGTTTTATTTCGAGGTTATGGCTCTTGAGCGATAAGTGATGTGGGTTACGTGAGAGGTGATCACCGCTATTAACATCATCATGGTTTTTAGAGCGGTATCGCAGACAGTGACCCTGGTGGCAGGCAAGCCTTGATTGCAGCGCGCAAGGAATAAGTAGCTCTTTTTTGGCGTGGGACGGTGGCGCTGATGGTTCTTCCTCGCGGTGGGTCTGCCGTGGGCTGCACCGCGGGCTGTCTGCTGTGGGCCCACGTGGTGAGTCAGGCGTTAGCCATACAGCCTTGTTTGACGTGTTATTTAATATTGTGTAAGGATGTCTTAATGTGTTGACCACGGTTGGTGTTATTTTATTCAGCAGACGATATTGTCATTTAAAATAAGTTAAATAAATATTGTATCCTTTGATTTGTTCCGTCCATGTCTACTGTGTCTTTTCACTCCAAGAGCATGGCATGGCGCTCGCTCGCCATTTTGGGACCCCACAGTATGAACGTAAGTGAGTACTCATGAGTGTGAGTAGTCGTGAGTATGAATGTGAGTGAGGGCCTATGAGTGTGAGCAGATGTGAGTATAAATGTGAGTGAGTGCGAAGGCTGTGAAAATTGCGGTGAGTGAGTATGAGTGAGTAGTCTCTCAAAGTGCCGACTGATGCGTGCATTGCAGCACGAAGGCGTTGGCGCGACAGGCCTTCGCACGCCTTCAAGACAGAAAGTCGTCCGTGCCATGACGCGAGCAAATATGTGAATGGTTGTAGAAATGGAGAAATAGAGCTAGGCAAACCCTTGAGCAGTTCCAGAGACCCGTCAACAGGTTTCAGTGTTCGGGTGTGGTAATCTAGGGACTCCTGTTGAGGAGAAGTTCTCGAATAGGCTCAGGAGAAGTCCTTCGCACTCGCAGTCCATTTGACTGCGCTGGCTTGCTCGACGAGGTGGGCACCCGTCCAGAGCATCCAAAGGTTCAAAGTCTCTTCGTGCATGTGCTGGTGAGCTGGCACGGGCGGGTCGGGGAGCATAAAATATGCGAGTAAATTTATTTTTTTAGTAAAACTAACAAATAATTTGGAGTGCAGCAATTATGTGAATGTGCTAATTATGTGAGTAATTATGGTAATATGACTAATAAACATTCTATGTAACTGTATACCGCTATGAACTCAATTACATGTGTGAGTGGTCAAAGTCACAGGTGATTTATGGTAACAACAAACGATTCCACTGCTTTGCCCACTCGTCATCATTCACTTCGTGGATATGCCATTATTTCTTTCATTAGACTTTTTCTTTTTCCTCAATTTTATGGTGGTGGTTTTGAATAACGGCAGTGGTGGACAACTACGGTGCCAAGAACGTCAGTTGTGATATAATAACAGCTTTCACTGTAAAGGAGAGAGGGAAGAAATATATCCAGTTGAGCAGCGGGGATCAGCTCTGTGACGAGCATGTGGTGCCCCGTCTGCGCTGGCCCACCAGGTTTGGTGGGCAACATTGGTTACGAGATCATACTGAACACCAATTAGCAGAGCTCTCTATCAATAGTAGCTGTGATTGTCGCCTTGCTGTTGGATCATCCTTCCTGAGGGCGTGTGTTTCACCCCCTCCTCCTCGTCCGCAGTCCCGGTGTAGACTGCGACCGTGGCAACAAGTACAGCCAGTGAATTTAATCATGGCATTGAGAGTGGTGCAACACCTACCCCATATCTACCGACATGCTTCGCTCACTCAGCTCACTTGTGCCCACTCGTGCACACAATGCTCGAGCCGTTTGAGGGAGATGAGTCCATCTATCCAATCTATGAGGAGCACGCTTGTGTGTTTTTCTAGGCGATCAACACACCTGAGGAGAAGCGGCTAGATGTTTTTCTGACTAACTTCAGGTCTCAAGTGTTGTGTCACGACGACGTAAAGCCAGCCACACGGCATATTAAATAAGCTGAGCGAACTGCACCATGCTCATACTTTGGCCCAGCATCATCCTTGCTAATGGAGCGGTTTCGCTTCAACAATCAGAGCCACGGTAAAGAAAAGAGACTCGCTGCTCTGAGGCTGTTTCATCTGGAACATTAGCAACCCGACTTTGCTGACATGACTCCTGGAATTTTCTGACCACTCACTGAAAAATGTAGTGAAAGCAGTGCTGGTATTTCTCCGATGAGGCTGCCATGGTGTGTATACAAGTTATCATCTCATCACAACCAGCGCACAAAAGTATGTTCCAATAGTGTGCTGAGTATGTTCCTGCTATCCCAATTTACTACTTCTTACTATCATCACTTTCCTACTTAATTTAAACAGCAATAGCTCCACTGATGATCATTATTAGAAATGTATGCACACGACTTGTCAAAAGAGCGAGTGCTGCTGTAATTTTTAAAATTCTTATTTCCAAACTAGATCGTTGGTGAATAATATCTTGCTGATTACTGCCTGAATCCTTTATTATTGTGGGAGTACTTATTGAAATCTCTTAACTTCGTTCTAGGGGGGTTCAACTCTGTTGTAATATTTTTCATGCGCTGCCATTTAGGCTTGTAATGGTGAAGCTGTTGTATCTCGCACTTTACTTTTTGCAGTGACATTAAAGAAATATTATCATAAGCATGCACTCTTTATCTCCTTCATCATCGTCCTATCTTTTTCTTGGCTCCCTAGTCACAAGCGCCAGTTGCTCTGTCATGGCACGCAATATCTCTGAATGCATTAACTCTGACGAGAAGTACAGAGAAAAAGAGAATAAAAATAAAAAAGGGAGAATTTTTTTCTGAATAAAAAAACACAATATATTGTTTAGGAAGTGAATGAGGGTGATTGGGTCAAACAGTGGGGTCGTTTGGTGTTCCTTTAGATCTCCCAAGAAATTGACCACTCATGCGTGTAAATGAGTGCCAAGCTGTGTACAGTTATATACAATGTTTATTGGTCATAGCTGGTTTGTTGCATTTAGTTGTAAACTTCGTGTTCGTCATGAGTAAAGGAGAGGCACCAGATGTGTGCCGAACACGGAGGCACGACAGCGGCACATGAGGAGAGGAGAGTCACCTGAATGCACACGCACCAGCCGCTTAAACACAAGAGATTGGTTGGAGAAGGGCTCGTGGCACGCCACCCGAGCTGAGAAAAAAAAGTTCCAGGGCAAGAGTTGACACTGTGCGTTGAGACGCTGAGCTGCGAAAACGTGGGGAATGAGCGTCGCTACTGCGACAGGAAGAGCATGACCGCCCGGTTCTGAGGATGTCAGCATGAGAAGCCCAGAGAGGAGCCGACGACCTGTCCGGACTTGCCGCATCATCGCACAGCAGTTTTTGGTCGTCTTGCAGCTCTCCCATTTCAGGGCAGGATGGCAACAGCCCACACCAGTCAGCAAAGCGGACTTGCCATCAAGAGGGGAGGCTAAGCCCAGCCTAACGGGGCCGAAGAAGATGACGGAGTCTGGAATGCCAGCAAGGACAAAAACAGCGAGGCAATACCACTTCATCATAGCACCGAAGGTGGCATATGAACAGTAAGAATGTTATCGGGAGAGCGCATGAGATCAGCCACCGAGACACCATTTTGGCTAGGGACAGTTCAGGCTTAAGACTGAACTTGTCTTGGATTTGTATTAGTTACGAATAGCCAATTATGATGTACATACATGTTTAATTTTTGGGGAGTGAACTCTGAGTGCCAGATTACTGTTTTCAGTTTTGTTTCGTGTGATAAAGTGTGTCTGTTCTGCCACATGTTCATCACCCGTCATCTCTCTCTCAATCCAATCATTCGCAAGTGCTCCCGAGGTAAAGTTCGTGACAGTGTTCCTGTCTTTGTTACTGCTTTTTGGTATCGAATCTAGCCTGAAGTCGGCAAAGACAAGGTCTGGGCACGTTTTCTTGGTGGTTGTTGGCTGTTTTCAATCATACTGAATGCATCGTAGAGCATATAGAGACGTCATCTACTGCACAAGCCAGTCATTGTCCGTCATCAGCGTCAACAAAATGGCATATAGTGGGTACCTTGCATGTGCTGTATCGTGATGGCAGAAAGAGAATGTGTGGTCTGGAGCTGACTTGTTCTTCATCGTCAGCGGCAGCTACAGCACACAACGCCAATGCCAATGGATAAGTCTCGAATATAAAAGCTTCTGTCATGAGTAAGAGGGCACGAGGCACATGCTGGGCACTGGAATACAGTGCTCATGCCAGAGACCTTTGATGGTGCACGGGCACATCATTTTCACGTACGAGATTGGTAGGAGAAAAGCTCGTATCATGGGGCCCGAGCCGTATTGGAAAATCTTGAAAAATGAGCTGTCACTGTGCTGTGGGGTTCCGAGCTGCAAGGAAGTGGAAAACCAGCATTCCTACAGTGACAAGAAAAACATAACCACCCGATTCTGAAAAATGTCGGCGTGAGAGGCTAGGGAAGTAGCTGTCGACCTCAGAGATTTTCCTGAGTGAGGCTGCCCAGACTTGCCATATCCTTGCACAGCAGTTCCCTTTGAACTTGCAGCTAGCCCATTTCATGCCGCGATGGTAGCAGCCAACACCAGTCAACAGAGTGGACCCCTGAGCAAGGGACACCATGATGAAATAAGCCTAGCCAAGCGAGAAGACTGTGAAGGAGACCGGAACACTGGTAATGATGATAAACGGCACATTGGGCAGAAACTATCAACGATGATTGTAGAAGCTTAAAAAGGACAGAGACGACAGATTCGACGAACTGTCAGCACGGCAAGGGCACTGATTTGATTTTATTGATATATGGGGTTTAACGTTCCAAAACCACCATATAATTAAGAGAGATGCCGTAGTGGAGTGCTCAGGCAATTTTGACAACCTCGTGTTCTTTAACGTGCACCTAAATCTGACCACACGGGCCGTCAGCATTTTCGCCTCCCTGGAAAATGCAGCTGCCACCGCGGCCGGGATAAGATCCTGCGACCACCAGCGGGTCAGCAGCCGAGTATTTAAGGCACTAGACCACCCCGGCGGGCGGCAAAGGCACAAACCCTATGTGACAACAGGATGAACTATAAGAATGTTTTGTTACTGAAATGTTATTTTGGCTAGAAAGAGATTAGGGATAAGGATTGAACTTGACTCGATTGGAAGTTCCACTTTCGCTGTATAGCCGGTTAGTGTGTGTGTTTCTTTTTTGGGTTTATTCCGGCGGCGGTGGCTGCATTTCTGATGGAGGCGGAAATATTGTAGGCCCATGTACTCAGATTTGGGTGCACGTTAAAGAACCCCAGGTGGTCGAAATTTCCGGAGCCCTCTACTACGGCGTCTCTCATAATCATATGGTGGTTTGGGGACTATAAACCCCACATATCAAATCAATCCTTTTTTGGGTTTTAAGGGGTTCTTCAGATTTTCGCTATATTGTGTGGTATTAGAATGTGTTTTCCGTGTTACAACCGACTTGCGTCTCTCTCTCAATCCAACCTTTCACAAGTACTCCCGAGGTAAATCGTGACAGTTTCGCCTCTAATGATTTTCTTAGCGAGGTGAAATTTGAACATACCATTCAAAGACGAGCAGCAAGTGTGGGAAAGAAAGGAGTGTTAAACACATCATAGAAAGAAAGAAAAAATATGGGCTGAGAAAGAATTAAAAAAATATATACCTTACGAGAGAAAACGAGAAAGAATATGGGAGGTGAGGGGGTATGCCATTGGCTCTGCTGCTGCCTCAGCTTTTGCACCGATAGTCGATAGACCGACTGAGAACTTTTGCCTTTGAGTTGCCTCAGGTGAATGCATAAAGGACCGTGTAAATGTTCACTCCTGACTGTTGGTGTTCATCAAGTTGACTGTTCCTTCATGTTATACGAGTAATGACTTGAAACAATATTTTTATTAGGAATATGGAACCACATCTGTGACAGGAAAAAAAAATGTCATGACACATTATTTGTGCTCGGCCCACAGTGTCATCTCTCCTGGTTTTGTGTGCTTTTAGTTTCTAATTAATTGGTAGCAGGCTATGTACGTTTAAGTGCAATGTAGCTTTCAAATATCATGCTGAAATTGTGTGCACTGACATAAAAGAGTTATAATAAGTGAACTCGTCTTGTTACTAGCAAACAATTGTATTTTTCTCAGTTCTGATTAGCTTGAGTGACTGAAGGAAAGATGCGATTTGAATAATGTAAGTTCTTTTTCAAAATTTCTTTTTTTCTTTTAATTTGCTTTTTCTCATTTATCAGTATCATTTCTCTACTTTCATGACAAAAAAAATCAGAGTGCCTGTTAAACTAGAATTAAACTGAAATCACTTTTAAAGAGCATAAAAAGAGCGTAAAGTATCTATAAAAAAACCAAGAGCTGATTGTCTACAGACTCCTGAAAAATGTCCCCATGCTGCTTGCCATTGCATTTTGCATGAGGAGTTCACCAAAGCTACATGCCGCTGAAAATAACCATCATTCTTAAGCTCTCATGCTGGAAGAAATTGTTTCAGAAAGCGTATTGTTGCCACAGAAATGAGCTTTCATTTCTACATTTAAAATACATTTTCTTGGAATTACTTAGATCTAACAGACAATCATGCCAAGGAAAGTATAGGGAGTTTTCCTTTTTAGGGGTTTGATTGAATGTATCATACATACTTTCTTGATAGCTATTTGCAATTTACAGTTAGTGTGGAGAATAGGAATTATTAAGGACTCATAAAAGGACTCATAATTATAAAGGTTGAGTAGTAGGAAAAGTGTATTGAGAAAGCGATATTTTACACATTGTCATGGTACAAGATGAAAGCTATGCAGCGCGCTGTAAAACTGATTACATATTATGCAATCAGCATGAAAACTCACGTAAACATCAAAAAGTTCATTTCTTCAGGCTACAAGTAAAAGAAACTTTTTTTAGGAATTGCACCTCTCCTCAGTATCACAATTAAGAGGTGATTGTTCTTCCCACCTGATGCAGACGCTAACGAACAGCCGGCTGTTTGACGCTGATGCTACTCCAGCAGTTGTGGTGACCCTGGAGAACACACGAATCTCTGCTTGCTCTTGTGGCTCTCTTGTGAGCAAGGCCCGATTCACAGGTATGTAGGCCTTAATGCACGTTGGCGACCAGTGTTTAGCTGTGGCTTGGCACCAGTGCTACCTTGTTGTTTATTTAACTTAGCCACCCATGTTTTCCACTAAGTTCCTTGAACGCATAGCTTAAATTCCATTGCATGCCACAAAAACAGCACAGCATACAGGTTACTGCACCCCTGTCTGTTGTTGTTTGCCATGTTTTCCATTCCTTGACATCAGCGGGCATTATGCCTGAAAATTTTTGTGAGACACTATTGTTCAGGTATCACAAATTTCACCATAACTAGGTCTTATAACATAACTCAGGTGTTGGGAGTTTGCTTCTACACAGAACATCCAAATAATTTCAAGTGCAGACAGCTTCGAAAAATTTGGTAGGTAACTGAAATAGAAAGTTGTGTTTTTCCTTAAAGCCTCTTACGGCAGGGCACTCGGCAAGTATTCTTTCATTTGCGGTACAGAGCACCAGGTAAGGTATTATTTTTAGATCTGCTGCCTCCGCCTGGTTGACAACGAAAACACAACATAGCACAAAATGCGCTGCTTGTTGAACGACAAAAGTGCTTGCATCTCAGTGACTGTTGTACTACGCAGGAATTGAAAAAAAAAAAAAAGCCGGCTTGTGCAAATGTTCAAACAAATGATGAGGTATTAGAATTTCCTTTGATTTGAATGGCATAATAGAAGTTTCAAAGTATTAGAAATATATGAATAGATGTCTAGTAAGGGCTGAGCAAAGATACATTAAAATTGTATCGCGATACACTACAAGATATTCTGGCAAGAAGTATCAGAGATACAGATACAAAATACTTCCAGAATGAATGTATTCAGTATGGTACTTCTCAATTGTATGTTAAGATATTTCAATACTTTTGCTGTTAGATCTATATAAGGGAACAGCAAATGCTTATGTATAGAAATGTTTACAGTCAAACTCGTTTATAATGAACTCATAAGTGCCGTGATACGTGGTCGTTATATCAGTAGTTCATTGTATATTGTCGCGGGTTATAAATTACAGAAGGTTTATTTAAAAACGCAGACAGTGGAATTCGTAGAGACCCTCTCAAAAGAAGGCCGCTAAGATTGTCGTCTTCTTCACTTGCTTGTGCTGCGCCTCTCGAGCAAATCCACGTTCTTCGTTGTCGTCGCTATCTCGTCGCTAAACGGAGGTATGCACGCAGCGTTACCCTCCCGCCAAAGTGAGCGCCGTCCCGATGCTCAACAGGTAGAGATGCGGCCAGCGGGTGTTTACATCACTCAGAGTGGTAAAGTTTCATGCGGACCACGTGCACTGCCTCTGGCAGATGCTGGCGACCTTTCGAACAGGAGAAGGTGTCGGGCATGACTTCGTACGTCACGTCGCTAAGACGGCGCAAAACCTTGTAGGGTCCAAAGTATCAGCGTAGGAGTTTCTCCGAGAGGCCTCACTGTCGTACAGGAAACCATACCCAGACTCTATCTCCTGGTTGATATGCGACGAATTGATGGCGAAGGTTGTACCGTTGGGCATCAAGTTGCTGCTGGTTCATTATTCTGACGCGGACAAGCTGCCTTGCTTTCTCGGCGCGTTCAGTGAAGTCTGCGGTGTCTGTCTTTGAATCATTGTAATCGTAAGGCAGCATGGCCTCAAGCATTGTAGTAACTTCTCTGCCATCAATTAGTGCGAACAGCGTAATTTTTGTTGTTACCTGGCGCGCCGTATCATACGCAAATGTTATGTACGGCAATACTCTGTTCCAATTCTTGTGTTCCACGTCAACGTACATGCAAAGCATGTCAGCGATTGTCTTGTTGAGTTGCTCTGTAAGCCCATTCGTTTGTGGGTGGTAAGCTATCGTCTTCCTATGCGCTGTGCCACTGAGCGTAAGCACAGTGCACAAAAGCTCGGCTGTAAACATGGTACCTTTGTCTGTTATGACGACAGCTGGAGCACCATGTCTCAGTACAATGTTCTAAAGGAAGAACTGGGCCGCTTCAGCTTGAGTGCCACTCGCAATTGCTTTGGTCTTTGCGTATCGGGTGAGGTAGTCCGTCGTCACTATAACCCATTTGTTGCCGCTGTCCGATGTTGAGAATGGGCCCAGCAGATCCATTTCAATTTGAGAAAACGGAGTTTCTGGCATGGGCACAGGATGTAATAGCCCAGCGGGTTTGACAGGTGGTACTTTGCGCCGCTGACAGTCAATGCATGTTCGGACGTAATGTTTCACCTCTGCTGCGATTCTTGGCCAGTAATATTTTTTTTTTGACGCATGTCAGTGTTCTTGTGAAACCCAGGTGGCCCGCAGTGGCTTCGTCATGGCAGGCCTGTAAACTTTTGCTGCAGAGAGCTTCAGCAAGAACCAGCAGATAGCTTTTACCTGTAGATGAGAAATTTTTTTGTACAGGATTTTTTCCCGTAAATCGAATGACAATAAGTTCTTCGAAAACACTCTTGGTCACTGGCGACTCAATCGTTCAAGAATTTTATAAGCGCGTTCAGCTTCCGATCATCTTGTTGTTGCCGAGAAATGACAGCCGCATCAACGGCTCCTAAAGGACCTGTGAATTCATCATCCTCTGTAGCCGGTGATTCAATCGGTGACCTTGACAAACAGTCGGCGTCTAAGTGTTGCCTTCCGGACTTGTAAACTACGGCCATGTCGTACTCTTGGAGCCGTAAGCCTCATTGTGCTAAACATTCAGATGGGTCGTTCACGTTGGTCAACCAACAAAGAGAGTGATGGTCGCTTACGATTTGGAAAGCGCGGCCATATAAGTACGGGGGAAACTTTGCAAGTGCCGAAACGACAGCCAGACACTCCTTCTTCGTTGTTGAGTAGTTGGACTCTGTGTGTGTCAATATTCTGCTAGCGTAGGCAACTACTCTCTCCGCACCATCTTGGCATTGGACAAGAACCAAACCTAAGCCCACATTGCTGGCGTCTGTATGAATGGCTGTTGGTGCATTCTCGTTGAAGTGAGCGAGGACGGGTGGAGTTTGTAGACGCTGCTGCAGCTCGTTGAATGAAGCTTCTTGCTCTTCACCCCATACAAATGCAATGTCTTTCCTTGTAAGGTGGGTGAATGGAGAGGGGATGTGTGCAAATCCTGCTATAAATCGCCGGTAATATGCGCAGAAGCCCAGAAAACGCCTGACCGCTTTCTTATCAACAGGCCTTGCGAACTTTGCGACAGCTGCAGTTTTATCTGGGTCAGGCTTCACACCTTTGCGACTGACCATGTGTCCCAGAAACTGGAGTTCTTCGAAGCCGAAGTGGCATTTTTCCGGTTTGAGTGCGACTCCAGCGGACCGTATGGCTCGAAGGACTGACAGTAGCCACTTTAGATGTTCTTCAAACGTGGCCAAAAAAACAATCACGTCGTCGAGGTACACAAGGCATGTTTTCCATTTTAGGCCGGACAGAATAGTATCATTAGTCTCTGAAATGGGGCTGAGGCTGAGCATAGACCGAAAGGAAGGACTTTGAATTCATAAAGCCCGTCTGGCAGCACAAAGGCGGTCTTTTCTCCGTTGCAGTCATCTACTTTTATTCGCCAGTATCCACTTTTAAGGTCCATTGACGAGAAGTAGCGCGCATGCCGTAACCTGTCCAAAGAGTCATTGATCCGTAGTAATGGACAAACGTCTTTTTTCGTAACGTGGTCCAGCTTACGATAAATAATGGAGAAATGCAAGCTGCCGTCTTTCTTTTTCACGAGTACCACTGGCGACGCCCAAGGACTCTGATGGTTGGATTACATCATCCTCTGGCATCTTCTTGACTTGCTGCTGGATTACCTCACGTTTTTTCTGAGCGACGCGATATGAGTTCTGTCGGATCGGTCTTGCTGTGTCTTCCGTAATGATGCGATGCTTAGTCAGAGGCGTTAGACCCACTCGTGATGTCGATGAAAAGCAGTTGTTGAACTGGTTGGGCAGATTCATAAAACGGCATCTTTTAGTCGGTGTTAGACTCGGACCGATATCGACTGGTGGTGTATGTGGAGGTGATTGAGCTGTGGCTTCTTTTTGCATAAGAAGACAGACGTGAGAGCAGTCAACCTCTTCGAGGTACACCACAGCCGTACCTTTACCGATGTGGCGGCGCTCATACGTGAAGTTGGTCAGAAGCACCTTTGGGCACCCATCCACTAAGCTGATGATGCCGCGAGCAATGGCAATGCCTTGGCGAAAAAGAAGGGCAGTGATGCGTTCGGCTATGGCGTCTTCATTACAGTACATGCCGCAACACACGGAAACAAGACTACATGACAGTGGTTGCACGCAGACGTCATCGTCGACCACACATAACACCCTGGGTTCTTGGTCTGGGTCGTGGGTCATAGGCTTGTCAGTGGCGAATATAATCACACCATCCCGTATGTTGACCACAGCACCGTATTCTCTTAAGAAGTACATTCCCAGTATCATACGTTTGCAGCACTCCGGTAGGATCAGAAATGTGGCTAAAAAAGCCACATTCTCAATTGTGAGTCTTGCTGTACATCTTTCCGTGGGTGTCATTATCTGGCCTCTAGTACTTCGGATATAAGGGCCCGTCCATTCCGTCCTGACTTTCTTGAGTTTGTCTGCCAATCGTTCACTCCTTATGAAAAAGTCTGCACCCGTGTCGACTAAGGCCGTCACTTTAAGGCCATCAATCGTCACAGCGAGGTCGGCAGTCACAGTTTTCTCGGTGCAGTCTTCATCATCATCTCTCACGTGTTTCGGCAGCAATGGGGGATTTATGGCGATTCGACGGCTTGCAACCTGCCCCCCAGAGGTCGCTGCTTTCAGTTTTCCCGCCACGGGCTGAGAGACCAACCTCTGACAGCGTCAGCAAAACTACAGCGGCTCAGTGAACCAAAGCGAGCCGGGGATGGTGAGCGCGTCTGGAAGGTAGCAGAGCATTCCCGCCTGCCAGCCTGGTCGTCGTCGATGGGGGCACAGCTTTGGTGGAACTGTCGACGCGTAGCTGTAGGTGCACTACCGTGGTATTCAGCTCGGTGATGTGGGCATAAATGCTAAATGTGCCCTGGCTCTCCACAGTTGTAGCAAAGTGGTCGGCAATGTGCAGTGCGCCAAATGTCGGTCTTCCGCATATAGGGTCGTCTGACATAATCCTGCTGAGCCCAGGCTACCACAGGATACGGTTCGAGATACTGCGACGCTGGCATGGGCGTGGGTCAACGAACAGCGTCTGCATATCTGTGTCCGTTCGGCTGGTACTTCAGGAGCCAATGGACGACGCACAGCGTCTGTGTAGGTACACGAGTTTAGATGGTACGGTGGAGCGGAATACTGCTGAGGAGAGGCAAACGCTTGTCGAAGTTCATATCGAATGACTTCGGCGACGGAGGCTACCGTGGACTCCTGCTGTGGGGGCGCCTGTGACTGCAATGTGTACTTTGCGTTCTCCTTTGCGATCTCCTCACGCACGATCTGTCTAATCAGGTGCCGTAGAGAAAACTTGTCGTTTGCGGCAAGTGCGGTGGCACCTACAGCTGCGCTGGTGGCCGGGCGATCAGACTGTCGATACTGTTGCTGCAGCGCACGCTCTATTGTGGTGACCTCCCTGGCGAACTCATCCACTGTTGTTGGCAGATTGCGCACAAGACTAACAAATAGCTGCTCTTTGACGCCCCTCATGAGATGGCTTAGCTTTTGAGCCTCGGGCATGTTGGGGTCCGTGCGGTGGCACAAATGCACCATATCCTCAGCAAACATGGCGACGCTTTCATGCAGCTGTTGGGTGCGTCTTTTAAGAAGGCGTTGTGCATTTTCACGTCGGTCCGCGTTACTAAAGATGTCACAAAACTGACGACAAAACTGCTCCCATGTCGTCAATGTTGCCTTGCAGTTTATAAACCACATCTTCGCGCTCTCTTCAAGGGCGAAGTATACATGGAAGAGCTTTCCATCAAGACTCCAGTAGTTCGATTTAGCTACCTGTTCAAACTGCTCAAGCCAGTCTTGCACATCTTCGTTCGGCCAGCCATAAAATGGTTCAGGAATGCGCATATTCAGGACCGTCACCTGTGAAGGACTCTTTGAAAATGCCATTTCTTGAGTAGGGGTGGCTATCGAAAGTGTTGCTCCTTCTAAAAGGCCAAATTCTGGTTCAAGACCTTGAAGGCGACAACTTGAGCGGTGCATAGGCGTCTCCACGCGTGGCTGTCTCGTAGGGCTGGACTCAGGGCTCCTCACAGGGGTTGCCGATCATGAGGTGGTAGTACCCAGCACCTCCACCAATGTCGCGGGTTATAAATTACAGACCGTTTATCTAAAAATGCGGACAGTGGAACTGAACTCGTAAAGACGCTCTCAAAAGAAGGCCACTAAGATTGTCGTCTTCTTCACTGGCCTGCACTGCGCTTCTCAAGCAAATCCGTGTTCTTCGTTGTCGTCGCTATCTCTCCGCTAAACGCAGCTATGCACGTGGCAATATGTACCCGCCCATAAAAACGTGTACTTAGTGATCAAACCATTTTTTTTCTGTGTATTCTTATTGTAAAGTGCTAAGAAACTTTCGCTGACAAGTTAGGTCTGTCCCCGTGTTAAGTGACCCCCATTCGCTCACAAGTGCATTAAACCACGTTCGCTATGAAGTCACACGTTGCACTGAAGCGTGGCAGTGCCACCTCGAACTAATCATCCCTGGTTAGTTGCGTGCAGTGCGTCGCTTGTATAGTCGGCTCCCGCCGTTTCTTGCCGGGCTGCATGCAGTGCAATGCACGTGGGCATTTGTGCTTTCTTTGTGTGTTGTTCACTCGAGATCACGCTATGGTGCGCCAAGAAGCCTGTTTGTCTGACATAAAGAACACCAATTTTGTAAGCTACACGCACAAGTGGCCTCGAACGACGTGGTGGTGGCGAACTTGCAAACAGCCGCATGATGCGCTTGTTCAGCTGGCACCCTGCCAAGTAGATATATCTGCAGGCGGCTTTGATAAGCTTGCCAGCGATGAGTCAAAATAGCCTGCTCATCGCCACTGGCCACCTAGCCATCGCTCTTTTTCGATGCTTATCTATCAAGGAACTGTCGCATTCGCGCAGAATTTTTTATTACGACCGGTCTTCCCCGTTACCGAAAGGCGAAAAACTTTCTGTGGCACATTGTGGTGTCAAAGAGCTGAGCATCTCAGTGGACTTTTATGCGATAAAAAGTTATCGCTTCTCGGGAAGGAGGAGGGAAATTTATGACTTTTTACGCTCTAAGATGTTATTGGTTAATCGTCGGCGATCAATCTGTGTAAGGGGCTTGCCGCACTCTACGACATCTTCGTTGTCAGTAAACTGTGGCAGGGCACACATGAGCGCGTATACAGTAAAATCTGGATATCCTAGAATAACTCAGTATAAAGCGGATTTCATTATATGTAGGTGTAGTATGAAAATTTGAAAAATAAAATCACAAATTAAACAAAAAGGGAACTGAAAGCAGTGCTAACTCAAAACATTCCTATTTAGTCGTAAAAAATTAGTTATTATTGCGATACCAAATCAGTCAATTCACGCTCCCGGCGGATTGATTCAGACACTCTCGGCGGGTTTTTGCAGTCACTGCCATGTTTCCTAAGTCCGAATTGATAACGTGCCACCGCGCACTGTAACGCTAACAAGCGGATAAAAGTACGTGAGCGCTGTTAAAGAGAGAGACCAGATGAGCCGGCCAATCCCTATTCCCCCTAGACGGCACATATAATGACATCTACTTGTTGGATGTTCTGCCGTTGAATGCTCAAACAGAAAGGAAACCACTTTTACTGAACAAGCATGAAAAAATGCGGGGGGGTGGGGGGGGGGCAACTGTAGTAGCAACTGTGAACTTTGATTTTAGGGGCGCGATCGCTGCCACGCGTACTATCTCAGCAAACATTAGTGCACTACCACCAAAGAGAGGCTGTGTGAAAACAGTACTTTTCCTGCATGCGGCCGTATTTGCTTACACCAGCGTTTTGTAGGGGCTCCGTGATATCGGACACAAAAGAGTTGGCTGCCAGCTTTACTTCGTATAACATCACAATTTGTAGCTCTCACATTCATTGCATTGCATTCAACGCACCATCATGCTGTTGCTTGTTCCAATAGGCTTATCGCAAAGGTTAGGGTTCTTCGAACTCGTGGCACAAAGGCTTGATGAGTCAACCTCTGAAGATCCGTCATTGTCGCCGTGGTCTCGGAGAGTTTCCATCAGCGCCTAATCTGACATTCTCGCGGTAGTGACGACATGGTTGTCTGCATTGAAAAAAAAAAAGTGAAACTGAAAGCCTCGAGAGTCACACCACGTGCGCAGTAAACCATGAACCCATGCGGGGTCAAAAACGAAGAGCGAACAACACAGATACCAAGGAAAACTACTCGGTAAAACGCCCTTCATATCCAGCGCAGCCACACATATATGACGCTAACTCAAAGTGTGAGGCAATCTGTTGTGGTGACACGGCCAAGGTAAAAGTATTCTTTTTTTTTTATGATTTGGAAGGTGAAGACACATTCTCGCATGTGCCCGTGACATTAAGAACAGCGGCTTGTGAGGCGCTGGCCTGCCTGCCCAGCTCGCGCACACCCGTTCGCAATAACAAGCGCTCGCGCCCGCCTGGAAGTCGCTGGGGTCATCAGCGAGCTGCCGCCGCTTCGGGCTTCATTGGCGGTGAGGCAACTAGTGGTCATCCCAAAATGACAAAATGCGGGCCAAAATTCCTCGATTGCTAGTGGCAAAACTTCGTTATATCAAGATTGTCTCTCGCTGTTACTTTGTGACATAGAGGTCACAAATAGTACACTTGCTTTTATGCAGTAGCGGCGGGGAATATTAAAACTTCATTATATTGAGGAATTTGTTATATAAAGGCTAGTTATAGGCAGGTTTAATTGTATCACATGCACATTTTTTTTTTTTCACTTCATATGTGCCATATTTTTACTGCGTTTATGTTGGCAGTGTTTGTTGTAAAAGTAGGAGGTCTCAAAAAATGTTTGCTGTATATGGGCTCAGTTTTAAAGAGTAGTATAAGAAAATCCTAACTTCACTGATATATCATAGTTATAACTGATAGATCGTTATATCTGTGATCGTTGTAAGTGGGTTGGATTAGCTGTACTTGAAAATGTCTTCTCTGCCCCCAAATTCATTGATTTTAACCAAATGTCTATTTAAATAGTGATGGTTCTGTCTTCTTGCTCAGTGTATGCTAGTTTCATTATGAAACAAGTTACTATTGAGTTGAAAGGACTTTTGAAAAGCCTAGTTGGTGCATATTGACGAGAAATTCTTGGAGGGAAAGAGACGCAACTTCATTTTTTAAAAAACATTCGGCAGGTTATTCAGGGATCTGGGCAGATATTCTCTCCTAGGTTGTGGGAATTGAGAGCGCCTTCCTTTCTGGCGCCTCGTTCCCAGCTGCCGTGCGCGCGCCAGCGGCGTAGCTCGGGGGCGCATAAGCGCCGGAATCCGCCAAAATGGCTGCCAGGGCGCCTCTTGATCTGGGCCAGTCAACCGTCAACTTCTTCCTGCGCTAGCATGTCCGGGCACGCTACGCTGGTGCGCTGCGCGGGCCTATGTCACAACGCAGTGCCAATTCTCATTGGGCGCGCGTGACATCCTCCTCTCCTACAAGCGGTGTGGCGCCCGACGATTTGCTTGACAATTGACAGCTCAAATCGCCGCACCCAATCCTTCCTACCGGGGGCACTGAGGTGTTGGCGGGAACGCGCTTACTGACCCGCCATGGTCCCGAGCGCAAATAGTTGAAGATGTCGTTCGTGAGCCTGCTTGCTTACCCGACAATGTTGACGCGTTCACCGACGCTCGCTGGCCCGAGACTCGCGTGGGCAACCCTTTCGACGGACGTGGGCCACCGTGCTCCGCGGTCGACCCGTTTGCCAGTCTCATGAGGCCTCGAGCACCAGTCGGAGCGCAAACCCTACCTTCCTCCATGCCGTGTACTGGCTCTTTTCGGTCGGACGCGCATGTTGGGGAACAGGCGCACGCACCTGTTACGGCAGTGCCCGCCTCGGAGCAACCACCGCTGTACGCAACTGTGGCGCAGCTCCTAAACGTTCTGTTGGAAGCGGTGCGCTCGCAGCCTTGTGCTTTAAAGGGAGACCCTGAGTCCCCTCAGCCAAGCGTTCTGAGTAGCTTAAGGGTACCTATTCGGACCGCATCAGTGCCACAGAGTATCTCGATGCGCTGCTCCGCTATCAGCAGGCTACGCGGCTGAGCGACAGCGTTATGCTAGGCTCTGTTATGACCGAGTCGCTGACAGCCCAAGCGGCGAGGTGGTACCGGCTCGTCGGCCACCAAGCTCGCTCGATGGAGGAGTTTAGGGGGCTCTTTCGTAGCGAATTCCTTCCTCCTGAATACGAGCGCCGCATGCGTCGCGAGTTAGAGCTTCGCACACAGCATCCCGACAAATCTCTTCTCGAGTACGTTCATGCTTTGCAGGAGCTCCACCTCTTTGCCGATCCTACGGAATCAGACGCCGAGAAGGTGGAGCGAGCCATACGCCAAGGTCATCCAACCTTCGCCGCTTACCTTCGGAGCGCCCGTTATCGTGACCTAAACGAGCTGGCATCCGATGCGAATCGTATTCAGGGTGACATTCTGGCAGCGCGAGCCTATCGCCCACTGCCCCCGTCGTCCGCGTCTCTCGAGCCTCGTTGCGCGCGGGCTGGTCGTGACTCGTCACACTGGTGGTCCCCGAACCATGAGGCGGCCTCTACCGCTAGAGACCGAGACGCGCTCGACGTGTCGCACCGCGCTCTGGACCCGTACTCGTACGGCCGGGCGGCCACCGTTGCCCGAAAGCGTGAACAAGAACGTAAACCCTGTGCTCCAGTGCACAAGGGGATATTCGATCGCGGAGCCCCCACAGCGGCTAGCGAACGGACACCTCGTAGCTCGAAAGCATCGCCAAAATCCCCCCCTGTTGGAGGAAAAGGCGTTGTCTGCTTTCGTTGCCATGATCGTGGTCACACCGCGCGCAAGTGCAACGCGCCCCAACCGACACAAGGGCCTCCTCGCCCGTCGGGAAACGGGGTGAGCCGTCAGTGAGCACCCCCTTGCCGACGGCTGCAGCAGTAAGAGAGCACGGGAGTGTAACACAACCTCTGGCATCGATGGCGTGTCGCGCTGGACACGACATTCCAGCCACGCCGGCGCTGTTCATCGCCCTTCCGATCGCTGGTCGAGAGTTTGCGGCGTTGCTGGATAGCGGGGCTTCTATCTCGCTATTCGGCGAAGAGCTTAGGGCTCATTTGCACGACCGCTCCGTCCGCATTCGAGCTTGCAACACTGCCTTCCACCTCGCCAGCGGTACCGCCACCTCGTGCGGCGCTGCGAGGTTGGTTGTGCGTTGGGTGAATCGCGCACCCCGACAGCGCTTTGTGCATCTCCCTGGTCTTTCTGTGCCTGTGATTCTCGGTCGCGACTTTCTCGCGCGCACAGGTATCGTGATTGATGTCGCCAGCAGAGGCTACAGGGACGGCCCTTCCGGCGCCCTACGGCCTTTCGCTGCACCTCCCGTGGTCTCGGCTGCCAGTAAGTCGCCGGACGCCACGAGGAGGAAAGGAGAGCAAGCGTTGCCCCCGTGGCCCGCGTCTCCCCCTCCGACGCCAAGACTGGTTCTTTGGCCGGCGCAGCGGAAAACGGTCCGTGCGTACAGCTTTCCCTCGAGCATAATGCTGCCGCGGTGAACGAGGTCTCGGCTATGCCGGTCACCCTCCCGCTAAGCAGCAACTCTAATGGCTCGCTGCCGCCTTTGCCGGACAGCTTGTCAAAACGCGAGAAAGCACGCCTGTCGTCGCTGTTGACACGTTTCAGCGACACGTTCACAGAACGCCCGGGTTGCACCTCTCTGGTGAGGCACCGGATTTACACAGGCGACGCACAACCGTGGAAATGCAATCCTCGCCCCCTTAGTGTGGCAAAGAGGAAAGCAATTGACCAGACACTGGATGAGTTGATTGAGACAGGAGTTGTCCAACGCTCAAACAGTCCTTTGGGTTCACCGGTGGTAATGGTCCCCAAAAGAGACAACTCTCATTGGCTCTGTGTGGACTACCACCGGCTGAACGAGGTCACGAGGAAGGATGCTCATCCTATGCCTAGCGTTGACTTGATAGTGGCTGCTCTAGGCGGTGCTTGCTACTTCGGCACCTTGGATGCTAGCCGCAGTTACCTACAGGTTCAGATGGAGCCGGCTAACGCGGAGAAAGCTGTGTTCACCTCCTACAGAGGTTTGTACGAGTTTACCCGCATGCCGTTTGGCTGTTCTGGAGCTGCAGCTACGTTCCAGAGATTGATAGACCGCGTTCTAGGGGACGCTAATTGACAACACGCCATGCGTACCTCGACGACATCGGGCTCTTCTCTCGAACGTTTGAGGAACACCTTCACCACTTGGAGGATGTCCTCGGGAGGTTGCGTGGCGCCGGGTTGACTTTGAACCCAAAGAAAGCTCAAATAGCTGAGACTCGCATCTCACAATTAGGCTTTACCATTCAGAGCGGTGAGGAGAAGGTACGTGCCATTGTAGAGTACCCGACGCCGGCAAACATTCAGGGCCTGAGACGCTTTTTGGGCATAATGAACTACTATCGACAGTTCATCTCAAACTGTGTGGCCCTCCAAGTGCCCTTGATTGCAGTCTTGAAAAAGTCGGCACGATGGAGCCGGGGGCCAGAACAAGAGCGAGCCTTCAAGGCGCTTTCCGAAGCTCTAGTGGCCACAGCCCAGTTAAAGCTGCCTGACCTGAACAGGGAGTTCGTTGTCCAAGCGGATGCGAGTGACCAGAGTCTCGGCGCGGTACTCCTTCAAGAGCACGACAGCGTCCTCCAGCCAGTCGCCTTTGCAAGCCGGTCACACAACGCCGCCGAGCGTAACTATAGCGTCACAGAAAGGGAATGTCTCGCTATAGTTTTTGCTCTCCGGAAGTCCGACTGCTATGTCGACGGCGGGCCATTCGTGATGGAAACGGACCATATGGCACTCACCTGGCTTAAGCGCTTGCACGAGCCCTCGGGCCGCCTCGCGCGCTGGGCGTTGACCTTGCAGCAGTACAACTTTGTTGTGCGCTACCGAAAAGGGAGTTCGAACGTTGTGGCTGACACCTTGTCGGGTGCCCCCGTTTCGGCGTCCGACACTTGTGTCCACCACTCCCGAGAGCAATCGCATGAAGTAGACCCCGGGCACTCTGGCTCCAAAGGGTCGAAAGGCGCGAACTCCGATGGCGAAGGGACTTTCGAGTCGACAGCCTCGGGTGAGGACGCATACCTGGTAGACCCTGTCACGTCCGCCGGTATCGTCTTCAGCAGAGAGGAGCTGCCCAAGGCACAGCAGGACGATCCGTTTTGTCAACACATCATTGATGAGCTCAAAGAGCTGAGCTCCCAAGTGGAGCGTAACGGTCAAGCCGCCGGGCGCGAACAGACAGCTGGTATTGCTGTCGGCACCGAGTGCCGTACGCAGGCTGGTATTGCTGCGGGCACGTTGGACTCGTACCTGCTTGGTGCCCACGGCGTTCTCCTGCGCTACGTCCCATCTGAAGAAGCTCCCCAGGAGCCTTTCAAGGTGGTGATACCCCGCAGTCTAAGGAAAGCCATCCTAAGTCATTTCCACGACTCGCGGTTGGCCGGACACGCGAGTGGCCTTAAGACTTTTCAAAAGTTGTGCCACTCCGCAACCTGGCCTGGCATGAAGCGCGACGCCCTTCACTACGCCGCTCATGCCGCATGTGCCAATGCGTGAAGCCTCGCGGGGGCAAGCCTCCCGGGCTCATGCAGCTGATCGACAGCCAACAGCCTTGGCAGGTTGCGGCATGCGACATTATAGGACCTTTCCCAAGAAGCCTTTCCCATGTTTTTCTCTTGGCTGTCTCGGATCACTTCACGAAGTGGGTCGAACTGTTTCCCTTTCGGAAGTTAACGGCACGCGTAATCTGGGACAAGTTGACCGAGGTCTTTACCCGCTTTGGCTTTCCGGCGGAGTTGATCACGGACAATGCGTCCTATTTCACGGCCAAGGTGTTTGTGGATGCGTGTGCTGCCTTTGGCATTAAGCACCATAAAACAACCACGAATCACCCACAGGCCAACCCGACCGAGCGGATCAACCGGAACCTCAAGCTCCTGCTGACAACCTTTGCGCAGCAACACATGGATTGGGATGCTTGTCTTAATGAGAACGGCTTCCCCTTGCGGTCTACGGTCAATCGCTCGACAGGGTACACGCCCGTCTTCCTCAACTTTGGGAAAGAGCTGCCTAACCCCATGGACCGCGTCCCACGGGGCGGAGGCGGGGCAAGCGCCGTGAAGGTCAGCCCGTCTGGCTACGCGGTGGAACTGCGCTCACGGATGGACGCGCCCTCGTCTGGGTGCGTTCCAACCTGGCAAAAGTGCGAGCTGGTCAGAAAGCTCATTATGACCGGTCGCATCGGGATGTCCGTTACGATGTCGGTGATCTCGTTCTCAGGCGCAATCACGTCTTGATTGACGCCATCCATCAAAGGCATCTCGGCCTCCCTTTCGGCCAAATGGTTGGGCCCATACCGAGTGCACACCAAAGTGTGGCCCCTGGTATACAAGCTGGCTGACTCCCAAGGGAGACCAGTTGGCGGTCCAGTTAACGTCTCCGACCTCAAACCTTTCGTTGCCCGCAACAACGACTTCGTGGATGGGGAGGCGGTCACCGAACCGCAGAGAAACCGGGATAAGGCTGGTTTCAAACCACGCCACCGGTACAACCTGAGAAAACGCACCTAGGCTGATTTTCGCCCCCGGCATGTAGCTAGACGTCATCCCCTCAATGTAAGAGAGTGGAGATTATAGCTGCTGTGCAATTGCCCATTCAGCAGCAACAGTAACGGCTACCTGGCGAGCTTTCTCCTTGGGAACACCATTAAACGCGCTGCGCGCGGAATATCCACCCAGTTCGCCGCACTCCTGGCTGCTCGAGAGAGAAAAGCCCTTTCCACGGTGGCTCACTCTCTCACTGGGTATTTTCCGTGTAGTCGGCGGGAGAAGGAAAGCGTGCACCCTATTGGCTGATGCAACCTTCAATCCGACGGAGTTGGCTCCCTTTATTGGGCCAACCTGTCGCGCCTCTATGGCCACACCTTCAGGTGCGTTGCGGCTTTTCACCGACACCCCAGCTTTCGTTATGTCCTCCTCGGTGATCCGTTCTTCCAAGAAAAAGCCCAGGAGACCAGCCGCGCGCTCGGTCGTACCTCAGGCACCGGCCGCGTCCATGCCGCCTCCGTCAAATGTTCCCCCGGCCCCGGCTAACAAGACACCGCCTCGTCGTGAAGTCGCTACATGGACGTTCCAACATGGCACTGAGGCCCCGGTCGCCTTCGTGTCGACTCGTCCCTGATCCAAGCAATGCAAAGTCTGGGTGGGGTTAGACCCCTAGTCCGTCCCACGTCCTTTCTGTGGACGCACCCTTTCAGACCTGCTCAATGCTTCCGGAGATGCCTCGATGCTGCCTGTTCCTGAGGCCTCCTACTGTGACGCTTGTGGTGTCCTGCTGGTGCACGAGGCTACCCACCTCTGTTCGAGGGTTCACCGAGCGAAGTCCGACGGTGCCCCTGCGGTCCTGTCTACTCCGGCGGTGCCGCCTGGCCCGGGCCTTTAACCTGCTCTGTCGACCGACTCCGTTCAGGCGGTCGTGCGGCGCTCGTCATGGACTCATCATTCAAGTCGGCCATCGCTGCTGCAGTGTCCGCTGCCCTCCCGCGGCCCCAGGCTCCTGCTGAGGCGCCGCCGAACGAAGACACCGGGGCGCCCGACGATCTCGTGGACGGCACGGAGCTGGACCTCAGTTTTTTCGGTATCGGTGGATGCTTTTATTACGGCGTCTTTAGGGCGGCCTCGGTCTTAGGAGGGAGGATGTGGGAATCAAGAGTGCCCTCCTACCTGGCGCCTCGTTCCCAGCTGCCACGCGCGCGCCAGCAGCGTAGCCCGGGCGCGCATAAGTGCCGGAATCCGCCAAAATGGCTGCCAGGGCGCCTCCTGGTCTGGGCCAGTCAACCGTCGGCTTCTTCCCGCGCTAGCATGTCTGGGCACGCTACGCTGGTGCGCTGTGCGGGCCTACGTCACAACGCAGCGCCATTTCCTATTGGGCGCGCGTGACATCCTCCTCTCCTGCGAGCTGTGTTGTGCCCGACGATTCGCTTGTCGCGGCACAAGCTCTCAGGCCTTCACGAGGGGTTGACGCGCTGCTAAGCAGGCGGCTTCTCATTGGTGCGTTCGACTTCGGCTTTTGTGCGGGAGTCGTCGCGCCCTAGGCAAGTGTACTTGCTCGGTCTTGCAGAGTTCCCTATACGGCCTGCAAGCCCGTGAGTGTCGAACTGTGCTGCATCTTGGGTTAATAAACCCATTGTTGTTGTTATCCTGCCTCGCATGTGGTTTCTGCGCCGTGCCGGAGAAAATGACGAATGCGGCCGCAACGTCTTCACATGCAGCGGCAGTGGAGGAGGTCGCATCCCTACACGGTTTCGCATAGTAGGTAAGCCTAGTGCAAACCTATCTCCACAAGGTATCGGCCACAAGCCCTTGAGCTCTAGTGGTGGCCTCGGCCTGCTGGAAAGCCCACAATTTCTCTTCAAGGGCATCACTGAGCAGTGCACTCTCCGAGCATGTTCGGTTCGAGGCTGCGTCCTCGTCTTGAAACCCCACGTCTGCCACACTCCCATAACACGTGTTGCAAGGTTGCCCTGGCTTCACGAAACTTGCAGCATGACACATAAAGCTCTGGATAACAGAGATTCAAGATCACCAGGTTTAGAAATGTCCTTGTCTGTTGCTGTTGCCATGTGACCGCCTACTTTTTTTTTCAGTTTTTGGTTTGGTGGCGGAAATTCGCACCTGGCCAATCTGTATTGCTAGGTAGTATCCTTAAAAAGCCCCAAACCGCCTTCGATATGTTCCCAAACATTTCAAGTGAACAAGCACATCGCGTGCAGAATGCCGTTGCGATCAACGATGCCACACGCTGCAGCGCTACAGGTAGTCGGCGCGCCTCAATTTCGAAAAAAACAATAGCTTCTCCTTTCCAGTCCCCACCATTCCCGTCACTAACGTGTGACATCACCAGTGAAATTCGATGATGTTACCACTTTTGATGCTTGCCATTGGCCGAACGACAACTGACGACTTCCGGTCACTCTGCACATAGCTGTTCGCACGCACCTTGCTATTCTTGGTCGTGTTGCTGCTTGCAAATCGACAACTGTGGCCTGTAACGCAACAGAGCATTCATACCGGCACGATTCGTAGGGGCACAGGTCGGCATGATAGCAACAGCGGTTAGTCAACGATCAGTGCACCCAGTGATGCACACAACACAGTTGATAGCAATCTGGGTCATCGGAGTGGCGGATTGCGGCAACCGGAAGTAGACGCTGTCTCGAACAGCGCGACAGCGGTGAGATGTGCCACGTGAGATGAGAAGGGGCACTCAGCTGACTCAGCAAGGCGAGACCGAGCGGTTTTGGAAGAGGGTACCGTAGGAAAAAGGGAAAGAAGTGATCGTCGCGTTTCGATCACAAAACGCGTGTAACTCTGCTATAGGGCACCATTTCGAAAAATTTTCACGACTACATGTTCATTGCAAACTCGAGCAAAACTTCCTCACCTCAACTAAATTACGACCGCTGGGTGGTTTAGGGGCCTTTTAAAACTGGTGAGGCGATCCTCCCACTCCCATTCCTTATGCGATGTCGCAGCTGAGGCGGCGGTGGTGATGGTAGTGGCTAGGTCCGTAAGCCCTCGAGCTGCCCTGTGCGCCGCCTAGTTGCCGGTGAGCGAGAAAGTGTGGACAGGTGCCAATAATACGTAAACATCTCTGTATTAAAATTTTGCCTGCAAAACCACTTCGGCCGTCCTGGTGGCCACTGCGAGCGTGATAGCCAGTTCCTCTGCTTTCTCCATGTGCTCCGGGCATACCGTGACGCTAGTCTTGCAAGCTTTCTGGTGATCTCATATTGTGGCCGCGAAGCCGCATTTGCGCGCATACCTCGCCGCTTCCACAAACACTGCCTCTCTACATTGGCCATACTTCCTCTATATGTCCTGTGCTCTCTTTTCCCATCTACCCCTGTGGTATTCGGGGTGCATGTTTCTACGTTGTTTGGTACATCGAGTTTGTCCAGGGGTCTCGAATTGGCAAGCGAGCGCACCGCCACGCTCTTGGAGTGAACGGACACAGTGGACACAGTCGCTACAAAGCTAACAAACACATACATTTATTTAACTAATTTACACTGACAATATCGTCTGCCAAATCGTTATATAAACCATAATTAACGCACTATGTCATCTTTACACACAATTTCCGTACACTCCAAAACATGACAAAAACACAATAACACACCCAAGGCGGCGTTGCCAACGCTTGACTTACCATGTAGGCCTCCCGGCGCGCAGGCCCACGGTGCCACGCGCCGAGGACCCACGCTAACGACAACCGTTCACGGCAGCCACCACGCGCAGAAGGGCCTTGCTCAACTCTCGCCCACCACCAAGGCCTGCCTTCCTCCAGGGGTCACCGCTGGCGCTACCACTCTACCAACAGGGGTACTCAACGCGAACACAATGCCAGCTATCGTCCGGCGGTTGTCACTCCCGAAAAATGGCTTCTGTGCAAGACACGTGCGCCACGCGGCGCCAACAACTTTAGAGGGGCTGTCAGCACCCCCACATTTTCTCAACGTTAAATCAAGCTATACCCCAAAAACAAAGATTAGCAACTGAAGCTTTAACAAAACAATATGAAATCGTATGTCCATAATGCCCTTGCACCACGACACCGCCGCTGGTCGACACTGCTGCACTGTCCGGCTCGACTTCACCTCAGTACCAGTCCTGCAACAGCAACGTCGCTGTCGACGCATCGCTAGCGCAGACACATTTTCCAGTTGCGAGCAGCACTCACGAGGGCGCCGGACTGCAGGCAGTTGCACAGGTCCCAGGCATCTGCATCGCCCGACCTCACAACCGCATTCCTGGCCAGCGAAACTGACGATGTGCAGAAGACAGCCGGCCGTGGATGACATCCCTCCCGCTGAGTACATCATCAAAAAAAAAAACTCGAAAGAAAACAATCGAGCAGGTCCTAGGAAAAGGCGCTTCAGGTTTTTCGGCCGCGTGGTATGATGGTCAGTACTGCTAGCTAGCTAAGACATCGGCGGTGGCCGAGACGCCCATCAAAATAAAACAAAAATCACTTCTTGCTAACTCGTGCACCACAAGATAAAAAAAAAGTGAGGGAAGCAGAGCGCAACACCTCAACGCCACTATCCACCTAGTTGTGCCACGTGCGATAGGCGGCTGCGCAGAGCCTTAGGCCTAATGAGTCCCTCGACAACAACCGGCATCCACCCAGCACCCAGCCTAGGCGCAGAAGAGGCAGCCGCGAGGAGACATCCACTCTATGAGGTGGCCCTATCACTCGCCGCACACAGCAGCTTACCGAGCGATCGGCATCCACCGCTCCGGGCGTTGTCACGACACCTCGGCGTCGAGCCGCAATACAAGATAGCAACGACGCCCGGCTCCCTGAGCGGAAAAAGATAGAAGAAGCTATTTACAGAAAATCGGAACACCCACGAGGCTTCTGTACTCACTCGCTTTGGGTCTGGACTACAAACCACGTGCTCTAGGCCTTGCTCACCCCAGGATGCAGACCGCATGGCTCTCGTCCCAATTCAACAACGGTTTTGAAAACTAACACCAACAAAAAAAAAGAACAGCACTTGCAAGCAAAAAAAATTAAAAGTCAACCTGCCGACAAATTCAAACACGACACAAGTACCGATCTTCTCGCTCTCAGCAAAGCACACCACCGATGCTAGCAAAGAAGTCTCCCTAGGCCTACTCTACCTCAACTCTAACAAAAGCTTGTACCGAACCACAAAAACTGTCGTCCGATACTCCAAGAGTGCCACTTTGGACAGCCAGTGTGGGGTTTCAATATGGCGAACGAGTGCCACGCTCTTGGAGTGAACGGACACAGTGGACACAGTCGGTACAAACCTAACAAAGACATACATTTATTTACCTAATATACAACGATGATATCGTCCGCCGAATTGTTACATAAATCGTAATTAACACACTAAGTCATCCTTACACACAATTTTCATACGCTACAAAACATGACAAAGACACAATAACACACCCAAGGCAGCGTAGCCAATGCTTGACTTACCACGTGGGCCCCTTGGCGTGCAGACCCACGGTGCCATGCGCCGAGGGCCCACGCTAGAGACAACCGTTCGCGGCAGTTGCCACGCACAGAAGGGCCTTGCTCAACTCTCGCCCGCCACCAAGGCCTGCCTTCCGCCAGGGCTACCACTCTACCAACAGTGGTACTCAACGCGAACACAACGCCATCTATTGTCTGACGGTTGTCACCCCCGAAAAACGTCTTTTGTGCAAGACACGTGCATCACGCGGCGCAAACAACTTTACAGGGGGTGTCAGTACCCCCCCCCCCAAGTTTGACATCGTGTTGAGCATGATATCTGATTTCTAAACTCTCTAGTATGTGTCTGCCCGTTGTGCTTTTGTAAATGTGCTAGTACAGCGCTACAGCCTTTGGCTCTATCCATTCGTCCAGCATGTTGTGAAGACCCAGATCGAGTAATTTACTCGTACTTATGTTCATCGACAGCCCTATTGCCTGTTTGTACGCCCTCCTTTTTGGTCTTTTCTGCTACGTGCCTCTTGAGATAGGATGCTACGTACGTTATTCGGCTCATTATGAAGGCCTGAACTAGCCCTATCATGTTGTCTCTTTCATCCCGCTGTGTCGATTTTCTATGCGTTTTAGTGGCAGGATAGTCTTGAGCAACCGCGCCTTTTAGTCTCCTGATGGTCTCCCAAATGTGGCCATTCACCGCAATGTGTAAGCCGAGAACGCGCATGTGGCAACTGGCATCAATGTTGACGTGAATGGACATAATGCCCTGGCAACCCTGAGCGTGGGGGGTGCGGGCCTTCGTAAATGGTGCGGTTTTTGTCTACCCGCATATCCACCATGCGTGCAGTTTTAAACAGTTAATAAATGTTTGTTACAAAACAACAAAACTTGCGACGAGGAGGGAATATACTCCAAGCGTTTTGCCAACACAACGAGCACTACCTGGAGCAACCTGCACCTCGAAACAAGGGGGGACTGAGCACGGAGAGGGTCATTGCGGACAATGGCTCGGGCTGCTCAGGCACAACCATTGATCGCGGCGCCATTGCCGTTTGAGGCAACTTCGCAATTTTGGATCAACTATGTCGAAAGGCTAGAGGCATTCTTTGAAGCCAACGACGTGAGTTTGGTTTGGATAGAATAAACCATGATATTATGCTAGAAAAACTTGACTGTTATGGAGTTCGCGTTACCGTTTTAGCTTTAATAAGAAGCTACTTATCTAATAGGAAACAATGTGTATCAATCAATCGAGAGCTATCATGATCCATGAACGTTAAGAATGGTGTACCTCAAGGTAGCATTTCGGGACTTCTATTATTTAATATTTTTATCAACGATATTTTTTGTATTGACAGCTCTGTAGAATATGTAATCTATGTGGACGATACCAGTATATTTTTTACTGCGGAAACGCCTGATGACCTCATTGCTTCTGCTAATGAAATACTAAATAAAATAGACTCCTGGACTGTGGCAAATTCTCAACACATTAATTGCTCTAAAAGCAAGGCTGTACTGTTCTGTGCAAAAGCCAGATCATTTGAAAGGTCTCACAAACGAATACTTAATAACATTGAAATTAAACTTTGTCAAACAGTTAAAACTCTCGGTGTCCATTTTCACGAACACATGGCATGGAATTACCATGCCGAACACATTAGTCACAAACTTTGTAAAGCTTTAGGTGTGTTGCATCGATGCCAGAACATACTACCTGTGAAACAAAAAATATTAGTGTACAATGTTGTTTTTTCTTCACATTTACACTACTGTCATCTGGTCTGGTCGACAGGCTCTAAAACATCTCTAAAGAACCTGGCCGTGTTACGAAAAAATGCCTTGTGGTGCATTGAAGGTGTATCCTATAACGCACACACTGCTTCAATATTTGCAAAATATAGAATTTTAAGAATTACCTGTTATCACCAATACCAGCTTCTGTCAGCTTTTAAATTAGAAATACGCAGAGGAAGTATGTTTTTACGCACCTTGACCACCTTGCAACCAAATCCTGCCAGTTGCGTTACTCGGTGTACGGAGACTTGGCACGTCTATGGATTTGAAACACAAACACCTCGCACAAACTATGGATTTGAAACACTAAGTTACCGCCTTCCAAGTGTGATGAACAAATGGAAACTAACAACTGATAATCTGCGTATATTGTCTAAAACTGAAATGTTAAATCGGATGTGCTGATTGTGTTGTAAATGAATGTTGGGTGATTTCTGTAATGGTTATTATTCAGTTTTTATTCTTTCATACATTGCTTTGTTATGAATATTTTTGTATGTATTTCATAGTTGTCATTCTATTATTTGCTGTCATCGGCCACATTCGTGTTTCTTTTTGTATTGTCGCTTTCCGCTGCCTGTAATTTTTGTAATTTTTATAATTTTTGTAACTTTGTAGTTTAGATTTTTTCTGGGTGATGGGGCCAGTCAAGCTGTGAAATGCAGCTTTTTTCCCTTCACACCAAACCACGTATACAGTGCATTTTCGTGTACTTGTCACGTGGTTGAATAAACTCAAACTCAAACAATGGACTGATCTGCCGTGGTGATCGTGTGGTGACTCTTCAGCAAGCAAGGAGGATGTTTCTGCTAGAACTACATGACACACATCTCGGAATCAACTCTACAAAAGCTTTGACAAGGACACTCGTGTGGTGGCCTGGCATAGGGTCGGAGGTTGAACAACTTTTGCATGAATGCAGTGTTTGTCAACAGGCAGTACCAATGCCTTTATCTAAGGAACCTTTGAGCTGGCTAGCCACAATGCAGCCATGGACTTGCATCCATGTTGACTATGCAGGCCCAACTGAATGCCAGATGATCCTTATGATTGTAGACAGCCATTCCAGGTGTGTGGAAGCCATTCCAACTTTATCAGCTACAGCAGTCACGACAGTAGAACACTTAGGAACTGTGTTTACGCGTTTTGACCTGCCTGATGCCTGGTGACGGACAGTGGAATGTCATTCACTGGAGTCGAATTCCAAGACTTTATAAGGCAAAATGGCATATGGCACATTCGTACACCACCTTACAAACCACAATCGAATGGTTTGGCCGAAAGAGCTGTACATTCCGTGAAAGAAAGTCTGAAATGTATCAGCTGGGGAAGCCTTACCACAAGATTGGCCAGGTGGTTGCATATTCACCGCAGAACACCATCGGGCAAAGGACACGTTCACCAGCAGAACTAATGCTTTCGTTCACACCAAGAACCAGCTAGATTTGACCATAAGGGCCACAGAAGTGCCATTGCCAGGAAAGACAAGTGGCTACCTGAAAGGTGACCTAGTCCTTTGTAAAAACTTTAGTACCGGTGAACTGTGGCTACTGGGAGATGTGGTTGAAGTGCAAGGAAATCGCCTCTCGGTAGTGAAAACTCAAAGGGATG
Source organism: Rhipicephalus microplus (assembly GCF_043290135.1). Lineage (NCBI taxonomy): Eukaryota > Metazoa > Arthropoda > Arachnida > Ixodida > Ixodidae > Rhipicephalus > Rhipicephalus microplus. The sequence goes on along the minus strand of NC_134701.1, from coordinate 299,885,614 downwards.
CTTAGACGACATGTAGGCCAGATACGCCAGAGGCACATAACAGACCCAAAAAGTTCCTAGGCAGAATCAAATGAAGACCCACCAGAGGAATTCTTTCCTGAATACCGGCAAGAAGAACCAGTGCCAAATGCTTCAGCTCCAGCAGAAGGGCTACCACAGCAGCACCCGTCAGTTGTGAAGAACCGACCGCAGCGCTCTCACCGACCTGCAAATCGATTAGACCTTTAGGGGAAGTTTTCGTGTAAGTGGGGGGGGGGGCAACGGGCGTCAATGTTGACGTGAATAAACATAATGCCCTGGCAACCATGAGAGTGGGGGGCATGCGCGCCTGCATAAATAGTGTGGTTTTTGTCTACCTACGTATCCGTCATGCGTGCCATTTAAATAGTCAATAAATGTTTGTTATAGCGTAACAGTGTGTAATATCTACGCTTGACACTGGTCGCCCATCGGATGTCGTTAGTTGTGTGTCGCTATTGGGATCATCATTTATCTCACCGTTCGGCTACCAGCCCATTCACGTGGGTTTGTAAACTAAATGTTCCAATTTTTTCGCAGCGCAGCTCAGGCCGGTGTTCTGTAAGTATCGCTCAACAGTCTCCATCGCACGTTGCAAAGTTTGTTCTTTGTGCCCGTCGCAGCCCTTTGTAACCCACAATGCAACGTCGTCAGCATAAAGGCGGTGATTGAGCCCTTCGATTTCTTGTAGTTTGACTGGCAACTTCATGAGAGCTATGTTGAAAAGCATCGGTGACATCACCCATTTTGCGGTGTACCGTAGCTACCCAATTTTGTTTCCTCAGAACTAAGCTGCCCAAAGGTGAGCTTGGCTTTTTTATTCAAGGGAAAATCTAGAACATAGTTGTAAGTTCGTTTGCCAAAATCTAGTTCCTGCATTTTGGTCAGTAGGGTTGAGTGCGTTACGTTATCAAAGGCATTTTTCAGGTCCAGGCCAAGTATGGCTTTAGTGGACCTCATGGGGCTATTTATTACCTGGTGTTTTATCTGTAGCATCGTGTCCTGTGCGTAAAGGTTTCTCCTGAACCCCAACTTTGTGTGGGAAAGCAGGTCGCAGTCCTCGAGGTAGTTGGTCAGTCTGGTGAGGACCGTGGGCTTATGACCTTGCCAAGCATGAAGTCAGCAAGATTCGTCTGATGTTCTCTAGCTGCAGTCGTTTACCCGGCTTGGGTGTCAGAACGATGTGTGCAGTCTTCCATTTTGGGGCCCCTTTCTTTTTTCCCAGCGTGCGTTGACGTACGGGGCAAGTGTTTTTATCACTTTATTGGCTAGGTTACTGAGTGTTTTGTTTTTAAGCCCGTCGGGCCCGGGCGCCAATGTGGTGTCACGTTTTTGTAATACTGCCCTGAACTCTTACTCGCAGATCGGTCTGTCTACGACATCGTTGGCTGCACCTTCGTAATCAGGATGCACTACTTGCAACTGGGTAGAACTGTACCGTTTCATGTATCATTTCATGATCTGCCATAATATATCCTACTCGGAGCCTTCGTACTCATGTATGATTCTGTTGATGTTCTGTTTGTGAGTGGTTTTTATCTCTTCTGGATCTAGCAGGTACCTATGTAGGTTCCACGTCTACGCAAACCCTAGTTGGTTCTCCATGCTACTGCAGTTATTCTTTCACTGTTGCTTGCGCAGCTGCTGCGCGTGACTCTCAATGCCTCTATTTCACTTTGCAATCGTTTTCCTAAGTGGTCTGTTGTGCCTCTGCCTTTTCTTTTTTGCCTGCAAACTCCGTTGGGCCTCCCACATGTGTAGAGTCTACTGCCTAAAATTACGAGTTCTGCCTCTGGCAGAACTAATTGCTTCACTGTGGTAATGTTCTGCTTCAGCGAGTCAGTCCATGCACCAATATCGGTTATTGATTCCTCTGATTCTCTCGACTCTTTAATTCTTAATTCGTCCCACTCGAACAATTTAAGCTGTCTGCCTCTAGTCTTGCCCGCTGTTGCTTTGGCTTTAATCCCTGTTATGAAATAATCACTACCCAGATCTTGCTGCGTGTTCATCTACTGTGAATCGACAATGTTTTTTTTTTTTGTGAAGGTTGTGGGGTCTTGAAATGGCGAACGAGCGCCACGCTCTTGGAACAAAAGGACACTGTGGACACGGTCGGTACAAACCAAACAACAACATACATTTATTTAACTAATTTGGAACAACGATATCGTCCGCTGAATCCACACATCAATTGTGATTATACGCTGCAACAACTTTACACAACACTAAACAACATGACACACACAATACAACATCCAAGGCGGCGTCGCCAACACTTGACTTACAACGAGGGCCCCCGACGCGCGGGCCCCGGGGTGCCGCGCGCCAAGGGCCCACGCTAGAGACAACCGTTCGCGGCAACCGCCACTCGCAGAAAAGGCTCGCTCAACTCTCGCCCACCACCAAGGCTTGCTTCCGCCAGGGGTCACAACCGACGCTACCTCTGTGACAACCATGATGATGATAGTGGTCTTCAAGACGAACACAGCGACATCTATCGCCGGTGGTTGTAGCTTGATATGCGGCTTTTAGGCGAGACACATCCGCCACGCGGCGCAAACAACTTTACAGAGGGTGTCAGCACCCCTCACAAGGTTAAATCTGGTGTGGTGTCTACGCTAACGCTGCTGCCTCTTTGCTTTGGCAAAGAGGATTGGTAACGAGGGGCAGCCGCTCTTTCTGCGCATCGAGCCACAGGTTCCTACCCTTGATATTTTTAAATTTGTAGCCCCACTCGATGTAGCTCGACGCGGCAATTAGGACCACTTGTTTGTTCATTATCAGGATCAGTTTTCGAATCAGCGTGCCGAATCTTTGTTTAAGTCACGAACTTCTGTAAACATTCAGGACGAAAACGCTGCTAGCTACCTTCCGAGTCGGTATGACTTCTATTAAAGTGTGTTCGTTTTCGTTAATTTCTGTATCGTGCTGGACGGCCGTGAGATTTCGTCTGACCTGCCACAAAGCCACAAGATGCTGCCACAAATGTCACAAGATGCTGCCACCTGCCACAAAATGTGGCCATGGAACGCTCCCCTGCTTTCACGAGAGCCACTTGACTTGTGAACTTGGTCGGAAATGGCACTGCATGTCCTGGGAACCGCCCATGTTCGGGTGAAGTTCAAAAGAGACGATTGCGTGCTACCGTTGCTAATTGATCCACGCCACGGAGAGCAAAAATGGGGCCATAGGCTATACGTTAGGCACCCAGACCAACTGGCGAATTATCTTTTTGGGCGTTTCTTGGGCTGATATCATTCTGCGACCGCTTCCTAAAGAACGGGGCACATGTGCCCCGTTCTTTAGTAACAAGACAGATGTTACAGAAAGCATATATTTCCAATAAAATAATGCCTGGATAAGTAGCTGCCACATTTTGATATGATAGCATGATTATTTTCACAGGATTTGTGGTGCATATTGGATGTGCAATATAGTGCGTTGCAAAAAGGATTAAGGTTTCGTATAAGCAGAATAAATATTGAACTCTAAAGATGTTAGCATTCTAAGCTTCATGTTACTATGTATATATATTTGCCTGGTTAAACAAGTTCCATTAACTATTTCCCTTAAATTGAGATGCAGTGAAACAGTGTAGGACCACTTTTAAAAAGTCACATCAATTAATAACTGTAAAAGTCGTGTTTACAAAACTAGCCCTTGCAGGTAATTAATATGAAAAATTGCATGTGGAATTGTGCTGGAATTTAAGTACAATGTCCCAACGGTTTCAGTTAGCTACTAGCTGTATCTTGGCTCGTTGTTTTATCCTTGTCATTTGTTGACTAATTTTTTAAACACCTTTTGTTTGGATAGACTAAGTATTTTAAGTGTTTCATTCTGAACACAGAACTGCATTATGAAATAGGAAAATTGAGTACCAGAGAATAAACCTGCATGTTTCAACTGGTACAAGGTGTGCTGTTATTATGCAGGGCTGTGCCTGCGCTTTGCTGATGAGTTTGAGGTGTCTATAGAAGACTGGAAGCCCTGTGATGCGACCACTACAAACCTGTGTGTGGTGTCCGAGGGCACCTATGAGATCTGCTCCCGCACAATTGCTGCACAGGCCTCCAGTGAGTACCTTTAGGGATTATCCTAGTGGTAACTTGAATTGGACCTGAGGAAGGATATGTCAACCACGAGAATGCAAATGAGTCATCACCAGGATAACAGAGGCTTGATTTTCATGAAAAATGTAGACTTTTTCAGTAAAAGACATTAGTCTCACTTGTGATGCATGCCGTGGGAGAAGGAAGGGGCACAAGAAACAAGTAATAAAGTCATAGTAACATTACATTTAGGGCATGTCACAGGAAAGCTACTCGCAAACGTACAGCCTTTGTGGGTTCTGCAATATTTTCACAAGATAACAGAAATTATGCCAGTATAATACCTGAATAGCGTGCTTAGAAATAGTATGAAGGAAGTTTTACCTAAATATGATCATTAGTTTACGAGGAAAAAGTGAGAGAACACCTGTCCCATTGTCTCACAAGGGCACCAAGCTGTAATCCTTTTGCCAAATTTTTAGCATGAAAGGCCTGATGCAAGCAGTACAGAGGGACTCTTCAAAAACTGTACAAAGGAAAATGTGTGGGGTACCTTATTTCCAGATTGAGTACATAATCTGTGCCCCTGCCGGTTGTGTTTAGCCCAGTGGCTCTGTCCAAGGTCTTCGCATACATCAACCATATTAGCTTCTTCTGTCTCTGGTTGGTGTACATAAAGACATTTCAGTTACTCCTGAATTTCTTTTCATATATAAAATTGGGAACCACGGCAAGCCACATTGACGGGATGTAAGTGCGTTTACAACTGCTGCTATAGATTCATGAACTCTATTCAGGCCTGAAATATTAACTTTTCTCATTTTGCGCTCTTGTCTTTGCCTTCAATTTTCAATTTCATCATTCATCATTCTTTTTGCTTTCGCTTTTCAGTTTTGTCGATTTCATCATTCTTTTCTTTTGGCCCTCAATTTCAGCTACAGCAATGTAGCTGCAACTTTTGGCCTAATTGCCACTGCTCTCATACTGCTAAAAAAGTATAAAAACAACCTGAGTGCTTTCTCTATAACAAATCGCTATTTTGTAATGCAATATTGCCCGGCAAACTTGAAGAAAACAGCTGTGCATGCATGTTTTGTAGAGCAAGAAATTGCTCAATTTTTTGTCAAGTGCTTTTCCAACATGATTTTTGGCCGATATACCTCTCTGATTTCAAAAGAAAATTTATAGTTGCCTGCTAAAATTAGTTCTCTCAAGATCCTTAAGAGGAGAAAAATCCCATAAATCTAGAACTTTAGCTATTTTTCATACGATGTGACTCCACTTTTAAAAAAGAAATTTGAACAGCACAAAGCAGACTTATACTGAATGTATCACCAGTACCTCGCATTGCAAGTGTGCCAAATATATTTCTTGGTTTCTTAAATGTTCCTGATACACTGTAGCGGAAAATCATTGAGCTGATGGCGATGTGTCTCCACTTTTAAACAAGAACGATGAACAGCACAAAGCAGACTTAAACTGCATGTATCACCAATACTGCTGTGTTGAGGGCTGGCTGGTCCCGACGAAGCAGAAGAAGAAGACGGCCGACGGAGACGTACGCGGCCGGCGGAGACGCCGACCAGCCATAACACGCGGGTTGGCGCGAAACGCCGAAGAGAAGGACACCAACCGCACTCCACGGTTACCCAACTCACACTGATTTTATTTACAGTCGCCTTGAAATCCTGGATGCCAGAGCGGCGCCCCCTGGCATCCTCACATGCCATTCCAAAACCGAAACCGAAAATCTAGAACACAACAAATACCTCGCATTGCAAATGTGCCAAATATATGTGTTGGTTTCCTAAATGTTCCTGATACACTGTAGCGGAAAATCATTGAGCTGATGGCAATATAAAGAGGCAGAGAAAGAGTTCACTGAAGAAGAAAAAGTGAGGCACATTCGTTCTATTATTCCTCAAATAGTTAAAAAAAAAGACAGTTGAGCAAATAGGGAAATTTTGGGTGTGAAGCAAATTTGAATATTGAAGTGTGTGTGCAAATCTAATAGAATATTTATTGAACATTTTTCTCATAGTTTGAAGTGAAATTGTGGTAAAGAAAGTTGGAAGGGATTTCTAAGCATATTCTTAATAAATATAGTAACATGAAAGTGTTTATTGTCGCTAAGTCGATGAAATGCTGGCTAGTAATATCTCATAGTTGTCTTATCAAAAATGAGGCGTTTTAGAGGCCGAATTGTATTAGTACATGATTTGGTTCCACCTAAGTGTTGCTTACAACACTTAACATGTGAAAGGCACAGATGCTATTTCCTCAGCCTCTCCTCTGTCAAATTTTTTGGAAGCCCAACTGATGCGTGGACACGATTGTGCTCCTTTCGAGTTGAGAGTTCTAATCTGCCTCATAGATGTCAACTAACATACAAGAACATTTCAAAATTTTGATGCTAAAAATTTTTACCATCCATTTTTTTGGACTTCCTGCCCACATTTCAGGTTTTAAACAGCTTAAATTGAGCCCCCATTTTCGCCACATTAATCATCTCCATGTTTAAACTTGCGTTTTCTCGAGTCAATGCATTTACGACCATAGCAGAGTTTAAAAAGCAGCTTTGCCGCAAAATAAGAATGTGATGAGGTGAAGCTTATAAAAAATTTGATGGGGTCACTTTCAATTTGACATCGACTGCTTTTGTCTTTGGGCCTCAGTTTTAATAGTCAAACTTCCAGTGCAAATTGAATCGAATAGCAAACACTATTTGAAAAAGATTTGAAATTTCGAATATTTATACACCTCTCAAATAATAAAAAGCAATAACGTGAAGAGAGTACAAAAATTACAGTGAATATAAGTTTGATAAACAGTTTGAAACAGAGGACGGGATGCAGAGGTATAGAAGCAGCAGGTGGAGAAAAAACTATGCTGTGGAACATGGTGCACCTCGATGTTTGATGCTGATCCAAAGCCCAAGGGATGACTACTGGCAGTCAAGCTAGAGCAGGAACAGTCAGCCTACCCAGCAGACAGCTTGAGCTCGATGCAACTGTGAACATAAGCCAGGCCTCTACTGCCTAACAGCCGACCAATGGGATTACTCGCTGCAGTCTCCAGTAATCATGGTCTGGTCGAGAGGGCCATGTTTTCTGGCTGGAACTCTTGATTCTATGCTTCGGCCTTCCATCTGCTGCTGTTTTGGCTCTGGCCTACACTCTTTCCTCTCCTAATAAGTCACATGTGGCCCAATCGTAGCACATCACATCACTCGATTACTGTAGGGCAGCACCTGAGTTCCTGAGCGCACACGCACACAATTGTCACAAGAGGGCTACCAGTCAATATTTGTTGGGTTACAATAGGTGGACTAGTTGGCACAGGATTATTCACAAAGAACCCAAAGGGCAGGACGAAGCTGGCACACAACACAAAATACTGAGCGTATATTTATACTGTTCATTCACATAGGTCTTTGGTGAAGAAAACATGTCATAAAGAAAACACAGAAACACAGAAATTTGGGCAAGTTGTGTTCCATACTACAGCATCCAGAGTGGCTGCCCAGGGTATTACTGGTGATATTTCCTTTTTTCATGTAGATGTGAATTATTCTGGACATAAAAGGAGCTTAACACACGCTTGCAGGCTAGTTGCCAGATCATTGCGGCATATGGCAGCGCATGCCAGGTTATGCAATGAAAATGTACACAGTAGGTCGACACAAGTGCTGAGTCGCTTGTGTCAACGCTTATGTCGTCTCTTTGTGTGCAAGTTTCTTGTGTAGCATGGTGTGTGCTGCCACGTGCCATAAAGGAAATGCACTTGTTTTTACTTGTGTCGGGCAGCACACTGAACTAAGCTGCACCTGAGTTACTTTCTTCTTGGATGGTCATGCTTTTAAAATGATCCATTGCCCAATGACCTGCAGGCAATGCCAAGTGGATCCTGAATGTCCAGTGGCAAATGGAGGGTGTGGACATTCACGTGGATGTGGGCATCAGCAAAGCCCTCTCAGCATTGTTCCGCACACTGACTGCCCTCACAGGAGAGGGAGATGAAGGTGAAAGCCCCGAAGAACAAGCTTGTGCAGCACAGGTAGGTTTGCTCACCTCCGGTTTTAGTCTGGAAGATGCCCAGGAATGACAGCTTTACTGTAAAAATCTTTTGTCTAGCAGCTCTTCAATGAGAATAGAAGCCCCAGCAGTGGCACGGTTGCTAATAAAATGCACCCACAGATGTAGATGAGTATAAAATATGGCTAGTTCATATGCTGGAATAGCTTTAAGTGCAAAAATAATGTGACACGAGCATATTCCAGTTTGTGAACCAGTGCACCCTGCGAAGCACTTCACTTAGCTCATTTTCCAACCATTTCTAGGCTAAGCTATAGAACCCACGTGGGGCCTCAATTGTTGACAGTTCTATCTCGACTGGGATGCGTGCTGCCATTCAAACTTGTTGGATATTGCCAGATAGGTGGACTAGTAAACAAAGGGGGTGATGAAATTATGAATTTTCTAGGCATAAAGTAAAACGAGCTTGTAGGGCTTTTCCCAATTTTCCATGCAAAAATTGATGTATAAGATGCACTGGTGTATAAGACACACCTGCAATTACTTGTTTTCTGCAAAGAAACTTCATAACGTGCGGTCAAGCGAGCATTGTAAAATGCCGTACTTGCGTTACGTTTCTGAGCGCTAGTCTGTAAGGAAACCTATACCACGCCAAACATGAGAGAAAAAATAATCCACACCCACTGAAATGTCCCGCGTGACTGCAGAAAAAACACTTTATTCTTCGAAGACCTCAATGTCCTCGTCTTTCAAAGTGCTTTGGATTAGCTCAGCAAGCTCTGGTGGCAGCGACATTGGGTCCTCCTCCTCTTCGTCATCGGAATCGCTGCTGCTGCTATCATCATCGAGGTTAGGGGCCGAGGATGCTAGCAGGCCTGCTTTGCAGAAACCCACAGTTATGGTGGCTTGTGATACTGTGCACCAGGCCTCGCGCTCACTTTGCGACATCCCAAAACGAAGCACGCCTCATGCGTCCAGTTGCAGTGTAGCTGTGCTCGCCGTCGGACATCCATTACTCCCACAGGTGCCGCAGAATAGCCTTCAAACTGCGGTTCATCGAAATGTCCAGCAGCTGAAGCATTTTTGTCATCCTGCCTGGGATAATGGCAGCGGTGCAGTTTTCTGCCTTGATGCGTTTCAACGTCAGCTCCGTTATATGCGCCCGCATACTATCCAAGTCCAGGAGCCCTTTCTTCGCAAGAAAGAAACCATCTAGTCGCATAGAAAAGCATTTCTCGAGCCACTTGCCTATCATTTCTTCGTCCATTCAGCCTTTCATGTTCGTTTCTATGACAACGCCAAATGGGAAGGTCTCTTGACATCATCGTCCGCTTAAATATTAGCATTGGTAGAAGTGTTTGCTTGTCAGCGCAACACGCGAGCACAACCATAAAGTGCACTTTATGATAGGTAGTCTTGATGGTAAGGGTCTTGTCACCTTTCGGTGCCGCACTCCTCTCCATGGGGATGCCAAACATGAGTGGCACCTCATCCATATTTATTATATGCCTGTCGCCTATGCCATCGTCTTCAATGGCTTTGTTTACAAAAACCTGGAACCTTTTAAGCTTGTCCTTGAAGTCTGCTGGCAGATTTTGGCACATGCTTGTGTCGACCCTCGTCGCCAGTGCTTTGCGGCGCATAAATCTGGAGCACCAGGACGGCCTGTCAACGAATTCAACGATGCCCATCTCCTTATCTAGCGCCTGCACTTTGAGACGCTGCTGCACATTCGACATCGCTCTACCTTGGGCACGCTTCTTTGAGATCTATGTGTTCAGATACCCGTCAAGGACTGGCCATCGTGACTTCGTGCTGCAGTCAGCTTTCTTGTCGCTCTTCATGACCTTGTCGTGTTTATGGAAGAGGAGTCAGTGTCTAACCGCCACAGTGTACGAAATAAGAACCTTCTTTTTTTGACTATGTACGTGGTTAATATAACAATCAGTGACTGCGCCCCCTGGGGATGAAAGAACAGAAGCGAAACCCCCTTAAGCTTAGTCGTTAGTTGTTAGTAGGTATTAGTAATAAAAAACCCAAGTATACAGTACTCCAATACATAGTACAGAATATACACAGTTCAGACCGTAAACTAAATGTTTATCTGGTAGTCTTGAAGCCAGTGGCCGGTGTCTTAGGGTCGGCCGCCCCAAATGCTGTGCTGCTGAGATTGGTTGCTGCAGTACAGGAGATAGTGACTGCGTCCCAGAAGGCAGCTGCAGCACAGGAGGTTGTACTACGCCAGGAGACCGCGGAAATTGCAGCTGTACTATGAGGCTGTACTACGCCAGGAAACTGCAGCTGCAGTACGGCAGGTTGCAGCACACCAGGAGACCGCGGTTGCTGTACGACAGGTTGCAGCACAACAGGAGACTGCGGCTGCGGCACGGCCGGTTGTAGCTCCGCAGGTTGATGTACCGTGGTTGGGGACTGCGACACAGGTAGCTGCAACTGGTGGCTAACACCCCTCTCCAGAACTCTGGACAGCTTGGAGGCATTCCACGTACGGCCATCTTCAAGCCTGTAAGACGCAGGTTCCTTCTTTTCAGACACTTTAGTTGGTGAAGAGAAGGTGCAGTCGCCCTTAAAGCGAAAGAGTGGTTTCTTGACACGGACATTGTCTCCTACAGCTATTCTAGGTTTCTTGGCAGCTCTCCTTCTATCCGTGTACAGCTTGCTGCTGTGTTGTTGACGGTGGACCCTACGACGAAGTCGCACCAACTCTCAAGTTGGTTCTTTAGCGAAGGCTGATGCTGATAGACCGACGATATGTCTGGGTCGTGGCATTTCACTATGCAGCATAACGACAGGCGCAACCCCAGTGGTTGCCTGCGGAGTATTCCTGTACATTGCAAGATATTCCATGACTACTTGTTGAAGGTTGTCCTTCAAAAAGTGAAACTTGAACAAAGTTTTTGAACATTCAGTTTTCTATTTGTCTCATCGCCTGGGGTTAGTACACTGATGAATGCAGCAGTCTGATGGCCCTGTCTTTTAGAAAAGTAATGAACTCACGTGTAGTGAACTGAGGTCCACTGTCGCAAAACATTTCCTCTGGGTATCCGTCGCGAGCAAAAACACTTGTTAAAAAGCCTTTCACTCTGCTCATGGATGCCTCACGACAAAAATATACCTCTGGCAACTTGAAGTAGTAATTCACAAGCGTTATGGCAAATCTGATGTTGTGAAGTGCGCGCTCAAAGGGACCAACTATATCCAAGACAAGCTTTTGCCATGGACTCCATCACCTACTCGGGTGTAGCGCACCGCTCCGTGCGCGCTCAACTAATAAGGCGTTAGCGCGGCGTGGCAAAACAGTGTTTCAATACAAAAATACACAACACGTTATTGCCTTTGGCGGCACCCCGAACAACAGTACAACGTCCGCTCCCGGGGCGCGGAGAGCAAAGGCATCCGCAAGCGGACGTTCATGATGAGGGGACACCGCGAGCACGTCGCAGCTGCCAATGGCGAGCTTTGACACGCCGGTCGGGAAAAGGAGGTCCCTCGCGGCTATGCCTCGTACGCGTGGGCCTACGGCAAGTGCGGCTTGGTGTGATACGACCACTTCAAGCACTAGGCACCGCTGTGGGCTTAGGGTATGGTACCGAAGCTAGCACTCAAGTAAACAACCTGCTGAGGTGCCAAAGGCCAGCCCAGGCAGGCTACAGTTCGGCGATTCCCAAAGGGTACGCGGACGAAGGTAACACGTGCTTACCCGGCGCCGACCACGGAGGAGAGATTGCTCCCTCGGCACGCACGTAACACGCGCCCGCACGTGGCGCCATCTATCGCCACGTGCCTTTTACCAGAGCAGCAAAAGCAAAAGGGTGTGGCCGTGTGGCGGAATGCCCGCCATATGGTCGTGGGCGGGCCTCAGATCCCCACAATGTTCGTTCTGACTGCTCCAAACTTGCTCTAAAATGTTTTCCTGAATGTGCCAAGCATGGTACAAAAAAAAAAAAAAAAACACATTTACTGCTCCATGGAGTGCCTTAAACTCATGTACCCTGTTTCGCATCTGTGACCGAGCTACAATTGACATGAATGCGGCCGCGGCCTTAAGCAGCGAATGCTCAGTGCTGCTTGGTCGATGATAATAATCGACTAGATTTGGCAGTCTATGCTTGCAATATGCAATTATTACAAAAATTGCCATTGATAGGCAGCTTGGTGCAGCAGGTCAGACGGGTGCAAAGTGGCGCCATCAGCGCAGCACTTCGATCCCTGCAAGAGGCATGAAATTTCTCTCACCAAAGCGGATTGGTTGGAGATCTCATTAGCACCACGCACTGGTGGGGAATGATTATGATGAGAATGCTACATAGTGCACTGGGAACCATTATCCAGGGTACCACGAACATTTGCTTGAGACAGTGGTGAACTCTGCGTTCTGTATGCGCGAGATGCCAAATAAGGAAATGTGGCTGTGGTAATTGTTTGGCTAGGATCTTCACTGTCTTGCTAGAGCTGATGCCAAGCAGAGATTGATATTAATTTATAATTAGGCTGAAACATCTCTTAAATTGTTAATTATTTGAGTTACCGTAGTGGCATGCTGACTTGTATACAAGAAAAAGGTAGCAAGGGGAAGATGCAAGCTTGCGATAAAAGATCTATTAACAGGGATTGTGTTGAAACATCAGCTCGACACAAACCCTGTTTATAGAATTTTTATGCTGACTGGTAAGATTTTTTTCTCTGCATCTAAATTCGTAGTTGTGTTTTTGTTTGTTTACCTTCATAAGATACAAGGCCTGGGTTATGCGTATATTCTTGGGAGTGAGGGGGTAACTGTGTACCCATCGCAGGAGCCTGTGACCCTCCGCCATGCCTGCCTGCTGCTTGACCCCAGCGTGGATGCCAAGAAGCGTTCTCGGCTGATTGAGAAAGAAATGAATGAGCAGGCCAAGATCATCAGTGACCTGCGCTTCCTGGGGGCGAGCCAAAGCACTATCGAGCAGGAGGAGAGGCGGCTCAAGGAACTCGAGACTGCCGTCTTCAATGACTTCCGTCGAGACGTCATCAAGAAGCTGCGCAGGCAGAGTGTCAAGGTGGGAACTCTCTCTCTCTCTGTCTTCAGGCACAACACCTTCAACGTAGTTAATAGCACAAATACAAGAGTTTTGAGGTCTTTGATTTCAGAATATGGCTGTGTGCTCTTGCTTATTTATTGCTCATTAGGTTTCATTCATGAATGCTGTCAATGGTCTGGCCTTTTAGAATATGACGGCTTAGCAATTCCATTCCTACAGCAAAGTGGGCTGAATGTAACTTTCTGCGCCATCTCAATAGAAACAATCTAAGCAGTGTCAAATTTCACCAGAGTTTCAGATTTAATGGGACCCATCACTGGAAACTGCACTGCTGGCACATGAAAAACGTATGACGCCTCATTTCGAAGCCTCTTTAGTCACTACTACAACCCCAGAAATTTTCAGACCAAAAAACAGTGATCATGCTAGTGTCACAATTAAGCCACGATGCCATGCTTACTGCTATCACGATGTTTGTTGTTCAAGTTGGCCGGATGGCAAAATAAGCTCTGCCCAATCCACTCTTCCAGGTGTGGCTCCTTGTTGCCGGCCAAGGCCGCTACCTACAAAAGCACTGTTTTGTAGGTTCTGAGGGGGGGGGGGTTGCCCCATGCATGGCTGGTGCAGAAGCCTAGTTAATTTTGCAGGTGCACACAGTCGTACAGTGCACAATCGATGTTCTCGTTTCGTTGCTCGAACTTTCATAGCTACAATGGGTTCGGACAAATAAGGCAACAGGCTTAATCGAACAAACAGCACTTTATTGCTACGTTAGCAATAACGCAGAAATGCCGGGTGGAGAGATTGTCCGTTATAGGAATATAACAAAGAGTATACACATATGTTTTTCGTCGTCTATCGTCTTGACTCACTGGGAAATCCACAAGTTCTCCTCTCTGTGTGGTCGCCGGTTCAAGAGACAGCGTCTCGCTGTACGTACGCTCGTGTTTCCAACCATTTTGGTTCCCTCTCCCCAACGGGGGTTGCTTCCCTCGCTGATGGAAAGTAACCTGTTTTGCGAGCTGGGAAAGGGGGATAGCACGCTTCGGCTGAACAATCTTTTGAAAGAGGCCTCATTGTCTCTATTGCGAAGGGGCCGACGTGTTTCCGCAGCTAGACTGCCGCGCTGACGTAAAGGGAAAGGAAGCAGGGGCGTGCGTGCTTTCCCACAGTGCCAGCGAAGTCAGAGTAGCACCTACCGTCTCCATTTCTGGGAGCAGAAATATATGATTCCGTTGCATAGTGTGGGGTCTCGGCGAGGCGAAGGAGCGCCACGCCACGCTCCTGGAGTGAACGGACACAGTAGACGCGGTCGGTACAATGCACACAACATACATACACACATTTATTAACTAATTTAGACAACGATATCGTCCGCCGAATGATACATCAATTCTAATTAACACGCTACCATACAAACAGCATAATGCAGTGACACACTAAACACACAATAACATGATAAACACACACTAACACACCCAACACACTAACACATACCCAAGGCGGCGTCGCCAACGCCTGACCTTTCACGCGGGACCCTGGCGCGAAGCCCACGGTGCCGAGCACCGGGGGCCCACGCTACAGACAACCGTTTGCGGCAGCCGCCACGCGCAGAAAGGCTCGCTCAACGCTCGCCCACTGCCAAGCCCTGCCTTCCGCCAGGGGCCACCGCCGGCGCTACCACTCTACCAACAGTGGTGCTCAAAGCGAACACAACGCCATCTATCGCCCGGCGGTGGTAACCACCGAAAGAAAGCCTTAGGGCGAGACACGTGCGCCTTGCGGCGCAGACAACTTTACAGGGGGGGGGGGGTGTCAGCACCCTCACAATAGTTACCAGCAAAGCAAGCTGTTCTGCTAGCCTAAAGACATGGACAAAAAAATATTTCGGAAGGGAAACTTCTTTTAGAACAGGGATCCGCAGGCGTTCGGATCACGTCGCATAATTACAAAAATAACAAGCCCTGACGGAGACATTTTGATTGGCGGCACTGTGTCCTAATTCCAACAAGAAGAAAAGAACACATGACTGATCGTGTGCGATGTGAGGAAGCACGTTTGCCCATGGTTCTGTTCCCTTTTACGGCAGTGCGGCAGCCTAGTTGTGAAAACATCTTTTCGTTTAAGAAACGAGACAACGAAGCTTCTCTCAAATGGACCGGTCACTCTGTGGCCGGTGCAGGCTATTCCCCTTTTTTTGGCTAGCAAAACGGGTTATCCTCCCCGAATGAGGGAACCAACCCTTGTTGGGGAGAGAGAAACCAGAAGGTTGGTCAAAACGAGTGTGCCGACAGTTACAACGTCTTTATTTCGCTGGCTACCAGACGGAGGAGAAGCCCTGGATACCCCCTGTGAGCCAAGGACATCGACAAACAAAGGCGTAAGCATCTACCCTTTGATATCTTCTTAGAGTGGACAGCCCCTCTATGTGACATTAACACATTTGTGCTATGGTAGCAATAAAGTGTTGTTCTGTTAAATTAGCCTGTTGCCTTATTCACACGAACTCGTGTAGCTGGGACGACTCGAGCTACGGGAAAAGGACGTTAATCGCGCACAGTAAGGCTGCGTGTAGTTGAGACATTAGCTAGGTTTCTGCGTGATTCATACATATGGCGGACCCCCTTCATCTGGCACCCAACATAACGAATTTGGCAATGCGGCTAGCTTTGTGGATGCCTACCGACATTCCATGAACATAGGACAACAGGCATGTCGAAATTCTAAGAGTTGTCTGATTTCGCATCACAGAGTGTCGATCCTTTGGCTGATGTAAGAGCACCTTTAGGACTTCCTGACAGCATAGATTTTAATAGTTTCTCGTGGGATGGCCTGGATGTTGCAGAGATCGTGTTAGCAGAGACTAGACTTATAGTGGAGAGCGCCACGCTCGGCGCCCCGTCACCTCGTGACGTAGACAGAAAGGCACCGCCACATGTTGCTCTGACATACGCCACTGTTGTTGGCAATTCTTCGGCAAATACTTTTCTCACGAGTGAGATAGTCTTGCAGAATGCTCTGTCAGTTATACAAAACCTGCCGAGCACCCTGCAGAACAAAGCGCAGGCCCCTGTGCAGGATCTGCAACAACGTGTCAAGGAAGATATGCCTACCTACAGTGGCTACCATTACTACAAGAGCACCAACAAGTATCTCGACCGGTTGCTCTACTATTATCAGGTAACGGGGCTTTCTGACACTGAACTTCTCGAGTGCATCGTCCCGGTGTCGCTCACAGAGCAAGCGGCTCGATGGTTCCGACTAGCCAGTCATCGCAACCACACGATAGAAGAGTTCTGCAACAGCTTTTGCGGCGAATTTCTTGTGGCTGTGGAGATTGCAGAGGAACATAGGGCTATGCAAGAAGCATCCGGATGAATCCTTGGTGGAGTATGTACAAGCGATGGATAAACTGTATTTTGTCACAATGCCTCATGCGAACAATGCAGATAAAGTGGAGGGCGTTACGTGCCAAATGCACCCGATATTTGCGGCACACTCCAGCGAATGCAAGTTCCCAGACCTAGTAGGTTAGTGCTATGCTTTTGGTAGAGGCACAGAGCTTGCCTGTAGGGGAAAGAACACAGCTGTCTTTTCTATTGAACGAGTACAATGTGTTGTTCACTGACCGCCCAGGCTGAAATATGCTGGTCAATCACTACGCTGGTGTGGCACGAACCTGGAAATCCAATACTCGACCGATCATCTTGGCTAAACGAAGAGCACTCTACGCCCTTTTGGATGAACGCATCAACACAGGCGTAGTTGAGAGGTCAAATAGCCTATAGAGCTTCTTGTTAGTTCTAGTTAAACAAAAAAAGATCATGTGTATCGCCTTTGTGTAGACTACCACAGGCTGATTAGATTACGAACAAGGACGCGTACCTTCTTCCATTCATTTCATCGTTAGTATTTAACCTAGGCGGAGTGAAGTACTTTATGACTCTCGATGCTAGCCGTGGATGCCTTCAGGTCTAAATAGAGCGGGACAAAGAGAAGTCTACTTTCACATGTCACAGAGGACTTTTCCAATTCAGGAGAAGGTCTTTCGGCTTGGTGGGCGCTCCCGCTACATATCGGAGGCTAACGGACCGTGTTTTGGGAGATGCAAAATGTGAGCATAGCTCAGATAGCGGGGACCCAAATAATATTTAGACTCACGCTTGACGAGGGTCACATTTTGCCAAATAAGGGTAAGCTTTGTAGGAGGTCCGTCCTCTGTACGGCTGACGCAGAAGCCTAACTAATGTTTCAGTCGCATGCAGTCGTACCGTGCACGATTAACGTTTCTATTCGTAGCTAGTCTCATCGCAGCTACATCGGTTCGTGCGAATGAGGCAACAGGCTAGGTCAACAACAACACTTTATTGCTAGACGTTAGCACTAGCGCGTAAATGTTGCGAGGAGATTGTACAGAAACAGGAGTAGACACTTACTCCTTGGTCCTTGAAGTCTTCGATTCGTAGAGAGTTACGGGTTCGGCCTCCTTCATTCCTGGCTAATGTCAGAGAGGGCGTGTGGGCACCCGCACACTAGTTTTGTTCACTCATCCGGTTTCCCTCTCCCTGACGAGAATAATACCTTTTTTCGCTGAAAGAGGGGCAAACCCGTTCTGTGCGCTGGGAAAGCGGGAATCGCGAGCGCCGGTTGTGAGGGTGTTCCCACAACTAGGCTTTCGCGCTGCCGTAAAAAGGGAAAGGGAGGCTGGGCGCACGTGCTCCCCACATCCTCCCCCCCTTAAGAAGGCCCTCGAATGACAGAGACTGCAACATGAGACTATTTTGTTATTCATCATCGAGGAAGGCTAGGATGGAAAGTCCAAATCTGTGCCCTCCTGAAGTTGGCTTTCTGCCATGGGTGCCGCCGGTGCCCCCTACTTATCGTCGGTGCATCGAAAGTAGCCACCACCACTGCTGCCGTGCCCACTTGCATCATGGCCAGTCATCGCCACCGCTGTCACCTCCTCCGCCATCACTGCCAGTGCTGTCGCTTTCGCCACCATTACTGCCGCCCTGGATCTGGTGCCGGTATCCCTCTGGTCTGGACCGCGCCCCGTCGACGCCCGCCACTGAGGTTGTTGGTGGAAATTGAGCAAAGTCAGTTGGTGACAAGTCTCTTTCAGCACTGGCCCCAGGCTGCCGCTTCCAGCATGGTCTGGGCTGCCGCATCAAGTCGCAGCTCCGCTCGTCTGGCAAGCTCGGGAGTTGCATGTTCGTGGTGCCACGCCATGGCCTCGAGGTAGCAAAGGCCAAGGGGTGCCCGGAGAATCATGAGTCGGCGAAGTAGGCTTGTGCTTAGGATAGCGGCTGGCTCTCCCGGCTGGGCTGGCGGTCAGTCACCCTGGCGGCTCTTGCGTACAGGCCCAATGATGAGAGCGACGGGGTAGGTTGGAAGTGGCGTTGCTTGGTTCGGTGAGGCCACGAAGACGACATGGATGATCTTGGGGGTGCTCCCGTGAGAGGAGTGGTTTCCTCTCCGAGCTGTTCCGGCGACACCTTTTTCCCTTTCGACTCTCCATCTGCTCGGTGAAAGTCGAGACAGAAAAAAGAACACGTTAACAATCGCACATGTGTTGTGCAAACCCTTGCCCCTCCTGTCGAACATACCAAACGCGGCCTGCTGTGGAGAGTTGCCTTCACCTGTTACGCAGGAAGCAACGCGGTTCTCGTCTCCTCACTTTTTGTCGAGTGTTATCACCCACCGCATACGACTTGGAAGGGGACTGGCTGTAGTCCTCGTGCTCCTCTCGTGACACATAGCGTTTCGAGTCACATACGTGGACCGGTTTGCCGCTTGATTTGCCTTTCATGTTTGCGAGCCGATAAACGAGTGAAGAAACTTTCTCTCGCACTTGGTACGGCCCGGACGATTTCGATGCATGAGGCAGCAAAGTGTTTGCGAGCATCGCTGAGAACATGATGGTGCCGCAGCACCAGATCACCCACTTCGTAGCATACGTTCCGATTCGTGCGATTTTACTGCGCCTTCTGCTGTGCCCTAGCAATGCAGAGATTATGCTGAGATTTATGTAAAGTAAAGCTTCCACTAACTTCTCTCGCAGCTGCACTGCGTATTCAGCGCATGCTGATGTCGCAACTGGCACTCCACTGCAATCCGCAAGTGCGGTCTCTATGGGATGCGGCAGTTCTCTCCCCAGGTTCAGAGAAGAAAGCGCATACCCAGTCGATCGGTTCACGGTGGATTTCAAAACAATACTGATCTCTGGAAGGTAGGTATCTCAGTCCCTATGTCTCTCAGAGAGCGCAACATGCATGTGCTTGATGTTGCGAATGACTCGCTTCGTGGGGTTTAACTGAGCATGGTAGGTGGTTGTTTTCTTGTGCTTAATGCCCAACACGGGGCCCATGTCAACAAGCACCTTCACAGTGAAATAAGATACGTCTGTAATCAACTGCTCAGAGAAGTCGAACCTGGTGAGAACCTCCATAACTTTTCTAAGATCACTCGAGTCTTCAACTTCCTAAAGGGAAAAAGTTCCACCCATTTATTGAAGTGATCTGTGATCACCAGCAAGAACTTGTTTCTGCTAGGAGTTGTGGGATATGGGCCCATTACGTCACATGGCGGGATCAGGGAGTCTGACTGTTAATCGGCTGCATGAGGCCGGGGGGACATCCACCTCCTGGCTTGACACTTCGGCACACTCAACATCAACGGGTGTGGCGAATTACATCCCGCTTCATGCCTGGCCACGTAGCGAGGTGACACAGCTTAGCATAAGTATTAGGGCCGCTCGCATGCCCAGCAGTGGACGAGTCATGAAAATAGCGAAGTGCTCCTCTCAACGTGCATGGTATCACTGCTTTGAATACCTCACTTGTGTCATCTTGGGATGAGATATACCTCAGCAGGACGTCGTGAGAATCAAGCAGATATGAATCCAGCGCGCTCACAGCACTACCAGCTCTGTCTGAGCGCTCTGCACCGACAGCAACACCAGCTGCCCCCTTTTGCATGGTGACCTCACTACCACCCGGCTCCCGGAGCCCGTCGATGGATCTTTCTCCCGAGCTTCTAAAAGTTCCGTTCTGCTAAAAACAATCCCTGCGCCAACGACAGCCTCTACGTGGTTCCCGCCCTTACCTCAAACTAACGTTTGCTTTGCTTTTTGCGTTAGCACGAGTGTCTCGCTCTCAGTTCGTTATGAATTAGTTGCGTGACTTGTCTCCTGTTAGACTGGAGCACGCGATAGTGCGTGGGCCGCGGCATTGTTTTTATCCTTGCCGTAGCGAATGGGGAAGTCGTAACATTGCAGCAGCAATGCCCAACGTGCCAGGTGGCCACATGGTTCGTTCAAGTGCCTCAATCACGTGAGTGCCATGTGGTCTGTCTCAATAACAAAGGCTACTCCGTCAATGTAAATTCAAACTTACGGACAGCGAAAACTATCGCGAGACACTCTTTCTCGGTTACCGAGTAGTTCCTCCCCACCTGTGTCAACGAACGGCTCGCGAACACAATCGTTCGGAGGGAACTTCCATGCTCCTGAAGCAGAATTGCTCGTAAGCCCAGGTCACTTGCATCTGTGTGAGTAACAAACTCCCTGTTCAAATCAGGTAACTGCAGCTGAGCCGTGTTTGCCAGTAAAATCGTGAGGCGACGCAATGCAACCTCCTGCTCTTGGCTCCAAGTCCAAGGCTCGCCATTCCTCAAGAGCTTCGTCAAAGGTGCCTGCACTGCCGCGCAGTCTGGAATGAATTGGCGATAAAAGTTCACCATCTGCAGAAAGTGCCTCAGCTCACCGATATTGTTCAGCGATGGATAGCTATCGCTTCAAGCTTACCCTTATCTAGCATAACGTGACCCTTGTCAAGCGTGAATCCCAATAATGTTAATCGGGTCACCCCTATCTGAACTTTGTTTGGGTTCACGGTGATGCCTGCAGACCTCAGTCTTTATAGAACGTCTCTCAAGTGGTGCAAGTGCTGTTCGAATGTTTTTGAGTAAATCACTATGTTGTCTACATATGCGAGTGCATGCTGTGAATTTGAATCTTTTTAAAACACGGTCCATTAGTCTTTGATACGTAGCAGCAGCTCTCACCAAGCCGAAAGACATTCTCCAGGATTGGAAAAGTCCTATGTGGCACGTGAAAATCAACTTCTCTTTCTCCTGCTCGTTCATCTCAACCTGGAAATATCCATGGCTAGCATCGAGCGTAGTGAAGTACTTCGCCCCACCTAGGTTGGATACTAACGATGAAATGGAGGGAAAAGGGTACGCATCTTTTTTCGTAACCTCATTCAGCCTGCGGAAGTCTACACAAAGGTGATGCGTATCATCTTTCTTTGGAACTAGAAGAACCGGAAAATTCCATGGGCTGTTTGACCTTTCAACTACGCTGTTGATGAGTTTGTCTAAGGCCGCGTCAAGTGCTTTTTATTTAGCCAAGCTGATCGGTCGGGGATTGAATTTCAGAGGTTGTACATCACCCGTGTCAATTCTATGCTTGACCAGCGTAGTGCGGCCGGGACGGTCAGTAAACATCGCGTCATACTCGTACAACAGTGACGACAGTTGTACTCGTTCCCCTTCTAGTAGGCTTTGTGCCTGTACCAAAAGAGGGTGCACTGCTCTTCCCTGCAGTGCAGCATGTTGATCCAGTGGGTTGGTTACTTGCTTTCTCGGCGCGCTTTCCTCCCCGCATACTCGCGTTTTTTCCTGCGATTGGCATGCTTTTGTCAATGTGGGGGCCTTCGAGAAAAGCCTTAGCACGTCTCCGTCACGCTCACGGTAACTGCCATTTGCAATGTCAATGACAATACCCGACTTGGCGAGAAAGTCTCGACCCAGTATTTATTTATTTATTTATTTGTAAAACCCGCATGGTACATTTGTTTACTATAGAGGGGAAGGGCAGAAATACAGATGAACAACAAATGACTACAGGATTATGTAAACACATTTGACATGAATATAATGATGCAGTTTTACATGCAAGGGGTACACTTTATTAAAAAACAACTGAACTAAAACCACAAAAAATATACTAAACAGTCAATAACCCTTATGCCGATTAGTACAGTTCACTATTCCGAGTTTATTTGTGCATTCTTAAATCGAGTGGGGTCGGTGATGCTTAGTAATAATGCAGGTAGGTTCTTCCAGTCTATTGAGGTCTTACAAACACATTGTTTAGAATAGTAGCACAGTGGTCCTGGAGTACGGGATGACCGGCATATTAACTGCGCGATATGATTTTTGATTCGGTAGGTTTTGTCACATTCCAAAAAGTTCTCGAATTCTCGATAAGCATGGTCGGAAGGGTGGTGTTAAAAAATGAAAATTGTGTAGTCTTTACAGCAAATGTATAGGTCGAGGCAGCTTCTTTGTAAGCTGTCCATGTATCCTCACTTCACTTAGCTGTGCGAAAGAGACATTTTTTCCAGTTAGACAGTCATTTCAAGGATTTAGTATACCATGGCGCATTGTTATTCGAGAGAACATGCCTCGTTGGAATGAACCTGTTGACAAAATCATGAATTTTTTTCAACATATTCCACTTATCATCCAATGAGTGTTCAGCGGCATTAGGGAGAAAATTATTGAGGAAAACACCAAGTTCATAGTTGATAGCGGTAAAGTTGGCTTTTTTGTAGTCTCGAATGGTTTTCAGACCATTATGAGAGCGGAAAATAAAAAGGCTAATAGTAAAATGCAAGACGTCATGATCACTCAGACCGGGCGAGTGTGAAACCTGGGATATCATATTTATTGATGACGTTAGAACGAGATCTGAAAGGGATGATGTGGTGTTCGTTACACGTGTAGGCGAAGTAACAACTTGAAGTAGGCTAAAGTCTGCGCATACGTCGATGAAACGTTTCGATTCTGTGGAAGTTGGATTTAATGAAGGACAAGTGCCTGATCACAAAATATTCGGAAAATTAAAGTCTCCCATAAGTAGAATAGGTGCACTGGGGAAACGAGTACCTATTTCACTTAAACAATGGTGCATGCTGTCACAAAAAGTCGAGGCAGATGATGGTGCTCGGTAACAACAACCAATCAGAACCTTTTTATATTTGACAGTAACACAGCACCATACAAATTCTTTGTCGCATGTTATAACCACAGGAAAACAGTCTAAGCATTCATTGACAGTAATTAATACACCACCACCTAGTCCCTTAGGACGATCGGCACGGTAAACATTATACTTTTTATTGCAGTGGAATAACTCAGAGTTTGTAACTTGACTCGTCAACCAAGTCTCGGTTAGTGCAATTATATCTGCATCACAGTAACTTATTAGGCAGCATAGAAGATCCTTTTTAGGTTGGACACTACGTATGTTAGTAAAAAGAACCGGTACGCTGGATGTTATCGGTTCAGCGTCCCTACCCTTTGCCTTATCCTATGTGAGTGCTCTTGAAATATTGCGCCGGGGCCTTAAGACTCGTACAGATGCCGTGGTATTATTCATAGTACTTGATGAAATCATTTCATAAACCTTTTGTTCATTAGCATCGTAGCCATAGCACGTTCCATCAATTAATAGCTTTTTGTATCTTAACTTGTATGGCAGATTCAGACTTTTTCCACATTATATTAGGGTTTTTTCGGCATTGTGTGTAGTGACACAGAAATCTTCACTAACAGAGATATTACTTTCTTTTAGCCATGTATGCTTGGATAAGATTTCTTCCTTTGTTTTATAGGCAGTAAAATTAACAATTTGTGGACGTGATTTTCCTTCAGAAAACCGACCAATGCGATGAGCCCGCGATATATTATCACTAGAAACGCTTATATTTAGAGTGCTATTTAGGATGTCGATTATTTTCTGCTCTGATTGAACGGCAAACTCGGTGGAAATATCTGTTATCCCATAAAACAGTAGAATATTCCTACGAGAACGATCTTCCGCATCATAAAATCGGTAGTGTAAGACTGCAGCGTCTTTAGTGATGCCTCCAACGGCATTGACAATTTCACCCAATTCATACTGCCATTTTTCGAAATTACCCGTCTGAGTTTCTACGTTCGCGAGTCTTACTTTGACTTCAGATATCTCACCCGCCACTGTTTCTTGATGTGTTTTTAACTCACTAATTGTACCGAGCATTTCTTTTTGATTATCTTCCATTCTTTTAGTTCTTTGATTCAAGTCGCGAAATGTTTTCAGAACTTCGGTTAACGTATCCGATGGTTGTTCTTTCAAGGGCCTAGAATTGCTTTCAATATCGCTGCACAAAAGTAATAGCAAAAGAACAAAATGGAGCAAGCACTGCTTCTGGGCATGAAAGTATGAATATAAATGGATCGTAAGATCTTAGTCTTGTCATAGCGAAACAACTGATTTGTGGAATGAAGAAAAAGATGTGTGAGGCCATGATTCCTGTCGTGCGTCCATGCCCACTGAAGTCTGCGTTCGAGGCGCAGACTTTAAATGGGTTAGCAATCAGCGCAGATGATGACGTTGTGGATGCGCAGTGCATATCAATCGATTGGCGATCCGTGACGCGCCCTTCCTGCCAAAGAACGACGGCAGTACACGAAAACAGGGTAGCTGGGAAGCTGTCCGCTGTCATAGCCCAGTAGCAAGGTTCATCCACGGTATCTCTATCGATGAAGCACTGGTTGACAGGACGTCTCTCAGACTGCTGCAAGCAGTAGACATCAAGCCAAGACGAAGCAGGTGAAGCATATTCATTCGTAAGGCTTGCGTCTGCAGTTGCCGAAGCGTTGCGTAGCATGCCACTGTGACAAAGGATGCCATGACAATCCAGGCCAAAGGCCAGGGCGCTAAGTAATTGTGGAATGAAGAAAAAGGTATGTGAGGCCATGATTTCTGTCGTGGGTCCATGCCACTCCATTATTAGAGACATTGGCAGTTTAGGAAGATATGCGAAACGTTGTCGCCTCATGCGTCTATCCCAGCGGATCATTTCTCTGAGGAAGGGGAAACCCGTTTCGTGCGCTGAGAGAGGGGAAATCGAGAGTACCGGTCGTGGGGGTGTTCCTACAACTAGATTTTCATGCTGTCATAAAAAGGGAAAGGAAGGCTGTGTGCACGTGCTTCCTCACACCTTGAAGCGATAGTCGGATATCCGTGGCCCAACGATATTGGTGTGCTAAGGCACTGTCTGGGGATGGTGAATTTTTATCGCCAATTCACTTTAAACTGCACGTCAGTGCAAATGCCTTTGATGAAGCTCTGGAGGAATGGCGAGTGTTGAGCTTGGAACCAAGAGCAGTAGGCCGCCCTGTGTTACCTCACAAAGTTGCTGGCCAACACAACTGAGCTACAGCTACCGGATTTGAAGCGGGAGTTTGTGATTTACACAGACACAAGCTACCTCGGCTTAGGAGCAATTGTGCTTCAGGAGCATGGAGGTGCCCTTCGACCGATTGCGTTTGTGAGCAGTTCGTTGACACCAACAGAGAAGAACTACTCGGTAACTGAAAAAGAGTGTCTCGCAATAGTTTTTGCTGTAAGTTGTGTTTATGATTGAGACTGACCACATGGCGGTCACGAGATTGAGGCACTTGAATGAACCAAGTGGCCGCCTGCCTCATTTAATATTGCTGCTGCAGCGTTACGACTTCACCATTCGCTACCGCAAGGGTAGCAACAATGCCGCGGCCGACGCACTATCGGGTGCTTCAGTCAAGGCAAGTCACGCAACGAGGCAAGACAGGCGATGAACTCTAGACGAACTGGAGACACAAGCAGTAACAAAAACAGCGGAGCAATCCTTAGTTCAAGACAAAAGCATGACCCACGTAGAAGCTGTCGTTATCGCAGGGATGGTTTTTAGCAGAAGGGAACTGTTAGAAACTCGACAGAAAAATCCGTTTTGTTGAAAAGTGTGCGACTGGCTCAGGGAGCCAGATTGCAGTGAAGAAACCGCGCACATTGAGGCAGCTAGTATTGTGGACGGTGCGGAGCGCTCTGCAACAGCTGGTAGTTTTGCGGGCGTGCTGAATTCATATCTGCTGGATTGTGACGGTGTCCTGCTGCTGAGGTACATCGCATCCGACTATGACACAATTGAGTCATTCAAAGCTGTGATACCGTGCACGTTGAGAACAGCACTTCATTGCTACTTTCATGACTCGTGCACTGCTGGGCATGTGAGTGACCCTAAGACCTATGCCAAGTTGTGTCGCCTCGCTACCTGGCAAGGCATGAAGCGGGATGTGATTCACTATGCCCGTTCATGTCGTGTGTGCCAAAGCGTCATGCCTGGAGGAGGACAACCGCCCGGCCTCATGCAGTCACTTAAAAGCCAGACCCCCTGGCAACTTGCGGCATGTGACGTAATGGGCCAGTACCCCACAACTCCTAGCAGAAAGAAGTTCTTGCTTGTGGTGACGGATCACTCCGCTAAATGGATAGAACTTTTTGCCCTTGTGAAGCTGACGGCTGGAGAGATCTTGGAGAAGTTGATGAAAGTTTTCACCAGGTTCGAATTTTCTGAGCAGCTGATTACAGTCAAGTCGTCTTATTTCACTGTGAAGCTATTTGTTGACACGTGCACCTTGTGGGAATCTGAGGCGCGCCCGTGATTATTTCGCGGGCAAACTGCCACACGGCCACACCCTTTTGCTTTTTCTGCTCTGGTAAGGGCACGTGGCGATAGATGGCGCCACATGTGGGTGCGGCACATGTTACGTGCGCGCCGTGGGAGCTCTTTCTCCTCCGTGGTCGGCGCCAGGTAAGCACTTGTTTTCCTTCGTTCGCGTCCCCTTTGGGAATCGCCGGACTGTAGCCTGTCTGGGGTTGTCTTTGGCACCTCGGCAGACGTGTTTACTTGAGTGCTAGCTTTGGTACCGTACGTTAAGCCCACAGCGGTGCCTAGTGCTTGAAGTGGTCGTACCACACCGAGCCGCACTTGCCGTTGGCCCATGTGAACGAGGTTTGCTCTAACACTCGTGACCAGGCCCAGTGGCCATCGTGAGTATGCGCAGCATGGCTGCGAGGGACCTTTTACCGACCGGCGTGTGAAAGCTCGTCATTGCCAGCTGCGACGTGCTCGCGGTTTCCCCTTATTGTGAACGTCCGCGTGCGGGTGCCTTTGCTCCCAGCGTCCCGGGAGCAGACGTTGTACTGTTGTTCAGGGTGCCGCCGAAGGCAATAAAGTGTTGTGTGTTTTGTATTGGAACACTGTCTTCTTTGCCGTGCCACACTAAACCCCTGATTAGTTGAGCGCGCAGAGAAAGGTGCGCTGCACGCGAGTAGGTGACGGATTCACGGCCCTATGGCTCGCTAAGCGTGAACCCACGTGATCTGCTACGGTGAGTAGCGGAGTCACGATAACCTTAGGCATTAAGCACAAGAAAACAATCACCTACCATGCTCAGTCGAATCCCATGGAGTGAGTCTATAGCAAAATCAAGCACATGCTTGTTGCGTTCTATCAAATACATGTGGACTCGGATACCTACCTTTCCGAGATTGGGTTTGCATTGTGATCCATTGTGAACTGATCGACTGGGTATGTGCCTTCTTTCCTGAACCTGGGGAGAGAACTGCCAGATCTGATGGAGGCCATTCTCGTGCATTTCATTGGAGTGCCAGTGACGACGTCAGCACAAGCTAATTATGCAACACAGCTGCGGGATAAGCTAGTGGAAGCTTTAAGGAAAGTGCCGCATAATGTCAACACCTATAGGACACAGCAGAAGGCACAGCACGGCCGCATGTACCAGGACGTACACTACAAAGTGGGCGATGTGGTGCTGTGGTTTTATTATGTTTTCAGCGATGCTACGTGGGAATCTAGAGCCCCCCTACCAGGCGCCTCGTTCCCCAGCTGCCGCGCGCGCGTGTATTCACCGGCATTTGCCAAGATGGCTGCCAGGGCGCCTCTTGGTCTAGGCGAGTCAAGCCTCAGCTCCGTCCCGCGCTGGCATGTCCAGGCACGCGACGCTGCGCGGGCTTACGTCGCAACGCATCGCCATTTCCCTTTGGGCCCGCATGACATCCTCCTCTCCTACGAGCTATGTTGCGCCTGACGATTCGCTCGTTGCGGCAGATGCTCTCAGACCTCCACGAGAGTTTGACGGGCTGGTTAGCAGGCGGCTTCTCATTCGTGCGTTCGACTTCGGCCCTTGTGCGGGAGTCGTCGCGCCCTAGGCAAGCGTACTTGCTCGGTCTTGCAAAGTTCCCTACACGGCCTGCAAGCCCGTGAGTGTCGCACTGTCCTGCATCTTGGGTTAATAAAGACGTTGTTGTTGTTATCCCGCCTTGCGCGTGGTTTCTGCGCCGTGCCGGAAAAATCGACGAACCCGGCCGCAGCGTTTTCGCACGCAGCGGCAGTGGAGGATGTCGCATCCCTATACGGTTGCGCTTAGTAGGTAAGCCTTGTGCAAACCTATCTCCACATAACTGGTGCCCAACTTGGTTTCGGCATGGCTTCAGAGCAGACCCCTTCGAGGCGCTCGTTCCTGTTCGATCCTGTGGCGACGGACTTGATATTGTTCGAGGCGGATGGCTGCAACAGCACGGGGTACGGCCCTTTTGGCGACCCTCTGCTTTCGTTCACCGAAAGAGATCCCTTTTTCCGGGCCCCCTATGGTGATGTGAGTCGCTTGAACGAGGACCACAGTCCTAGCCAAGCCAGTAACGGGCTGTATCAGCTGTTCGAGACTCATGTGCTTACGGGCCCGTCCCCGGCGCAGTCTCCGCTCGCTGGGCTTTCCCCGTCAGTGGCACGGTTGACAGCTCAAATCGCCTCACCCAGTCCTTCCTATCGGGGGCACTCAGGTGTTGGCGGGAACGCGCTTACTGACCCGTCGTGGTCGCGAGCGCATAGGGTTGACGATGGCGTTTGCGAGCCTGCTCACTTAACTGCCAACGTCGCCGCGTTCACCGGCGCTCGCTGGCCTGAGACTCGCGTGGGCGACGCTTTCGACGGATGTGGGCCACCGTGCTCCACTGAGGACCCGTTTGCCAGTGGCGTGAGGCCTCAAGCACCAGTCGGAGCGCAAACCCTACCCTTCTCTATGCCGTGTACTGGCCCTTTTCGGTCGGACGCACATGTTGGGGAACAGACGTGCGCACCTGTTACGGCCGCGCCCGCCTCGGAGCAGTCACCGCTGCACGCAACTGCGGCGCAGCTCCTAAATGTTTTGTTGGAAGTGGTGCGCTCGCAGCATTGTGCTTTAAAGGGAGACCCCGAGTCCCCTCAGCCAAGCGTTCTGAGTAGCTGAAGGGTACCTCTGCTTGAGTACAGCGGTTATTCGGACCGCATCAGTGCCACAGAGTACCTCGAGGCGCTGCACCGCTATCAGCAGGCTGTGCGGCTGAGCGACAGCGTTATGCTGGGCTCTGTTTTGCCCGTGTCGCTGATAGCCCAAGCGGCGAGGTGGTACTGTTCTTCGGCCACCAAGCTCGCTCAATGGAGGAGTTTAGGCCGCTTTTCCGTAGCGAGTGCCTTCCTCCTGAATACGAGCGCCGCATGCGTCGTGAGTTAGAGCTTCGCACACAGCATCCTGACGAATCTCTTCTCGAGTAAGTTCGGGCTTTGCAGGAGCTCTACCTCCTTGCCGATCCTACGGCATCAGACGCCGAGAAGGTGGAGCGAGCCATACGTCAGGCTCATTCAACCTTCGCCGCTTACCTTCGGAGTGCCCGTTATCGGGACCTAAAGGAGCTGGCATCCGATGCGAAGCGTATTCAGGGCGACATTCTGGCGGCGCGAGCCTATCGCCCTTCCGCCACCGCCGTCCGCGTCTCTCGAGCCTCGTTGCGCGTGGGCTGGTTGTGACTTGTCACACTGGGGTTCCCCGAACCATGAGGCGGCCTCTGCCACGAGAGACCGAGTCGCGCTTGATGTGTGGCACCACCCTCTGGACCCGTACTCGTACGCCCGGCCGACCACCGTTGCCTGGAAGCGTGAACAAGAACGGAAACCCCGTGCTCACGAGGGGATATTCAATCGCGGAGCCCCCACTGCAGCTAGCGAACGAACACCTCGTAGCTCGAAAAGGTCGCCAAAATCCCCCCCCCTGTTGGAGGAAAAGGCGTTGCCTGCTTTCGTTGCCGTGAGCATGGTCACACCGTGCGTGAGTGCATCGCGCCCCAACTGACACAAGAGCCTCCTCGCCCGTCGGGAAACGGGGTGAGCTATCGGTGAGCTCCCCCTCGCCGGCGGCTGCAGCAGTAAGAGAGCACGGGAGTGTAACACAAACTCTGGCACCGATGGCGTGTCGCGCTGGACATGACATTCCAGCCACGCCGGCGCCGTACATCGCCCTTACGATCGCTGGTAGAGAGTTTGCGGCGTAACTGGATAGCGGGGCTTCGATCTCGCTGTTCGGCGAAGAGGTTAGGGCTCATTTGCGCGACTGCTCTGTCCGCATTCGAGCTTGCGACACTTCCTTCCACCTCGCCAGCGGTACCGCCAGCTCGTGCGGCACTGCGCGGTTGGTTGTGCGTTGGGAGAATCGCGCACGCCGACAGCGCTTTGTGTATATCCTTGGTCTTTCTGTGCCTGTGATTCTCAGACACGACTTTCTCACGCGCACAGGTATCGTAATTGACGTCATAAGCGGAGGCTACAGGGACGGCCCTTCCAGCGCCCTACGGCCTTTCGCTGCACCTCCCGTGGTCTCGGCTGCCAATAAGTCGCCGGACGCCACGAGGAGGAAGGAGGAAAGGAGACCAAGCGTTGCCTGCCAAGACTGGTCCTTTGGCCGGCGCGGCGGAAAATGGTCTGTGCGTACAGCTTTTCCTCGAGCATAATGCTGCCCGTCGAGAATGAGGTCTCGGCTATGCCGGTGACCCCCCCCCCCCCCCCCCGCTATGCAGCAACTCGAATAGCTCGCTGCCACCTTTGCCGGACAGCTTGTCGAAACGCGAGAAAGCACGCCTGTCGTCGCTCTTGACACCTTTCAGCGACACGTTCATAGAACGCCCGGGTTGCACCTCTCTGGTGAGGCACCGGATTGACACAGGCAACGCACAACCATGGAAATGCAATCCTCGCCCCGTTAGTGCGGCAAAGAGGAAAGCAATTGACCAGGCACTGGATGAGTTGATTGAGAGCGGAGTTGTCCAACGCTCAAACAGTTTTTGGGGTTCACCGGTGGTAATGGTCCCTAAAAGAGACTGCTCTTACCGGCTCTGTGTGGACTACCGCCGGCTGAACGACGTCACGAGGAAGGATGCTTATCCTATGCCTAACATTGACTCGATCGTGGCTGCTCTAGGCGGTGCTTGCTACTTCAGCACCTTGGATGCTAGCCGGGGTTACCTACAGGTTCAGATGGAGCAAGCGGATGCGGAGAAAACTGCGTTCACCTCTCACAAAAATTTGCACGAGTTTACCCGCATGCCGTTTGGCTGTTCTGGAGCTGCAGCTATGTTCCAGAGATTGATGGACTGCTTTCTAGGGGACACTAAATGGCAACACGCCATGGCGTACCTCAAGGACATCATTATCTTCTCTCGAACGTTCGAGGAACACCTTCACCACTTGGAGGATGTCCACGGGAGGTTGCGTGCCGCCGGGTTGACTTTGAACCCGAAGAAAGCTCAAATAGCTGAGACTCGCATCTCACAATTAGGCTTTACCATTCAGAGCGCTCGTGTTCTGTCATGCGAGGAGAAGGTACGTGCCATTGTAGAGTACCCGACGCCGGCAAACATTCAGGGCCTGAGGCGCTTTTTGGGCATGGTGAACTACTATCAACAGTTCGTCCCAAACTGTGTGGCCCTCCAAGCCCCCTTGACTGCACTCTTGAAAAAGTCGGCACGATGGAGCAGGAAGCCAAAACAAGAGCAAGCCTTCAAGGCGCTTTCCGAAGCTCTAGTGGTCACAGCTGCAGTTAAAGCTGCCCGACCTGAACAGGGAGTTCGTTGTCCAAGCGGATGCGAGCGACCTTGGTCTCGACGCGGTACTCTTTCAGGAGCACGACAGCGTCCTCCGGCCAGTCGCCTTTGCAACCCGGTCACTTAACGCCGCCGAGCGTAACTATAGCGTCACAGAAAGGGAATGTCTCGCTATAGTTTTTGCTCTCCGGAAGTTCGACTGCTCTGTCGACGGCGGGCCATTCGTGATGGAAACGGATCATATGGCACTCACCTGGCTTAAGCGCTTGCACGAGCCCTTGGGCCGTCTAGGCCGCTGGGCGTTGACCTTGCAGCGGTACAACTTTGTTGTGCGCTACCGAAAAGGGAGTTCGAACGTTGTGGCTGACGCCTTGTCGCGTGCCCCCGTTTCGGCGTCCGACACTTGTGTCCGCCACTCCCGAGAGCAATCGCATCAAGTAGACCCCGGGCCCTCTGGCTCCAAAGGGTCCAAAGGCGCGAACTCCGATGGCGAAGTGACTTTAGAGCCGACAGCCTCGGGTGAGGACGCATACCTGGTAGACCCTGTCACGTGTGCCGGTATCGTCTTCAGCAAAGAGGAGCTGCTCAAGGCACAGCAGGACGATCGCGTTTTTTTCAACACATCGTTGATGAGCTCAAAGAGCTGATGAGCCCAAGTGGAGCGGGTCGGTCAAGCCGCCGGGCGCGAACAGACAGCTGGTATTGCTGTCGGCGCCGTGTGCCGTTTGCAGGCTGGTATTGCTGTGGGCACGTTTGACTCGTACCTGCTTGATGCCGACGGCGTTCCCCTGAGCTATGTCCCATCTGAAGAAGCTCCCCAGGAGTCTTTCAAGGTGATGATACCCCGCAGTCTAAGGAAAGCCACCCTAGGTTATTTCCACGACTCGCGGTTGGCCGGACACGTGAGTGGCCTTAAGACTTTTCAAAAGTTGTGCCGCTCCGCTACCTGGCCTGGCATGAAGCGCGACGCCCTTCACTACGCCTGCTCATGCCACGTGTGCCAATGCGTGAAGCCTCGCGGGGGCAAGCCTCCCGGGCTCATGCAGCCGATCGACAGCCAACAACCTTGGCAAGTCGCGGCCTGTGACATTATGGGACCTTTCCCAAGAAGCCGGAGAGGCCATGTTTTTCTCCTGGCCGTCACAGATCACTTCACGAAGTAGGTCGAACTGTTTCCCCTTCGGAAGTTAACGGCACGCGCAATCTGGGACAAGTTTACCGAGGCCTTTACCCGTTTTGGCTTTCCGGCGGAGTTGATCACAGACAATGCGTCCTATTTCATGGCCAAGGTGTTTGTGGGTGCTTGTGCTGCCTTTGGCATTAAGCGCCATAAAGCAACCACGTATCACCCACAGGCCAACCCGACCGAGCGGATCAACCGGAACCTCAAGCCCTTGCTGACAGCCTTTGCGCAGCAACACAGGGATTGGGATGCCTGTCTCAATGAGATAGGCTTCTTGCGGTCTACGGTCAATCGCTCGACAGGGTACACGCCCACCTTCCTCAACTTTGGGAGAGAGCTGCCTAACCCCACGGACCGCGTCCTATGGGGCGACTGCGGGGCAAGCGCCGTGAAGGTCAGTTCGTCTGGCTACGCGGCGGAACTGCACTCGCGGATGCGTTCCTGGTGCGTTCCAACCTGGCAAAAGCGCAGGCTCAATACGACCGGTCGCATCGGGATGTTCGTTACGATGTCGGCGATCTCGTCCTCAGACGCAATCACGTCTTGAGTCACGCCGCCAAAGGCATCTCGGGCCTCCCTTTCGGCCAAGTGGTTAGGCCCATACCGAGTGCACACCAAAGTGTCGCCCCTCGTATACAAGCTAGATGACTCCCATTGGAGACCAGTCGGCGGTCCATTAACGTCTCCGACCTCAAACCTTTCGTTGCCCGCAGCAACGACTTCGGGGAGGGGGAGGCGGTCACCGAACCGCAGGGAAACTGGGATGAGGCTGGTTCCAAACCACGCCACCGGTACAACCTGTGAAAACGCACTTAGGCTGATTGTCGCCCCCGGCATGTAGCGGGTCGTCATCCCCCTCTATGTAAGGGAGCGGAGATTATAGCTGCTGTGCGATTGCCCATCTATCAGCAACAGTAACGGCTACCTGTGAGCTTTCTTCATGGTAACACCATTACACGCGCTGCGCGCGGAATATCCACCCAGTTCCCAGCGCTCCCGGCTGCTCGAGAGAGAAAAGCCCTTTTTCCGGTGGCTCACTCTCTCTCTGGGTATCTTCCACGTAGTTGTCGGGAGAAGGGAAGCGTGCTAGAAGCGTGCGCCCAGGCTGTAAATCTGGTTATGGCAAAGGGCGGGAAAGATTCCACTCTGCACAGTCCCATCTGATCTGCAGCTATTGGATCAGGCATGCCAAAAAGTTCCTGTGAGTGAGCAACCCATAAAATTCAAGGACAACATAGGTGCTCGACATTTCGAGAAGCACCTTGCTACTGAATGGTACTTCAAGAAGCACCCTATTTTTAATAGGTGTCTGTTTTGTAGTGCAGTGCAAATTTATGAAATATGTCTTACAACTAGTCCCGGGGCACACGCTTCGCTTGCTTTGATAATGTGAGGATATTTTTCTCTAGACTGAGGACGATCCCACCAAAATTCACTGCATAATACACTTTGTCTCTGGACATTTGGCGCAAACATTTCCAAAAAAGTCTGATTGTGAGACTTGCAGAGACGCACGTGGTTCAACTCTGCAGACCATTAAAGAAGACATTTCTAGTCTCACTTCCACCAGAACATGTAACCATTTAATATATTCAAACATGCATTTGTACGAATGGCTACAAATAACCAGCAGCTATTTTTCTTGCATTGCAAAATCAACTAATATCTATGAGGCAATGATTTACCAACCAGGTGCTGGGGACACACAGTGTAGGCTTCCCTTGTGAAGCTCAAAAGGAAGAAGTTCTAGCGGCGATTCTGCAATACTAAGTTCCAATACGAATATCGCAATTTTGCTCGAAAAGAACCAAGTGGCGCAGAAATAGTCGAGAGAAAAAAAGAAGCAAGTCAAGTATCTTCTCACTTGATGAATGCCAAAGAAAAAAGTGACAAATGCCACCTTTTCACTAAAAGCTTCCTTTCTCAGTAAATTCATTGCAACCCCTTTTCGTAGTATTTTTGCCATGTTTATATACTAATGAGCCTAGTTTGTCAATTCACTAGAATGTTTTTTACATTACTTTATGTACCATATTTTTGCCATGTCACCTTATGTAGTTAGTTTAATTAAGTTATGTTTATGTACATTGTAGAAGCATGGTAGTCTTCTGTATCGGGTCCACATTAAAAACGTCAGGCATTTGGCCAGTTTCAAATGAATCAAGTAAAACTATACACATAGCTGTTGTTTCTTTTTTTCACAACATCAATCCTCAAACGGCAGTAGCTCTGCTCTTTACAGAAAGGCATTGGTAGCAGGTGTACGATATGTGCAGAGCAGATGATAAAAACGTATAGGCAAGCAGACCTATGAATATGGCAAAGTGCGACCGGGCTGTTGCCGTAGCAAAAACAGATGGAATTCCCGCATTCTACTGTGCTCGAGAACGTTATCTCTTCTCCGCCGCTTTTCTCGATTCGTAGCACCATCTGTCAAACACGCTGCGAAGCATGAAATGGTATTGCAAAGTGTCGGCGCGCCTGTCTTATGTTACTTCTTGAATAGGATGCAAGTGTTTTATTGAAACATTCAGCCGCGGGCGCAAGTCTTGGAAAGACAAAATGGGGAAAGGAAGGAACGCAGCCGAACATGCTGCCCCCCCCCCCCCGCAGTGGTCTAGTGGCAAAGGTACTCGGCTGCTGACCTGCAGGTCGCGGTATCGAATCCCCGCTGCGGCGGCTGCATTTTCGATGGAGGCGAAAAGGCTCTAGGCCCCTGTGATCAGATTTGAGTGCACATAAAAAACCCCAAGTGGTCGAAATTCCCGGTGCCCTCCACTACCGCCTCTCTCATAATCATATGGTGATTTTAGGACGTTAAACCCCATATATCATCGTCATCCGCCCAGCATGCTACTCGTTCCCACTTTGTAATGGCAGTGGAGCGTGAGCAGTGCGCATGATGTAGGGGTGGAGTACAGCGGTTCTTGTTAGGATAGCTGGCTCGCCGCTGTTGTCCATATAGTCGATGTTCACCAGTGAGGGGAAGTGTTCATAAATACAAAACATCGATTCATTTATATTGAGAGAAAATCAGCTGTACACAGAATTTGTACAAAATGTCCTCAGCTTTTTATGGCATGTCGTTTACCCTACACAAAGGTCCGAAGAAGATGGTGACTAGTGCTGCCGCAAATCAGGTGATTTAAAGTCTCAATCGTCCACGCACCAGAAAGGGTCAAGAAGTTTGGGCCACTCCTTTGATGAGTGTGATCTAATATCAGGGTTTGGGTCCAGCAATACTCGCCAAGGAATTGAGTCGAGCCACAAGTGCAGACACAGAAACATACATTTACAAACAAAGCTAAACTAATTATGAATGACACTAAAGTGTGATAAGATTAGTTTGCCGTTCCAGTGCTCGGTGTCATCAATGTTTGCAATAAAATAAATACGGAGCACATCACCAGATATAAAACCTGCCAACATACATGTGTGTGATTCGGTCTGGCGACCGGCATGGCCCAGGATTACTCAGTTATCGCAAGTGACGACGAGGTCGTCTGACAAACTGGACGGGCACAGCACAACACGCTGTCATGCCTGTCATCGAAAAGCTGGATTAATTTTACCCGAGTACATAGGAGTACTTTATTCTTACTTTTCTTTTCTTAGGCTGGTGGGAATGAAGTTTCACTGGGGCAGAATATCATGAGCGGGCTGAGCTGAACTTCATCTCAAACATTTCGAGTGACAAGCAGACAGCTGTATTTTTGACATGCTGCGGCCCAGAAACTTATTTTCTGCTACGAGGCCTCCTAGCACCAAGCAGGCCCGCCTAAACAGGAGTGACCAAAATTTTTACCACACTTATCAAGCACTACGCCCCTCGTGTATCAGAAATAGTGGCGAGCTTCCAGTTTTCTCAAGGCATTAAAAAAAGGGGGGGATACTGTAAATGACCGCATTGCCTCATGGAAGAAATTAGCTAAAGACTGCAATTGTGCAACATTTCGAGAGCGCATGTTGTGCGACCTGATAGTCAGCGGAATTAATCACGTAACCATGCAAACACGACTGCTGGAAATGACATGCTTAACCTTCGAAACTGAGAGGGACACCGTCATTGCTATGAAGGCTGTGCATTAAGAATCACATGTATTAAGCTCTCAGCAAGCACAGATACTATCTGACTATAAGCTCCGGAGCAAGCGAACATTGTCGCCTCGGGGAAAAAATTTTAGCTGACAGTGCTTTCGTTGCAGGGGAGGTCATTCTACGCGTCGGTGTAGGTAGGCACGGCAACACTATCTGTCACAACTGCCGCCAAAAAGGGCACTTTGCAAGAGTTTGCAGAGTTGAGCTAGGGGAAGTAATTTCAACCAAAGCCAGTCTAGTTGTGTGGACAACCTGTATGAACTGCGTGTCTCTACTGAAAAGCCTAAAGTTTTAGACTTGATGCTTCACACAGCTAGTTCAAAGCCGATGCACATAGGGTTGAAGTTGACGGTGTATCGCTCGATATCGATTTGTCAGTGATCCCACTCTTGCGCCAAAGTGCGCCAAATTATATTTACTGTGCCATCCTGATAATATCAATGGAAATTGCGCCAAACTGTGCCAAAGTCGGATTTGGGAATGCGTCTATCACCGGCAATAGCAACACCGGCGCGTCAATACATGTGCGCCTTGTTCTCGGGGCTACCAAAGTCACAATTATGTTCCTATTTGATTTCGCTGAATAAAGTGCGGTTGCATGTGCGTCCTAAAATCCACAATGCTATGTTTGGTGCCCACGCAACTCTTGTTCAAATCTGCTTGACGGCGTAACGCGCTCTCCGCAGGGACTCGTGACGTCTAGTCTAATCGGTAGCATGAAACTGTAGCGGGGTTTCATCAACGGACATCGTCTGTTCCAGGAATGCGGCTGATTGTTCATTTTTAAGAGTTGCGCAGCATGTAATAAAGCAATTTTTACTAATAACTGCACGCGTGCTGCCAGAATGTCAGTCACGTTTATGCCTGGACGTCGCAATCGAATTTTCCGTTCGTTGCCTCAGCTGGAGAACACATAAATGATGCGAACGTATTCACACCTTTCCTCTTATATACCGTATTTACTCGATTCTACCGCGCCCTCGATTGTAATGCGCGCCCGATTTCCACGACGAAAAAAAAAATTTAAGACATCTATTGCAACGCGCACCCATTTTTCTCGCTGGCCCGCACAATCACACCACTAGAAAAAACGACTCCTTTCTGGAGCGCCTTCCATTTAAATATGAGGTACGGCGAAGCTTGTGCCCATCTGACGTGTAACAGAGCATTGCCGTCACTGTTGTTTTACCGTGGACCGATGTCAGCTCGCGAACTTGCTTCGCCCCCTTCTTCTCGACAGTTGTGGTGCCAGGCATGTCGAAGTAAAGAAGCGTCTGATCGACATTCCCGATTTGCCCAAGCAGGTAGATTGTTGTGCCGAACCTCTGAAAACTGTGAAGCTTTTCATCGTACTCCTCCGCAAAACTTTTCGCATATGCCCGTTTCCCTTCGGAGGGAAAAGCCTTTCCTCTTCATAAAGTTAGTTAGCCAGCACCTGCTCGCTTTAAACTGGCTCTGCATTAGACCTTTTTCTAAGGCTAATTGCATAGCCCTTTCTTGGAGCAGTTCTGTCGTCACGGGCCGCCGTGCCGCTCAAGCACATGCTCGCCGAGTAGCTCTTTAATTTGCGGAAACGGACCTTGCTGTGGTCCACTGAAGCCTTTGCGTGAAGCTTTGCTGTTGACAATCTTCTGCTTTTGTTTCCGCCAGTCCCGCACGCACGTTTCGGGAACTCCGAACGACCGCGATGCCGCCCGATTTGCGTCCGTTTCGGCACACGCGGTGACTTTTCTTTTAAAAGCGGCACCGTGGTGCACTCGTCGAGTTTTTGGAGTCGGCCCTTCCATGCCGTCGATGCTAATGCACACCAAGATGACGAACTCCTAAGCACACGTATGAAGTGCCGCACATGGGAAACACATAGGCAGAAATGGCCGACGCACGTAGGGGGCGGCCATTTCGGAATGCCGATGGCAATAGAATGACCGTATTTATTTTTTTTTTTTTCATACTCGATTCTAACGCGCATGCGATTTATGAACTCGCTTAACCGGAAAAAAGGTGCGCGTTAGATTCGAGTAATTACGGTACTTTATCTCTGGATCATCATACAGAAGAGCTTTTTCGTAACTTCTTCCACCGCCAGATCCGTGTTAATAATCGCTGCGGCGGTAAGAGCCCCTAAAAGACCTTGCCCTTTCGAACTTGAGGTTGCTAGGGTCCGAATAGAAAACTCTGACATGCTTTCTTTTTGAATGTCACCTCACTTATAAAAGCATGTCTTCTGATTGGAGCAGCTGCAGTTCAGTTTTAATACGCGTAGCTGCATCGAGGCCATCGCTGGTAGCTCTGATGTCGCAATGCCTTTGAAGCAGCTATGCCTCATTAAACGTCTGCCTCTCGCTTTTCAGGGTCAATAGCTGACGGTAAAAAAAAAATGGACATCACAGCATCTCATTGATTGCTTCGTTTTGAAGAAAGGGGTAGAGGGAAGACTGCTTCGTCCCTTGAAGTAGCTGGCATGCGCTATCTCAAGGGATAATGAGACTTCTCGTTAACTTTCTGTGCTACCAACATCTGCTTCGCTTTTAGATAACCAACAGCATGAAAACTTCGGAAACTAGAGTGATCATCGTCTCTTTAGCCAGCATTCTTTTGAGTTACGTGATACCAGATCAAAAATAAGATATAATTTGTTAGTTTTACTTGCGCTCTTAGCAGTGAATGCGATACCAACAAGTTGTATTGTTATATCAAATAAGGCTTGATGTCATCGTGAGAA
Organism: Rhipicephalus microplus; assembly: GCF_043290135.1. Lineage (NCBI taxonomy): Eukaryota > Metazoa > Arthropoda > Arachnida > Ixodida > Ixodidae > Rhipicephalus > Rhipicephalus microplus. The sequence goes on along the minus strand of NC_134701.1, from coordinate 299,845,663 downwards.
GCGCTAGTGGCAGGGTTGCCACTTCCTATGTCCGAGCACTTGCAAAAACTTGCTGCACGCATGGTGTTCGATTTCCGCGACTTGGGTGGCTAGAGACCCCTGAAACATTTCTTGCACGCCAAAGCACGCACAGATGGAATCAGACTATAGAGTGCCCAGCCGGCCGCTCCTGCTGGTGTTTTCTTCAAAAATATGTAAAGAGTTATGCCATAATGCTACCAAACATAGTCGTACTGCGTGTTACTTCTTTGTGCTGTAATGTAAGCATCAACAGAATATTGTAGCTAACGTGAGATAGAAGCCGCGGCTAACAACAGTGTCGACAGGCATGTGCTTTAGACCAGTGTGATTCCATCTGTGCAGTGAAATCCGCATTCACGAATGAACCTCCAAAATGGTGCAACGATAATGTGCCCCCCTTGCTATCAAGGCTCAGTGCATACCCTTATATGGCCACTCTAGAAAGCGAAGCACTTTTTTCATACTCTGTTCGCATTGAGAGTACAATGTAGAAGGTTATACCAGTCGTAAATAGCGCATGCGCCAGCGATCACACCTTTAAAGTTAAAGCTATTGTGAGTGCGACAAGCGAATGACTCTTCATTCTCTTTAGATATCGTCATCACCTTTACATCTTCATCATCTGTAAATCATCATCACCTTTACATCTTCATCATCTGCAAATATCATCACCAGTGTGATTTAGCTCGAGCCTGGCTGAATAAACCGGTTCCTCACAAGTGGTGCACGGTGCTTTTCGTTCCCTCAAGTCTTTTCGCCCGTTCTCGCTGGAGCTCCGCTCAGGTTGTCGCATACAACCCCCAGCCATTGCGGCCCAAGAAAACCCTGGCCCATCCAACGTCCCCATCCTACTGCAGCCACCACCACCCGCTCCGCCCAACAACATTTGCCTGCATGATCCATCTGTGTTTTCCAATCTCCGAGGCGATGATGTCGAAGACTGGATCAAGAACTAAAACCTCGTCAGTGATTTGAACAGGTGGGACAATCCACTGAAGTTGCGCAGCGTCCCAATTTACTTGTCCAATGTTGCAAAAACTTGGTTCTGGAACCCGACTGGGACACACACCCGACTAGGACACACATCTTCCCGACTGGGACACTTTCAAGCAGCAAATTCGTCAAATATTTGGTGCCCCTACAGTTCGTATTGAGGCAGCAAAGAAGCTCGCTGAATGCATGCAGCTGCCGGGTGAATCTTACATCTCTTATATTGAGGATGTCCTTGCACTATGCAAGCGCGTTAACACTGGCATGTCTCAGAACGACCAAATACGCCACATTATTAAAGGCATTAACACCGTCACCTTTAACGCCCTCACCACGCAAGATCCTGCCACCACCCAGGACGTGATAACCATCTGTCAGCGACTTGCTTCAGTCTCTTCGCCTCTGCTACGATGCTACCGACATTCGTTTTCCTGCACCCCTCGACTTGCGTGCGCTTATTCGCGACATCGTTCGTGAAGAGCTTCATGGGCGCTGCTCTTCCTGCGCTGCGGAAGTTACTCTTCCTTCTGAAAAAAATAGCTTGAGAGACCTGATTAAACAAGAGATCGCGTTCGCATCGCATCCAACGTGTTCCGACGGTCTCTGCGTGCGCTAGACGCGCACGTACGCTGAAGTTGCCACGCTCTCTGCCGCACCCACTGTTTCTGTGCCTACACCAGCAGACCATACATCTGTGGCTTCGTTGTCACCACCAGTGCGTGCACCGCATTACTACGCACCTCAGCGCCCACCTCGACCAATCTGTTACTACTGCAGCTATCAAGGATATAGCGCCTGGTTTTGTCGAAGGCGCCATCAATACATGCAACGCGGCTACGCTCCTGAAGAACATCGAAGCTTCCGTCCGACCATGAACTACCTACGACCACCCTCCCGATCATCCTATTACCGTTCACCGTCTCCTACCTACCATACTGACATGCCTGGGAATTCCCGTACGTCTCGCCGCAGGTCGCCTTTGCCATGTCGCCGTTTAGTGTTGCCTCTGCAGCCCGCCTCCCATTCCACGAATGCCCACCCCACGCGGAAAACTTTCCAATGCAGTTTTAAGAGGGGAAACTGCATTCACTGAACAGCTAACAATGCCTCCAGAGCGGCCATCGAATTTGATAGTAGTGTTTGTTGAAGGTGTACCCGTTGAGGCTTTTGTAGACACTGGCACTGCCGTTTCTATTATTCATGCTGATTTTTGTTCCCGCTTTCAAAAAGTCTCCACGCCTTGTGGCGGCCCATCTCTCCGTGCAGCGACCAACGCTCTTATTGGTCCACTTACACAGTGTACCGTTCGTGTCTGCATCGAAGGCATTCGTCATCACATCGTTTCGGCGGTATTTCGTGAGTGCACCCACGCTCTCATTCTGGGGTGGGATTTCTTGTCTTCTGCGTCCACTTTTATGTCTTGTCATCAGCGCCTCCTGCATTTAAATGCCACTGACTCTTCTCTGCTTGAACACGATGGACGCATCCGCCTTGTCACCACGTCAGATTATGTACTTCGGCCATACATAAAAAAAATTATAAGTGTTAATTGCACCGACATTGCGAATGGTGACGTACTAATTCTTTCTTACGGCCATACCCTACGTAGGGGCATTGTGATCACGCCAGGGCTTATTCGCTTCTTCGATGGGTCTACCAAACTAACCGCCATAAATCAAACACCCGAGTGTGTACTGCTCCCCTGTGGCTCAACAGTATCTTACCCGGTCGACAGTGAGCCTGTTGCGATTGTTACTCTTCCGAACAAGAACCACAACGATGTCCCGAAGTCCCAATCACTGCCATTCAATGCCTCTTCCACACCTTTGTCGGCAACCATAAGCACTGACCTAACACCTGATCAAACTGAAAATTTGCTCACCCTGTTGAATAGACACCGTTCTCTATTTGACATGAACTCGCCCGACCTCAGCATGACTACCCCCGCTACTCACAGCATCCAGACTGACGGCTCTCGTATTGCACATCGGCGTCCATATCGCGTGTCTCAGGCAGAACGCTAGATCATGGAGGAAAACGTCTCAGACATGCTTTGATGCAACATCATACGTTCTTCCTCGAGTCCCAGGTCATTCCCAGTTGTTCTCATTCAAAGGGAAGATGGGACAGTGCGCTTCTGCTTCGGTTACCGTGCGCTAAACAAAATAACGACAAAATAACGTGCAAGGATGTTTATCCTCTCCTTCGGATCGACGATGCACTTAGATTCATTACAGGGTGCAGAGTATTTTTCTAGCCTCGACCTAAGGTTGGGCTACTGGCAGATACCAATGTCGAAGTCTGATAAAGAGAAGACTGCCTTTTCTATGCCAGATAGGTTGTACAAGTTTAATGTGATGCCTTTTGGACACTGTAATGCGCCCGCCACCTTCGAATGCATGATAGATGGAGTATTGCGTGGTTTGAAATGAAAAAATGTGTCTGTGCTATCTCGATGACATAGTAGTGTTTTCATGCACGTTCTCGCAGCATCTACAACGTCTTGACGAAGTCGTCACAATTATTGCAAAAGCCGGTCTACAGCTTATGGTGACCCGCTCCTAACTGCAGCGGACGATCACCGCGGGTTCACGCTTAGCGAGCCACAGGGCCGCTACTCCGTTCACTCGCGTGTAGCGCACCGCTCCGCGCGCGCTCAACTGATAAGGCGTTTAGCGCGGCGCGGCAAACAGACAGTGTTCTAATGTAAAAGTACACAGCACTTTATTGCCTCTGGCAGCACCCCGAACAAACAGTACAACGTCCGCTCCCGGGACGCGGGTAGCAAAGGCACCCGCACGCGGACGTTCACAATAAGGGGAAAACCGCGAGCACGTCGCAGCTGGCAATGGCGAGCTTTGACACTCCGGTCAGGAAAAGGTCCCTCGCGGCTATGCTGCGCACTCTCACGATGGCCACTGGGCCTGGTCGCGAGTGTTAGGGCAAACCTCGTACGCGTAGGCCTACGGCAAGTGCGGCTCGTTGTGGTACGACCACTTTAAGCACTAGGCACCACTGTGGACTTAGCGTACGCTGCCGAAGCTAGCACTCAAGTAAACGCGCCTGCCGAGGTGCCCCAAGGCCACCCCAGGCAGGCTACAGTCCGGCGATTCCCAAAGGGGACGCGGACGAAGGGAAACACGTGCTTACCCAGAGCCGACCAACGGAGATGAGACGCTCCCTCGGCAGTGGCGCGCGCCGTGCCCGCGCGTGGCGCCATCTATTGCCACGTCATGTCAACAGAGCAGGGAAGCAAAAGGGTGTGGCCGTGTGGCGGAATGCCCGCGAAATGGTCGCAGGCGCGCCTCAGATCCCCACATCCTCCTCTCCTTAATTCACCCTATATACCGGTCTGCAAAGGCGGCCGGTCGTCACCCATGCATGCAAAGGCGTCATGCAATGGGCAACAGCTAGCCTCAGCCTCGCTCTGCAGCTGCTGCTGAAGGAGGAAAAAAAAATAAACAACACAAGAATACACTTGACAAATCCAAAAAAACATATATTTTGCCTGCTGCAGCGTTCTTAAGGGGGGGGGGGGGGGGGGGCTTCACTGTGCCTTATAGTTCCAAAAGACGGTCGACATCCATGGTGGCGGCGCCGTCCATGGGTGGTCCGTCGGTGGCTACAGGCGGTGGCAGCCCTGACAGTAGTGCCGCGAAATGGGGGTCCTCCCCCATTCGCTGTCGGCACAGGGCCGCCAGGTCCGCGTCCGAGCGCTGGCTCAGCGGTGCTGGATCCGGCGTCTTCCTGTCGGTGGCCCTCCCCTCGGCGGCCGCCTTTGTCCGCGCCACGTGCATGGCACCCTTGTAATGGCACTTGAAGTGCACGGTTACGCGGCACGTGGCGCAGAACCCCGCCGCTGCATCGGTGGGTTACTGGGCGCCTCCGGCCGCTTCCTCGCTCTCCGCCAGCGTGCAGCCACGGAATGGCCACGGGACACGGTCCAGCGGCAGGTCGCGCCGAACACGCCGCTGTGTCTTCCACGGCGCGTCTCTTATAAAGTAGCGCGGGACCTCCTGCCCCTCCTGCCGCGCCCACGTGGCCACGCTCCGCCCTGGTGTTTTGGAGACCGGTGGCGGTGGCGATGTTGTCGGTCCCCGCCGCCGGGACGCCCGCCTGGTAGACTTGGGTGGCGCCGAGGTTACGGGGCGGAAGGTTCTGGCCGCCGAGGCGCCCGCCGTGTGGGTTTCTGGCTGGAGGGCATGTCGCTGAAGGCCTGCGACCACGACGACCGGCACCCGAACAAGAATGGCGCACCGCTGACCGTCTCTGGCTTCCCCCGTCACCCCACCGACAACCAGCGCCACCTATGTGGACGTAGGGGTCCTTGACCGGTTTTTTTTTCCTCTCCGCACCACACAGACACACACACCTGCACCACCAGAGTGTCCTTCGTCCCTCTCCCCCCCCCCCCGCTAAAGCACGTATCACAATCCTCTCGTCCAGCGAGAAAAAAAAGAAAACCCGGAAAAAAAACATCAAGTAACAACAGCACTCACATGACAATCAGCAGCAGCAACTGGGCGGAACCGACTTCTTTACAAGCACTGGCGGTAAAGAAGTTAGCTAACTGAGACTAGACAGTAAAAATGAGGGCCTTCGGTTGCGGAAATAAGCCCGCCGTCCGGCGCGAAATCACTAAGGTGACCGCTTCCTCAGATTATACCGGTGCGTGGTCCGAATGCGGTCCGCCGCGCCGGGTGTGCACCGTTGCTTGTGCGAAGAGCCACTGGGCGCTGGCGCAGGCTCGTCAGACCTCGACGCAAAGGCTTTCAGGTCTGCGATATGGGCACGGCTGAGTTTTCCCGAAAGCGGGTCTTTCAGCAAGTACGCGAGTGGAGTCCAAGCTTTTTCCACTCGGTACGGACCAAGCCACTTTGGAGCTAGCGAAGTTGAGAAACCCTTGCTCGCGTCGCTAAGAGCGTGGTTGCGCTTCAGGACGAGGTCACCCATCTTAAATGAAAGGCGGCGACGTTTTCGGTCGTACTGGGCTTTTTGCTCGGCCCTGGCCGATGCCAAACTTTGCCTCGCTCTACTGAGAGCTCGACAAAGCCTGTCCCGAAGTGTGGAAGCGTAAGCAGAACAGTCTGCCGGTTCTTCCTCGTCTCCGAGCTGGCATTGCATGACACTGGTCACCGGATTTGCCAACTCCCTTCCGAAATTAAGGAAGGCGGGAGAGAAACCAGTAGAGCGACTCTCGGAGGTTCGGATTGCAAACGCGAGTTCACTCAAATGGTCTGCCCAGTCCCTTTGACTTTCGGCAAAGGCCGCCAACATCGGTTTGAGCGTACGATTGGTTCGCTCCGTCAAATTGGACTGGGGATGGTAGGTTGAAGTAGTGCAGTGTTCTATCCCTAGGGAACGGCACGTATCACCAAACACCCGAGCGGTGAAATATGACGCATTGTCCGTGATCAATCTTTTCGGAAAGCCGAACCGACAAAACACTTCCTGTAGCCTCTCTAGCACCGCTCGCGCTGTCACTTTCCGCAGCGGAAACAGCTCCACCCATTTGGAAAAATGATCAACAACTACCATCAGATGTATGAACCCCTGCTTACTCCTGGGGAACGGCCCCATTAGATCGCAGGTGGCTACTTGCCACGGACGCTCACTGACAATCGGTTTCATCAAGCCGGGCGGCTTGCCACCCCTCGGTTTCACCGTTTGACAGACGTGGCAGGAACGGCAATAGCGAAAAATGTCACGCTTCATGCCAAGCCAAGTCACAACCTTGCTCAGTTTCGCAAAAACTTTATAGAGCCACTCAGGTGACCGGCAATGGGCTCGTCGTGAGAGGCTCGCAACAGTGCGCCTCTCAGACTTTTGGGCACAACCACCTTAAACGGGTCCACTGACTCCTCATCGGTGGCTATGTATTTCAGCAGGAGTCCATCATGGTCCAGCAAGTATGTATCCGCGGGGGACCCAGCGACACACGCCGGTTCCCGTCCCCCTGCGCCCGCCGCACTACCAGCAGCGTCTCGGTGCTCCGTCTCCCTGAGACCGTCGCTCAACTCGCGACAAAACGGATCATCTTGCTGGGCCTTCAGTAACTCTTGTCTGCTGAAAGCGATTCCCATTCTCCCAAAGGGGAGCTTGGTATCGTTCCCACTCAGGACTGCAGCCATCGCCTCCGCTCGCATTGGCGTCACGGGTTCGCTTCCCTTTCGCTCCCCCTCTCGCCCGCTTCGCGGCGCGCTGCTTGCCTGGCCCGTGGAAAGGGTTTGCTCGTCGCCGCACTCACCCTTTTCTCCACTCGGCGGCTCCGCCGCCGTTTCGCCCGCGCCGCTTGCTTGCGCAAAGGCACCGCTAGCGGTTGTCGCACCGGGATCCAGGCTCCTGGTCGACGCTGGGGCACGAGATAGCGCGTCAGCTACCACGTTAGTGCTCCCCTTCCGATACTGCACCGGTGCCGACCAACGGAGAAGAGACGCTCCCTCGGCGCGCGCAGTGGCGCGCGCCGTGCCCGCCCGTGGCGCCATCTATCGCCACGTCATGTCAACAGAGCAGGGAAGCAAAAGGGTGTGGCCGTGTGGCGGAATGCCCGCGAAATGGTCGCAGGCGCGCCTCAGATCCCCACAAGCTTAACACCAAGAAATGTACCTTTGCTAGCAAGACAATCAAGGTTCTCGGCTACCTCGTCAGCAAAGAAGGAATTCGGCTGGACCCCGAGAAGCTTGCCGCCGTTCTCGATTTTCCTCATCCACTACGTCAAAAGGACCTGCACAGCTTTCTTGGGTTATCTTCTTACTTCCGGCGCTTCATACGTGGCTTTGCGGAACTTGCGTCACCGTTCCATCAACTCCTCGCAAGAAACGTCCCCTTCATTTGGTCCGAAGACTGCGAAAGCGCTTTCACGGCAATAAAGCAAGCCCTCACGTCGGATCCGGTACTGTGCCACTTCGATTCCACTGCACCCACCATCCTTCACACTGACGCAAATAGTCATGGTCTAGGTGCGGTACTCTTGCAGCGTGACAAAAACTAACGCGAATGCGTCGTTGCTTACGCAAGTCGCGCTCTTACCGCTCCAGAAAAGAACTACACTATCACCGAGCAGGAGCGCCTTGCTGTTGTTTGGGCAGTGCAAAGGTTCCGACCATATCTTCACGGCTGTCATTTTACCGTCGTTACCAACCATAACGCCCTGTGTTGGCTTTCACTGCTGAAAAACTTATCGGGTCACCTCGGTCGCTGGGCACTTCGCTTGCAGGAGTATCGTTTCGATGTCGCCTACAGATCTGGGAAGAAGCATCAAGATGCTGATGCTCTATCGCGCTATCCTTTGCCCAGCGGAAGCCACTCACCATCGATACTCCGAAACGACAGCACCTCTCCAATTGCAGCGCTAAGGTCATCACCTGCCACTCTATCCGTCCTTGTTTCACAGCAACGTGTCGACCCATACTGCTGCACCATTGTTGACCGCTTGACCGGCTCTACTACTCCTCCAAACACCAGACTTCGTCCACAACTTAAACAATTTAAGCTTGTCGGTGGTGCTTTTTACCACTACATTTAGCACATCGATGGCAACAAGTGGGTACCCGTCATCCCAAGTTCTCTGCAACGTGAAGTTCTGGCAGCCTTTCATGATGATCCAACTGCCGCTCATCTAGGCGATCACAAGACTTACGACAAAATACGAAGTCGTTGTTTTTGACCTGGCCTCTCTTCAGCCGTCGCTAAGTACGTTGCCTTGTGTGTCCATGCAATGGTCACATTGCCTCATGTGTTCATTGCATGTGTCCATGCAACCTCTTCCTCGTCCCGCCTCGCCTTTTGAAGTCGTTGGAATCGACTTGTATGGCCCTCTTTCTATATCATCCAATGGGAATCTCTGGATTGTCACGGCCATCGACCACCTTACCTGCTACGCAGAATCAGCTTCTATATCATCTGGGACTGCCACTGAGAGGTCGTCGATTTCTTTCTTCGCCACATCTCTTTGCTTCATGGAGCTCCATGCATTCTCCTGAGTGATCGTGGCAAAGTCTTTCTTTCGTTCATTGTCGAGCAAGTTTTGCGGGCCTCGAACACTTGCGGGCCTCGAACACTGTTCACAAGTCCACATCTAGCTACCACCCGCAAACCAACGGATTGACTGAATGATTTCATGGGACCCTATCGGACATGATCGCCATGTACATTCACCCCAACCGAACGAACTGGGATGCAATTCCACCCTTCGTAACATTCGCCTATAATACGGCTGCTCAACGCACTACCGGCTTTTCTTCATTTTTTCTCGTCCATGGTCGCTCGCCGAGTTTCGCTCCGGATGTCTCTTTCCTTTCGGCCCCTGCATCTCGACGGCTTCTTTCTCTGAAGAATTTTTATCTCATCTCGCACACTGCCGTCACCAGGCCCGTGTTAACACCGGCCTCTCTCAAGACACTCGAAAATCTCGCTACGACTCGTCTCGCCGTGTTGAGTGTTTCCCCTGATGACGAAGTTCTATGGACTCCACTACGCGTCCCCGACTTATGCGACAAATTTATCAGTCACTTCATTGGGCCGTGCGCGGTGCTCGAACAAATATCTCCTGTCAATTACCGCGTTTCTCTTGCGCTAATCCTGATCATGTTGCCGAGAAACAGAGATAGTGCACGTATCTCGTTTAAAGCCTTATGCGCGACGCATTTCATAATACTGTCAAGCGACCAGGCGTCCGCTTTCACCGCGCGGGGGAATTGGTGTGTGCACGACAAGCGAATGACTCTTCATTCTCTTTAGATATCATCATCACCCGTACATCTTCATCATCTGTAAATATTATCACCAATGGGATTTAGCTCGAGCCTGGCTGAATAAACCGGTTCCTCACACTATTAACAATGCCCCCCTCCCCCCTTCTCGAGTTCCTAGCTTGATCCGTCCTGTGCCTTGGACATGGGCGGCGCATTCCTCTCTGCTTGACTAACAATCGATTAGAGGACTGCCACGCGGGGGGATGTTATTGCATCCGCCCTCAGTGCAAAGGAGATAGGTCAACTCTTCTTATCTCTGCTTTAGCCACGTTCGTTGCCCCCATTCGGGCACTCTTACCTGCGTGTAATACACAATGCGCTGGGGTATGTTATCAATTGGGACATTACACAAAAAATGAGTGGTGTAGCCAGAGGGCACATCAGGAAAGTGTCCCTTCTCACCTCCGAAATTTTTTTTGCTAGGTCATATATAGCGCAAAATGATCTTTTGCTTGCCCACCTCCACCCCCATTTTTTTCATTTCTGGCTACACCCCTGGCCACGGCTAAAACCAGTCGGGAATGTCCATATAATTGCTATCCCATTAAAAATAAAATGGATCTTGCCTTGGAGTTGTATCAGGCGAGGCATAAAATACACTTTGAGATTTTTTTTATGCACTGCTTTCTAGAGGACACGGTAGGGGGTTTTCGGAGTATAGACAGACCGTCCTAGCCACATAAGATATTGCTGCAGCAGGAAAAGTTTGTTAAATTGTGTAGTTTCAACACATAGATGAGTGCTGGAGGAAGTGTGATTTCTGAGACAAGCTGAATGACATCATATTACACCCTGCATTCTAATCAGTCATCAAGAAAAAAAACCTTTATTGTCCTTGAATTCATCTTAAAGACTCTGCAGTTGGGACTGTGTGAGTCTCAAGCGTTGTATATCACATTGTTTGTCTACCAAATCTGTTGATAACCACATAGGTGTATTTATATTGTTATTTCATGAAGTACAATTTTATTCAACCAGTATTCTGTTTATTTGCTACAGAAATAATCACTGTGAACAAGTTTTTCCAGAATGCTCAACAGCATGATGCTATTATTTTTTGCATAATCAATTGAAATAGGCAGTGCTTCTAAGAAGATTGGTTCCATGAAAATTGCAATGAATCTATATATTTCAAGCTCTTCACAAGAGCCTAAGAATAATTTTTCATGTTCTTCAATGTAAATGCAGCTTGCTTCTCCTTCGGGATTTGACGTTAGTAGCTCCGGATTGCTCCAAAATGGAAACTTTTGCTGCTCCAAAGTGCGCCAAGAAAGAAAATTTTGCTGCTCCAAAGTGCTTCAAAATGAAGTATTTGCTGCTACAGAAATCGCTCAAAATCGGAAGACCTCAGTGGCATCACTGAGTTGTACACTGGCGCTAGTGTGTCGACCATTGATGATGGCAAATTCGCTGAGCTTTTTCCGTCAGTGCTGTTGGATCCATGAAGTGTGCAGCTGAAAAGTTTCTTGGTGACCTGAAATGTGTCTAGGAAGGCTAGAAGCAATGATCAAATTTGCCAACAATGGGTGCCAGCTACCACAATTTGTCATGAAAGGGCGTGTGCTGCACTGTTTGGACGAAGCTGGATGAAGGCCTTCAAGCTAGGCATTGCTCAGGCATTCGATTCTCTCCGTCACCATTATGCCAATAGTTGTCCAATTCAATGATGACACCGGTGGTTTTGGTTGGTGAATCTTCTGGCCGCTGTTCACCAGCAGTAAGCATCTTGGGCTCGAGCAACTTCATTAGGAAACCTTGCCCGATAGCTGTAGTGTTCACTGTGCAGACTTCTGGCACCACAGAGCATCCACCGTGATTTCATGTGCATCTAAATGACTTTGCAGCTTGAGTTGCATGGTTCAGTGTAGGTAAGTGCGGGGACATTTGGAACTGTCATGTATTAGTAGAAACAGGTCTTCTGTGCCGATGGAAGGTAGATGTAGTCTTGTGGACAAGTCGTGTCTTATAGACATTCTTTGACTGCCAGTTTCAAGCAGTATACAGACCAGCACGGCATTGTGCTTTCCCAATGCCCATACTGTGACTGTTACAGAAGAACCGCAGGTGATGGCGATGTAGAGCTTCTTGTGAAAGTACTGGTGATCACTGGCACGCCATCGGTTTTCATTGCATCACTTCTCTCAGCATTCAGTCAGTTGTACTCTTTCCATATTTCGCAAAGTGCAATAAAATGATGAGTTGCACAATGCAATGCACTTAAGCCACATGGCGTTACAGCACTTTCGTGTACCATGTTCCTTTCTAGCACACCTAAAGCAGCAGTTCCTATCAATTTGTCACCGTGAAGTTTTGTCGGCTGTTATGGTAGTTTGACAGTCCTTTATGATGTGGTTAGGGTGGCCGCATAGCATGCATCGAGCATGTATGTTCATTACAGATCTTGCGGCCAGCGCTAATGCTGAAGGTACCATTGCCTGAAAGTGAGGATTACTTCACTCGTGTCTCGTGGGGCTGAATTTTTATAGGTGCTTTGAAGGAGAGCTCTCCTTTCTGCTCTTTATCTGTATCTGCAGAAACTTCACCACATCAAACACTTCTTGCCATGACCTAGAAGTAGCCCCGTCATTCCCCTCAACCTCCTTCATGCATTGCCTGTACAGATCAGCAATGTCTTTGGGGAGTGATCAAATGATAAAGTAAAACCATGTACTCTGATGCTTCAATTCCATGGCTATCCAGGCAGCTGTTGCGAAATCGTACTTCATGTAGGTCTCACAGTTGTGATAGATTGGATGAACGGTCTACGGTAATGATGGCAAGCAAGCTGTCGATGTGTTCATCTACGAGGACTGAATGACAGCATTATACTCGACAATCCCCGCAGGGGCGCCTGCGCAAGTGGGCGTTTGGTGTGTAGCGACACCACGGACCCGAGCTAACGGGGGAGTTTCGGCTCCTTCCCACGCCTTGCCGTGCGTGGCTTTGCCGTGTCCGGGGAAAAGGGGATTGTGGGGGTTTAGCCAATGCTGGGTGATTGGACCTTCAAGGCCCCCCGGCAGAGGCAACACACCCCTTTGGCCCCGGCTTCACGTAGACGGCACCCCCGGATTGACCCGCCTGGGGGGAATCGGCAGTCGCCTTTTCCTGTCTCCCCCTCACATCTTCGTCTTTTCTCTTACCTTAAATCTCTCCTGTTCTCTACTCTCTTCCGTTGACTTCCGTGTTTCCTGGCGGCAAGGGTTAACCCTGTGTGGCTATCCTACCTTGGATACACCATATTCGGTTATAGTGGTGGTGTACAGCTGGCGTCTGCAGGGCCTGTGCTTCCAGACCCTGCAGCGTCCCCTTGTAGGACTCCATGGTGGGTGGCTGGCACCGCTGCCGAAAAGAAACCTTTTCTTATGGCTAGTTCCTTCCCCCCACTCCCTGATCGCCCTCAGAAAAGAGGGCGCACCGATGAAGTCTTCCAGTTTTATGGTCACCAGAGAGTATCCTTTCCCCGATTTCATGTTGTCCACGCTGACACACCCGGCAAACCAGCGAGAACAATTTCACCTTTTCTTGTTTCGAAGTCTTTGACAGAAATCTTTGTCCCAGGATATAAAGCATCGAGAATGGCAAGTGGTGACCTCCTGTTGGAGCTCCGCGACCAGAAACACTATGAAAAATTGTCTAATCTAGTGAAATTTGGAGATACCAAATTAATAGTAACCCCACACCGAACCATGAACACCACCCGTGGCGTTGTATCAGATGATGACCTGTTAGGGCTGACGGAGGCTGAACTCCTGGAGAGTTTTAGCGAACAGAATGTCATCAACGTCAAACGAATTAGGATGAGGCGTGATGGCAAAGAAATCCAGACTAAGCACCTGATACTTACGTTCAATTCAAGTGTACTGCCCGACTCCGTTGAGGCTGGGTACATCAAGCTTCGAGTGAGGCCATATATACCGAACCCTCTTCGATGTTTCAAATGCCAGCGGTTCAGCCACAGTTCTCAGAACTGCCGAGGCCGCCTAACTTGTGCGAAATGCAGTGCTGACGAACACACATCTGATGCCTGTGAAAACTCTCCTCACTGTGCGAATTGTAACGGGGAGCATGCCGCATACTCACGGTCATGCCCAAGCTGGAAAAAAGAAAAGGAAATCATCACGATTAAAGTAAAACAAAACATTTCATTTAGGGAGGCACGAAGGCAGGTGTCCTACCTGCCAGAAACCAGCTTTCCCGAAGTGGCGCGTCAGGGGGCAGTGCCACGACGGCCCCCGGCGCCTGTCTGGCACACGCGTAGTGAGCCAGCAGTGACGCCATCCGCCCCCTCGGCGGTTGCAGCCAGTGCTGCTCCGCCATCCAAGAAAGACCCACCAACCTCCGGGCTGGGGGCCGCGAAGGTCTCGTCCTTTGAGGCGAGGCCCTCAAAACAAATGCAGCGCTCGCAAGAGCGCATGTCCAGCGCCTCGCAAGAGGCAATGGACACAACACCGAGCGTGAGGGCGCAGCCAGCGCCTAAGGATCGGCGCGACTCTGTCGACCGATCCAAAAAAGAAAAATCTCGTGTCACGGCCCCTGGAAAGGGTCCGTGAGCTTACTTTCCATCCTTGAGCACAGAACACAAAACACACCTAAAACGAACACACAAATACTACAGTGGAATGCCAGAGGCCTATTTAATAACCTAGATGATATCAAAGACTTGCTTAATGACTATCAGCCAAAAGTGTTCTGTGTTCAAGAAACTCATTTAAAGTCAACTCATGTGAATTTCTTAAATCAATATGTGGTTTTTCGTAAAGATCGAATTGGTGGCAATTTCTCTTCTGGAGGTGTGGCCATCATTGCACAAAGAAACGTAGCATGCCAGCACATTGTGCTACAAAGCTCTCTTGAGGTTGTGGCTGTTCGTGCTATTCTATTCAACCGTCTTATATCTATCTGCTCGATCTACATAGCCCCTGACGAACCATTCAATAAAACAGAGTTCGAAAAGCTTATTGATCAGCTTCCAGAACCATATGTGTTAATTGGAGATTTTAATGCTCACAGTTTGCTATGGGGTGATACCAAATGTGATGCGAGAGGTCGTGCAATAGAAAACTTTCTTCTCGCATCTGGAGCCTGCCTGCTCAATAAGGCAGAGCCATCATACTTCAGTACCACACACAATACATATTCATGCATAGATTTAGCCATTGGGTCACCGTCACTCTTACCTTACTTAGATTGGAAAGTTATTAATAATCCATATGGAAGTGACCATTTTCCAACACTTTTAGTAACAAAACAACGGGATGACCGGCCGTCTTATCCCAAAAAATGGAACTTTCATGTTGCAAACTGAGTGAAATTCAGAGAGCTATGTATACTACACCTCGAAGAGATAGACTATTTGGAAGTAGAAGAGATGGCCAGCTATATTTCGGAATATGTTCTTACTTGTGCAAAAAAGTGCATACCGCAGTCCAGGAATGATAAGGTTAACGCAAAGCCATGGTGGAATCGGGAGTGTGAAATTGCAAAAAAACGGCAAAACAAAGCATGGAGGGTTTTTTCTCGCTACCCAACAGCAGAAAACTTGATAACCTTTAAAAGTTGCAAAGCGAACGGAAGGCGTGTTCGCCATATAGCCAAACGGGAAAGCTGGACACGCTATATATCCTCAATAAACTCCTACACAGACATCAGCAAGGTTTATAATAGGGTGCATAAACTTAAAGGACAAGGCCCAAATCCCTTCCCTTTGGTGAATGACTGCGGTGATACAATAGAAGAACAGGCAAACGCTCTTGGCGAACACTTCGAGAAAATGTCAAGCTCAGAAAACTATACCACTAAGTTCTTACGCCACAAAAGCATAGCTGAAAGTGTACCTCTGTGCCGGAACAAGCCTCGATCAGACGGATACAATAAACCTTTAACAGTATATGAACTGAAGCTCGTCCTTGGTTCCTGTGGAAGTTCTGCTCCTGGTTCTGATACAATTACTTATGAAATGATCAGAAATCTCCCTGATGAAACCCTGAACTGCCTTTTAGCACTTTACAACAAGATTTTCAGTACCGGCAAAATATCCTCTGCTTGGAAAAAGGCAATAGTACTACCAATCCTTAAACAGGGCAAGGATCCCTCTTCGGTAAATAGTTACAGGCCTATCGCCCTCACAAGCTGCCTACTCAAAGTGTTTGAAAAAATGATTAACCGCCGCTTGGTCTATTACTTGGAATACAATGGCATATTGGACCCGTGCCAGTCTGGTTTCCGTACAGCTAGATCCACAACCGACAATCTTGTCCTCCTCGAGTCGTATATACGTGACGCGTTTGTACGCAATCAATACTGTCTGTCTGTTTTCTTCGATCTTGAGAAGGCATATGATACTGCCTGGTGATATGGAATATTGCAAGATCTACTGTCTTTCGGTATATGTGGCAGGTTGATTACCATCTTAAAGGATTACCTGTCTGAAAGGAAGTTCCGTGTAAGAATAGGTACTGTGTTATCGCGCACATTTCTTCAAGAAAATGGAGTGCCGCAGGGAGGAGTATTAAGCTGCACACTATATATAGTTAAAATGAACTCTCTTCGCTCTGTTATTCCACCTGCGATATGGTACTCTCTATACGTGGACGACATTCAAATTAGTTTCAAATCGTGTAACTTGACTGTATGCGAACGCCAGATACAGTTAGGTGTTAACCGACTTGCAAAATGGGCTGACGAGAATGGTTTTAAGTTCAACACTGACAAGACTACTAGTGTGCTGTTCTCGAGACGACGAGGTGTGCATCCTGACCCCTGCATACTAATGAATGGACAAAACATAGTCATCGCGAAAGAACAAAAATTCCTCGGTGTAATTTTTGATTCCAAACTCACCTTCATCCAGCACATAAAACAGCTCAAGTTAAAATGTCTCAAGACCATGAACCTTTTAAAGATTTTATCGCATCAGTCGTGGGGGACAGACAGGAACTGTCTCATATCTCTGTTTCAAAGCCTGGTTCTGTCACGCATAGACTATGGATGCATAGTATATCAGTCAGCTTCAAGGACAGCACTGAAAATGTTGGACCCTGTATACCACCTAGGTATCCGGCTGGCACTTGGTGCCTTCTGTACCAGCCCTATTCAAAGCCTATATGCAGAGTCAGATCAGTGGCCACTAGACTATCAGCGCACGTATCTAGGAGTCAACTATGCAGTTAAGATCATGTCTCTGAAGCAGCACCCATGTAAAACACTTATGAACGATGTGTCTACTACCCAGTTATACCTAAACCGTCCTTCTATCGCCCCACCGTTTCCATTGGCAATAAGACCTGCAGTAGAAAAACTTGCAATTTTCTTCAATGACTTGGAGGAAATTGACCATGTCGAACACATCCCTCCCTGGCAGCAATGTCCAGTCACTTGTGACTGGTCTTTCAAAGACATCATAAAGGAAAATTGTCCAAGTGCACTTATTGAGCAACTTGAACACAAATATCGTTCAACCGCGTTCTTCTCTGATGGCTCAAAATCTCAAACATCTGTATCCTGTGCAGCCTATGGGCAAAAGTTCTCGGACACTAGAACCATGCATACACATACCAGCATTTTCACAGCGGAAGCCTATGGTATCCTGCTTATTATACAACACATTAAACAACACAAAGTACAAAAGTCTATAGTGTACACAGATTCTTTAAGTGTTGTCAGGGCCCTGTCTTGTGGCAAGTACAGCAAGAACCCTACTTTCAACAAGCTCCTTAATGAAATCTATGCAGCCTACAACTTAAAACTTTCTATTGTTATTTGCTGGGTTCCAGGTCATTCTGGAATTGCGGGCAATGAAATAGTGGACAAGAATGCACGAGAAGCCGCTGGTCGGCAAACCATAGATATAACCTCTTTTCCGGGTGTAGATCTAAAACCTGTTGTACGTAGAGGTCTACGCAACCACTGGCAAGCTGAATGGGACAGAGAAGTCGACAACAAACTCCACCTTGTAAAACCCCAGCTGAGAAAAGTTATCCCCAAAAAACTCAACAGGTTCGCCGAAGTCACTCTAACACGGCTCAGAATAGGCCACACTTATGCCACACATAAACACCTTTTGACAGGCACTGATCCACCTACATGTATACACTGTGGAGAAAGTCTAACCGTTGTGCATGTCCTCATACAATGTCCAGTGCTTCACCAAGCACGACTGACCTATTTCAGGGAGCTCTATCGATATCATATCCCACTTCATCCAGCGCTGCTTTTATCACTTGATGTAGTGGTTGACCTTAAGAGACTTCTTTATTATCTTGGGAAAGTGAAATATTTAACAATGATATCATTCCATCCTAGGCGCCAGGCTGCGCCTCAAGTGTGAGGTACCCCCTAGTGCATAAAAAGTATGTCTGAGCCTTCGCAGTTCTTGCTCAGGCAAGGACTTCAGCTGCGAGGGTCTTGGGCCTTGCAGACAAATTTTTCAGCGCAGACTTCAGCCAACAAAATGAAGGTTTTAGCAAAGTGACATTCCTTTTTTAAACAAAGTGACATTCTTTTAAATGTACTGCGTTTTAAATAGTTCGTAGATATTTGTTTTAATTTTTAATCATGTTTTAATCATTTGTTTTAATTTTTAAACTAATAAACGAAATGAAACAACAATTGTACTGGCGCTCTTTGGCCTTAGATGCCCTTGCGCCAATAAAACTTAACGTACTCTTCCATTATACTCGACAATATACCTCACAACGCACACGTTCACTACACACTCTGCATATCCTTTATTCTCCGCCCCGCACATTCAACAAGTCCGACTTCATCCTCGTACTCTCGTTTCCATCCTCCCGTATTTCCATGCTGATTCTGCAATTGAAACCTTGCTGCCGGAGAACCCAACGCTTGACCCTGGGCGAAGCCTGGATGGTGCTAAATATCCATGACAAGGATGAGTAGCCACAGTATATCTCAAACTCTATAAATCAAAATATGCCCTGAATTTGTTCACTACCCACACCACTGCAATTGATTCCCAATCCTAGACAGCATAGTGGGATTCTGCCTCCGCGAAAGCCCTGCTAATAAAGCAAACTGGCTGCAGTTAATCAGGGCCAATCTGCAGTTGCATAGCGGCAATTTCAATTGCATTCATTTAACTACATAGGGTCGATTTAGATCTGTAAGGCTCATAATTTCATCATGGGCTGAGGACTGCCTGAGTGCAGTGAAAGCTTGCTTTTGGTCCTATCCCCACCACCATCGCTCGTTCTTTTTCAGAAGGACAGTGAGTGGATACGCTGTCAGTGAGAAGTGTTTCCTTTTACTATACGCTGATTTATTTTACAGTACTAACATTGCAGGTGCACGTCGTGCTGTCGGCATGGTGGGCACTGTTGTGCTTTGTTTTTTGCTTCGATGTCACACCGCTATGCTTGCGTGGCCCTATAAACTGAAGGTTTCTTTTGCGCTCGACTGGTGCCATTCTGCTGCGAAAGGCACAGCTATTAAATTTTGATCGGTGTTTTCCGCGCCTGCACCGCTCGCAAGTGTTTTGCATGGTTATTAAACTATGTTTTGATTTTTATTGCACCATTATTTTGTGATTTAATGGTGTGATTTAATGTTGCTTCGATAGTCAACGGCACTGGCTGCCACACCAAAAAAATGCACAGATACATAAAAACGAATTTTTTTTTCCAATAATCAAGGTGTAGAGCGGGTAGATTATGCGAGTAAATAAGGTATGTTAGAGGCTATATATATTGATATTTCACAGCTGATCTATCCCGCATGTTATCACACCTTGAAAATTTTGTCAATACTTCTTTGATGGTGTATCTGAGCGTTTGTATAGAACTTGCCATGGCATAGTTACAGATTTGCCTGAAGCATGCAGAGTGTGTTCTCTGCAGGCAGCATCAATCAAGGACAAGCTTGGTTTGGGCACCGTGTCCCGGTTGCCTGCCGGCACACCCGAAGAAGAGGTCGGTTACGATGCCCACCAGCAAGAGAGGGGAGTCTCCCCAACCAAGGATGGCACACACACACGAACTGCGTCCTTTGATATGTCCGACTTACCAGCCACCCCAAGACGACCCATGTCACTAGTTCACAGGTATTCTCATCACCAGTTTTTATCTGCACAGAAATGTTAGTGTGCCAACGCTCATATTGCACCTGCTGGTCAGTGTTAGCATAGAATGATTACTGGTCATGATGCATCACTTCTCCGTTACAGTTCAAGTCAGGTTTTTTTAGTTTATGTTAGCACACTAGTGACTACAGATAGTGCTGCAATAGCAAACAAAATTCATCTTAACAGCGTTGGTAAAAAGCAACAGGAGGTCCGAGCTTCCTCGATGTGTCCTTGTTTCTTAATACTGAAGTCAATTTTTATCTTTTTTTGGGGTCCAGAACTGATAATTGTTGCGTCAGCTAGTAACTCAAGCTTACTTGCACTTCTCTATTGTTTGTATGATCACAGAGCTTGAAGGGATCTGCTCTATGCACGACTGGCGTAATATTTAGTCATCACAAGTATAACGAGTTTGGGCAAATAAGGGAGCAGACTAGGTACAAAAACACTTTATTGCTACATTAGCAATAACTTGCAAATGTCACGTAAAGAGATACTAGTTCGCTCTATGAATAGAACAAAAGGTAAGGCTTACTCTTTTGGTCAATGGCTGTGGCCACGGTGTAAGAATAAGTTAGAGGCTGACACTCGTCGCTCCGCGTATGGAGAGGGTGCGGGGAGATTGTGTTCGCCAATAACCTTGAGCTACGAATTGTTCCCATCGCCCGAGTTGAGATGGCGCTACAGTATGGCTTCCTAGGTATTCGTGCGACTCTCATTCTTAAATTTGCACGCAAATGAACATCTTCCTGAAAGATTTGTGTGCATGCAATTTTGGGATTCAGAAACCCTTTGTCTTGTGCCTGTGAGCATTGCCAGGGTATTTGCTTCACTGATTTGCACTTCGTGATTCTTTGCACGTATACTTCAATGCTGCATATATGATCCCGAGTACGCGTGAGCGGCCTTGTTGCTGGTTGCGCCTCAAAATGGGCAAGTGGTGCTTTGTCTCGAATTGCAAGTACTGGTATCAGAAGCATGTACAGAGTGTGTGTCGCTTTTCAAGAGTCCGCGTGAATCAGAGCTCTTGGATAAGTGGCGACGGGCTATTCCAAGAGCTGACAACGCCTTGCATGCATCCATCCTACTGACCATGTGTGCGCGAAGCATTCCCCGGAAAAAGTGTTCTCTGCCGCATCATGCAGAATACAAGTGAAACGACCTGTTGCGTCCACCAAAGAAACCTGCACTCACTTTGTATGCTGTGCTTGTCATTTTACCGGGGCTGCCCAAAATACCTTAG
The DNA here is from genome assembly GCF_043290135.1 of Rhipicephalus microplus. Lineage (NCBI taxonomy): Eukaryota > Metazoa > Arthropoda > Arachnida > Ixodida > Ixodidae > Rhipicephalus > Rhipicephalus microplus. Next base: position 299,824,578 of record NC_134701.1, on the reverse strand, counting down.
CTCTACAAAAGCGGCTGGCTTTACTGCATCTTGAGTGCCTGACAAAACCGCTTAAAGTACGCCTAACTTATTGCGCGTTGGAGACAGCGACTTCACAGCATGGTGATGATGAATGAACAGTATTCAAGCACGCATTCGACTTCAGGCAGTGCTTGAACTTCAGCAGTGACGGGCCTCGTCCACGTAAGGAGGAAGACGCTTCTCAGCACGACACTGATAGTGTGTGCTTATGCGCTACCGTCAGTTCCTCACCACGCCAGAAAAGTAATTTCTTGTTTCAAATTCGGATGCCGTTTTTTTTTAGCTGCCTCATTTATGCCCATTTGGACGAAGAAAAATTAAGTGTTGAACAGAAATCATTGCGCATACTATTCCTGTGGTGCAGTCGTATATTTTTTTTTAAGTTCGCTATATTCACGGGATTATAATTAGTTTGCCATGCTTGATGTCATCAGGCCAGATTTTCTCGTTTTTGGATGTCTACAACACTTCATCGTCACCGTCTTGCAACATTGCAGAACAACTTCTGAACACTGTACTTACGACACAACACAGTTTGTTAAGGCGAAGCCCTTAGACAGCCTCAGATGCCTCATAAAACGTGAAATATGATTGTTGGCATCTCTCAGCGGCGGCGTAAAGGACGAGCTGCACAAAATGCGCTGCTTTTGGTAGTGCGCTCCCTTTCAGTCTGGTGAGCACTTCATGAAGTTGACGTTTGCGCGGCTTAATAAAATAGCGTAAAGTATGGCTAACGGCACTGGCCCGACAATCTTTACATTGGTGTGGTACGGGCCCATGGTTGACCTTTGGGACCCAATGAAGTTTTTCCCATCATACCATGCTGCTTGCACTGCCAGAGACCAAGAAGGAGTCATCTGCATTATGCTAACAGCAACACTGGCAGGGGTACATGAGTTTAAAGTTTTCTGACGAAGTCTTTCTTCCATTTTGCTAAGCAAACAGAATGCTAGAGCGATATCTGCGGCATGCGCTCACACACATGCAGGCATACATGCACTCACATGCACGCACAAACACACGCAGACTATCGCGTTCCTAATGGCTAGCGTGCCTTTGTCGTCAGGCTGGTATCCTTATTGCGAACAACTCAAATTTTCTTTCACGTACAATGCTGCTTTTTGTTCTGAACCAAAGATATTGACGCCAATATCCAGAAGTTTCGCAAAAGGAGCTTTTTAGTGCTGCTGCGTTCAAATGCAACCGCTCTTCGGGTCAACGCTTGCTGCTGTCAGAGCATTTGTATGACGAGAACACTGTTTGCAAATAAGCTGTATATAAAACTAAGAAAACAATTTCGTTACAGCAGCGTCACAGTGTATTATTTATTGACGTCCATGTGTGTGGGTACATTGAGCATAATAAACAAGTGAGGCTACGCAGCAACAACCACGGTGGCTGGATAAAAAACAAACAAAGAAAAAAACTATCCAGCGGCCTTGCATTAACCTTCTACACGCGGGTCAGAGTCACTGCTCAGTGAGCGCCTTAAGCCACCATTCGTGAGCGCCATCTGTTGCATCAAGTGGAAACAGCCCAGGCGGCGAACATAATTTGGATGCGCCGCCGGGCGCAGTGTAATCACCTAACTTATTCTTACACTGTGGCCATGGCTCACAGTGGTCTTAGAGGTGCATTGTGCGTACTCGCTGGCTGGTATGAGAGAGTACGTCTCCATTTCCACTCAACAATTTTCTTCCTCCGGTTTCCCTCTCCCCAGCCAGGGTTGTTTCCCTCACCGAGGAAGAGTAACCTGTCCTTGGAGCTGTGAAGGCCACATGGTCAATGGCTCTCCGAAAAAGGCTACAGTGTCTCTAATGAGAGACCAGTTTGTTTTTGCGCAATACTAGCCGTGCTACCACTAAGGAAAATGAAGCATAAGCGCTTGTACTCTCCCACAAATTTTATATGACGAATGCTATTGTGAAAATTTGCAAGTTCTCATACAAAATAATACTGTCTTTGTAGGATGATTCGTGCCATGCTTTTTTGCTGGTGACTGGATTTAATCAGCATTATCAGGTCGCTGTAGTCAAATTTGACATTTTCATTTGATGGGTTCTTCAAGAATCAAGAAAGCTATGTTAGTGCTTGAGCAATACTGTATTACACAGATACAAAATATAAGGTTTTTTAAGTAAAGCTTCATGTTCCTGAAAGATGTTTTTATTGGCAGGGCTGCCTCACATATAAATTTAATGACAATAGATCTGATGATATTGAAAGCAGTGCTTTCTGGAGTGAGAAATATTGGTGTAAAAATAATAGAATAAACATGCATTAACCACTTTACGTTTGGCACTGCTGGTTGTGCATTGTCAGGCTCGATGATTAACTTGACGATCGGCAACCACGTTCACAACACAACCGTTTCTACACCGCGTCGCATATCTAGCTTGTCCGACCCTTCTCATCATACGCAGTCTGCTTCCTTGCGTATTCTCGCATGCATGTGTGCGCAGAATATGTGCATTCATTTGGCACTTGCACCATCTTGTTCCACTGCCGTCAAACTCACTGTTGCATAGTTTCAACACACACGGGATATGTGTACCAAGTACAAGACCACACAGTTAACAGGTGAAAAAAATGTAGTTGTTCGTGCCTCCCACTGGGCGTGTATAAATAGAAACTAAAAAGAGGGGGGGAGGCAGGCAACAAAAGGCACATGCGCCACCAGTGCGTGCTAAGCAGTTCTATAGAAACTGACGTCATTTTACAACATTTCTTTTTCCTGAATACTGAAGTCGCTGCACTGCTTTTGGATGATGAGTAGAGCGCCGCAAGACTTACGCTTGTGGGTTCGGCACGTCCATTGCAGAGTTGCTAGCTGTGGCTTCTAGGTGAACATTGGGATCAGCTGCTGCAGTGCCCCTCTGTCCAGTTGACGACGTTGGCGACTGCTCGTTGTAGCTAGTACAGTCAAACCACAATATTGTTACTGCTCAATATTGCGCATGCTCTCATTACTGCAAGCGGCCCTCTTTATGAGTCTCGCTACGCTCCTGTTTGTGTGTTTCAGTTTTTTTAATATTAACGATGCGCTACCTGTCTCCTCTATTAGCATTGCCAACACCCTGAGCCCTGATACTTGCTTTATCTGGTTACCATTTAGCTCCAGATCTAAGGTTGGGGAGCGTGTCCGATGGGCATTCTTGGACCTGATTTGTATGCGTTACTCAGATTTTTCCGGCATGCATGTCATACCTGCCTTCCCATATTCCTTAATTGTGTCGACTTCTCTTTGTGAAATGTCTTGGTGGTCTCCATAGGAGCCATTCGTCGTCCAGCGGGTGATGGTGTAGGCGTAGATGGATACTCCAAGTTGTTTGTCTTCTTCCAAATTTAGGGCTAATTTCCGCATCCCTATATTGAATAATAGAGGGAAACAGTATGGAGCCCTGGGGAGTGCCCTTATTAGCTATGCGAGTATTATTTCCTCTTAGATGGCCCAATTCTATGAACACCGTTCTGTTGTCAAGAAAACTTTGCACGTAGTTTTGGGTTCTCTCGCCACAGCCGATCTCTTGTAGGCCAGTCAATATAGTGTCATGAGATATGTTGCCAAAAGCTTTCCGCAAGTCCAACGCAAGCAAAATTCTGTTCATGCTTCCAGGTGGTAGGTCTAGAACTTTCTCATGAAGGAGAAGGAAGACGTCCTGCATGAAAATTCCCTAACGGAAGCCAAACATGCAATTCAGTAGGAGATTGTTGTCCTCTAAGTACTTTCCAAGTCGTGTATGGATGACGTTCTCTACAAGTTTACCCAAGCAAGAGGTTAACTATATCGGTCAGAGGTTCTGGACTGATTTTGGTTTTCCTGGTTTTGGTATTAAAATTATTCCTGCCTCCTTCCATTCAGGTGGTATAGATCCTCATGTCTTCCAAATCGTGTCATTGAAGAAATTTGTTAGGTGCTTTAGTGTTTCGCTAACTAAGTTTCGAAGCTTGGAGTTCATAATATGATCCAGTCCAAGCGCAGTGTTCTTTTTGAAAGATTGTGCTGCAGTGTACATTTGTTTTGAGAAAATGAGAGAAGTTTAGTGACACGGTGAGCATGTATATTCAACAGTTAATGGTGTAAATCAGTGCAGTGATGATGCTACAAGCCACCAGGAGTGTAGTCATCATTCTTTGAGCGCTTTCTTTTGATTGCATGCCAGATGTTTTTATAGTTCAGATCGGCATACATCATTCTAACGGTGCTTGCGCGGTCGTCAGTAATGTGCATGGCAGCCTCCTATGAAACAGAAATCATTCCCACTTTCACGTAATCTTTATATGTCTTTGCATCTCCATGAAACACTCAGGGTGAAAAAAAAATGCAATTCTATGCTGTTGGTCTATTTGCTGTGCCGCGCGAACCGCGAGCACAGCAAATGACATGGTGCAGCACCTCGTCCTCATATAAAGAAGTGCCTGCCCCAGTATCAAGAGTGCAACAAACTTTTCTCGAGTTGTCGTTAACTCCATTAGCAGTGAACGCAAGTCTAAGGCATCACTTGCTCGACAGAATGAGCATGCAAGTTATCGGAACGCATTGATGGAACTAATGATTGCCCCACGGTGTCCGACGTGGTTCACCAGCGGCGCTGTCCGTTTCCCGAACCGCGCGTCTATTCCTGACCCGGCATGCGGCCCCATTGGCGGGAAATGTGCCTTGGCGCAGCACACTAGTACCAAGGAACACAGAAATCCGCCGGCTCGATTGCAAGTCGCCTTTTGTTGACCGAGCACTCCTTCCATAGAATGTCATGTACGAAGTGAGCAAGCGTGAGGGTCGAAAGCATGGTCTGATAATCCCCAAACCCATGGTACTTGCTCATCAGTGAACGATCCTAACACATCTCTCCTAAACGCCTCTCTCCCTACTGCGCCACCATTCCACGTGCAGCAAGGCTCAGTTGACTGTGCTGCGGGCAAAGCGGGCGATACACTTGCGCTGCTAAGATGTCCCCCTGTATGCACTTCGTTGCGGGGGCAAGCTCTTCTAAGTCTGCGAACCTGCATCCCCTGAAGTGCACCGCTTTAGTCGAGTGCGCTTGCCGCATGACACGCTCAATTTTTTCTGCATTGGTGGCGAGAGGTTTAACGTGTCGATACAGTTCATCCATCCCCCGTACAATCTCCAGCAAGGATTCGTCCGGATGCTGAGTGTGTAACTCGAGCTCCCTCCGCAAGCGCCACGCATAATTAGCCAGAAGGAATACGCTGCAAAAGCTGTCAAGAAACTCTTCTACAGTGCGGGTGCGATGTCCGATTTGTTCGAACCGTCGAGCCGCTTGCTCAGTGAGTGACACTGGGACCACACGCTTGAGAAGTTCAGCATCTGAAAGCCTTGTCGCCTGCAAATAGTGGAGCAACCGGTCGAAAAACTCGTTGTCGTTTTTGCAATCATGGTAGCCAGTGTAGGTAGGCATGTCTATCTTCACACGTGGTCGCAGATTCTGATCTGAGTGTACTATGCGGTAGAAAAAGCTGTCCTTGTCCTTGTTTTTTTCCCGTCCGTGTTTTCTACCACGTAGTACACTTACATCATGTATCACCAACTGGCCCAATCGTTTGCAGATTCTGCACAGAGGGCCTGCACTGTGTATTGCAGAGTGTTCACCAGGCTTTGCATTACTGACAGCGCCTTCTGCAAGAGTATCTCACTTGAGGAAAAACTATTGGCCCAAGACTTGTCCACAGTTGCGGCATGTGTCGGAGCAACTTGTGACGGCTGTTGTCTGTTCGGGTTGTGAGGTGACGGGGCGCCAGGCGTTGCGCTCTCCGTCATAGGCCTAGTCTCTGCTAACGCGGTCTCTGCAACATCTTGGTCATCCCGCTTGAAACTACCAAAATTTACGTTGTTGGAAAGCCCAAACAATGCCCCCGCATTTGCAAAAGGATCGACAATCTGCGACATGACATCAGATAACATGAACAAATCTTGGAATTTTAATATAGCTGTTGGCCTATGTTGACGGAGCGTCAGTAGTCACTCGCATCCGCAAAACTAGCCACATTGCCAAGTTCGTTATGTTGGGCACCGATCAGGGGGTCTGCCCTGTGCACGGCTGGTGCAGAAGCATAGCTAATGTTCCATCCGCACACAGTCGTACTATGCATGATTAACGTCCCCTCCCCGTAGCTTGAGTCATCACAGCCAAGATGGGTTTGGGCCAATAAGGCAACAGGCTAGGTCAACAAAAACAACACCTTTTTGCTATGTTGACAATAACGCATAAATGTCGCCCAGAGGGACGGTCTGTTTTAAGATATCAAAGGGTATATGCCTACGCTTTTTGTCAACGATCACCTTGGCTCGCAGGGTAATCCAGGGCTTGTCCTCTCTGTGCTGTGTCCAGTGCAAAAGAGAGCGTCTCAATGTCAGCACGCTTGTTTTGACCAAGCTCCTTGTTTTCGTCTCCCCAACAAGGGTTGCTTGCCTTGCCGAGTGAGGGTAACCTGTTTCGCAAGCCGGGAAAGGGGAATAGCGGGAGACGGTCGCGGGGTGAACTGGTCCCTTCGAAAGAGGCTTCATTGTCTCTATCTCGAAGAAACTAATGTGTCCTCGCAACCAGGCTACAGCGCTGCCGCAAAAAGGAAGTATGGATGCCTATGCTTCCCCACACTACCTGCCCTAAGTAGACATACTCTTTTACAACTTCAAGTGTAGTGCTACTTATCTGGAAGTTTTGTTCTCATTTAATTTTCTGCATATTGATTTTAAGATCTAACTTTCTGCTCTCCTTCTCTAATTGAGTAATCATGAATTGCGATTTGTCCCCCGAGTTACAACAACCGAACTTTTGTTGACTCCGAAGCTTACGAAGTAAATTCGCATGGTTCCTCGTGCATGCGCTTTTGGCGTTGCAAATGAAAGCACCATTTGACAGTGCTACAACATCCTTTTTTGTGTTGCAAAGCTCTCATATCGCCACTGCTGCAAAGTCTGACAGGGTGTTGCATTTGCATGCATCTTGGTGTGCATCATTAGAGAAAAACCTACAGGGGTATCACAGTGCCCTTTTTAAGGTATATTCAAAGTGTGGTATGCTGTGATATTATACCTAGGTAGGTTGTACTTGCACGAATTAACCTCACAGTAATACTTGTCATATCTGCATGTAGGGAGCTCTCTCTGGACAGTGTCTTCTCTCAGACAACGGCCAGTGTCACAAACAGTGGTGCACCAACTCCGACCAGTGAGCCCTCGGAGCCTGCCCTCAGTCCTCAGGATGACATTTTGCTTCCACCGTAAGCGCCTGTGCAACAAATCATTTTGGTCTTTTGAAATAGTCTCTTTTTGCATTCCATAACGTCTAGCTTGTTTCTGCATTTTCAGAGTTGATTCTCTAATGAAAATTCAGTTAGTCACTGCATTTCAAATTAATACGAGATGAAAAGTTCCTAAATACCACTGTTTCTGAAGGCTGCTTTGTTAACTTCAAAGCTGTGTAAGAATTCATTGGACTTCATCTTCCTCATCTGTCAATAATCATCATCAGTTTTGTGGGGGTGCTGCAACCCCCCATGTAAAGTTGTCTGCGCCGCGTGGCTCACGTGTCTCGCCCCAAGGTTTTGTTTCAGTGGTGACCACCGCCAGGCGATAGATGGCGTTGGGTTCGCGTTGAGTGCCACTGTTGGTAAAGTGGTAGCGCTGGTGGTGGCCCCTGGCAAAAGGCAGGCCTTGGCGGTGAGCGAGAGTTGAGCAAGCTTCTTCTGCGAGTCGCGGCTGCTGCGAACGGTTGTCTCTAGCGTGAATCCCCGGTGCTAGGCACCGAGGGCTTCGCGCCGGGGTCCCACGTGGAAAGTCAGGCGTTTGGCAACGCCGCCTTGGGTATGTGTTAGTGTGTTGGGTGTGTTAGTGTGTGTTTATCATGTTATTGTGTGTTTAGTGTGTTACTGTGTTATGTTGTTTGTATGGTAGCGTGTTAATTAAAATTGATGTATCATTCGGCGGACGATATCGTCGTCTAAATTTGTTAATAAATGTACGTATGTTTTGTGCGTTTGTACCGATCGCGTCTGCTATGTCCGTTCACTCCAAGTGCGTGGCGTGGCGATGCGCTCGTTCGCCTCGCCAAGGCACCATACTGGCGCCCAACACGGTATCAAAGGCTCATTAAGCTTTTGATTAGTCTTAGCCGAGTCAGCCCGCCTTTGCGAATCAGGCTCGCCGCGTTTACCCGCGTTATGTCTGCTCCGCGTGAGTTCTGTTCGCTGACGCTTTTAGCAGATACCGCATTGCTCGAGAACAGGGCCAGTGCCCGCCTTGAGCATCACAATCGCGCACCGTCACTTGTCACAAGCCCCAGTCGGGATGACTCGAGGCGCTACGTATCAGTTCCTACTGGAGAGGTAGCGTGTTTTGGGTCCGGGGCCATAGCCCAGCCCGAACAGTGCACGCGGGCGAATGGGATTGCTACTGCTCCCTCTGGAATGTATGGCAGTTCCATGTCACAGCGCTCCGAAACGGCTCTCAGTGGAGCTTCCGGGGCGCAGATCGGCACCGCGGCCTCAGCCGTTGCCGAATTTTGCCCGCTGGCTGCTACGCAACCTAGCAGCCAAACTCATTTCGAGCACGCGCCTGCAGCGCTAGCCGCAAGCGGCCTAGCATTTTCACTTGAAGCTGCCCCAAGGGTTAGCTGTAAAAAACAGGCCCTCCCCAAAGTCGCGACGGCCGGTATCCATTTTGAAACCGTGCTGCTTATCGAGCTCGGAGACAGTTCCCCATCGCTCGCTCGCGCCGCTAATGCACCGACAGCTTCCTTTGAAGCGGGCGCACAGACACTGCTGCAAAATGCCGCCCAAATGATTCAGGCACTCACGGGGGCAGTCCAAACGCTTTCGGCTGTTCCGAAAAGCCCTCATCCCGCTGTCATGTTGGCCGTTCCGACCTACAGCGTGTATGGTGATCTGCAAATTGCAAGAGATTACCTGGACTCCCTCACACGTTATCAGAGAACCATGGGTCTAGACGACCAGGAAGTGCTCGGACGCGTCGTCTCAGCTGCACTGACTGACACAGCGGCCAGGTGGCATCGGCTTTCCGGCCACCGAGCAGCAACCCTCGATGAGTTCCGCGCGGCCTTCCTGCGCGAATTTTTACCCGCTGACTACGAGAGTAGGATGCGGCGCGAGCTCGAGCTCCGCACAGAAACTCCTGATGAGTCGCTTCAGGAGTACGTACGCGCGATGCAAGACCTTTTTTCTATCGCTGAGCCCAGAGCCTCGAACGAGGAGCGCGTCGAACGGGTGATTAGGCAGGCACACCCGACTTTTTCGGCGTACCTGCGCGGAAGTCGCTTCCGTGATTTGGAGGAATTGGCCGTCGAGGCAAAGCGCATCCAAGGCGACATTCTCGCCGCGCGTTCCTATCACCCGCCACTGCCAGCCAGCGAAGCACTCGAACCGCGCTGCGCGTGGGGAGGGGCCATGACCCTTCCTCAGCGGCAACAGCCCGCCGGAGTTGCCTTTGCGGCTACTGCTACAGGTGGGCGCGCGTGGGAGATAAGCGATCGAGCTTTAGATCCCTACACCTACGGGAGGCCTGAAGCCGATACTGCATCGCAACTCAACGTGCGCGAGCAGGGGCGAAATCCGACCCAGCGCATCACCGGTGGTAGCGGTCGTCAGAGCGATTCCTTTGATCACGCGGCGAACCGACCCCGGCAGCTCGAAGCTGCTCCGTCGCGGGATAGGGACCGTGATGGAGTGCGCTGCTTCCGCTACCGTCAATGAGGGCACATAGCGAGGGAGTGCTCTGCGTTTGTGCCTCCTGTGAGGCAGGGAAATGGGAGCGCGGGCCGTTCGTGAAGGCACGAGCGGATGAACCCTTGCTTCTCCCCTCTGTGTATTGTGCAAGCAGTCTTTCTGGTGCGCAGGCGCCGTTTATTTCGATCACCATTGTCGGTCGCGAATTCTCGGCGTTGCTGGACACGGGCGCAAGCGCTTCGTTGTTTGGCGAACAGGTGTTGTCCCACTTGCAGAAGTGCTCGGTGCGCTTGCGGGACAGCCGAACAACATTCTTTCTCGCGAAAGGCGTGGCCCAGTCGGCGGGCGCCGCGAGGTTGACTGTCAGACAGGGAGGCCGAATGAGACGCACATGTTTCGGTCATCTTTCAGGGCTCAGCGTTCCTGTGATTCTCGGTCGGGACTTTCTCCTAAAAACCGGTATCGTAGTGGACATTGCGAATGGAGGCTATCCAATGGACCTTTTTCCGAGCTAAAGCCATTCACCAGACCACCGGCGCTTTCTGTTGCCTGTGCAGTAGAAGCGTCGAAACCGTGTCACGTGCAAATTTCGGGGGCAGGCCCCTGCGCTATGCACTCGTCGGCTCAAAATTCCCATCGGGATCGAGCGGCACGACACGAAAAGGCTCCGCAATCTTTGATCGCCTATGCGACTCAATTGGATGATACACAGAAGGCTCGTTTGTCGGCACTGTTGCGCGAATACGATGAGCTCTTCACCGATCAACCCGGCTGTACCGATTTGGTGAGCCATTCGATCGAAACTGGCGACGCGCTTTCTTTGAAGTGTAACCCCAGGCCCGTCAGCCAGGCCAAGAGGCAGGTAATTGACGGCTTGCTGGACGAGATGCTCTCATCTGGCATTGTTCGTCATTCGTCTAACGTCTGGGCGTCTCCAATTGTGTTGGTGCCTAAGAAAGATTGCAGTCATCGCCTGTGCGTAGACTCATCATCATCATCATCATTATCATCAGCCTGACTACGTCCACTGCAGGACAAAGGCCTCTCCCATGTTCCGCCAGTTAACTCGGTCCTGTGCTTGCTGCTGCCAATATATACCCGCAAACTTCTTAATCTCATCTGCCCACCTAACCTTCTGTCTCCCCCTAACCCGCTTTCCTTCTCTGGGAACCCAGTTAGTTACCCTTAATGACCAGCGGTTATCCTGTCTACGCGCTACATGCCCGGCCCATGTCCATTTCTTTTTCTCGATTTCAGCTATAATATCCTTAACCCCCATTTGTTCCCTAATCCACTCTGCTCTCTTCTTGTCTCTTAAGGTTACACCTACCATTTTTCTTTCCATTGCTGGCTGCGTCGTCCTCAACTTAAGCTAAACCCTCTTTGTAAGTCTCCAGGTTTCTGCTCCGTAGCTAAGTACCGGCAAGATACAGCTGTTATATACCTTCCTCTTAAGGGATAGTGGCAATCTACCTGTCATAACTTGAGAGTGCTTGCCAAATGTGCTCCACCCCATTCTTATTCTCCTAGTTACTTCAATCTCGTGGTTCGGCTCCGCGATTATTACCTGCCCTAAGTAGACATAGTCTTTTACAACTTGAAGGGCACTATTACCTATCTCGAAGCGCTGCTCTTTTCTCAGGTTGTTGTACATTACTTTCGTTTTCTGCAGATTCATTTTAAGACCTACCTTTCTGCTCTTCTTGTCTAACTCCGTAATGAGTTGCAGTTCGTCCCCCGAGTTACTTAGCAATGCAATATCATCGGCGAAGCGCAGGTTACTAAGGTACCCTCCATTAACTCTTATCCCTAACTGTTCCCATTCTAGGGCTCTGAAAACCTCCCGTAAGCACGTGGTGAATAGCATTGGGGAGATTGTACGCCCCTGCCTTACACCCTTCTTGATTCGTATTTTATTGCTTTCTTTATGAAGCAATATGGTAGCAGTTGATACCCTGTAGATTTCTTCCAGGATGCTTATATATACTTCATCGATGCCCTGATTCCGTAGCGCCTGCATGACGGCTGATATTTCTACTGAATCAAACGCCTTCTCGTAATCTATGAAGGCTATGTATAGTGGTTAGTTATATTCTGAGCATTTCTCTATTACCTGATTGATAGTATGAATGTGGTCGATTGTTGAGCAGCCTGTTTGAAATCCTGCTTGTTCCTTTGGTTGATTGAATTCTAATGTTTTCTTTACTCTGTTAGCAATCACTTTTGTAAATAGCTTGTATACTACAGAGAGCAAGCTATTCAGCCTGTAATTCTTCAAGTCTTTGTCATCTCCTTTCTTATGTATTAGGATGATGTTAGCGTTTTTCCAAGACTCTGGTACTCTTCCCGTCAAGAGACACCTCGTAAACAGGGTGGCTAGTTTTTCTAACACAATCTGTCCTCCATCTTTCAGCAGATCTGATGTTACCTGATCCTCACCAGCAGCTTTGCCTCTTTGCATGCTCTCCAAAGCTTTTCTTACTTCTTCTATCATTACTGGTGGGGTGTCATCTGGGTTACTGCTAGTTCTTATAGTACTAAAGTCGTGGGTAGACTACCGCCGTCTGAACGGAGTGACTCGTAAGGATGCCTATCCGCTCCCCACGATTAACTCCATCGTAGGAAACATCGGCACTGCGCGGTAGTTTACCACATTAGATGCCTCCAAAGGTTACCTACAGGTCCGGATGAATGAGCGTGACCGGTGCAAGACCGCGTTCACGTCCCACAGAGGATTATTTGAGTTCACTCGTATGCCCTTTGGTCTTTGCAATGCTCCTGCGACTTTTCAGAGACTCATGGACCGCGTCCTCGGGGAAGCAAAGTGGTCTTACTGCATGTGCTACTTCAACGACATCGTGATTTATTCACGAACCTTTGAAGAGCATTTGGCCCACATTGCCGATGTGCTCGAGAGGATGAAAGCCGCCGGGATGAGGTTAAATCCCGCAAAGGCCTAACTAGCGCGAACCTGAGTTCAGTTACTTGGCTTCATGCTGGGCGAAGGCTCCATTGAGCCAGATCGAGAGAAACTTCGAGCAATCCTCGATTTCCCCGCGCCCAAGGACGTACGCGGCCTGCGCCGCTTTCTCGGATTGGCCAATTTTTACCGCTCACTCATTCTGTCCTGTGCCCGAGTCCAGGCGCCCTTGACAAAGGTCTTGGGTAAGTAAGCTGAGTGGCGATGGGGACCTGAGCAGCAAGAGGCGTTTTGCTGTCTGTCCAGCGCCATTGCAGAGATGGCGCAGCTCAAGCTCCCCGACCTGACCATACCGTTTGTTGTCCAGGCTGACACAAGCAATCTGGGATTAGGAGCAGTTCTCCTACAGGAATACGATGGTGTCTTGCAGCCGCTGGCCTTTGCGAGCCGCTCGTTGATACCCGCGGAAAGAAATTATTCCGTGACCAAGAGGGAGTGTCTCGCCATCGTGTTAGCACTGCGAAAGTTTGATGTCTACCTTGATGGGACAAAATTTGTGGTGCAAACAGATCAAAGCGCGCTTAGCTGGCTGATGCGGCCTGCAGGCAGGCTAGCGCACTGGGCTCTCCTAATACAGCATTATGACTTTTCAGTGCAGTATCCGAAGGGGAGCACTAACGTGGTAGCTGACGCGCTATCTCATGCCCCAGTGTCTACCAGGAGCCAGGACCCCGGTGCGACAACCGCTAGCGGTGCCTTTGCGCAAGCAAGCGGTGCGGGCGAAATGGCGGTGGAGCCGCCGAGTGGAGAAAAGAGTGAAGAAAAGGGCGCCGATGAGCAAACGCTTTCCACGGGCCAGGCAAGCAGCGCGCCGCGAAGCAGACGAGAGGGGGAGCGGAAGGGAACCGAACCCATGACACCAATGCGAGTGGAGGCGATGGCTGCAGTCCTGAGTTGGAACGATACCAAGCTCCCCTTTGGGAGAATGGGAATCGCTTTTAGCAGACAAGAGTTACTGAAGGCCCAGCAAGATGATCCGTTTTGTCGCGAGTTGAGCGACGGTCTCAGAGAGACGGAGCGCCGAGGTGCAGTTGGTAGTGCAGCGGGTGCAGGGGGACAAGAAACGGCGTGTGTCGCTGGGTTCCCCGCGGATACATACTTGCTGGACCATGATGGACTCCTGCTGAAGTACATAACCACTGATGAGGAGTCAGTGGACCCGTTTAAGGTGGTTGTGTCCAAAAGTCTGAGAGGCGCACTGTTGGAAGCCTCTCACGACGAGCCCATTGCCGGTCACCTGAGTGGCTCTAAAGTTTTTGCGAAACTGAGCAAGGTTGTGACGTGGCTTGGCATGAAGCGTGACATTTTTCGCTATTGCCATTCCTGCCACGTCTGTCAAACGGTGAAATCAAGGGGTGGCAAGCCGCCCGGCTTGATGAAACCGATTGTCAGTGAGTGTCCGTGGCAAGTAGCCACCTGCGATCTGATGGGACCGTTCCCTAGGAGTAAGCAGGGGTTCATACATCTGATAGTAGTCGTTGATCATTTTTCCAAATGGGTGGAATTGTTTCTGCTGCGGAAAGTGACAGCGCGAGCGGTGCTAGAGAGGCTACAGGAAGTGTTTTGTCGGTTTGGCTTTCCGAAAAGATTGATCACGGACATCGCATCGTATTTCACCACTCGGGTGTTTGGTGATACATGCCGTTCCCTAGGAATAGATCACTACATCACTTCGCCCTACCATCCCCAGTCCAATATGACGAAGCGAACCAATCGTACGCTCAAACCGATGTTGGCGGCCTTTGCCGAAAGTCAAAGGGACTTGGCAGACTATTTGAGTGAACTCGCGTTTGCAATCCGAACCTCCGAGAGTCGCTCTACTGGTTTCTCTCCCGCCTTCCTTAATTTCGGAACGGAGTTGGCGAATCCAGTGACCAGTGTCATGCAATGCCAGCTCGGAGACGAGGAAGAACCGGCAGACTGTTCTGCTTACGCTTCCACACTTCGGGACAGGCTTTGTCGAGCTCTCAGTAGAGCGAGGCAGAGTTTGGCATCGGCCAGGGCTGAGCAAAAGGCCCAGTACGACCGAAAACGTCGCCACCTTTCATTTAAGGTAGGTGACCTCGTCCTGAAGCGCAACCACGCTCTTAGCGACGCGAGCAAGAATTTCTCAACTTCGCTCGCTCCAAAGTGGCTTGGTCCATACCGAGTGGAGAAAGTTTGGACTCCACTCACGTACTTGCTGAAAGACCCGCTTTCGGGAAAACTCAGCCGTGCCCACATCGCAGACCTGAAAGCCTTTGCGTCAAGGTCTGACGAGCCTGCACCAGCGCCCAGTGGCTCTTCGCGCAAGCAACGGCGCACACCCGGCGCGGCAGACTGCATTCGGACCACGCACCGGTATAAACTGAGAAAGCAGTCACCTTAGTGATTTCGCGCCGGACGGCGGGCTTATTTCCTCAACCGAAGGCCCTCATTTTTACTGTCTAGTATCAGTTAGCTAACTTCTTTACAGCCAGTGCTTGCAAAGAAGTCGGTTCTGCCCAGTTACTGCTGCTTATTGTCATTTGAGTGTTGTTGTTTTTCTTCTCGCTGGAGGAGGGGATTGTGAATTGGTGCTTTAGCGTGGGGAGAGGGACAAAGGACACTCCGCGCTTCCTTTGCGGTGCGCGTTTGGAGAGACCCAACCATCGGAGGTGTGTGTGCGTGTGTGCGTGTGTGTAGCAACAACTTAAGAAGTCACCAACCCCTACACCACCTTGCGCTCTGGAGGTGTTCGGAGACCTGCGGTCGTTAGTCAGCCCGGTTGCGCCCTGCTCCCGACCGTCGCTGATAAATTATGCTGGCCTTTCTATCAAGGCTACTTCACGAGGCCAGCTGTCGAAGACGCTGTGCACGACTCGACCGACGCCGCAGGACGCCTCGCAGCCAGTGGATTTGGCGACCATTATTCCAGCAGAAGGGCCAACTGTCGCAGCGAGGTTCATCCGAACCTCCACCGAGGCGGCGTTCGTCGGACTCGCAGGGCTGTCGTCAACATCGACGAGACGAAGTCACCCAAGTCAAACATTACATGACGCTGCCCCTCCGAGCCGTGGAAGCGCTCTTGCGTGAGCATCATAAACTCCTGTTACTCCTCTTCCGCAGAGCCATTGTATTTCTCAAGTGTATTCTTGTGTTGTTTTATTTTTTTTCAGCAGCAGTTGCAGAGCGAGGCTGAGGCTAGTTTGCCCATTGGATGACGCCTTTGTATGTATGGGCGACAACCGGCTGCCTTTGCAGACCGGTATATAGGGTGTGGGGATGCTGACATCCCCCCCTGTAAAGTTGTCTGCGCCGCGTGGCGCACGTGTCTCGCCCCAGGGCGTTATTTCGGTGGTGACCACCGCCAGGCGATAGATGGCGTTGTGTTCGCTTTGAGTACCACTGTTGGTAGAGTGGTAGCGCCGGTGGTGGCCCCTGGCGGAAGGCGGGCCTTGGTGGTGGGCGAGCGTTGAGCGGGCCTCTTCTGCGCCTAGGCTGGGTGCTGGGTGGATGCCGGTTGTTGCCGTGCGACTCATTAGGCCTAAGGCTCTACGCAGCCGCCTGTCGCACGTGGCACAACTAGGTGAATCGTGGCGTTGAGGTGTTGCGCTCTGCTTCCCTCACCTTTTTTTATCTTGCGATGCAAGGGTTAGGAAAAGTGATTTTTGTTTTATTTTGATGGACGTCTCGGCCGCCACCGATGTATTAGCTAGCAGTACTGACCACCGTACCACGTGGCCGAAAAGCCTGAAGCTCCCTCCCCTGGGCCGCGCCTCTTTGTTTCTTTCGAGTTTTGTTTTTTGTTGATGTATTCAGCGGGAGGGATGTCATCCACGGCCGGCTGTCCTGCACATCGTCAGCGTCGTTGGCCAGGAATGCGGTCGTGAGGTCGGGCGATGGAGATGCCTGGGACCTGCGCAACTGCCTGCAGTCCGGTGCCCTCGCGAGTGCTGGTCGCAACTGGAAGACGTGTCGGCGCTAGCGACGGATCGTCGCGCCGACGGCAACGTTGCTGTTGCGGGGCCGGTACTGAGGTGAAGCCGAGCCGGACAGTGCAGCAGTGTCGACCAGTGGCGGTGTCGTGGTGCAAGGACATTATGGTCGTGCGATATCATTTTTTTTTTGTTAAAGCTTGTGTAGCTAATTTTTGATTTCGGGATATGGTTTCATTTAAGGTTGGGGGAATGTGGGGATGCTGACATCCCCCCCTGTAAAGTTGTCTGCGCCGCGTGGCGCACGTGTCTCGCCCCAGGGCGTTATTTCGGTGGTGACCACCGCCAGGCGATAGATGGCGTTGTGTTCGCTTTGAGTACCACTGTTGGTAGAGTGGTAGCGCCGGTGGTGGCCCCTGGCGGAAGGCGGGCCTTGGTGGTGGGCGAGCGTTGAGCGGGCCTCTTCTGCGCGTGGCGGCTGCCGCGAACGGTTGTCTGTCGCGTGGGCCCCCCGGTGCTCGGCACCGCGGGCTTTGCGCCGGGGTCCCACGTGGAAGGTCAGGCGTTGGCGACGCCGCCTTGGGTATGAGCTAGTGTGTTGGGTGTGTTAGTGTGTGTTTATCATGTTATTGTGTGTTTAGTGTCTCCCTGCGTTATGTTGTTTGTATGGTAGCATGTTAATTGAAATTGTTGTATCATTCGGCGGACGATATCGTCGTCTAAATTAGTTAATAAATGTATGTATGTTGTGTGCTTTGTACCGACCGTGTCCACTGTGTCCGTTCACTCCGAGAGCGAGGCGCGCGTTCGCCGCGCCGAGACCCCCACAAGGGTGAATTAAGGAGAGGAGGATGTGGGGATCTGAGGAGCGCCTGCGACCATTTTGCGGGCATTCCGCCGCACGGCCACAACCTTTTGCTTTTTTCTGCTCTGATAACGACGCGTGGCGATAGATGGCGCCACGTGCGGGCACGGCACACGGCACGCGCGCGCCGAGGGAGCGCTTTCTTCTTTGTGGTCGGCGCCGGGAAAGCACGTGTTTTCCTTCGTCCGCGTCCCCTTTGGGAATTGCCGGACTGTAGCCTGCCAGGGGTGGCCTTGGGTACATCGGCAGGCGTGTTTACATGAGTACTAGCTTCGGTAGCGTTTGCTAAGCCCACAGCGGTGCCTAGTGCTTGAAGTGGTCGTACCACAACGAGCCGCACTTGCCGTAGGCCTACGCGTACGAGGTTTGCCCTAACACTTGCGACCAAGCCCAGTGGCCATCGTCGCGAGAGACCTTTTTGCCGACCGACATGTCAAAGCTCGTCATTGCCAGCTGCGACATGCTCGCGGTTTCCCCCTTATTGTGAGCGTCCGCGGGCGGGTGCCTTTGCTACCCGCGTCCAGGGAGCGAACTTTGCACTGTTGTTCGGGGTGCCGCCACAGGCAATAAAGTGTTGTGTGTTTTTGCATTAGAACACTGTCTGTTTGCCGCGCCGCGCTAAACGCCTTATTAGTTGAGCGCGCGTGGGGCGGTGCGCTACACGCGAGTAAACAGAGTAGCGGCCCTGTGGGTCACTAAGCGTGAACCCGCGGTGATTGTCCGCTGCAGTTTGTAGCGGTCTCACCATACTCAGAGCCCTAGGCCTAATGAGTCGCTCGGCAACAACCGGCATCCACCCAGCACCCAGCCTAGGCACAGAAGAGGCAGCCGCGAGGAGAAGTCCACTCTGTGAGGTGGCCCTATCGCTCGCCGCACACAGCAGCTTACCGAGCGATCGGCGTCCACCGCCCCGGGCGGTGTCACGACGCCTCGGCGACGAGCCGCAATACCAGACAGCAACGACGCCCGGCTCCCTGAGCCCAAAGATATAGAAGAAGCTATTTACAGAAAATCGGACCACCCACGAGGCTTCCGTACTCACTCGCTTCGGGCCTGGCCTACAAACCACGTGCTCTAGGCCTTGCTCACTTCAGGATGCGGACCGCATGGCTCTCGTCCTAATTCAACAATGTTTTTGAAAACTAACAGCAACAAAAAATAACAACACTTGCGAGAAAAAAAATAAATAGAAAGTCAACCTGCCGACAAATTCAAACACGTTACAAAACCAATCTCCTCGCTTCTCAACAAAACACACCACTGACGCTAGCAAAGAAGTCCCCCCTAGGCCTACTCTACTCCGGCTCTAACAAAATTCCTGTATTGAACCGCAAAAACTGTCGTCCGATACTCCAAGAGCTCCACATTGGGCAGCCAGTGTCGACCAGCGGTGGTGTCGTGGTGCAAGGACATTATGGTCGTGCGATATCATTTTTTTTTGTTGAAGCTTGTGTAGCTGATTTTTTTATTTCGGGATATGATTTCATTTAAGGTTGGGGGAATGTGTAAAGTTGTCTGCGCCGCTTAGCGCACGTGTCTCGCCCCAAGGCTTTGTTTCGGTGGTGACCACCGCCGGGCGATAGATGGCGTTGTGTTCGCGTTGAGTACCACTGTTGGTAGAGTGGTAGCGCCGGCGGTGGCCCCTGGCGGAAGGCAGGCCTTGGTGGTGGGCGAGAGTTGAGCGAGCCTCTTCTGCACGTGGCGGCTGCCGCGAACCTTTGTCTGTAGCGTGGGTCCCCGGTGCTCGGCACCACGGGCTTCGCGCCGGGGTCCCACGTGGAAAGTCAGGCGTTTGGCGACGCCGCCTTGGGTATGTGTTAGTGTGTTGGGTGTGTTAGTGTGTGTTATTCATGTTATTGTGTGTTTAGTGTGTCACTGCATTATGTTGTTTGTATGGTAGCGTGTTAATTAAAATTGATGTATCATTCAGCGGACGATATCGTCATCTAAATTAGTTAATAAATGTATGTATGTTGTGTGCATTTGTACCGACCGCGTCTGCTATGTCCGTTCACTCCAAGAGCGTGGCGTGGCGATGCGCTCGTTCGCCTCGCCGAGACCCCACAGTCTTTGCATCGGGCTGTTCATCTTCGGTGCCATCTTGCTGGTGCTTGAATGAAGCGTCAGCTGAACCGTTTTACTTCAAGTGCTGGAAGGTGCTTCCTGATTTCTTCGATTTCTCTCCATCCAAAGCCAGCTCCTGTAGCTTCGTTCGGGACGTCGCTTACGCCAGCAGAGCACCATGGCGCAAGAGCCAGCCCAACCGAACCACCCGCTGGCCGAACCACTCGCCGCCAACCCCAGCCCGGTCAACAGCCCTCCTCGAGAGCCTCCAATCTTCTCCGGTCTGCCTGGCGAAGGTGTCGAAGACTGGCTCGGCAACTATGACCGCGTAGGTGTCTTCAACAACTGGAACGAGACATCGAAATCAGCACGCATCCAGTTTTATGTCTCTCAGGTTGCCAAAACGTGGTTCTTAAATCATGAGTGCGACTTCCGTGATTGGTCCTCCTTCAAAGACTAGCTTTGATGAATTTTCGGCACTCCGACCATCCGTTCAGAAGTTGCTCGAAAGAAACTGGCAGAACGCGTTCAACATTGTGGTGAGTCCTACACTTCTTATATTGAGAATGTGCTTGCACTTTGCCGCCGTATCGATGACAGCATACCAGAAGCTGATCGCGTCCGACACCTTCTGAAGGGTATCGGACCTACCGCTTTCAACGCCCTCATCGGGCTCAACCCTTCGACGGTTTCTGACGTTGTCTCTGAATGCCAGCGGCTTGATACTATAGTCAATCCGCCTCCAACCCGACTTCTCTGAGAACCCCCTGGCAAACAGTATGGAGCTCCGATCCATCATTCGAGCCATACTTCATGAGGAATTGCAAGCCTACAATGTATCTCCTTCTAATAACGTTCCCGCTCAACCCGTCTCTAGCGATCTGTATGGCATTATTAGGGAAGAAATGTCAGCATTTCAAAGCACCCACCATGCTCCGACTTGCTCCCAACCCGCTTCGTACGCATAGATCACTTCAATGCAACCCTCGCCGTCTCAAGTACCACCACCTGTGCCTAATCACTACCATCTCGCACCTCTAGTCGCCCGTCCACCGAACCCTACCTACCATTCTTCCTGGAGGGCCCCACGGCCTATTTGCTACTACTGTGGAATTGGAGGACACATTTCCTAGTTCTGCCGTCGTCGGCAGCAAGATGAACGCCATGGTTATGCTGCTTTTGAACGTGATGACACATGTGCTCGAGGTTACTACCATTATGCCGACAGTCGTTCCAACCACCGATCGCCGTTTCCTGTGCACATTTCCAACACGACCAACAATACACGTGGTTCCCGACCACGCTCACCTTCGCCACTCTGATGCTGTGTTTCACCACTTCAATCTGTCTCTCAACTGGCTGCCCAGCGATCGGAAAACTAAACAGTGCAGTTTTTGAAGGAAAAACTGCGCGGTGAAACGACCCAAGTCCTCCTGAACGACCGTCAAACATGTTATTTGTACTGTGCAAGGTGTGCGGGTGTTGGCTTTGTTGGACACGTGAGCATGTATTTCAGTTATGCGTGCTGACTTGTGTTCTCGATTGCGAAAAGTGAAGACACCCTAATTTGGACCATCCTTGATTGGGGCCAATGGAGCAATAATTACACCATTGGCCCAATATACAGTGCATGTCTTCATTGATGCTATTCGTCATCACATCACCTTCGCTGTCTTAGTTTCGTGTGCTCATGAACTAATTTTAGATTGGGACTTCTTTCATCAGCATCTGCGTTAATTTCTTGCCGTCAACGTGTAGTCCAGATGACCGAGACTGATCACTGCAGTGAACATGTCAAGGAAAAACCAGTGCGTTTTTTCACAGCTTCCTATTCCCTACTGCTCCTGGGTCAGGAGCAACTCATCACCATCACTTCTCCGAATATTGGTAATGGTGACGTCCTTATCACCCCTTTCAGCAACTGTCTAGCTCGCGGCGTCGTACTCCCCTCCAGCCTGGTGTAGTTCAAAGACAGTGCTGCGATAATCCTTGGCCTGAACCCTACCCCGGAACCTGTCCTTCTACCCCAAGGTTTCACAGTCTCGTGTTATGTGGAAACCCAATTGGTATTGTTGGTCTCTCTTGATGCCTTGCCAGCTCAGCTACAAGAAGGCCACCTTGTTACTTCCTCTTCCTTTTCTCCGGGATAAATCCTGACCTTTCTGCTTCTCAACGTGAGGTGTTACTAAATTTGCTAACAAAACACCAGGCTTTCTTCGACGCCAATGCTTCAGCACTAGGACAGACCACAGTTGTGCATCATTGCATCGACACTGAAGGTCAGACTGTTGTACGCCGTCGTCCCTACATAGTCTCCTTGGCCGAGCGCAAAATCATCGAGGAGAACGTGAACGGTATGCTAAAAAGAAACATCGTATGACCCTCTACCAGTTCTTGGTAATCGCCCGTTGTGTTGGTACAAAAGAAGGATGGATCAGTATGATTTTGCGTTGAATATCGCGTGCTTAACAAGATTGCCCGAAAAGATGTATATCCCATGCCCCGTATAGATGATGCACTTGACTCATTGCAAGGCGCCCAATACTTCTCCTCCCTAGACCTTCGGTCCGGAAATCGGCAAACTCTAATGGACGAAGCAGACAAAGAAAAGACCGCTTTTTCTACGCCCGACGGTCTTTGCGAGTTTAACGTAATGCCGTTTGGCCTATGTAATGCTTGCTGCCTCCACATTTGAAAGGATGATCGATACTGTTCTTCGTGGCCTCAAATGGAAAACTTGTCTATGCTACCTTGATGGTGTCGTCGTATTTTATTCCACTTTTGCTGATCATCTGCAATGCCTAGATGAAGTTCTCGCATGTCTCTCCAATGCTGGACTTCAACTAAACACAAACATGTGCCATTTTGGCAACACAGCTATAAGAGTTCTGGGACATCTCATTAGTAAAGATGGCATCCAGCCCAATCCAGACAAAATTTCCACAGTACTCAATTTTCCGCGCCCCTTTCATTCCAAAGAACTATGCAGTTTTCTTGGACTCGCATCGTACTTTCGCCGCTTCATTCGCAACTTCGCCATCATTGCCGCTCCTCTCCACAAGCTCCTTGCTAGTACCGGTTCCTTTGATTGAAATAATCAATGCAAAGCCTGATTTCAAGAACTCAAGCACGCACTGACATCCCCACCGGTGCTTTGTTATTTCGATGACAAGGCACCGACGTTATTACACACTAATGCTAGCGTACAAGTAATCGGCGCCATACTCCTCCAGTGCGACCATGCCTTTCGCGAGAAAGTTGTCGCGTATGCAAGCCGCACTCTGACCTCTGCAGAGAAGAGGTACTCAATAACCGAACAAGAGTGCTTGGCTGTTGTCTGGTCCATCCAAAAATTTCATCCGTATTTACATGGTCGACATTTTACTGTTGTGGCAGACCACCATGCTTTTTGCTGGCTGTCGACAATCAAAAACTTGTCGGGGCGACTTGGCGGCTGGATTCTCCAGTTACAATCATATGACTGACGTCATCTACTAGACCAGAAGACAACACGAAGATGCCGACGCTTTGTCACGATGCCCTTTACTGCAGTCTTTGGCGCACGTCACATCCCCTTGTCAAATTGGCTATGCGGAGGACGCCTTGTGGATATCATCCATTTCTTCCCTATTTTCATACACGTCCTTCAGTACTTACCAATCACCAGCGAGCCGTTTCTTATTGTACAAACCTCATTGGTCGGCTTACCGGTGCTTTGTCTTCCCCAAATGCCAGATTCCGGAAACAACTCCAACTATTCAAGTTGGAGGACGACGTGCTCTATCGATACATTTTCTACCCTGAAGGCCATCGATGGGTTCCCGTCGTACCACGTGCACTACGTACTGAAGTTCTGCGCGCTTCACACGACAGCCCAACGTCAGGCCACTTGGGTTACTACAAAACCTGCGAACGCATTCGCAGCTGATTCTTCTGGCCAGGTTTTTCCGCGACGGTAGCTAAGTATGTTGCCTCGTGCGCACTTTGCCAATACCGCAAGCGGCCCACTGCTGCTCCAGTCGGGACCCTACAACCACTTTCTTGCCCAGCAGAGCCGTTCTCTGTCATCGGAATTGACCTCTTCTGGCCTCTCCCAACTACATCAGATGGCAAGAGATGGATCGTTGATCACTTGACCTGGTACGCTGAGGCGGCCTCGATCACTTCAGGAACTGCTTCCGAAGTAGCAACTTTCTTCTTGAATGCTATTGACCTACGTCATGGAGCCCCTTGTGTTCTTTTGAGCGACCGGAGCAAGACATTTCTTTCAAACACGCTCAGTGAAGTTCTTCAAGCATCAAAAACAGTTCATAAAACAACATCTAGCTATCACCCGCAAACCAATGGCTTAACGAAAAGATTTCATCCCACGCTGTGCGACATGCTGTCCATGTATATCCGACCGGGTGACCGCAATTTGGATGCCATTCTTTCCTTTGTCACGTATGCATATAATGCGTCAGTTCAACGAACCACAGGCTATTCTCTATTTTCCCTGGTATACGGATGCCAACCGATATCATCATTCGAGGCTTCACTCTTTTCTGGCCCCTTCAACTCTTCATCATTCTTTTGCGACCAGTTTTTTTCCCGTGTTGCTCAACGCTGTCGTCTCGCACGTGTAAACACCGAAGCTAGCCAAGAAGATTGCAAACATCGTTACGATGCCACTCACCGCGTCGTTCTCTACCACCCTGCTGTGGATGTACTTCTGGGGACTCCTGCACGAATGCCTGGCTTATGCGAGAAGGTTGAGTCACGCAATCTTGGCCCCTACAAAGTTGTCGAACAAACCTCACCGGTGAACTACCGTATCACACCTGTTCATACCTTCACTGACCAATGCTGCCGCGAGACAGAGATTGCGCACGTTTCACGTCTCAAGCCCTATCATATGCATTCCACAGCGTAATTCGCGGCCAGGCTGACCGCTTCTGTCGACTCAGAAAAATTAGTGTAAGAATTTTTTGGACTTCATCTTCCTCATCTGTCAATAACCATCATCAGTCTTCGCATCGGGCTCTTCATCTTCGGCGCCATTTTGCTGTTGCTTGAATAAAGTGTCAGGTGAACTGTTGTACTTCAGCTGAAACTGTAGCCTTGAAGAAGACAGGACCATTAGTAAAAGCGTTGGCTCCAATGACACCCCATGTTAAATATTATTGAGAACTAACACACGTTGATGCCAAGCAATTTGTAGGGGCATGTTATTACTTTATAATTGTAGTCTAAATGTGAAGGAAGAAAAGTGGACAAAAATAAAACTTGCCACTGGCAGGAACCGAACCTCCGACTTTTAAATAATGTATCCAGTGCTTTACCAACTGAGCTGCAACTGCTGTCATCCCTCCACCCACTTTACGGGGTATACATCTAAGCATGGAAGTGCTAGTCAGTGCCTCTAGAAGCCGTGAGGATGCTTGTAGGACACGCTTTTTCTGTCTGCTGGTTTCACACACAGCCAAATCTCGCTACAACAAAACTGATGGGACACGTGAAAAAAAATTGTTGGGGCACGTGGAATTTCGTTGTAGTGAATATTTGTCTATAGACCACAATATTTAGTAAGATCTGATGATTATGACTATGGTCCTAGAAAGTGCATGCATTCAAATCTTGCAAACTCGGGCGTAACTGGCCACACACTGAGTGAACGTCGCATATAACAATATCAAAATATACAGAAATATTTGGAGCTCAATTCGAAGTGTAAATTTACGAACATTTTGGTGCGCAAGTTGGCTTCGTGGCATGGCTCAGACGCAGTGCAAAGAAGGCGATCTTGCGTCAATATGTCGAAAGTTTTGTTTTCCTCCCTTTATAACTCCCTTTATATTCTTGACCTTGTTCTCGCTTCATAGCCTGAAAAGTGTCCTAGATGGTGTTCCTACCAGGGCTCAGTGACCACATTCATGTGACCTATACTTGTAAACTTGTCTAACAAAAATATAACTCTGTACGATAAGGGCAATTATTCGGCTATAAACTCCGAGCTTGAACAATTCGCTATTTTTTTTTCTTACCGACCTTTTGAAGCATTCGCTCAAAGTGAGTTGGCTACTGTGCAAAAACAAAATGTTAGATTTATTTACTAAGCAACTGCCAAAAAACTGTAGCCAAGAAATCGTCATCCACGTAGTTTAACATCACACTGAAATGCCTGAATAATAAAAAGAAAGAGGCTCTTTCAATCAGCAAAGTTGTCGAATAGTACATGTGCATAGAAAAGCTACTACTCTGTAGAAAAAGAATTTGAAAGACTTGCTGACAAATAAACACCACAAACACTGCCCGCTATATCATGCAATTACCAAAAAAAATTCTTTTCTAAGCACAATTGACCCCAGTAACTCCCCAACAAGGATCGGAACTATCCAATTTCTGAATATGCGGCCGCTGAACAACTCAACAGCTTTTTTTTCTTCCATTTTTATCATTGAATATGTCGATAACTTGCCTTCATTTCGACCAGAGTGTGGTGTCTGACATCACATTCCGCCCAAACGGCATCACCAAACTAAACAATTCATTGAAACTCTCAGATACATGTGGCACCGAGGTTATCAATGCAAAAATGCTCAAAAACACGAAATGAATGATTAGTACACTACTTTGCCATAATTTTCTGCAGTGACTATCATCGGGAGTAGTGCCGGAAGCCTGGAGAGTGGGCAAGATTGTTCCACTCTGCAAAAAAAGTTCTTCATTGATTTCTTTGCAGCAGCTGTGGAACCGGTTACCTTACTAGAATTTGCTCCAAGCTAATAAAGCATGTTATCCATTCTAACATTGTCAAGTTCTTAGCAATAAATTTTTTTCATTCCAGTCAGCATGGCTTTCACTCAGGATTTATGTGTGACAGACAAGTAGCTTTATTTTGTCATGATAATAGTTCCAGCAATGACTTAAACATACCTGTTGACACCCTCTTCTTAGACTTTGAAAAAGTTTCGGATAAACTTCAGATTACTGGCTACTGCTAAAGCTATCTCATTTAAACAATAGTACATCTGTATTTCATTGCATTGAAGGTTGCTTACCGATCGCCAACAGTTTGTGTATGCTAACTCCATCTCGTCTAGCCATTCCTACGTAATCTCTGGTATGCTGCAAAATACAGTGTTCAGACCATTACTTTTTCTCATAGCAATGACCTTTATGGTGACCCCGCTATTAACTGCAGCGGACGATCACTGCGGGTTCACGCTTAGCGAGCCACAGGGCCGCTACTCCGTTTACTCGCGTGTAGCACAGCGCTCCGCGTGCGCTCAACTGATAAGACGTTTAGCGCGGCGCGGCAATTAGACAGTATTCAAATGTAAAAGTACACAACACTTTATTGCCTCTGGCGGCACCCCGAACAACAGTACAACGTCCGCTCCCGGGACGCGGGTAGCAAAGGCACCCGCACGCGGACGTTCACAATAAGGGGAAAACCGCGAGCACGTCGCAGCTGGCAATGGCGAGCTTTGACACGCCGGTCGGAAAAAGGTCCCTCGCGGCTATGCTGCGCACTCTCACCATGGCCAATGGGCCTGGTCGCGAGTGTTAGGGCAAACCTCGTACGCGTAGGCCTACTGCAAGTGCGGCTCGTTGTGGTACGACCACTTCAAGCACTAGGCACCGCTCTGGGCTTAGCGTACGCTACCGAAGCCAGCACTCAAGTAAACACGCCTGCCGGTGTGCCCAAGGCCACCCCGGGCAGGCTACCGTCCGCGATTCCCATAGGGGATGCGGACGAAGGAAAACACGTGCTTACCTGGCGCCGACCACGGAGGAGAAAGAGCTCCCGCGGCGCGCACGTAACATGTGCCGCACCCACACGTGGCGCCATCTATCGCCACGTGGTGTTAACAGAGCAGGAAAGCAAGAGGGTGTGGCCATGTGGCGAAATGCCCGCGAAAATGGTCGCGGGCGCGCCTCAGATCCCCACATCCTCCTCTCCTTAATTCACCCTATATACCGGTCTGCAAAGGCAGCCGGTCGTCGCCCATGCATGCAAAGGCGTCATGCAATGGGCAACAGCTAGCCTCAGCCTCGCTCTGCAACTGCTGCTGAAGAAAAAAAAACAACACAAGAATACACTCTAGAAATACAATGGCTCCGTGGAAGAGGGGTAACGGGAGTTCATGATGCTCACGCAAGAGCGCGTCCACAGCTCGGAGGGGAAGCGTCACGTAATGTTTGAGTTGGGTGACTTCGTCTCGTCGATGTTGACAACAGCCCTGCGAGTCTGACGAACGCCGCCTCGTTGGAGGTTCGGATGGACCTCGCTGCGACAGCCGGCCCTTCTGCTAAAATCAAGGTCACCAAATCCACTGGCTGCGAGGCGTCCTGTGGCGTCGGTCGAGTCGTGCACAGCGTCTGCGACAGCTGGCCTCGTGCAGGAGCCGTGATAGAAAGGCCAGCAGAGCTTATCAGCGACTGTTGGTAGCAGGGCGCAACCGGACTGCCTAGGACCGCAGGTCTCCGAACACCTCCAGAGTCCAAAGTGGTGTAGGGATCGGTGACTTCTTAAGCTGTCGCCACATGCACACACACACGCACACACACCTTCGATGGTCGGGTCTCTACAAACGCGCACCGCAAAGGAAGCGCAAACTGTCATTTGTCCCTCTCCCCACGCTAAAGCACCAATTCACAATCCCCTCCTCCAGCGAGAAGAAAAAAAAAAGAAAACACGGAAAAAAACATCAAGTAAAAACAAACACTCAAATGACAATCAGCAGCAGTAACTGGGCGGAACAGACTTCTTTGCAAGCACTGGCTGTAAAGAAGTTAGCTAACTGAGACTAGACAGTAAATGAGGGCTTTAGGTTGCGGAAATGAGGCCGCCGTCCGGCGCGAAATCACTAAGGTGACCGCTTCCTCAAATTATACGGGTGTGTGGCCCAAATGCGGTCCGCCACGCCAGGTGTGCGCCGTTGCTTGCGCGAAGAGCCAGTGGGCACTGGCGCAGGCTCGTCAGACCTCGACGCAAAGGCTTTCAGGTCTGCGATGTGAGCACGGCTGAGTTTTCCCGAAAGCGGGTCTTTCAGCAAGTACGCGAGTGGAGTCCAAGCTTTCTCCACTCGGTACGGACCAAGCCACTTTGGAGCGAGCGAAGTTGAGAAACCCTTGCACGCGTCGCTAAGAGCGTGGTTGCGCTTCAGGACGAGGTCACCCACCTTAAATGAAAGGTGGCGACGTTTTCGGTCGTACCGGGCCTTTTGCTCGGCCCTGGCTGATGCCAAACTTTGCCTCGCTCTACTGAGAGCTCGACAAAGCCTGTCCCGAAGTGTGGAAGCGTAAGCAGAACAGTCTGCCGGTTCTTCCTCGTCTCCGAGCTGGCATTGCATGACACTGGTCACCGGATTTGCCAACTCCCTTCCGAAATTAAGGAAGGCGGGAGAGAAACCAGTAGAGCGACTCTCGGAGGTTCGGATTGCAAACGCGAGTTCACTCAAATGGTCTGCCCAGTCCCTTTGACTTTCGGCAAAGGCCGCCAACATCGGTTTGAGCGTACGATTGGTTTGCTCCGTCAAATTGGACTGGGGATGGTATGGCGAAGTGTTGCAGTGATCTATTCCTAGGGAATGGCAGGTATCACCAAACACCCGAGCGGTGAAATACGACGCATTGTCTGTGATCCATCTTTTCGGAAAGCCTTACCGACAAAACACTTCCTGTAGCCTCTCTAGCACCGCCCGCGCTGTCACTTTCCGCAGCGGAAACAGCTCCACCCATTTGGAAAAATGATGAACAACTACCATCAGATGTATGAACCCCTGCTTACTCCTGGAGAACGGCCCCATTAGAGATCGCGAGTGGCTACTTGCCACGGGCGCTCACTGACAGTCGGTTTCATCAAGCCGGGCGGCTTGCCACCCCTTCATTTCACCGTTTGACAGACGTTGCAGGAACGGCAATAGCGAAAAATGTCGTGCTTCACGCCAAGCCAAGTCACAACCTTGCTCAGTTTCGCAAAACTTTAGAGCCACCCAGGTGACCGGCAATGGGCTCGTCATGAGAGGCCCGCAACAGTGCGGCTCTCAAACTTTTGGGCATAACCACCTTAAACGGGTCTATGGACTCGTTGTCAGTGGCTATATACTTCAGCAGGAGCCCGTCATGGTCCAGCAAAATGAATCCGCCGGGGACTCAGCGACACACGCTGTTTCAGCCTTTTAGTCGCGCCCGCCGCAGAACAAGTAGCGTAACGGCGCGCCTCTCAAGACGGTTTAACGGCGCCCGCCACAAAGCAAGCAGCGTATACGGCGCTCCGTCCCTTCGAGACTCGAAACGGATCACTCTGCTGAGCCTTCAGTAGCTCTTCGCTGCCGAAAGCAACTCCCATTCTCCCAAATGGGGGAGTCTGGTATCGCGTCCACTCAGGACCGCAGCAACCGCCGCGTGCACGGCGTCACGGGTTCGCTCTCGGCACGGTGGCCTTCGGAAAGTTCCGCCCGCTCGGCCGCTAAGCAGTGCGCCGCTTACCTGGATAGCAGCCAAGGTCGTCCTCATGGGGACTCCCCCTTTTCGCCACTGTTTCGCCCCCGACGCTTGCCAGTGCTAAGGCACCACGAGCGGCCGTCGCACCGGAAGCCAGGTTCTCGGCAGACAACAGGGGGCTGAGATAGCGCGTCAGCTGCCACGTAGGAGTGTATTCACCACAAAAAGGGGTGACGACACAGGCGAGCGCCAAAGGGCGCCCGTCGATCAAGGCGGTGGCCTCTTTGCGCAACGCGGCATGCCACGGAGCGGACATGTTGCGACGAGCCTGAATCGCGCAGGCGATCTGGCTCGCTAAGACTAACCAAAGCCTTAATGAGCCTTTGATACCGCGTTGGGTACCAAACTGCTAGGTTGCATAGCAGCCAGCGGGCAAAATTCTTCAACGTCAACGGCTGAGGCCGCGGTGCCGATCTGCGCTCCGGAAGCTCCACTAAGAGCCGTTTCGAAGCGCTGTGACATGGAACTGCCATGCATTCCAAAAGGAGCAGTAGTAGTCCAATTTGCCCTTGTGCACTGTTCGGATTGGGCTATGGCCCCGGACCCAAAACACGCTACCTCTCCAGTGGGAGCTGATACGTAGCGCCTCGTGTCATCCCGACTGGGGCTTGTGACAAGTGAGGGTGCGCGATTGTGATGCTCAAGGGGGCACTGGCTCTGTTCTCGAGCAATGCGGTATCTGCTAAAAGCGTCAGCGGACAGGACTCACGCGGAGCAGACATAACCCGGGCAAACGCGGCGAGCCTGATTCGCAAAGGCGGGCCGACTCGGCTAAGACTAATCAAAGGCTTAATGAGCCTTTGATACCGCGTTGGGCGCCAGTATGGTGACCCCGTTATTAACTGCAGCGGACGATCACCGCGGGTTCACGCTTAGCGAGCCACAGGGCCGCTACTTCGTTTACTCGCGTGTAGCGCACCGCTCCGCGCGCGCTCAACTGATAAGGCATTTAGCGCGGCGCGGCAATTAGACAGTGTTCTAATGTAAAAGTACACAATACTTTATTGCCTCTGGCGGCACCCCGAACAACAGTACAACGTCCGCTCCCGGGACGCGGGTAGCAAAGGCACCCGCACGCGGACGTTCACAATAAGGGGAAAACCGCGAGCACGTCGCAGCTGGCAATGGCGAGCTTTGACACGCCGGTCGGGAAAAGGTCCCTCGCGGCTATGCTGCGCACTCTCACGATGGCCAATGGGCCTGGTCGCGAGTGTTAGGGCAAACCTCGTACGCGTAGGCCTACTGCAAGTGCGGCTCATTGTGGTACGACCACTTCAAGCACTAGGCACCGCTCTGGGCTTAGCGTACGCTACCGAAGCCAGCACTCGAGTAAACACGCCTGCCCGGGGTGCCCAAGGCCACCCCGGGCAGGCTACTGTCCGCGATTCCCAAAGGGGACGCGGACGAAGGAAAACACGTGCTTACCTGGCGCCGTCCACGAAGCAAAGAGCGCTCCCTCGGCGCGCGCGTACCGCGTGCCGTGCCCGCACGTGGCGCCATCTATCGCCACGTGGTGTCAACAGAGCAGGAAAGCAAAAGGGTGTGGCCATGTGGCGGAATGCTCGCGAAAATGGTCACGGGCGCGCCTCAGATCCCCACACCTTCCATCAAACATTCCTTCTAGCATTCGCCTATTTGCAGATGAGTGCGTCATATACCGTCCTGTACACCAGAACACAGCGAGCTCAGTGCTTGCTGCCTTGTTGAAAAGTGCGTGGTGCCATCTGTTGCAAGCGCAGCGAAGCAACACCCTCAACTGTCACGCGAGCAGGCTCTCTGCAAACCAAACGCGAAACTTCACAACCCGAGTGTGGCTGTAAGCATGTTTTGCCCTGTTCTTGTGCTGGAATTTTATGCTGATTTCGTGTGAAACGTTGAGCAGACCTTCCTCGACAGTCCTCAATGTCTGCAGCACGTGCATTGCAGAGTGTGAAAGCAACTTCATCAGGTACGTATCATCCGACTGAAAGAAACACGAACAGCGGAAACTGTTAACTGTGGCGTGCCTTGGCTATGACAAGACAGAATTTGTGCTGTAAGGTGGCATCAACGTAGCGCTAGAATCTGGCTTCAACTTGCCCTCATGCTCCGCATGTGTATCAATTGCCAGTCCTGCTGGGCACTCGGAACACAAACACGGTGCAAAAGTGCCAGCCAGAACAAGATTTTAACATGCTACGGTGACTCCAGCTGAAAGTACATGTAGATTCGCCTAGGGGCAGTGAAGGCGTGTCGCAGTTCGACTGAGTCGAAAGCCATGATTTTCGCGCAGTTTACGTCTCTTTGCATCGGGATAGTAGGTCGTTAGATTTGTACTAAACATGCGCGGTGCATGCATTCATGCTGAGTCGCAATACGCATATCCTATTATTGACATTCTGCCTGCGAAAAAGTACAGTAATATTTTTGTGCCGCATACTACAAGCATACCGCACACAAATCGCTGCTGTAAAGTGGAACAGCTGTAGTCACGCTTGAATAAACGCAATGAGTATACTTACTCGTATACTTTACTGTGCTCGTAGTTTTTCTTGTCGATAGCGATCATATTCTAAGGCAGCAGAGCTCAGCATTTTTTGTAGTAGACAGAAATTTGTGCAATCGCAAAACACCGCACCGGCACGATTCCCGTGATGCACTGTGAACTCTACAGGCAGTGCTCAGCAATTTATTCCTTTTGCGCTGGTTGTTGTCACATCAGATGACAGCGCAGTGGTACCCAGATGACATTTTGTAAGCGGCGTGAATATTTATAAGCGAGCGTGCAGCGTGAACAGGCACGTTTTTGCTTTTTAAACTCCCAGAGCCATTGCTTGCCATGCTAGCGAGATGCGCCTTGGCAGTTCCAAACAAATTATGGCTTCTCTGGGAGCGAGGGTATATCGCTGAAAGCGCTTGGGTGTGAGATAGGCGTGCTCTTGTTTACAGCAAGGAGCACAGATATTAATCTTCTACAAAACAACCTTAACCTTATAGTATTGTTGTGTGATAATTGGTTAGTAGAGAGTGCAAGGAAGTTTAACAGCGACGCCAGGTAGTAGGCAGGCAGCCGGTACAGACACAAATGCTCGGGCAGCCCAGCGTCTACAGCTCGTGCACACGCTCGCGCTTCGCACTCAGGGATGGTCCCACTAGTCAGTGCCTTGCGAATTCCCCACTACAATACCCCGGCGACAAAGACAAGACATCCTGGCGACTCAAGGTGACGAGAGTACAGGAGGGTCGTAGCAGGGCTTGAGGCGACTGACGTGGACCGTCTCACGACCAAGGCGATGCTTGTCCGTGGACGGCTTGAGCGGTTCAATCACATAGGTGACAGAAGAAGGGTGCTGTATGACGCGGTAAGGGCCAGTATACTTCAGTGCAAACTTGGGAGTCAGTCCAGGAGAGTGGAAAGGCAGTCGGAGCCACACGAGAGAACCGACGGGGAAAGTGTCCTGAACAAGATCACGGTCGTGGTGATTTTTTTGGAGGGCTTTATTATCGGCTGTGAAGAACCGTGCATGCTGACTACACTCTTCGGCATGTTCGGCCATTTCAGAAACTGGGCTGAACTCTGAGGCATGAGGATTGTATGGCAGAATTGTGTCGAGTGTGCTGCATGGGTCACGACCATATAAAAGAAAAATGGAGAAAAGCCTGTTGTTGATTTAATCGTCGTATTGTAGGCGTACGTCACGAAAGGAAGAACAACGTCCCAATTGGAGTGGTCGGAATCAATATACATAGCAAACATGTCTCCGAGGGTTCTATTGAAACGTTTCGTTAAGCTGTTTGTCTAAGGGTAGTAGGCTGTTGATGTGCGGTGTACCGTATGGCATGAATGTAAGAGCTGCTGCAGAAATTTGGACAAAAATACGCGGCCCCTGTCACTCGGGAGCTCCCATGGTGCACCATGACGAAGAACAAACCGATGCAAATTGAAGATTGCAACGTCACGAGCACCAGCCGAATGTAGCGCTGCTGTTTCGCGTACCTTGTCAGATGGTCGGCAGCCACAATCACCCATCGATTACCACCAGCAGAGCACGGTAGTGGGCCGTAAAGGTCAATCCCAACATGATCAAATAGGTGTGCAGGACGTGGTAAAGGCTGCAGTTGACCGGGTGAATGAGGAAATGTCTTGCGCTGCTGACACAGGGAAGATGAGCGAATGTGTTTGCGTACAAACGTGTACATACCACACCAGTAGTAACGTTGGCGGATCCGTTCATACGTCTTTAGCGCACCAGCGTGTACGTGTTGCGGCTCAGCATGAAAATATTCACAGATATCAGACCGCATATGGCTGGGTATGACTAGCAGCCATTTACGGCCCACCACTTGGTAGTTACGACGGTATAGCAGGCCATCCCGTATGGTGAAATGCGTTGCTTGGCGGCGAAGAGCACGCGGGTAACCGGAAGTTGATGCGTCAGAAAGCATAATCAAGAGCAAGACAATCCAAGGGTCCTACCGCTGTTCGGATGGCATGTCTGTGACGCTGACGGCAGAGAGGGGAAGGTCAAGGGCTGATATTTCCTTATCATCAGATTTCACGGGTGATCGTGAAAGCGCATCTGCGTCCGAGTGCTTTCGCCCCGATCGGTAGACGACGCGTATGTCGAATTCCTGGAGGCGTAGTGCCCAACGTCCGAGGCGACCACATACTCTGTAAAACTTGGTTTGCGTTGCGCGAATACTGCACCAAGACCGACGCCACTTGCATCCGTGTGTACTTCAGTGTGTACATCCGTGTGTACTTTAGTGTGTACCGGGCTTACCGGGATACCGGGTGTACCGTGATACCGGAATCAAAGTGCGCATGCGCAGATACGTACGTCACCCGTACCGCTTGCTTTACGTGCAGTATTTTTCAGATTTCACGTTACCGTGGTAGCGTAGGTGTACGTAGTGTACGCAAACATGGCGGCGCTCTCGGACGCCTGCTTCGAAGTGATTTTGGCGTATTTGTTGAAAGACTCACCTTGTCTGCCGCAAACGACTGTTCAAAGTGGCTTCGCTTGCCTTCATTTAGCTTCGATGACCGAGTATTATGGATAAGTTGGCGTAGTTTTTGAGAGCTTCCCATTTCGAACGCACCTAGGCCTAACTACAAGATCGATGTAAACAAATCGGCAATGTAGATGTTTTGGCGTTTGGTGCGTGGTTCATATTTATTTACATTTATTATCACAAAAGTTAACTTATAACAATGCTTCGCGCGGTGGCATAGGCAAACATTCTCGTTTTCTTTTCATTTTCACTGTTTAACATATTAACTACCTAATAGGTGGCGCCATCATCCCAGCTGAGGCATGTAAACCACGTAAACGCTATTCCGCTAAACTATAAGATGCTGCCCACAACGAACGTTTGCTCCATGGTAACGCCATTCCCTTAACCTAAGCTGTCACGCTAACGCTAAACTATATATGTCTCTCTAGTATGTCTTTAAACATAAAGAAAACTTCAGGTATTTTTTCATTGCAGGCCCCATCACTGGTCAGCAGAATATTCCATTTATGGCTCTGCAGTCAGTCTCATCCGCTGAATGCTACAAATATCTTGGCATCACACTCTTAAGTAACATTTCCGGGTCAGCCCATGTGACTAACATAGTCAATTACACAGATCGCGCTCTGGGTTTTCTGTGTAGACACTTACGACTTGCACCCCCATCAGTTAAATTAATATCATATGTTATGTTTGTTAATCCAAAATAATAATATGCATGCTCTATCTGGGTCGCCATCAATCTAATGTATCCAACATTCCAGAATCAATCCAAAACTGCACTGCAGGCTTTATCTACTCCGAATATTCCTACAGTTTCAGTGTTTCCAAAGCTAAAACCCGGGCTCATCTTTCTGATCTAGATTCACGACGTCGCATATTTTGACTATGTCTTTTTCACAAGTTTTATCATGCTCCCATCGAAATTCCAGCCATCCTGCCAGTACATATCACACCCAGCTGCACAAACTATTCAAGAACATATACCCTCCGCCAGCACAAACTACCACCCATCTTCGATCCTTTTTTGTAACAGCCGCACAGGACTGGAACTGTCTGCCTGCAACTACCGTGCACCACTCCGACCCCATATTCAAGATTGCCCTCGAGTCACTTTTTTTTATAATTAATTCCCATCGCTCATGTAAAATCTCCTGTTGGAGCCTTTGAAGTACTATTAAAAATAAAAATAGATACAATAAAAATTAAGTAATCTTCTTCTGGCTGTGCACTTGCAAATGTGCAATAGCATTTGTCATAATGACACAACTCATCATCATCATCATCAGCTTGACTACGCCCACTGCAGGGCGAAGGCTTTTCCCATGATCTGCCAATTGACCCGGTCCTGTGCTTTTCATTGCCACATTATACCCACAAACTTTTTAATCTCATCGGACCACTTAACTCTCTGTCTTCCCTTTGTGCATTTGCCTTCTCTGGGAGTCCAGTCAGCACCGGTTATTCTGCCTATGGGCTACGTGTCCCGCCCATATCCATTTCTTTTTCTTGATTTCAACTATGATATCCTTAAGCCCGGTTCGTTCCCTGACCCACTCTGCTCTGTTCTCTTCTCTTAACATTACACCTATCATTTTCCTTTCCATCACTCGCTGCGTCGTCCTCAATTCAAGCTGAATCCTCTTTGTAAGCCTCTAGGTTTTTGCTCCGTACGTAAGTACTGGCAAGATGCAACTGTTATATACCTTCCTCTTGAGGGATAGTGGCAATCTACCAGTCATGATTTGAGGCTGCTTGCCAAATGTGCTCCACCCTATTCTTATTCATCTAGTTACTTCAATTTCGTGGTTCGACTCCGCGGTTATTACTTGTCCTAAGTAGACATATTCCTTAACTTCTAGCGTCTCTTCATGTACCACAAAGTGCTGTTTTTTGGCAACACGGTTCCACATTGCTTTGTAGTTTCGTGCATAATAATTTTCACACCTAGATTTTTGCTTTCCTTGTCCAGTTCAGTAATCATGAGCTGTAATTCGTCCCCTAAGTTACTCATCAAGGCAATGTCATCAGCAAACCGCAGATTACTAAGATACTCTCCAATAACTTTTATCCTTTATTATTGGGATTTTTTCGCTTTCTTTATGGAGAACTATGGTGGCTGTGGATCCTCTGTAAATCTCTTCCAGTATGTTTATGTAGGGTTTTTCGATGCCTTGATTCCGTAGTGCCTGCATTACTGCATGTTGATGTCTCGACTGAGTCAAACGCCTTCTCATAATCTATAAAAGCTGTGTATAGGGGTTGGTGTTATTCAGCGCGTTTCTCTATTACCTGATTTATAGTATGAATATGGTGTATTGTGGAGTAGCCGGTACGAAATCCTGCTTGGTCCTTTGGCTGATTGAACTCTAATATTTTCTTAATTCTATTAGCTATTATATTTGTAAATAGCAATTGTAGAGAACAGAGAGTAAGCTGATTGGCCTGTAGATTCTGGTACCCTTCCCATCAAGGGACACTTTGTATATAAGGTGGCTAATTTTTCTAACACAATTTCTCCGCTCTCTTTCTGGAGGTACGTTGTTACTTTATCCTCACCAGTGGCTTTGACTCTTTGCATTCCTTCTAGGGCTTTCCTTACTTCCCTGGTCGTTACTGGTAGGATGTCGAATTCTCTTGAACTATTATAGTTTCTCCCAATACCACCGTGGTTCTTTTGACTTCTGCACAGCTCTCTGTAGAACTCCTCCGCCATCTCGACTATTTATTCATATTGGTTATTATATTGCCTTTCTTGTTCCTGAATGCATACATTCGATTTTCGCCTATGCAAAAGTCTGCCTTCGTAGCTTATAGGCTTCTGCCGCTTTTTACAGCCTGCACAATTCTTTCCATGTTATACCTCCTGATGTCGACAACTTTACGCCTATCGATTAACTTTGAAAGCTCCACTAGCTCTATTTTGTCGGCTGCATTTGAGGCTTTCATCATTTGCCATCTCTTAATAAGATGTTTTGTCTCCTGAGATAGTTTGCCAGTTTCCTGTCTGGTGACTGAACCTCCAACTTCAATTGCACACTCTTTGATGGTACTAGTAATCGATTCTAAAGCAAATCTCAGAATTCCTGTATTTTTCTTCTCACCGCCAGTTCATTAATTGGCTTCTTGCATACCAGTTTTTGTCTTTGCTTTCTTAAACCTAGGTGAATAAGAGCTCTTACCATTCTATGGTCACTGCATCTAATCTTGCTAACTACTTCTACATCCTGTACAATGTCTGAGTGTGCAGACAGAATGAAGTCAACTTCATTTTTAGTTTCCCCATTAGGACTTAGCTACGTCCACTTACGTTTAGCCTGTTTTCTAAAGAAGGTATTCATAATTCATAAATTATTGCGTTCTGTAAACTCTACTATTAATAAATCCCCTCTGGCATTTTTAGAGCCGATGCCATATTCCCCCACTGCATGGTCTGCGGCCTGTTTCTTGCCTACTTTGGCATTAAAGTCGCCCATAAGGATAGTATACAGTGTCTTTAGTTTAATAATAGCTGACTCTACGTCTCCATAAAAGCATTCAACCAAGTGATCACCATGGCTCGATGTAGGCGTATAGGCCTGTACCACCTTCATCTTGTACCTTTTGTTAAACTAAGTTATACTTGCCACCCTTTCACTGATGCTATAATATTCCTCTATCTTGCCAGCGATATTTTTGTGTATGAGAAACCCCACTCCTAGTTCTTTTCTGTCAACTAATCCACGGTAGAATAGGACGTGCCCATTCTCCAGCACTGTATGAGCCTCACATGTCCTCCTAACTTTGGTGAGCCCTATTACATCCCACATAACACCCTGTAATTCCTCGAATAGCACAGCTAGACTATCCTCACTAGATAGCGTCTTAGTGTTGAAAGTAGCCATGTTCAGATTCCAATGGCGGCCTATCCATACCCAGGGGTTTTTAGTACCCTCTGCCGTGTCACAGGTCTGACCGCTGCCTTGAACAGTTGCTTCACAGCTGCTGGGGACTGAGGGCCCAGGGTTAATTGCTGTGTTCATGGGACGTTGCGGCCAGGTACTGCACCAGGGTGGCCCATCCTGCTCTGGTGGGGGAGTGCATTACCAGCAGATGGTCGCCAGTGAGGCCGCACTCCAGACCTCTTTTTTTCTTCTTTTTTCAACTATTCTTTTCTCACGCATATTTAGTTGATATACAACTGGGAATGGTTTGACATCTGTATTTGAACCGAAATTTGTCATGGCATGCTTGGCTGCTGTGCTATCTTGAAGTAGATGGTCTGTCACACTTTATTAGCAATGTAGGAAACCACCGGACTGCCTTTAGGCTCCCAACTTTGCCTGGCTCGTAGCTCGCCTCACATTTTTTTCTGGTCTGGAAATCTAGTTTCCCTATTTTAAAAAAAAGTACCCTGTGCGGTTTCAAACTTCTGTCCTTGCGAGCTTGTACGGGATTAGTGCCTTGAATGATCCTCCTTCTCACACGTTTGTTCTCTCCATACATCTTCCCGTCACGCTCGATATTGACATTGTGGGTTTCAAAGTGTCCGCAACGTCAGAGCTTTACGTATTAGTAACTACATCATTGGTTAGCCTAAACGTAAAATAAAGGAGGGAAGCTAGAGAGAAAATTATTTCTAGCTCTAGAAAGGGGCGAAAAGAAAAAAAAGTTAGTAGAAAGCAATGTCGTGTTCGCATCACTCATCGCAAAGCATCAGCTTGAATTCCCAGACTCTGACAACTATTGGCACCCACTCTCACACACAACGATAAGTTCGCGCAACACATTCAGCTCGCACGTGCTTCTAGGTATTTTCGTATAAGTTTGGGGATCTGATGCTGGTGGGCGCCACTGCTTTAGGATAAATACTTTTAAATTTGCCTGTTTGTTCAGTGCAGTGTACTATTGTATTAGGTGCTGCTGATAATGTAGCTTAGGATTTTAATCAAATAGTAATACAAATAATCTTAGGGTGATTATGCTCGTCAAACAGGTGACACAACTAGTGTGAGTTTTTCAATTGGGACATGGCAAACCTCAGCCCAGCCTGAAAGCTAATTATAGACATTTATGAGGGCGCTGTCCTTCATGTATTTGTGCCCAATGGCGTGGTGGCAAAGAAGGGTGAATATAGTCTCAGTTGCAATTAGGAGTGCTTTCTTATTCTAAATATTGTGACTGTCGTCAGAAGGGTGCACTCACTTTAGAGTATTCAGACGATGGATGGGTTCAGTAGGCATATAGATTTTCTTTTTTTTTGCAATTTGGTTGCATGTGTGTTGCAAGCGATTTTTGGTTTTTAAACATCAAATACTGAAAGGGGTGGTGGTTGTATGCTGCTGCAGGGCCACTGAGCCGCGTGCAGGCCACACCACGCCTGTGCCCTCAAAGCAGCAGCAAGTGGAGCCAAGCATAGACTTTGAGCTGGATATCAAGGTGTTCTTCAACAGTGGCAAGTGCGTGCTGCACACGAGGGACCACGAGGAGGAGGCCACCAAAACGTGAGCAGCTTTGAGCTCTTCCACAAAATATTGCTCAGCTGTTTAAATGGATGCGAATGATAGTTTTGATGATTTTGTATAAATGCATTGAGCCAGTAGAGTAAGTCCTAAGTAGTATTAGCATACCAATTATAGCTGTCTGCGTAAATGGTACAATTTACTACACACCTTGAATCTGTGTATTCCTACAGATCACAGCAACTTTGCCAAATTAGTTTTTAACTGCCTACTTACTTACTACATATTAGGGAAGTGAAATATAACACTGTCCCTCAATTTGATTGAATGTCCAGTCTACATCACTGATGCTTTTTCTAATGTAATTGTGAGCAGATGCTGTTCATAATAATTGAGACACTTCAGCATTTCTTTTGTTTAAGAAGAGCATCAACAGAAAGAGAACTTGCTATTACAATTTGTTTTTTGTTTTTCATGTTTGTGTGCTACCCTTGGCTGTTTTTTATTGTGACCTTTGGGAGGGTGCCATCACCTCTTATGAAGTCGTTTGTGCATTGTGGTGGACGGGCTTATCGGTGAACGGGACATGGGCTCATCATCATCGTTATGGTTAGCTT
The DNA here is from genome assembly GCF_043290135.1 of Rhipicephalus microplus. Classification (NCBI taxonomy): domain Eukaryota; kingdom Metazoa; phylum Arthropoda; class Arachnida; order Ixodida; family Ixodidae; genus Rhipicephalus; species Rhipicephalus microplus. The sequence goes on along the minus strand of NC_134701.1, from coordinate 299,783,506 downwards.
GGTAGCACCAGCAGTGCCACCCCACGGCAAGACACATAAAACATTGGGGAGTCTCTGTGGTGTTGGGGGGGTCAGGAAGGACATCTGCTGAAGGGGATCCACGAAAGTCGCAAACATGGGTCAGTTCTTGTGTGTTCTTTGTGGTGAAGCAAACGTGGACGACGATGCCTTTGCAGTGTCTTGCCTTCATTGTTATGTTGATTGAATGCGATGGAATATTGTATAAGATTGCTTTATCTTGTCACTAATGATGTATTTGATTCAGCTGACAATGTTGTTACGTGGCAATAATGGTCACATGCAAGCCACAGTACAGCTCGCACACGTCATCAGCTTGTTTCACTTTATCCTGTACGCCATTAAGGATCTATCCAACTATACACTGAAAATGTCTGTGAAAAGGCAGCAAAAGCGCTGACTCGGTGAGTCTATAAGACCACAGTACAAGAAGAGTGGTAGCTTTTGAGCCTTGATACGTGGACGATGTGAAGAGTTAACAAGGTTGACGAGGTTGTGGGATTTTCCAGAACAGTTTCGTTTGTAGCCCATGAAACAAGAAACTAGCTTCTTAGAAAAGTCGGCACATTGCATTGGGGACCAGAGAAGAACGAGAAAACCTGCTGGTGATCATTAGTCGCGATGCCACTCGTCTTAGTCGCGATGCCACTCGTCGCAATGGTTTTGTTCAGAAGCCATTAATCTGTTGCGGGTGCAAGCTGAAAAGAGTGGCCAGCGAGCAATGACAGCACGTGCATATTTGCTGGTTGATGTTGCAGAAGCTGGAAGGAACATATTCAGGGGCAATGTTCGTTTGCGTCCAAACAAAACAAAAAATGGTGAGCATTCAGCTATGTCGTGCCGGGAGGAGTTGTACGTGGATATCACGTATGGCAGTTCAAGGTCCCAGTCACAGTGATCGGTCAACACATTATTCAAAAGCATATCTGTCAGGGTACAGTTTAGTGGAGCTCCATGTAAGCCTGTTCGTATGGGGGCAGTACAAGGTGGTGAGTTTATGCTGGGTGAAGCAAGAACGCAGGATATCGTCAATTACTTGAGCCAAAAAGGTACGGCCTCAGTCTGTCAGTAGTTGACAGGCGGCACCGTGCACTAGAATTAGGTCTCGAAGTGTAAAACCCGCAACGTCCATAGCGCAACTGGTTGGTAAGGCTCGTGTGATTGCACAGTAAGTCGCACAATTGGTAGCAATGGCGACCTACTTATTTTCTAAAGCATATCTGTTGCAATGTTGACTCAAATGCAGCGCCCCCACGTGGCGCTGATAGTTGTGTTGAGCTGTGCAAGCCTGGCACAGTGGGGGAGGGGGGGGGACGTTATGGAAACAATAAAAACAGTTCATTCTGGGCAAAGAGCTCAACATGTTCTTCGCGGGCTTGATGGCCTACTGTTCACGGCAGTCAGTGCCGCCTGACCATCCCTTAATCTAAACATGTAACAATATCCTGTAAAAGGACCAAGAAAGTCCAAACCAACTAATAAAAACAGGTTCCGGGGGGGTGTCTATTGGCTTAAAATAGCTAGCAAGATGTCCAGATGGCTTCGTGCGGCACTGGCAAACTTTGCAGGCATTGACATAACGTCGCATAGAGTGCGCGAGGCCAGGCCAGTAGAAGCAGCGGTGCACATGGTCATACATGCGAGAAACGCCAAAGTGACTAGCTATTAGTGCGTCATGAAGCTTGTGCAGAGGGTGGAGCGCAGGTGCTGGGGTACGTTCAACAGCAGATTGAGACCGGTGGTGACAAATTATGCTGATACAAGGTGCTATCTCTTGAGGCAAACATGCGTACAAAGGGGTCGCGGGGGGGGTGGGAGGATTGCATCCGTTGTAATATTTGGCTTAGGTGCGGATCACTATGCTGCTCATCGCTGAGGCAAAGTAGCTGGGAAAAAGAAAATTTGTGGTTGATGGAGTTAATGCTCGTAAAGTGCCCATCAGCCGCAGGGTTGCTTGACTAGCGATTCGCGTCTTGGTGAAGTCTTCTACTTTCATACGCTACCGTGAGGCATACTGTTGCAGGCAAACTACTCAGCAAGCGAGACAACCTGTAGGATGTTTCAAAGAGGCGAGCCAACAAAGGGCACAATGGAAGCATTGTAAAAGTTCGGCCATATGTAAGTAAGGGTAAAATTTCGCAACTGCCCCCACCAGAGTGAGGCATTCATGCTTCGTGATGAAGAAATGGCACTCCAAGGCGGGCAGCAACGTGCTGGCATAAACGATTACACAATTCTGCCCACATTGTTACTGAGCCAGCACAGCGCCAATTCTCTAACCACCGGCGTCAGTGTGGGCTTCTGTTGGTGCATGCTGAAGGGTCGAAGTGGGCTAGAACAGGGGAAGACGTCAGCAGAGTGTTGAGCTTGGAGAAAGCTAGTGCTTGGGAAGGAACCCAGTTAAAGAGGGTGTCTTGTTTGAGCACATCCATGAGAGGTCTTGCAATTTCGGCGAAGTCTGACAAACCACTGAAAGTAGGAGCACAGCCCCACAAGTCTGCAAACATTTTTGATGGTTGTCGGCATAGGAAAGTGCTTCATGGCTCGAACCTTTTTCGAATCAGGCTGTATGCTGGAAGCATCAACAATATGCCCAAGTATTTTAATGCGGCGGTGCCTGAACCAGCATTTGGACATATTCAGCTGAATTCCAGCAAGACGAAACACGTGAAGAAGAGCTGTGAGCCTCTCAAGGTGAGTTTCGAACATGAGTGAAAACACATTGACATAACATAGACACATAGACCGTTTGAATCCGTGAAGCAGAGAGTCGATCATTCATTCCAATGTGGCGAAAACATTACATAGGATGAAAGGCACGACCTTGGTCTGATAGAGGCCATTAGGTCCTATAAAGATCGTCTTTTCGCGGTCCATGGGGTTCACAGCAATCTGAATACCTGGAATGAAGGTGGATGAAAGAGAAGTTCGCGGCACCATGCAGACAATCAAGGGAATCGTCAATCTGTGGTAGAGGATAGGCGTTTTTCTCATGATGCTATTGAGGTGGCGATAGTTCACTCAAAAGTGCCATGATTCGTCTTTTTATTTAAATATAAACACTTAGGGAGACATCCAGGGACTGTAAAATGGCTCTATAATGTCCTTTGCTAGAATTTTATTGACTTTCTGCTGGATAACACCACGCTCAGACACACACACTTTCTAGGGGTGGCGGTGAACATGGTGGGCATCAAATGTGCGTATGCGATGCTGGCCAATGAACGTCTGCCCCAAAGGTCGATCACCAAAATAGAAAATGTCCTGGTAGGTCCTAAGAACATGCTGAAGGTTGTCAGCGTGTTCAGGTAGAAGGTAAGCAGTGATCATATTTAAAATTTGGTGACTGCCAGGATTTTTTTAGGTGGTGCATGCTGTGTAGAACAGCAGCATTTAGAGTGAAAACTTTGATCCGTGAATCCAGCAGCGAACAGAGGTGAGCTTTGGATATGGCTTGTGGGAGTACTTGACTTGTGAAGCCAAAATTTACAACGGGTAGCCAGGGTATGTTAGCCAGGTTTCTCAGAACCATTTAGGAAACAGCAACACGGTACGTGAGCAGCAAGTCTGGAAGGGGTGCAGCGTAGTATTTGCCATCTGGATCAGCTGGTAGGCATAACATGTCAACATACGTAATAGCTTTTGGAGCTAGATAAATCAAGTTGCTGCAGTTTAATCGGCACGAAGATTGGTACAGGGTGTCAGTGTGTTGTGGCAGTTTAAGACAGAGCACACTGCTAGAGCAATCAGTAAGTGCAGAATTGGCTGCGAAAATCCCAGGTGGTCGAAATTTCCGGAGCCCTACACTACGGCGTCTCTCATAATCTTATGGTGGTTTTGGGACGTTAAACCCCACATATCAATAATGGGCAGCGAGAAAATCCTGTCCAAGTATGAGGTTGTGGGGTTATGTGGCAAGAACAGTGAACAGGACGACAACCTGCAATGGTAAGCGCTGCAATACACATTCCTATCATAGGAACAGTGCCTCCATCAGCAACTTGTGTCACACTGGTCAAGGGTGGCGCAAGGATCTTCATGCGACGACGAAAATCCGCACTCATATTTGAATGTGAGTTCCTGTGTCGATTACAGCTTGGACACGAGTGCCATCAACATGGATTTCAATGGTGTTCCGGTGTAGGCCATGCAGGTCGACCGTGCAGCTATCGCTCCAGAAGCTGTGCAGCCTAGTTTTCCAGTGACATGCGGTGGTTAAACAACAGTGAGGAAGAGAGGCAATCTGTAGAAGAACAAGACAGATGGCTTGAATGGGGGGATTACTGGAACGTGCGGCTATAGTCCTCTGGAGTGGTGAACGCTGAAAATTCAGTGCAGGACATATAACGGTGATTTCTATTGCTGAAGGGACTGTCGCAAGCGGAATATGGGCTAGAAAACATTGAAAGCCACTGGCTGCAACAAAGAGTTTGGCCTGAGAAGACTGCGACAAACAAACAATGTGGCTTGCCCGACACAGCAAAAGCAGATTAACTTATCATATTCTGTTCGCCATTCATATGAGTTTCTGGAACGGGGGAAGGGGTATTATATGATGGCAGCGTGGTGGCTCTACAGAGGCTACAGAGGCATCAATTTTGTTCATGGTGCAAACAGTCAAAACAGACTCATGTTAGTGAATTCCTGGCAGACAATGGCCTAGGTGAAGGAGACAGAGGGTACTTGTGTCTCGGTCAACGTTGGTTTGTTGGCAGCCGGACACACAGCCTCAAGTTCATGTTGGACAATGCATGTCACATCTTCAGGTTTGAACGGCTGACATTGGGTTTCTTAGCAAGACGACGTGGCAATGGTGTTGAGGAGCCAAAGGAACGGTTGTGGAATGCAATGACTCTTTGCTTACTGGAGGCAGTGACACTCCTTAATTTGCGGCATCAATGGTAAACACGACCTATTTGAATGCATCATCGGTGGTACCCTTTAAAGAGTGCTAGATCTTGTCAGCCTCAGATATGTAGTGATCAGTCTTCTGGCACAAGGCTAACACATCTTGGAATAAAGGTCTAGTAAGGCTCGTGGGCATCTGAGTATGTATGGCCTGTTGTTTCCGGGCAGCAAGCTGTCGTTCAAATGGGTTGCCAAAAAGGTCGGGGAGCTGTTGTTTGAACATGTGCCAGCTTGTAACATCATGCTAGTGGGTTTCAAACCAGACACGAGGAGTATTGTCGATGTAGAATATTACATATTTAAATATAACAGTTGGGTCTCAGTCATATTGCTTGCTGATGCGCCCGTACATGCTGAGCCACTTATCCACATTGATGTTGCTTTCCCCAGAAAAGGTACCGGGATAGTGGTGTTGTGTTATGGTGATGTAGCCAGTTGTTGTTGGTTATGGTGCAAAGGTACTTGGCGAAGGTGTGTCCTCACCTGGAGCCATGGTAGTATGCTTCAAGAGGCGTCCACTGCGGAGATCCGTCGTCAAAATAGGTACCCCTCAGCTCCACCAAAAATGTTACATGGCAATAAGTCTCTCGCAAACCACAGTACAGCTCACACACAAGCGTCTAGTTCTTTTACTTCATCCTACATGCCTTTTAAGATTGTTCTCACTACAGTCCACTCTCAATAATTCAAACTGGAAGGGGCCTGAAAGTTTGTTTAAATTAAAAGAAGTTCAAATTATGGTGACCCCGCTACTCACCGTAGTGTAGGGTCACCGCGGGTTCACGCTTAGCGAGCCACAGGGCCGGGACTCCGTCATCTACTCGCGTGTAGCGCACCGCTTCATGCACGCTCAACTAATAAAGCATTTAGCACGGCGCGGCAAAACAGACAGTGTTACAATACAGAAATACAGAACGCTTTATTGCCTTTGGCGGCACCCCGAACAACAGTACAACGTCCGCTCCCGGAATGCGGAGAGCAAAGGCTGCCGCACGCAGACGTTCACAATAAGGGGCAACCGCGAGCACGTCGCAGCAGGCAATGGCTAGCTTTGACACGCCGGTCGGGAAAAGGTCCCTCGCGGCTATGCTCCGCACTCTCACGATGGCCACTGGGCCTGGTCGTGAGTGTTACGACTAACCTCGTACGCGTAGGGCTACGGCAAGTGCGGCTCGGTGTGGTACGACCACTTCAAGCACTAGGCACCGCTGTGGGCTTAGCGTACGGTGCCGAAGCTAGCACTCAAGTAAACACGCCTGGCGAGGTGCCAAAGGCCACCCCAGGCAGGCTACAGTCCGGCGATTCCCAAAGGGGACGAGGACGAAGGAAAACACGTGCTTACCCGGCGCTGACCACGGAGGAGAGAGAGCTCCTTCAGCGCGCATGTAACACGTGCCACGCCCGCACGTGGCGTCATCTATCCCCGCGCGCCGTTACCAGATCAGAAAAAGCAAAAGGGTGTGGCCGTGTGACGAAATGCCCACAAAATGGTCGCGGGCGCGCCTCAGATCCCCACATCCTCCTCTCCTTAATTCACCCTATACACCGGTCTGCAAAGGCAGCCGGTCGTCACCCATGCATGCAAAGACGTCATGCAATGGGCAACAGCTAGCCTCAGCCTCGCTCTGCAACTGCTGCTGAAGAAAAAAAATAGAACAACACAAGAATACACTTGAGAAATACAATGGCGCTGCGGAAGAGAGGTAACGGAAGTTCATAATGCTCATGCAAGAGCGCGTCTACGGTACAGAGGGGAAGCGTCACATAATGTTTGACTTTAGTGACTGCGTGGATTCGATAGCGTAGGACGAGAGCTCTTGTTGAGGCCCTCATGCGAGGAACGGGCTCACCTTCGTCTCGTCAATGTTGACGACCTCCCTGCGAGTCCGACGAACGCCGTCTCGGTGGAGGTTCGGATGGACCTCGCTGCAACAGCTGGCCCTTTTGCTCAAATCATGGTCACCAAATCCACTGGCTGCGAGGCGCCCTGTAGCGTCGGTCGAGTCACGCACAGCGTCTGCGACAGCTGGCCTCGTGCAGAAGCCGTGAGAAAGGCCAGCATAACTTATCAGCGACGGTCGGGAGCAGGGCACAACCGGGCTGCCTAAGGACAGCAGGTCTCCGAACACCTCCAGAGTCCAAGGCGGCGTAGGGGTCGGTAACTTCTTAAGTTGTTGTCGCCACATGTACGTAAGCATGCACACAAACCTCCGATGATCGGGTCTCTCCGAATACACCCCGCAAAGGAAAGCACAGAGTGTCCTTTGTCTCTTTCCCCACGCTAAAGCACCAATTCACGATCCCCTCCTCCAGCGAGGGAAAAAAAACGAAAAAAACATCAAGTAAACAAGAACACTCAAATGAAAATCAGCAGCAGCCACTGGGCTGAGACGACTTCCTTGCAAGCACTGGCTGTAAAGAAGTTAACTAACTGAGACTAGACAGTACAAATGAGGGCCTTCAGTTGCGGAAATAAGCTCGCCATCCGGCGCGAAATCGCTCAGGCGACCGCTCTTTCAGATTATACCGGTGCGTAGTCCGAATGCAGTCCGCCACGCAGAGTGTGCGCCGTTGCTTGCGCGAAGAGCCACTGGGCGCTGGCGCAGGCTCGCCAGACCTCGACGCAAAGGCTTTCAGGTCTGCGATGTGGGCACGGCTGAGTTTTCTCGAAAGCAGGTCTTTCAGCAAGTACGCGAGCGGAGTTCCAGATTGCTTCACTCGGTACGGACCAAGCCACTTAAGAGCGAGCGAAGCTGAGAAACCCTTGCTCGCGTCGCTAAGAGCATGGTTGCGCTTCAGGACGAGGTCACCTACCCTAAATGAAAGGTGGCGACGTTTTGGGTCATACTGGGCTACTGGGCCTTTTGCTCGGCCTTAGCCGATGCCAAACTCTGCCTTGCTCTAGTGAGAGCTCGACAAAACCTGTCCCGAAGTGTTGAAGCGTAAACAGAACAGTCTGCCGGTTCTTTTTCGTCTCCGAGCTGGCATTGCATGACACTGGTCACCGGATTTGTCAACTCCCTTTCTAAATTAGGGAAGGCGGGAAAGAAACCAGTAGAGCGACTCTCGGAGGTTCGGATTGCAAACGCGAGTTCACACAAATGGTCTGCCCAATCCTTTTGACTTTCGGCAAAGGCCGCCAACATCAGTTTGAGCGTACCATTGGTTCGCTGCGTCAAATTGGACTGGGGATCGTAGGGCGAAATGATGTAGTGATCTATTCCTAGGGAACGACATGTATCCCGAAACACCCAAGCGGTGAAATACGATGCGATGTCCAAGATCAATCTTTTCGAAAAGCCAGACCGACAAAACACTTCCTGTAGCCTCTCTAGCACCGCTCGCGCTGTCACTTTCCGCAGCGGAAACAATTCCACCCATTTGGAAAAATAATCAACGACTACCATCAGATGTATGAACTCCTGCTTACTCTTGGGGAACGGCCCCATTAGATTGCAGGCGGCTACTTGCCACGGACGCTCACTGACAAACGGTTTCATCAAGCCGAGCGGCTTGCCACCCCTTGATTTCACTGCTTGACAGACATGTTAGGAAAGGCAATAGCGATAAATGTCACGCTTCATGCCAAGGCAAGTCGCAACCTTGCTCAGTTTCGCAAAAACTTTGGAGCCACTCAGGTGACTGGCGATGGGCTCATCGTGAGAGGCTCGCAACAGTGCGCCTCGCAGACTTTGGGGCACAACCACCTTAAACGGGTCCACTGACTTCTCATCAGTGGCTATGTATTTCAACAGGAGTCCATCATGGTCCAGCAAGTATGTATCTGCGGGGGACCCAGCGACACACGCCTGTTCCCGTCCCCCTGCGCCCGCTGCACTACCAGCAGCGTCTCGGCGCTCCGTCTCCCTGAGACCGTCGCTCAACTCGCGACAGAACGGATCATCTTGCTGGACCTTCAGTAACTCTTGTCTGCTGAAAGCGATTCCCATTCTCCCAAAAGAAAGCCTGGTATCGTTCCCACTCAGGACTGCAGCCATCGCCTCCAATCGCGTTGGCGTCATGGGTTCGCTTCCCTTCCGCTCCCCCTCTCGTCTGCTTCGCGGCGCGCTGCTTGCCTGGCCCGTGGAAAGCGTTTGCTCATCGGCGCCCTTTTCTTCACTCTTTTCTCCACTCGGCGGCTCCACCGCCATTTCGCCCGCACCGCTTGCTTGCGCAAAGGCACCGCTAGCGGTTGTCGCACCGGGGTCCTGGCTCCTGGTAGACACTGGGGCATGAGATAGCACGTCAGCTACCACGTCAGTGCTCTTCTTCCGAAACTGCACTGAAAACTCATAATGCTGTATTAGGAGAGCCCAGCGCGCTAGCCTGCCTGCAGGCTCACAGAGCCGCATCAGCCAGCTAAGCGCGCTGTGATCTGTTTGCACCGCAAATTTTGTCCCATCAAGGTAGACATCTAACTTTCGCCGTGCAAACACGATGGCGAGACCCTCCCTCTTGGTCACGGAATAATTCCTTTCCGCCGGTATCAACGAGCGACTGGCAAAGGCCAACAGCTGCAACACATTATCGTATTCCTGTAGGAGAACTGCTCCTAATCCCAGATCGCTTGCGTCAGTATGGACAACAAATGGTCTGGTCAGGTCGGGGAGCTTGAGCTGCGCGTCTCCGCAATAGCGCTAGAAAGACGGCAAGACGCCTTTTGCTGCTCAGGTCCCCATCGCCACTCAGCTGATTTGGTCAAGGGCACCTGCACTCGGGCACAGGACGGAATGAACGACTGGTAAAAATTGACCATTCTGAGAAAGCGGCGCAGGCCGCGTACGTCCTTGGGTGCGGGGAAATCGAGGATCGCTCGAAGTTTCTCCCGATCTGGCTCAATGGGGCCTTCGCCCAGCGTGAAGCCAAGTAACGGCACTCTGTTTTGCGCTAGTTGGGCCTTTGCGGGATTTAACGTCATTCCGGTGCTCACCCTCTCGAGCACATCGGTAGTGTGGGCCAAGTGCTCTTCGAAGGTTCGTAAATAAATCACGATGTTGTCGAGGTAGCACATGCAGTAAGACCACTTTGCTTCCCCCGAGGACGCAGTCCATGAGCCTCTTAAAAGTCGCAGGAGCATTGCAAAGACCAAAGAGCTTACGAGTCAACTCAAATAACCCTCTGTGGGACGTGAACCCGGTCTTGCACCGGTCACACTCATCCATCCGAATCTATAGATAACCTTTGGAGGCATCTAATGTGGTAAAATACCGCGCAGTGCCAAGGTTTTCTACGATGGAGCTTATCGTGGGGAATGGATAGGCACCCTTATGAGTCACTCCGTTCAGATGGCAGTAGTCTACGCACAGTCGGTGACTGCCATCTTTCTTAGGCGCCAACACAATTGGAGACGCCCAGGCGCTGGGCGAATGGCGAACAATGCCAGGTGAGAGCATCTCTTCCAGCAAGCCATCAATTACCTGCCTCTTGGCCTGGCTGACAGGCCTGGCGTTACAATTCAAAGGAAGCCTGTCTCCAGTTTCGATCGAATGACTCACCAAATCGGTACAGCCGAGTTGATCGGTGAAGAGCTTATCATGATGTTACGGGGAATAAAGTATACACTGGCGAACAAATGTGTACTGGCGAATATATTGGCGAGCTAATGCGTACGACGCTGCTGCACTCCGAGCACGTTCCCGTTCAGCACTTCGTCGTCGTCATCCTCAGGCATCTACTTAGCCCGTGACATTACCCGCCGGCGGCAGAAGCACCGTCCCGGTGCGATCAATTCTCGAGGCGTGAGAAGTATGGCTTAAGCCGTGACACGTGCACTATATCGGTGGGGACTGAAGCTGGTACTGACGTGGTATGCAGTGGAGCTATCTCATAGGTCACGCTGGTGACCTTGCGTATGACGCGGTAGGGGCCAACGTAACGGGACATTAGTTTTTCGCTGAGACCAACACGACGTGATGGTAACCACAGCAAGACGAGTGACCCCGGAGAGTACTCTACGTCGCGGTGCCGGCGATCGTAAGCACTCTTTTGGTTAAGCTGCGAGGCACATAAACGATCCCGGGCGACTTGGCGGGCGATGTCAGCTCGGGCCAGGGCATCACGAGCATAAGCAGTCGATGAGGGGGCGTCAGATTGGAGCATGGTGTCCATGGGCAAAGGCGGGTCATAACCGAACAGTAGGTAAAAAGGGGAAAATCCAGCTGTATCATGACGTGAACTGTTGTATGCGAAGGTAACGAAAGGTAAGTGGATGTCCCAATCTTTGTGATCCTTGGAGACGTACATCGCTAACATATTCGTCAAGGTACGGTTGAGGCGTTCCGTGAGGCCGTTGGTTTGCGGATGGTACGCTGTAGTGAAGTTGTGGCGGGTAGAGCAGGATCGCAGGAGCTCGTCGACTACTTTAGATAGAAAACAGCTGCCGCGGTCGGTGATCAACTGACGAGGAGCACCATGACGCAGAATGATGTCATGAAGAAGGAAATCGGCTACATCAGTAGCGCAGCTGGTGGGGAGGGCGCGTGTAACGGCATACCGCGTTGCGTAGTCGGTAGCAATAGCAATCCACTTATTACCGGTGGCCGACACGGGAAAGGGTCCTAGAAGATCGAGGCCAACTCGGAAAAATGGTTCATCTGGTACTTCAATGGGCTGGAGGGTACCAGCAGGTCTCAGAGCAGGTGTCTTGCGGCGCTGGCAGAGGTCGCATGCCGCAACGTACTGTCGCACAGAACGGTAGAGGCCAGGCCAAAAGAATCGGCGGCGAACGCGGTCATACGTGCGTGACACCCCTAGGTGTCCAGCGGAGGGGGCATCATGGAGCTGGGCCAATACGTCTGGGCGAAGATGCGCAGGAACAACGAGTAAAAGCTCAGCACCATCAGGGCGGGTGTTGTAGCGGTGCAAGATGTCGTTGTGAAGAACGAACAGTTGTAAGGAGTGGTCAGGGTGGGGAGAGTGCAGACCATTGATAATAGCACGCAAAGAGGGGTCGCGGTGTTGTTCAGCAGCTATGTCGGTGAAGTCGGTAATTGAAAGAACGAGGGCCTCTTGCTCATCTTCCCTCGTGTCAGGGGGATCGACTGGGTAACGGGACAAGCAGTCGGCATCCTTGTGAAGTTGTCCGGATTTATAGGATACGGAAAAAGTGTACTCTTGTAAGCGCAGCGCCCAGCGACCAAGGCGTCCCGTAGGGTCCTTGAGTGAGGAGAGCCAGCAAAGCGCATGGTGGTCCGTAATAACTGAGAATGGTCGGCCATACAGGTATGGTCGGAATTTCGCAATGGCCCAGACGAGAGCTAAGCACTCGCGTTCTGTGATGGAATAATTTTGTTCCGGGCGCGACAACAGTCGGCTTGCATACGCGACGACGCGGTGCATGCCTTGTTGCCGCTGCGCGAGCACTGCGCCTATGCCGTGGCCACTGGCGTCAGTACGAAGCTCCGTGGCGGCAGATGGGTCGAAGTGTGCTAGGACTGGTGGATTGGTGAGAATGTCAACCAGCGACGAGAAGGCGTTTGCTTGCTCTTGGCCCCAGGTGAATGCGACGTCCTTTTTGAGGAGGCAGGTTAGAGGACGGGCTACTTCAGCAAACTTCTCGACAAAACGACGGAAATAGGAGCACAGTCCCAGAAAACTTCGGACGTCCTTGGCTGAGCGGGGTGTGGGGAAGTCACGAACTGCTCGGACTTTCGCAGGGTCTGGTTGAACGCCCGCAGCGTTAACAAGATGGCCGAGTACGCAGATTTGGCGTTGCCCAAAGCGGCATTTGGACGAGTTAAGTTGCAAGTTGGCACGTCGAAAAACATCAAGCACTGCGGACAGACGGGTAAGATGGTCGTCGAAAGTAGTCGAAAAAACAATAACGTCGTCAAGATAGCAGAGGCAGATGGTCCACTTCATGCCTCGAAGGAGAGAGTCCATCATGCGCTCAAATGTCGCGGGGGCATTGCATAATCCAAAAGGCATCATCTTGAACTGATAAAGTCCATCAGGAGTCACGAAGGCCGTCTTCTCTCTGTCTTTGTCGTCCACAGCGATCTGCCAGTAGCCTGAGCGAAGGTCTATTGAAGAGAAATATTTGGCACCGTGCAAGCAATCGAGTGCATCATCTATGCGCGGTAGGGGATAGACATCTTTCTTGGTAATATGGTTGAGATGGCGGTAATCAACACAGAATCTCCAGCTATTGTCCTTCTTTTTAACAAGTACAACGGGTGAGGACCAGGGACTAGATGAGGGTTCGATTATGCCCTTATCAAGCATTTTATCGACTTCTCGCTGTATAATAGCACGCTCCGGGGCTGACACACGGTAGGGTCGTCGGCGAATGGGTCGAGCGTCACCGGTGTCGATGCGATGGGTTACCACAGATGTCTGGCCCAAATTACGGTCGCCGAAGTCTAAGATGTCCTGATAAGAAGCAAGCACACGGCAGAAAGCAGAGACTTGTTCAGAGGTGAGCTTGTCAGATAGCATTGGCTTGAAAAGGTCAGAACAGGAACGTGACGAGAACGACGTTGATGAAAAATCGGGTGGCGAATCGGTGGTTAGAGCGGAAACTGTGTGGTCGGCCAGTGGTGTAAGATGCGCAAGTGACATGCCGCGAGGAATAACTTGCGCTGAGAGGCCGAAATTGAGGACGGGAAACGAAGTTCGGTTGTCCTTAACGGTAACCACCGTGTTGGGGAGTGCAACATTGCGTGCCATGGCGACGTCAGAAATTGGGGCAGCAACATAATCACCATCGGGTACTGCAGGATATGGCGAGAGTTGGACTTGGACTGCGGCTTGCGGCGGAAGTCTAAGGAAATCGACAGAGCGTAGACGAGGTGGGCTGGTAGAGACGGTCTCCGAAAAGGATGGTAGTTCGAGCCGAAGAAGACCTTTGGAACAGTCAATGAGCGCAGCGTGTGAAGTCAGAAAGTCGAGTCCAAGAATGAGGTCATGAGGGCAATTTTCCAGTACAGCGAACAGAACTGAAGTTTGATGCTCAGAAATTGTTAATCGCGCAGTGCACATTCCAAGCACAGCAGGAGTACTCCCATCCGCTGTACGAACGGTAGGTGCAATCGCAGGCGTCAGAACTTTTTGGAGGCGGCGGCGGAGGTCTGAGCTCATCACAGATATTTGTGCACCGGTATCAATAAGAGCAGTTATAGGTAAACCATCAACGAGAATTGTAAGGAGGTTGCACCGCTGGTCGGGAGTAATCAGAGGATTTGCAGTCCAAGTCGTGTATGCAGCGTCACCTCCGGGGGCTGCACCGGCTAGTTTTCCGAGCGACGGTCGTAGGGAGACCGAGAACGGCGGGGTTGGGGCGAGCGGGACTGACGACGCACGGGCGATGGCGAGCGGCTGGTCCGACGTTCTGGATTATGCTCTGCACCTGTCTCAGCACGGTAGGACGGGGCATAAGGTGCACGTTCAGAGCGAGGCCGCCAATCATAGAAGCTCGGTCGAGGTGATGAGGTCCACCGGCTGCGGCAATGGCGAGCGATATGTCCTATCCGATGGCACGTGAAACATATGGGCCGATCATCATGAGTGCGCCATTCAGCTGGGTTTCGTCGTGGCGCGAACGTGCGGTTCGGAGTGGCAGCCGCAACGACTGGAGCCGAGCTGGAAGTAGCAGGGGCATTTTGATGAGGTGGCGAAATGCCCATATTCGCGATCTCTTGGCGAACCACGGCCTGAATCATTGAAACAGCACCGAGGTTGTGTCCTGGCGCGCCGACGCTAGACATAGCGGGAGCCATAGCCTCGAGTTCCCGACGGACTATTCTGGTGACGTTTTCTGGCGCTGGTGGTTGATGTAGTGTGGGCAACTCTTCGCAAGAGGACGTAGCCGCCGTGTTGGGAAGGCGGTCAAATCGGTGAACTATGCGCCTACTTTTTGCCTGTTCGAAGCGACGACATGCTTCGATGACCGACTCCACCGTCGAGCAGTCCTTGCACAGGAGAAAATTGAAGGCGTCATCCGCAATTCCTTTCAGGATGTGTCCGACTTTGTCCTCGTCGAGCATGTCCTTGTCGACCTTGCGGCACAAAGCCAACACGTCCTGGATGTACGCGATGTACGGCTCTGTGGATGTCTGGGCACGAGTGGCAAGCTCTTTCTTTGCGGCCACTTGACGTCCGATGGGTTTCCCAAATAAATAGCGCAATTTCTGCTTACAGACGTCCCAGCTAGTCAACTCTTCTTGATGTGTCTCGTACCAGAGTTTCGCCGTGCCATGCAAGTAGAAGATGATGTTCGCCAACATAAGCGTCGGACCCCAATGGTTGCTGCTGCTGACGCGCTCATATTGAACCAGCCAGTCATCGACGTCTATGCCACTTGTGCCGTTGAATGGACCTGGGTCACGAGGTTGGACCACAACGATCGGCTGCGGGGCTGACGAATCTTGTTGACATTGAGTAGCCTGGTCAGTCATCGTGGTAGCTTCAATGCGCCGTCCGCTGCGAAGATCCAGCTCGTTGGGCTGTATAGCGAGTGGTACCCCGCACCTTCCACCAATGATGTTACGGGGAATAAAGTATACACTGGCGAACAAATGTGTACTGGCGAATATATTGGCGAGCTAATGCGTACGACGCTGCTGCACTCCGAGCACGTAACAATGCCGTAACAATGCCGACATCACGAGCCTTCTGTGTATCATCCAAATGAGCCGCACAGGCAATCAAAGGATGCGGAGCCTCTTCGTGTCATGCCGCTCGATACCGATGGGGATTTTGAGCCGACTAGTGCATAGCGCAGGGGCCTGCCCCCGAAGTTTGCACGTGACACGGTTTCGACGCTTCTACTGCACAGGCAATAGAAAGCGCCAGTGGTCTGATGAACAACTTTAGCTCGGAAAAAGGTCCGTCGCAATAGCCTCCGTTCGCAATGTCCACTACGAAACCAGATTTAGGAGAAAGTCCCGACCGAGAATCGCAGGAACACTGAGCCCTGGAAGATGAACAAAACACACCCGTCTCATTCGGCCTCTCCATCTGGCAGTCAATCTCGCGGCGCCCGCCGCCTGGGCCGCGCCTTTCGCGAGGGTGAATGTCGTTCGGCTGTCCCGCAAGCGCAACGAGCGCTTCTGCAAGTGGGACAACACCTGTTCGCCAAACAACGAAGCGCTTGCGCCTGTGTCCAGCAACGCCGAGAATTTGCAACCGACAATGATGACCGAAATAAACGGCGCGTGCACATCAGCAAGACTGCTTGCCCCGGTACGCTGAGGGAAGAAGCAAGGGTTCGGACGCTCGTGCCTTCACAAATGGCCCGCGCTCCCGTTTCCCTGCCTCACAGGAGGCACAAACACAGAGCACTCCCTCGCTATGTGCCCTCGTTGATGGCAGGGGAAGCAGCGCACTCCATTGCGGTACCTTTCCCGAGACGAAACAGCTTCGAGCTGCAGGGGTCGGTTTGCCGCTGAGCAAAGGAATCGCTCTGACGACCGTCACCACCAGTGATGCGCTGGGTCGGATTTTGTTCCTGCTCGCGCCCGTCGAGTTTGCATCCACGCCTTCCATACGTGAAGGGATCTAAAGCTCGATCGCTTATCTGCCACGTGCGCCCACCTGTAACGGTAGCCGCAAAGGCAGCTCCGGCGGGCTGTTGCCGCTGGGAAAGGGTCATGGCCCCTCCCCACGCGCAGCGCGGTTCAAGGGCCTCGGTGGCTGGCAGGGGCGGGCGATAGGCATGCGCGGCAAGAATGTCGCCTTGGTTGCGCTTTGCCTCGACGGCCACTTCCTCCAAATCACGGAAGCGACTGCCGCGCAAGTATGCCGAAAAAGTTGGGTGTGCCTACCTTATCACCCGTTCGACGCACTCCTTGTTCGAGGCTCTGGGCTAAGCGATAGAAAAAAGGTCTTCCATTACGCGTACGTACTCCTGAAACGACTCATCAGGAGCTTGCGTGCGGAGCTTGAGCTCGCGCCGCATCCTACTCTCGTAGTCAGCGGGTAAGAATTCGCGCAGGAAGGCCGTGTAGAACTCATCAAGGGTTGCTGCTCGGTGGCCGGAAAGCCGATGCTACCTGGCCGCCGTGTCAGTCAGTGGAGCCGGGACGACGCGTCCGAGCACTTCCTGGTCGTCTAGACCCATGTCTCTCTGATAACGTGTGAGGGAGTCCAGGTAATCTCTTGCACTTTGCAGATCACCATAACCGCTGTAGGTCGGAACGGCCAACATGACAGCGGGATGAGGGTGTTTCGGAATGGCCGAAATTGTTTGGACTGCCGCCGTGAGAGCCTGAATCATTTTGGCGGCATTTCACAGCAGCGTCTCTGCAGCCGCTTTAAAGGAAGCTGTCGGTGCATTAGCGGTGCGGGCGAGCGATGGGGAAGTGTCTCCTAGCTCGATAAGCGGTGCGGTTTCGAAATGAATACCGGCCATCGCGACATTGGGAAGCGCCTGTTGTTCACAGTTCTTGGGGCAGCCTCACGTGAAATTTCTAGGCCGCTTGCGGCTAGCTGTACAGGCGCGTGCTCGAAATGAGTGTGGCTGCTGCATTGCATAGTAGCCAGCGAGCAAAATTTGCCGACGCGGCCACTGAGAGCCGTTTCGGAGCGCTGTGACATGAAACTGCCATGCATTCCAAAGGGAGCAGTTGTAGTCCAATTTGCCCCTGTGCACTGTTCGGGTTGGACTATAGCCCCGGACCCATAATACGCTGTCTCTCCAGTGAGAGCTGTTACATAGCGCCTCGTGTCATCCTGACTGGGGCTTGTGAAAAGTGAGGGTGCGCGATTGTGATGCTCAAGCGGGGCACTGGCCCTGTTCTCGAAAAATGTGGTATCTGCTAAAAGCCTCAGCGGACAGAACTCACGCGGAACAGACATAACGCGGGTAAACACGGCGAGCCTGATTCGCAAAGGCGGGCTGACTTGGCTAAGTCTTATCAAAGGCTTAATGAGCTTTTGATACCGCGTTGGGTGCCAGTATGGTGACCTCGCTACTCACTGTAGCGTAGGGTCACCGTAGGTTCATGCTTAGCGAGCCACAGGGCCACGACTCCGTAACCTACTCGCGTGTAGCGCGCGCGCTCAGCTAATAATGCGTTTAGCGCGGCGCGGCAAAACAGACAGTGTTATAATACAGAAATACACAACACTTCATTGCCTTTGGCGGCACCCCGAACAACAGTACAACGTCCGCTCTCGGGACGCGGAGAGCAAAGGCTCCAGCACGCAGACGTTCACGTAAGGGGCAATCGTGAGCACGTCGCAGCAGGCAATGGCGAGCTTTGACACGCCGGTCGGGAAAAGGTCCCTCGCGGCTATGCTGCGCACTCTCACGATGGCCACTGGGCCTGGTCGCGAATGTTAGGGCAAACCTTGTACGGGTAAGCCTACGGCAAGTGCGTCTCGGTGTGGTACGACCATTTCAAGCACTAGTCACCGCTGTGAACTTAGCGTACGGTACCGAAGGTAGCGCTCAAGTAAACACACCTTCCGAGGTGCCAAAGGCCACCCCAGGCAGGCTACAGTCCGGCTGTTCCCAAAGGGGACGCGGACGAAGGAAAACACGTCCTTACCCGGCGCTGACCACGGAGGAGAGAGCTCCATCAGCGCGTACGTAACACGTGCCGTGCCCGCATGGGCCGCCATCTATCGCCACGGGCCGTTACCAGAGCAGAAAAAGCAAAAGGGTGTGGCCGTGTGACGAAATGCCCACGAAATGGTCGCGGGCGCACCTCACATCTCCACAAAATAATGAAAGCTAAATGAATAAAAGGCTCACCACACAGTGGGGCATGTGCATTCAGCTAACACACGAGGGTGAAGTTTCAGAAGACTTACATGTATTCACAAATCACAGGACATTCGTCATTAATTTACGTAATCGGTGATGCGCGTCTGCACACGTTTGCCTTGCAGCGAGTCAATCAATTTCGCACACAGATTGCAAAGCTTGTCTACTTCGGTTTCAGCGTTATCCTGGCAAGAAAAGTTGCGTGGCAATGTCCAGCGCCAACACTACACTTTAAAGACGACGACAACCACGACTGCGTCTCTGCTACTACCGTGTGGGCAACTGTGGGCGCAGGTTAGCCAGATGAGGACAGAGGACGTTCGAGGACAACGAGAGACTTTTATATACACGACGACGGACAAAGGAATACACACAACATAAACTCACACATATATACACGGGTTCACGGTTCTACGCGAAAGGGAGTTAATGTTCTTGTTCGTTCACTCACGTTCTACTCTTGGGGCGTGAACGTTGCGCTTGACCTTGAGCTCTCTGGTAGTCAGGAGGCGGTGTGCCTTGTGCTTGCGGAGTTCGTACCGAGGCGGGGCCCGGTCTAGAAGATAACCGCCAGGGGCATCCCAGTACGGTGGTCAACGCCTGGGCTTGCCTGTACACCACCGAGAACAGCGTGTCGCCGACTGCCGCGAACAGACCTGGGACAGCGTCTCTCTCCGAGACCAGAACAGCAGCTGGCCGTGACGAACGCCGCTTCAGACCAACGTGGGAGCGAGGTGGGGCGATGCCCAGTCCGAACGCACCCGAGGACTTCAACGCCGGGACGAGGCCCGGACACGGAGGGTCAGAACGAGCAGCCGGGGCGTGGCCCGAACTTGTCCTTGCTCTCTGCTCTCTGGGGTTAGCCGAGCTGTCCCCGTGGCTCGGGAGCTTTTCACGTGGTAGGCGCACGAGCACGCGCATAGGCGCGCTCATAGTTTTACCGCTATCACCATCATGATGATTCCCGCGCACCTTGAAATACTAAATCGGCCCCGCACACCGATTTTTCTACGTGAAAGCATGACGCACACTCTCTAGGGCAGCGTTTTTTACCACATCTTCCCCCCAGTTCAAGAACAGCGAAACGGTGGGATAAGAAGGGTAGGCATGTTCGTAGAGTAGACAACGTATCATCCGCGTCATGAGCTCTTTGTGTGTCTATACGAGTAATCGAACAGCCTAGTCAGTAGTAAGAGATGTGTGACACGCTTTTAGACTGGCCCAGTTGAAATAGTCCATGTAGCGTGCGACTTCATGGTGTCGAGGTGTTGAATGGTGTGT
Source organism: Rhipicephalus microplus (assembly GCF_043290135.1). Classification (NCBI taxonomy): domain Eukaryota; kingdom Metazoa; phylum Arthropoda; class Arachnida; order Ixodida; family Ixodidae; genus Rhipicephalus; species Rhipicephalus microplus. The sequence continues at coordinate 299,763,591 of NC_134701.1, read as the reverse complement.
CATGGTGTCGAGGTGTTGAAGTCCTTTGTCGTGTCGCAGTTCAGTTCAACATCAGTCAACCAGGTTTGTATTCTTCCTCCTTTTCTTCCACGTACTAGCGCAATTCCAAAGTTCTTTCTTCCTATGTGCTTCTGTGTACCACGGTGGCTTCTCGATGTTCATATAGATGGAGCAGTATTCAATCCAAACATTTGGGTCCGAGCGCCAAGCTACGCCGTCCAAAGCACGCCACATCTTTCGGTTGTCTCGAAGTTCATTTGCCTCCACATGGTACGGAGTACCATGTTTTGGGCTCACAGCGTTTCTACCTCCACTACTACTCTTGGAGTTCCAGCGCCTCTTGCTCGAATTATGGTCATCTTCTGGCTCTGTTTTAGGGTTTTTCAATGCCACTCGCTTTCCGTTGGGCTCCGAAGCAAGAGTTTTTCCGTTACCTTCAATGCCATCACATGTCTGCTTAACACATTCACTTGCAGACCGTGTACCCAGAGCTACATCACCACGTTCTCCAACACACACTTTTTCGAGTGTGTCTGACAGACGTGTGTTAACATCATGGATAACTATCTCATCCTTGAGATTATTGACTTGGTCCTCTTCATTAACCTCCTTAAGCGCTACCCTATTTGCAATCTCTCGGATTTCCAAGATAGCTGTGCTGATCTCAGACAACAGCTTCTCTCCTTCCTGTCGCAAACGCACACGCTCATTGTCATTTTTGCACATGTACCGCAGTTCGAAATCAATTCTCTTTTGTTCCTCATCAAGGTCTTCTTGTAACATTCGCTCTAAGTCGGCGCAAGACCACCCGACCTCCTCTCCAATACACAGCAGTCTTTGCATGTTTACAGGCATCTTGTGTGTGACCAATTCTCGCCTGAAAGATGTTGAGTGTCGATCTTGGCAAGGCCCATGTCCGTTCCGATCGCGTGCAATTTCTCTAAATCCATCGGTTCGTCCCGCCCGTCTGGCTCTCGGCAAGAAGGTAAGGCCGATCTATCCTGGAATCTTCTGATCCTGGCAGGCTCGCCAAAATTTGTGGGCAACTGTGGGCGCAGGTTAGCCAGATGAGGACAGAGGACGTTCGAGGACAACGAGAGACTTTTATATACACGACGACGGACAAAGGAATACACACAACATAAACTCACACATATATACACGCGTTCACGGTTCTACGCGAAAGGGAGTTAATGTTCTTGTTCGTTCACTCACGTTCTACTCTTGGGGCGTGAACGTTGCGCTTGACCTTGAGCTCTCTGGTAGTCAGGAGGCGGTGTGCCTTGTGCTTGCGGAGTTCGTACCGAGGCGGGGCCCGGTCTAGAAGATAACCGCCAGGGGCATCCCAGTACGGTGGTCAACGCCTGGGCTTGCCTGTACACCACCGAGAACAGCGTGTCGCCGACTGCCGCGAACAGACCTGGGACAGCGTCTCGCTCCGAGACCAGAACAGCAGCTGGCCGTGACGAACGCCGCTTCAGACCAACGTGGGAGCGAGGTGGGGCGATGCCCAGTCCAGAACGCACCCGAGGACTTCAACGCCGGGACGAGGCCCGGACACGGAGGGTCAGAACGAGCAGCCGGGGCGTGGCCCGAACTTGTCCTTGCTCTCTGCTCTCTGGGGTTAGCCGAGCTGTCCCCGTGGCTCGGGAGCTTTTCACGTGGTAGGCGCACGAGCACGCGCATAGGCGCGCTCATAGTTTTACCGCTATCACCATCATGATGATTCCCGCGCACCTTGAAATACTAAATCAGCCCCGCACACCGATTTTTCTACGTGAAAGCATGACGCACACTCTCCAGGGCAGCGTTTTTTACCACATACCGTCTGCATCGCAGCCGCAGCATCGCCAGCACGTCACGAGAAAGGAGGAGCGTTTTCACGCGGAAAGAATCAGATCGGCATTTGAGAAAAAACCAGCACTCCACGGCGGATTTTTTTGTTTTTGCTCTCTTTGCGCACATCATTGAAAGGAGAAGGGTCTATGGGGCAGGGACGAGAAAGGGGGAAGCATGGCACGGACGTGTGAGAGAGAACCAACGCTCTGTGACAGGTGTCTTTATTTTTCTTCTCTCCGTGCGTGGCATTGAAAGGAGAATGGTCTCTACATGTCAGGGACGAAAAAGGGAGAAGCACAACACACGTGTGTTGCAGATCGGCATGTGAGAGAGAACAAACTTTCCACCGCAGCCTTTTTTTTCCGTTTATTTTCCTTCGCGTGCAGCGTTGTGGTGTCGAAGATGCTGCCACGGGATTGGACGTGGTGCTGAGAGCATATTCGAAGTGCAGTATGTTCGAATTAACTGTTGCAAGTGCTTGTGCGTTCAAATTACAGGATGTTTTTGCCCATCAGAATACACATAGCTTTGACGGGACCTCGGCGTGAGTTCGAATGAACCGGAAGTTCGAATTAAGCGTGTTCGAATTAGTGAGATTTGACTGTATATACACTAAAAATGTTGGCGAAAACCGTGAAACAACATCGTAATTTGTAAATGTAGCTGAATAAATCTATGTGTTTGGTGTGGTTTGGTTTGACCACGCATCTACTGTGTCCATGTGTTTCGAGAGCGCGGCAATCTTTCTAGTCCCCACACCTTCAACAATCGGCACAGAGTCAAGGGACAAAAGGGTCAGAGAGATTAGCGCTGTCTTCTGACTGAAGATTTATTGCAAAAACACAAGGGGTTAGGACTAACACCCGTAGACCTCCTCCCCGTGGCATTATATGCGAGTGGGCAGAAAATTTCTAGAGTTGACTCAGTCAAGATTCTAGGGCTACTCATAAAATGCAAGGGGCTGTAATGCCAGAACAATTACCTACATCATTGAAAAAATTAAGAGTATGCTGAGGTAGTAGCTAGGGTGTCCAACTGAAAGAAGGAATTAAAGGAAGGCAACCTCCTTAGAATGTATCATGCGTTCCTCATGACTTATATTAACCATGTGGCATCGGCTATCGTGCGGTCTGTGGGGAAGCACATGCGCCCATGTTTCCTATTCCTTTTGCAGCAGCACGGCAGCCTAGTTGGGAGGACACGTCGGTTCCTTTGAAACAGAAATAATGAAGCCTTTTTTAACGGGCAGACTGGTCTTTGAGACCAAAAAGTGACGAAAAAATTCATTTTTTTTAAATTGACATCTTTGGTTTTCGCAAGTATTTTTCTATTTCTCTGCAAATTTTTACACACCAGGAATTGGTAATTTTTTTGTAATATCATTCTAAATGTTCAGTTTTTAGTGCTGTTAACATGCAGAACCTGCAAAAAAATGGGGAACCGACTTTGAGGTATCTTTATGATTTGCCGGCGCTTGTGTTAGAAGCTCTGCTACGAATTTATGAGCCTCCTTGTGAGGATTGCGAAACATGCGCACTATGATTGTCGTTTTTTGAAAAAGCTATGTGTTCCCAGTTTTTCATTTTTCTCGAAAAAGTAAACTTACGACAGTTCAATTTAGAGGCCTCAATATCTCTGCAGCTAGGGCTGGTACAACAATAATTCTTTTTGCAATGGAAACCTGTATGTGTGAGAAATGTAAGTGTGGAAGCAGAATTTAGAGCCCAAGTCTTTTTAATTGATTACTCATTAGAATTGTAATACAATTCCAACTGCTTTTGAAAACCGATAGTTCAGTTTGCTGTAAAATAACCAAGAAAAGACTGAAAACAAAAACCTCTTGCATACTTTCAATCTATAGTCATTTGTTCATGTTGGCATATTTAAATATCACTTTTAATTAAGCACTTTTTTTCTATGGCAGCCTTAAACAATAGGGAATGAACATAAGTTATCTCAGGAACAAGATGAGTTACAGGAAAACTAAATAAATATTTAAAATCAACAGAAAAAACTCCATAATGCTGTGCAGTTTGATCAAGATCACTGAAGAAATAAACAAAAAAATGTCTAAGACCAGTCTGCCCACTTAAAGGGTCGTTCACCCCGTGGCCGGCGTGTGCTTTTTCCCTTTCTTGGTTCGCGAAACGGGTTATCCTCCCTTGGAAAGCGAAGCAACCCTCATTGGGGAAACTGGAACTGGGAGGTTGGTCAAAACAAGCGTGCCAAACGCAAGACGCTCTCTTGCACCGGCCACCATAGAGGAAGGACAACCCCCACATTTCCCAGCGAGCTAAGGTGATTGACGAAGAAAGGCGAATCGTTCCTTACTGCGTGTGCAGCCAGCGTGATTGGCTGCAACACGGGTCCTTAACAGACTCTGCCATCGCTTTTTCACACACACCCCCGCCCACTGGGAGGGGGGAAATTGCGGTGGTGCTGTCCCTTATTTGACGTTCGTTGCAGCATGCAGCTGAGTCATACTGGTTGTGCCGGTTTGTGTGCAATGTGTCACTACATAGCTATAGCTCCTCGAGCTACAGGGAGAAGACATTAATCGTTTACGGTACGACTGTGTGCAGCTGGAACATTATATAGGCTTCTGCACCAGCCATGCATAGGGCAGACCTCTTCATCTGGTGCGCAATGTAACAAATTTGGCAACGCGGCTAGTTCTGTAGATGCGAGCGACTACCCATGCTCCATCAACATAAGACAACAAGCATGTCGGAATTCCTGAGATTTGTTTATGTTGTCTGATGCCGTGTCGCAAAGTGTGGGTCCTTAAGCTAATGCGGGAGCACTCTTCAAACTTTTCGACAATGTACATTTAGGTCGTTTTACGCGGTACGACCACGATGTCGCGTTAGTAGAGATAGGTCTTCGACAGAGAGTGCTGTGCCTGACGACACGTCACCTCGCGACGCGAACAGAGACGCACTGCCACAAGTTGCTCCGACACACGTCGTAACTGTAGGCAAGTCTTTAGGCAATAGTTTGCCCTCGAGCAATATACTCTTGCAGATTGTGCTGTCAGTTATACAAAGCCTGGCCAGTGCCCTGCAAAACACAGCGCAGGCACCTCTGCAGAATGTATGACCACGTGTCAAGGTAGACATGGCTACCCACACTGGCTACCATGACTGAAGAGCACCAACCAGTATCTCGATTCCTTGCTCTACTATCAGCAGGCAACATGGCTTTCTGACGTCGAACTTCTCACGCGTGTGGTCCCAGTGTCGCTCACAGAGTAAGCAGCTCGATGGTTTCGACTAATACGACATCACACCATCACAGTAGAAGAGTTCCGCGGCGAATTTTTTCTGGCTAAATATGAGTGGCACTTGTGGAAGGAGTTGGAGCATATTCAGCATCAGGAGAAATCCTTGCTGGTGTATGTTGTGGGGTCACAACGCCAGCTATCGCCCGGCGGTCGTCACCCGAAATGTGGCTTAGGGTCGAGACACATGCGCCACACAGCGCAAACAACTTTACAGGGGTTGTCAGCACCCCCACAATGTAAAGGCAATAGATGAACTGTATCGCCTCGCTAACCCTCTCGCCACCAACGCAGAAAAAACTTGCGTGTTACACAGCAAGCGCACCCCACTTTTGCGATGCACTTCAAGGGATGCAAGTTTTCAGACCTGAAGGAGCGCCGGGGAACCACATTGGTAACTGCCCAGTGATAAGTAATTCCAGCTATGTGTTTGAATCACTTGCACCCTCAGTCTTCCAGGCAGGGGGTGTCTAGGCTAATCGAGGTAACGATAGCTCGAAAAAAGTTCGTAGCACTTTTGGATTTTGTAGCAAGCGCTTCTTTGTTTGGGGGCGATGTCCTGCATCATCTCCGTGAGGACAATATCCACTTGAGACGAAGCAACATCACTTTCACCTTGCTTTGGGCACAACACAATCGAGCGGTGTGGCTAGGCTTGTGGTCCTCTGGAAAAGACGCATGAGGCGACACAGAGCCTGCCAGAAGGAATAAGACCGCAGCTGTTGTCGCTATTGTACGAGTACAGATGTAAATGACATGCATGTCATGATTTTCATGTTAATAACTTGTCAAGCTAGTGAAACAGACACAAGTGCACCATTATCATGGTATACAGTCAAACACGGATAAATCAAACACAAATGGGATCGCGTATTAGTTCGATATAGGAAAAATTCATAATAAAAAAATAGAGGCCCCTAGAGCCTACTTGTAGTGCATCATCACCACAAGAGGTGCATTCAAGAATTACAACTAATTCCACATACAATCTATAACAGAATGATTTATTTGCATGAAAATAAGTGCTAATTTCTACCTGATTCTTTATTTTTGAAATGTTAAAGGGGCTAATCTCGCTCTTATCAAGGGTGTCCAAGTGCGACAGCCCGGTTCCCTCCATGAGGCCGATACAACGGCGAATGATGCCGAGCGCTACCATTTTCAGTGGGAGAGTACACGCGTGTAGCCGGCGCCTCATCCGACGATCCTCCTCGTCACATGAGTTGTCGGCCTGGACATTGCAGTCCGCTTCCACGAAGTCGTCCACAGACACTTTGTGTGGAACTGCTGCCAAGAAGCAGGACAACATCTTGGGAAACACGTCATCTATGCACTCGTCGTCGTCTTCACTAGTTTTCGTAAGTTCCGCCGTCTCGAAGCCTGCCTTGCAGGAGCGGTTGACCACTGTATCCGTCTTCATGTCTCGCCAGGCATTGAAATTCTCTGCGGGAGAAAACTTCGCAGAGATTTCTAGCCACTGCTTTGTCATCTACTGCTGTATGTCCTGGCTGCTGACAACTTTGCTTTCACCAGAATAAGTTTTGCTAATGATGTTGCAGCCCTGCTTAAATCGGTGAAGCCACCTGCTATTGTTGGCAGAGTTATTTCACCTAGTGCAGCGGCAAACCATTTGACCTTGGCAATCAGCATCGGGCAATCCACCCGAATGTTCTTCGCGCGCACTTCCAAAATCCAGGCATACATTGTCTTTCCAACATTCCTGTGGGCAGAAGTTCACACATGACAGGCTCCGGACGTTTGCTGCTCCGCCACCTTTACCTTGATATCTGCCTTGTTTTTCAACAAGGTTCTCAGAGTGCTCCGTGGTATCCCGAGATCGTCTGCGATGCTCGAACATTTCTCTCCTGTCTGAATATTTTTCTCCTGTCTGTCTGAAGCTGAATAGGCTTCAACTTCATCGCAAAGTCAAGGTTTTTGCGCTTCTTGACACTTGCCATGGATGGAAAAACATTTTTAACAGAGAAAAAAATTAAATAAGGGTTAAAAGCAGGTGAGTGGGGCCCCTAGTTTAGGCTCCACTGGTCTCAGCAGCCCGCCGCGCTATAGCTACATGAGAGCTTGACAATTCAAAGAGTTAGTTCGCAGCGGCTTTGCACACCACGCACGCAAAAGAAAAATGCTGCACATGCGGTGGTACGAAGGCGACGTGACAGCAGAAGCAACAATGTGCTCGTGAGGCGATGGCCACCTGCGAGGGCAACAGCAAAAAGGTGCTGGTGATTGTAGTGGTTAGAAGAGGAAGAAGGCGTGTAACTTTTGCAGTCTGGTAGGAAGCACAGCGCCGCGCTTACAAAAAAAAAAAGCGCGAGCTGTGGTTGGATGATCAAAACTAGCAAAACAGGAACAAAATATAAAAGAAAAATCGAAAGGAGGAGGACGTCAGCTCCTTCGTTCCTGCTCTCCAAGCCGACGGGTACACAGAGAAAATATGCGAGAGAGAAAGAGAAACGGAAAAAAAGTCATTTTGCAAGTTAAAGATTGTGCATTCCGAGCCCTCTCACCCTTACCCTTTTTTCGAGGGTATTGGGTTTTGGCGGAGGCATAGTGCCACGTGGAGGTTGCTGGGCGCTGCAAGGGCCAAAGTGAGCCTTCCAACTCGCACGCGGAGCCGCGCTCTTGCGGAGATCGGGGAGGGGGGGAGCGCCGAAGTGCACCTACTAGCTTGCGTGGTGTTCGATAGATCCGATGGAGGGTAAAAATACCGCTTGATATAAACGTGCGAATTTCTACACTTTTACAAAGGAAATTCAAGGGGATAACTTGCGAGTGTGATGTACCCGAAAATTCTATATATGTGGGCTCGATATAACTATGTTTAACTGTATAAAGATCATGCAGTACGTGACATGCATGCCACGAATATCATAGTTTTATGTTAGCATTTGTCATTTATGTTTCTCATATGAAAATATTTCATCATACTAATATTGGTGTATATTTCCTTAATTAAAGGCGGTGAGTACTCCGAGACTACGTCATGTAAATCACACTGCACATGACATGCATGTCATGATTTTTATGTTATGACCTGGCATATATGTTTGTCATACAGGCATGTTATGTCATACCCATTTCGATATACATCCTATTAACAAAGCAGCCAAGTGAGCGAAAAGTCGTAGGTTGCTAGACAGACAGACACGCTCAAAGTTGCCAAAGTTTACTAAGAAATGGTTCTCATTTAGAAAAGCACTTTCGTGTTCGTCAGCACCTGCCTTTGTCTCTGCCTCTATATGTTTTACAAGCATAGGGTAGAGTCAAAAGCGAGCCATTAAAGGTAACGCTAGAAGAAACAGACACCATTTTTTCTAGTGGTACATTTTTCAAGAGACGTCATAGAAATGATCATTTACAATTGGTTCCTTTTTATGAAGTAATTAATGACATAGGCAGTGTTCATTATAAACAAAATGAAGGCACTGCAGAGTGCTGACTCCTCTCAGTCATGCATGGGTTGTTGGGAAAATATCGCTCGAGTCGAAGATAAGTAGCGTTGCGACAGAGAGACTAAGTGTGCCACTCACCCACCAGGACACGCACCATGCGCAAAGAGCGCAGCTTCTCTGGAGGCCTTCCAGATGGTGGCTCCCCAACCAGACGTCGCAGTGGTCCTCGCAGCCATCCGTCATCTTCTCGTATGCGCTTCCCTCCCACAGCTGCAGCCGCTCCCAGCCAGGTCATGACAGACTTCACTGTCTTTCTGGTACCAGGCCTAGATGTCAAGGTAAGTGCTGCACCATTTGTGCACTCGGGGTAAGCTCTCCCTAGCCTGTCCGGCCAACTTTATCAACAAACAGGAATTGGGCATATCATAGACGATGAGGCTATTAAGGACAAGTGTCTTCATTTGTGCTTATTTCACTTTGTTACCAAACAATAAATGTGCTAAAAACATTTTATGCGGGTTTTCAGGCAAGTCACCAGGTATTGCATCCATGGTTTCTTTATGCTGCCCACAAAAGCAAAAAAATAAAAGTTAAGAAACGGCATACAGAAAGCAAATACAAAAACGCCAGGCCTGTTTGGAAGGCGCAGCACAGTCACAGCGAAAGCTAGAAGAGCGGTCTTTCAGAGCCTTTTCAAAACACTAATTTGGTAACTACTACAAGCACACTTGCTTGATACCCACTAGGGCATTAATGCTAATTGTTTTCTGTAGTAGGCCAGCATTCCCTATCCTATTTTTCGTCATTATTCTGAAAAGCGTGGTATTCGCTAAACACTTGCAAGGAATTTTGTTCCAGTTGTTCATGCAGTGGCTCACGATGATGAGGAATTATGGCTCAAGTGGATATGCACCACAGGTAATATGGAAACAAGGACAAGCTTTTGTAATGGGTCGGTGCATTGGATGGCCCCCTTGTTATGCTATTCGCATTGTCCGACAGCTGGTTGTTCTTTCACTGTTTTAAAATGCTTTAAAAGTCGTTTTAAAGTGATTGATTTCCTGACATCAAGCCTGCCTAAGGCAAGTTTGCCAACAAGTCACAAGCACCAGCAAAGCTCAGCGCTAGAGCACTGGGCTGTCACCCAGCAGACCCAGGTTTCGAGCTCCACTCTGTCTTTGGTGCTAGGTACACAGCTAGGACCCCTTCAACTTCGTTATAACTTCATTATAACGAAGTTTAAGTGGAGCTACAATTATTTAGTTATATTCATTATTTAGTTATATCGATTATAACAGTTTGTGGCAATGTATGCTCTGATGGCTGCACACGTAAAAGCATACAAAGAAGGAAACCACCTTGCGGCCTGACGTAACGCTACACGACCACGCGTGCGACGGAAAATAAACACAGTTGAACCTCAATAATTCAAACTTCCAGTGAATTTGAACGTACGCTGAAGTCCCGTCAAAGCTATGTGTATTTCAATGGGCGAAAACGCCCTGTAATTTGATCGCGTAAGCACTTGTGACGATTAATTTGGAGATCCCACGCTCAGAAAATGCTCTCAGCACTATGCCCAATCCTGCGGTGGCACTTCTCAAGGCTGTGCACAAAAAAGAAAAGGAAAGACTGTGGCGGATTGTTCGCTCTCTCTCAAATGTGGATCTGCGACACGCGTGTGCCATGGTTTTCTATTTCCTATCTTTGCATGTAGAGACCTTTTTCCTTTCAAGGCCGCATGCATGGAGAAAGGGGAAAAAAAAGAAAGCTGTCGCGGGGAGTCCTCCTTTCTGGGTGCAGAGGGTAGCAGCAGAGAGGCAGTCGTTGCCGTCGTCTTTAAGGAGCGGAGAAGGAAATCGCTTTGCACCGCGGTGCCGCTTCTGGGTCATGTGACTCGCTTAGGGCTTCCTCAATCCTTTCTGCTGGCTGTGTGAGGAGAACGGCTCTCGGCTGCACGTGGGGTGGCTGTAAGGTCGGCGCGGTAAGTTTGAAAGAGCCGCGCCGAACAAGCGTCAAACATCACAAAAAACAATATACTTAACACACTACGGTCTTTTTTTTTGATAGACTATTTGATAGACTAATTTAGTTGGTTATATCGATTTACCGGTCAATTTTAGTTTGTTATAACGAGGTTTAAAATGCATGGTTCTCAATGGAGCTTTTAAGTAGAATTTCATTCACTCTGTTATATTCATTATTTCGTTATATCCCTTTACGTTATACTGAGGTTTGAGTGTATTTTTTTCTGATTTCGCACGATGTGGTTATGGACACCGACGGTGGCGGACAACTGCGTGTCACCAGAGTTGTGATCTCATAACAGCTTTCGCTGTGAAAGGTTTGCTCATCTTGATGCTCCCTAGCGTGCTCTAAATTGCATACAGAAACTTTAAAAAGGGTCATGTCTAGAAGAAAGATTTCACAAAATTTCTCCATAATATAGTTTTAGATGCGAAGCAGCTCTTTGACTAGCCTGTGTAACCCTGTTCGTCTGTGTCTATGTGCCAACGCGCCACCACATTCCCCCCCCCCACAGCAATGGTTGGAACGATGCCAAGTAGGTCAAGTCGCGTTGCAGCTGTGCGTTTAGGTCACTCTCTCCCTCACCCACAGAAGCTGCCGGCTTCTCCCAAGTCACCTAGGTGGTGTTGCTCTTCTGCCCGCTCGCAACATACTTCTCTCTCGCTTCGCCCTCTCCACCGTCCGCAATGCTTGACTGCACATAGAGTATAAACACTCATTCGGCTCGTTTATCTGCACTGAAACTTACACAAAATCCAACCCTCCTCCTGTGTCTTTGCGTTTGAAAGAAACATTTACTCGAGTAAAGGCTAAACCAAGTTTTGCTTCAAACCATTTTTACAGCACCTGCCCATTTCAGCCTGGTCAACAGCATGTGCACCACTGCTGCTTCGCATCCCATCATGGTTCCCTTACGGGAGATGATACATAATTTTTTTCTACAGGTAGTGTAAAAAAACTAAGATAATATAAGAATCAAGTTTTAAGTGTGGAGATGTTATAAACACTGAAAGAAAAAGCGCTATAACTGATGAGCACAAAAGGAAGAGTGGACATAAGACAGGCACTACTAACAACTGTATTACTAGCAAAAATTACCTATAGAAAAACAAATAGCCTATCGGATTATTGAAAATGTTGGTCCATTGATATGATATGTGTGTATAGGTGGCATTGGGGGTCTATTAGACCTCTATTCATCTATTAGTGTATTGGTCTATTGGTGCTCTATTAGCCTATTGTGGTTTGGTCTATTGGTGTTTTAGTCATAATATTGCAGGCATATATTATCCACTTCATTCTCATTTGAAAAGCAGTCAATCATCACCGTCTGTTTGAGCTCATAATCATCATAGTTTTTTGGGTGCTTCTTCACATCCAAGGTGCTTGTTCGCTCCCAAGAATAAACTGAGTTGTCATACATGATGGAGGTGGATTTACAATCGCAGGGCCACGTCTTGTCTGCTCGCTAGAGCTTTGTTCGGGCTGCCAATTCGACCCTCAGTCTGCCAACATGTCTCAGTACGAGAGGACTGACACCTATGCTGCTCTCATTCGTGTGCAGCAATCCTCTTTTCTTTATATTGCCAACCACTAACGCTACCCTCCAATCTTTGCCAGTCTCCGTGGAGAAGATGTGGAGGACTGACTTGATAACTACGAGTGAGTAAGCCCATCTAATCAGTGGGGTGACCCTAACAAGCTCCGTTGCGTCTTCCTTTATCTCACGGGTGTTGCAAAGACATGATTCTTCAAGATGAGATTCACTTGATTGGCTGGCCTGGCTTCAAGCAGCAGCTTTGCCAAGTCTTGAGCACACCAGCTGCTCGATCCGCTCTTGCGAAGAGGTCTATTGATGCTCCAACACAACATTTCGGTGGTTCATACACTTCGTACATTGGGAATGTTCTTGCCCTCTGACAGGGTGTCAATTCATAAATGTCCAAGTTGGGCACTTTGCGCCACATTCTGAAGGGCATAAGGACTGCTGCCTTCAACTCCCTGGCTGTTCAGAATCCTTCTACTGTCGCTGAGGTCATCACCACATGTCAGCGCCTTGAGTCCAGTTCATCAAGGTGCTCAGGAATCAAGGCAATCGAGAACAAGTGAACACCGACCAGCAGACTGGGACTTGCGGGACTTGATCAGAGAGCTTATACGCAAAATACTCCAGTCAATAGGCTTCGCGCGCCCTCCTTCTTCTGTCACACAGACTTCAGACATAGCTTCATGTGAAATCACCAAGAAAGAAATAACTTTCTTCACCGGATCAGCGCACGTACCGCCACCTGTGTTTAGCCTGCCAACATACGCGCATGTTGTGGCTGTGCCTCATTGCAACGTAAACTCTACGTTGCCGCTCCCATCTTTCACGTCGATTGCTGCCGCACCACTGGTCCACTTCAGATTAGTGTTGCCCGACCCTCTACCTGCCCACCTTAATGCGCTATCTCTCGGTGCGCCCAGCCCTCTACTACCCGACTTGGCGCCCGTCTCATCCAACATGCTTTTACTGTGTGGATACCACAGCCATATATCGCGCTTTATCCGCAGGAGCCAACAGGGCGAGCGTAGTGGTTACAACATGCGCGCACAGAATTTTTCCAACAACGATTCTTATGTGCAGCGCTATTCATCTCCACAGCAGTAGCCTCCGCGCGCATCAACCTAGGGGCAGAACACTTACCGTTCATCCCGACGCTGATCACCTTCACCCTATCATCACTCCTCGATCCTTTCCACTTCGCCCTGCCTTTTTTATCCATGGCAGCCGATTGGGAAACGAAGTGATGCAGCTTTTGGAGGAGAAACTCCATCTAAGAGTAGGGCTGATATTCCGCCGGCATGCCTGTTCAATATAGTTTCCATAGTAAGTGGAAGGAGGAGTTCTCGTTGATGCTTGGGTGGTAACTGGTGTAACAGTTTATGTAATTAGCTATGTGTGTAAATGCCTCAAGAAAGTCATGACGCCTTATAATGGACTCACTATAGTCTCAGTACAGGGTAGCAACATTTGCTCTTCCGCTCTTTGTACTGCCCGTGTTCTTACTGACGACATTTTTCACTACATCAAGCTTACTGTGCTCACCTGGTGCTCTTAGCAAGTAATTCTAGGGTGGGACTTTGTCTTCTTTTTCTGCCACGATATGTTGTGGAGAACCTGTTCTGCACCTTACTGATGCAGACTCTATGTTTGACAAAAGCATCTACAAGCCACCTCGCCTGTTCATTCCAGAAGATTTCAAACTACTGCCACGTCAAGAGTGAATTGTCACCCTAACATTCAAGAACATCGGTCATGGTGACGTCTTGGTGTGCTCTTCGTTCAATATCGTTACTGAAGTCATAATTCTTGCATCAGGAAGGTACGCTTTCGCAACCGGACTCAGTGTTTGTCATTGCCATGAATGCTACATCGGAGAATATTCTCCTTCCACAGTGCACTACAGTAGCCCACGTTGTCGATTCTGAGCCTGTAAGCATTGCACTACTTACGTTACTGGGAGCAGCTGTGTTTCACAGCCTCATCAGTTAGAGGACGGCAAGTAAAAAGCATAAGTGAAGCTACAAGAGATCTCAATCTTTGTAGTGACGGATCGTAAGCGCAGTCTTATCGCTTAACGTGCTGGTGCGCAGTTCCTCCCACCTGATGAAAGGACCTTGAACTGCGTGGCAGGTCGTCAGAGTGCAGTACGTCGTGCGTCGACGAACAACAAAATGTCAATTCGTTCGCGGTGAACATGCTCGCCGCCCGTGCAATGGAGGCTATTGGCAACAGGTAGACTGCTTTTAACATGTTCACAACGATGTCGTGGTCTCCACTCGAAAATGCGGCAGTCTTACGCGATAAGGAAACTAACACCTTGGCACTCATGTAGCCTCGAAATTTACGAGCGAGGGAGCAAGTTTGGTTCACAAATTTACGGGTAACTCATTCTGGACAAGCCCCAAAACATCGCAGTGTTATTCGACAGATCGCGGATGGCGCGTGCACATTTATTGCACATCTCCGTCAGCACAGTCTCTGAGCTGAAAAGCGGCCTTGCGGCAGATTAGCACGCGGCAACAACTTGCTACAGGACTTGAAGAAACGACACCCTCGTGCAAACAATCAGTCTTATTACATTCCCGGTGCATATTAACTGGCTAAAAGCATGTGTTCCATGATATTTTTTTCTCCGAAATGTCAAAATAGTGTTTTAATGGTATTTTTCTCGAAGCACAAATTTTGACCACTTTCTTTCTCTTGTCAGTAAAAGTGGATCTAAGACAGCTAGAGCTGTAATTGTTTTTGCACAATGTAGCTAAATGTGCACAGAGAACATTGCTGAGAGCCGATTTTTAGTGGGCAGCTTCGTTTTTTTTATTTCAATATAAAAATTTGTTTTTGGTTACATACAATGAACATTATCGTGCTGTAATTCGAGAAGTACTTGTTCAATTTTCCATCAGCTTGCAGCATTGCACTCCTTCGGTTTTCTAGCATTCATATATATGTTAATGACTATGTCATTCTAAGTACATACATTTTTACGGTTCAAAATGTTAAAATTTTTTGTTTTCTTGATCTTCTCAAAATGGCAATTTTGTACACCCTGCATGAAAATTCCTGCAATATATCGGAAAATATTACAGATAGCAGAATAATTCTTTTTGTAGCATGAAGCTATATGTTTAAAGAACACAACATAAGAAACAGATTTAGATTTCTCTTGATGCAAGTTTTTAAAATTAGTCTTTTGTGTGACCACACAATGGCCACATTCGGAGCTATGAAGTTTTGTGTGTTGTAAAGTAAGAAATAATGACCCAATCAAGAGTGTGCTCCCTATGTTGTGTAGCTTGTGTTTTCTACTGTTGATCCTTATGGTATTTGTAAACTAGTGGTTATTTTTACATTATGGTAGGAATAATGGACATTGTTATCCCAATTAAATAATGAACTTATGAAGCTATAGGAAAAATAACTACATCTTTATAATCAGGAGAACAAACTGAGTAAGCATGCCAACTTCTGTCAAATTTGGTTGAAAAATATATAAGAGAGCCCTAAGACCCGTGTCCCCCTTTAATAAAATAAAAAATTGACTTGAGCGTAACATGTTCCTTTAAAGGGGCCCTGCAACACTTTTTCAAGTAGCCATGAAGCGAGGAAACATGCTTGTTGTCTCACAAGTTTACCACTGCAAAGTTTCTAAAATTAGTCCGGTATAAGCAGAGTTCCAAAAATTTATCGCACGCTGCAATTGCATTCTCTCTTCTCGTGCCAATGAAATAGGTGGAAGTTGAGCAGGGAAGAATGTCACTGCGAAAGACAGTATGTCACGTGCACCTTGTGACCTTGAGCACCTCTTTTTTTTTTTTTTGAATACACGGCTTTTCAGTGCGATCGCATGCTTACTCGTAAACAAGTGGTGGCCTCATGAGGCGGCCCTGGTAACGATGAGCGGGCCATGGTCAAACCAGCCAATGGCTTTGACAAGTGATTTTTGAGCTTGTTGTGTCATTTGCAGAAGGAAGAAAGCCATGTTTAGCCTTGAAAATTTATTGTGTAGGCCGCGTGCTGCGCTATAGTATTTGCCTTGCTTATTCTCGATAGCCTCAACTACCAATCGGCAGCGTTTTCTGACCATGCTCAATAAGTGTGACAAGGCTCCTTTATATTTGAAGGAGGGCTTCTCGGCAAAACACTTTTTTTTTTTTGGATAGGTGTTTTCATAGTTTAGCATTTCCACATTGCAGTGAAGTTACTTTTACTGGTGGTGACAAGTATTGATATACATCTATTTGTTCATTGTGAATACTTTGAAATATTAAATAATTTAAATTCGAGTCAAAGCAAATACGAATATAAATATTCAAAGCATTAAAATATTCGCACAAGCCTACATGCAACATTTTTTATTCATTAGTTTACAACTTTCTACATGAATTTAAGCATGTTGATAGCGGCCTCCCCAACAATATTTGTTTGTATTATGCAATGACACTTTTTAGTGCCTAAAGACGGCTCACAAAAATTTAGTGTTTATATGCAAAGCAATTTTTAGAGAACCAAAGGTACTTTGAGCATTTCTGTCTATTTATCTACCTATTTGGCCTGCTACGTAGTTGCCTCATCATTTAAGTATAGACAAAAATCAGCAAAGGGGACATGAAGGTATGAAAATATGCGTCTGGTCCCGTGAAAATAATGTGGAAATCATGGGTACATCATGCAACTATTTCTCTCAGTTATGTGTTTCACTTACCCATATACCACGGGCTGCGGCATGCGGGTATGCACTTCAATATTGTATGTACCTAGGAGAGGTGACAACAGATGTCGATAATTTAAACGTGAGAATCTTTAAAAAAATCTGGCATCGTCAGCGTTGATCCAATGACTGCGAAGAATAAAAATCAAGATTCCAGCAAGAATCGAACCCAAGCATTTCGTGTGGAACTCATGTTTTCTACCACTAAACCACGAGAGGTCTGAATCTGCTTTGGAAAAAGTACTGTGTTGACATCAAGCTGGTGCAAACTGATTATGACTACAATGCCAACTACCTGAGTTTTTAACAAGGAGATAAACATTGTGGTGACCACGCTACTCACCGTAGCGGATGATCACCACTGGTTCAAGCATAGCAAGCCACAGGGCCGCGTCTCCGTCACCTACTCACGTGTAGCACCCTGCTCTGCGCGCGCTCAACTAACAAAGCATTTAGAGCGGCACAGCCAAACAGACAGTGTCCAGTTAACAGAAATAGACGAACACTTTATTGCCTTTGGTGGCACCCCGAAC
Source organism: Rhipicephalus microplus (assembly GCF_043290135.1). Taxonomy (NCBI): domain Eukaryota; kingdom Metazoa; phylum Arthropoda; class Arachnida; order Ixodida; family Ixodidae; genus Rhipicephalus; species Rhipicephalus microplus. The sequence goes on along the minus strand of NC_134701.1, from coordinate 299,746,247 downwards.
AACAATACAGAACAAAGTACGCTCCCGGGACGCGGAGAGCAAAAGCGCCCGCACGTGCACGTTCACGGTGAGGGGAAACCGCGAGCACGCCGCTGCTCGCAATGGCGAGCTTTGACACGCCGGTCAGGAAAAAGTACCTCCCGGCCATGCTGCGCACTCTCACGATGGCCACTGGGCCTGTCGCGAGAGTTAGAGCAAACCTCGTACACATAGGCCTATGGCAAGTGCGGCTTGGTGTGGTGTGAACACTTCAAGCACTGGGCACCGCTGTTGGCTTAGCATATGGGACCAAAGCTAAAACTCAGATATACACGCTGTGGGGGCTCCACGAGGCGAACGAACGCACCGCCACACCACGCTCTTGGAGTGAACGGACACAGTGGACACGGTCGGTACAAAGCATACAACATACATACATTTATTAACTAATTTAGACGACGATATCGTCCGCCGAATGATACAACAATTTCAATTAACACTAAACCATACAAACAACATAACGCAGGGACACACTGAACACACAATAGCATGATAAACACACACTAACACACCCAACACACTGGCACATACCCAAGGCGGCGTCGCCAACGCCTGACTTTCCACGTGGGACCCCGGCGCGAAGCCCGCGGTGCCGAGCACCGGGGGGCCCACGCGACAGACAACCGTTCGCGGCAGCCGCCACGCGCAGAAGAGGCTCGCTCAACGCTCGCCCGCCACCAAGGCCCGCCTTCCGCCAGGGGCCACCGCCGGCGCTAGCACTCTACCAACAGTGGTACTCAAAGCGAACACAACGCCATCTATCGCCTGGCGGTGGTCACCACCAAAATAAAGCCTTGGGGCGAGACACGTGCGCCACGCGGCGCAGACAACCTTACAGGGGGGGGGTGTCAGCACCCCCACATTCTCCCAACCTTAAATCAAACCATATCCCGAAATCAAAAATTAGCTACACAATCTTTAACAAAAAAAAATGATATCGCACGACCATAATGTCCTTGCCCCACGACACCACCGCCAGTCGACGCTGCTGCACTGTCCGGCTCGACTTCCCCTCAGTACCGGTCCCGCAACAGCAACGTTGCTGTCGGCGCGACGATCCGTTGCTAGCGCCGACACGTCTTCCAGTTGCGACCAGCACTCGCGAGGGCGCCGGACTGCAGGCAGTTGCGCAGGTCCCACGCATCTCCATCGCCCGACCTCACGACCGCATTCCTTGCCAACGACGCTGACGATGTGCAGGACAGCCGGCCGTGGATGACATCCCTGCCGCTGAATACATCAACAAAAACAAAACTCGAAAGAAACAAAGGAGCGCGGCCTAGGGGAGGGAGCTTCAGGCTTTTCGGCCACGTGGTACGGGGGTCAGTACTGCTAGCTAATACATCGGTGGCGGCCGAGACGCCCATAAAAAAAACAAAAATCACTTTTCCTAACTCGTGCTCACAAGAAAAAAAAAAAGTGAGGGAAGCGGAGCGCGACACCTCAACGCCACGATCCACCTAGTTGTGCCACGTGCGACAGGCGGCTGCGTAGAGCCTTAGGCCTAAGAGTCGCTCGGCAACAACCGGCATCCACCCAGCACCCAGCCTAGGCGCAGAAGAGGCAACCGCGAGGAGACGTCCACTCTGTGAGGTGGCCCTATCGCTCGTCGCACACAGCAGCTTACCGAGCGACCGGCGTCCACCGCCCCGGGCGGTGTCACGACGCCCCGGCGTCGAGCCGCAATACAAGTCAGCAACGACGCCCGGCTCCCTGAGCCAAAAGAGATAGAAGAAACTATTCACAGAAAATCGGACCACCCACGAGGCTTCCGTACTCACTCGCTTCGGGCCTGGCCGACAAACCACGTGCTCTAGGCCTTGCTCACCCCAGGATGCGGACCGCATGGCTCTCGTCCTAATTCAACAACGTTTTTGAAAACTAACAACAACAAAAAATAACACTTGCGAGCAAAAAAAAAAATAGAAAGTCAACCTGCCGACCAACTGAAACACGTTACAAAACCAATCTCCTCGCTTTTCAACAAAGCACACCACCGACGCTAGCAAAGAAGTCCCCCCTAGGCCTACTCTACTCCGGCTTTAACAAAATCCCTGTACCGAACCGCAAAAACTGTCGTCCGATACTCCAAGAGCCCCACGTTGGCCGCCAGTGTGGGGGCTCCACGAGGCGAACGAGCGCACCGCCACGCCACGCTCTTGGCGTGAACGGACACAATGGACACGGTCGGTACAAAGCATACAACATACATACATTTATTAACTAATTTAGACGACGATATCGTCCGCCGAATGATACAATTTCAATTAACACTAAACCATACAAACAACATAACGCAGGGACACACTGAACACACAATAGCATGATAAACACACACTAACACACCCAACACACTAGCATATACCCAAGGCGGCGTCGCCAACGCCTGACTTTCCACGTGGGACCCCGGCGCGAAGCCCGCGGTGCCGAGCACCGGGGGGCCCACGCGACAGACAACCGTTCGCGGCAGCCGCCACGCGCAGAAGAGGCTCGCTCAACGCTCGCCCGCCACCAAGGCCCGCCTTCCGCCAGGGGCCACCGCCGGCGCTGCCACTCTACCAACAGTGGTACTCAAAGCGAACACAACGCCATCTATCGCCTGGCGGTGGTGACCACCAAAATAAAGCCTTAGGGCGAGACACGTGCGCCACGCGGCGCAGACAACTTTACAGGGGGGGGTGTCAGCACCCCCACAACGCCTGCTAGGGATGCCAAGACACCCAAGCAGGCTACAGTCCAGCAATTCCCGAAGGGGACGAGGACGAAGGAAACACGTGCTTACTTAAACACGTGCGTAGGAAACACGTGCTTACCAGGCGCTGACCAACCAAGAAGAGACTCTTTCCGGTGCTCACATGACTCCACCTTCCAGTTCTCGCAGCCCCTAAGAACACGTGCAGCACCTGCGCGTGGTGCCACCTATCGCCACGCGCCGTTAATAGAGCACGTGAAAAGAAAAGGAGCGGCCCTACAGTGGAATGCCCACGAAATGGTCGTAGGCGCGCCTCAGATCCCCTCATCTTCTTCTTCTTAATTCACCCTATATACCGGCCTGTGAAGGCAGCCGGTCATCGCCCATGCATGCAAAGACGTCATGGAATGCGCAACAGCTAGTCTCAGCCTAGCCCTGCAACTGCTGCTGAACAAAAAAAAAATGAAACAACAACAAACAATACACTCGAGAAATACAATGGCACCGTGAAAGAAGGGTAGCGGGAGTTCATGATGCTCACTCAAGAGCGCATCCACAGCCCAGAGGGGAAGCGTCACGTAATGTTTGGGTTGGGTGACCGGGTGGATGCGAGAGTGCAAGGCGAGAGGACTGGTTGAGGCCCTCATGCGAGGAACGGGCTCACCTTCATCTCGTTCATGTAGACGACAGGCCCGTGAGCCTGATGAACGCCACCTCGGTGGTGGTTCGGATAGACCTCGCCGCGACAGCCAGTCCTTCTTCTGGATTGATGGTTGCCAAATCAACTGGCTATGAGGCGTCCTGGCGTTGGTCGAGTTGTGCACAGTGTTTGCAATAGCTGGCCTTGTGCAGGAGCCCTGATGGAAAGGCCAGCAGAGCTTCTCAGCTACGGCTGGGAGCAGGGCACAGCCGCGCTGCCAAACAACCGCGGATCTCCGAACACCTCTAGAGTCCATGGTGGTTGAGGGGTTGGTTACTTCTAAGTTGTCATCGCCACCACGCTTAGAAGCAGCACACACTCACACACACCTTTGATGATCGGGTTCCTCCAAACACACCCCACTAAGGAAGGCGCAATGCATCCTTTGTCCCTCTCCTCACGCTAAAGCACCAATTCCCAATCTCCTCCTCCAGCGAGAAAAAAAAACACGAAAAAAACACCAAGTAAGCATGAACACTCAAATAAAAATCAGCAGCAGCAAGTGGGCAGAATGGACTTCTTTGCAAGCACTGGCTGTAAAGAAGTTAGCTAACTGCAGACGGTGCGAAATCACTAAGGTGACCGCTTCTTCAGATAGTACCGGTGCGTAGTCCGAATGCGTTCCGCCGCGCCGGGTGTGCGCCTTTGCTTGCGCGAAAAGCCACTGAGCGCTGGTGCAGGCTCGTCAGACTTCGACGCAAAGAGTTTCAGGTCTGCGATGTGGGCACGGCTGAGTTTTCCCGAAAGCAGGTCTTTCAGCAAGTACGCGAGCGGAGTTCCAGATTTCATCGCTCGGCACAGACCAAGCCACTTAAGAGCGAGTGAAGCTGGGAAACCTTTGCTTGCGTCGCTAAGAGCATGGTTTCGCTTCAGGACTAGGTCACTTACCTTAAATGAAAAGTGGGGATGTTTTCGGTCGTACTGGCCCTTTTGCTCAGCCCTGGCTGATGCCAAACTCTGCCTCACTCTGTTGAGAGCTCGACAAAGCCTGTCCTGAAGTATTGAAGCGTAAGCAGAGCAGTCTGCCGGTTCTTCCTTGTCCCTGTGCTGGCATCACATGACTCTGGTCACTGGATTTGCCAACTCCCTTCTGAAGTTAAGGAAAGCGAGAGAGAAACCAGTTAGAGCGACTCTCGGAGGTTCGGATTGCAAACGCGAGTTCACTCAAATGTATGCCCAGTTCTTTTGACTTTTGGCAAAAGCCACCAACCTTGGTTTGAGCGTACGATTGGTTCGCACCGTCGAATTGGACTGGGGATGGTAGAGCGAAGTGGTGCAGTGATCTATTCCTAGGGAACGGCACATATCATCGAACACACGAGCGATGAAATACAACGCGTTGTCCATGATCAATCTTTTCAGAAAGCCGAACCGACAAAACGGTTCCTATAGCCTCTCTAGCACCACTCGCCCTGTCACTTTATGTAGCAGAAACAACTCCACTCATTTGGAAAAACGATCAACGACTACCATCACATGTATGAGCCTCTGCTTACTCCTGGGAAACGGCCTCATTAGATCGCAGGTGGCTACTTGCCACGGACACTCATTGACAATCATTTTCATCAAGCTGGGCGGCTTGCCACCTCTTGATGTCATCACTTGACAGACGTGGCGGGAACGGAAATAGCGAAAAATGTCACGCTTCATGCCGAGCCAAGTCACAACCCTGCTCAGTTTCATAAAAACTTTGGAGCCACTCAGGTGACCGGCCATGGGCTCGTCATGAGAGGCTTGCAACAGTGCGCCTCTCAGATTTTTGGGCACAATTATCTTACACGGGTCCACAGACTTATTATCAGTTGCTATGTATTTCAGCAGTAGTTTATCGTAACCCAGCAAGTACGTATCCGCGGAGGACCCAGCAACACACGCTGGTTCCCGTCCCCCTGCACCCGCTGCACTACCAGCAGCGTCTTCGCGCTCCGTCTCCCTGAGACCGTCGCTCAACTTTCGACAAATTGGATCATCTTGCTGGGCCTTCACTAACTCTTGTCTGTTGAAAGCGATTCACATTCTACCAAAGGGGAGTGTGGTATCCTTCCCACTCAGGACTGCAGCCATCGCATCCGCTTGCGTTGGCGTCTTAGGTTCGCTTCCCTTTTGCTCCCTCTCCCGCCCGCTTCGTAACGCACTGCTTGCCTGCCCCGCAGAAAAGGTTTGCTCGTCGGCGCACTCACCCTTTTCTCAGCTAAGCGGCTCTGCCGTCGTTTTGCTCGTTTGCGCAAAGGCACTCACTGCTAGCGGTTGTTGCATCGGGATTTAGGCTCTTGGTAGACACTAGGTCATGAAATAGCGTGTCAGCTACCACGTTAGTGCTCCCCTTCCAATACTGCACTGAAAAGTCATAATGCTGTATTAGAAGAGCCCAGCGCGCTAGCCTGACTGCAGGCTCATGGAGCCGCATCAGCTAGCTAAGCGTGCTGTGATCTGTTTGCCCCACATATTTTGTCCCGCCAAGGTAGACATCAAACTTCCGCAGTGCATACACAATGGCGAGACACTCCCTCTTGGTAATAATTTTTTTCCAAGGCTATTAACGAGCGGCTGGCCAAGACCAAGGGCTGCAGCACACCATCGTATTCCTCTAGGAGAACTGCTCCTAATCCCAGATCGCTTTCATCAGTCTGGACAACAAATAGTGTGGTCAGGTCAGGGATCTTAAGCTGCGCTGTCTTCGCAATTGCAGTAGACGGACTGCAAAACGCCTCTTGCTGCGCAGGTCCCCGTTGCCACTCAGCTGACTTACCAAAGCGCTTGGTCAAGGGCGGTTGCACTCGAGCACAGGACGGAATGAACGACCGGTAAAAGTTGGCGATTCCAAAAAAGCGGCACAGGCCACGTACGTCCTTGGGCACGGGGAACTCGGCGATTGCTTGAACTTTCTCCCGGTAGGGCTCAATGGAGCCTTCGCCCAGAGTAAAGCCAAGTAACTGAACTCTGGTTTGCGCTAGTTGGGCTTTTGTGGCATTTAACGTCATTTCGGCGGCTCTCACTCTCTCTAGCACATTGGCTATGTGGCCAAGTGTTCTTGAAAGATCATGAATAAATCACAAGCTCAAAAAAAGGTCCATCGCAATATCATTCATTCGCAATGTCCACTACAATACTGGTTTTTAGAAGAAAAACTCGACCGAGAGTCACAGGAACACTGAGCCTTGGTAGATTAACTAAACGCGCGCGTCTCATTTGGCCTCCCCATCTGACAATCAACTTCGTGGCGCCCACCGACTTGGCCACGTCTTTCGTGAGGGTGAATGTTGTTCGGCTGTACCGCAAGTGCACTGAGTGCTTCTGCAAGTGGGACAACACCGATTCGCCAAACAACAAAGCGCTTGCGCCCATGTCTAGCAACGTTAAGAATTTGCGGCTGGCAATGGTGACCGAAATAAATGGCACGTGCGCACCAGCAAGACTGTTTGCCCGGTAAGCACAGGGGAGAAGCAAGGGTTCGGCCCCTTGTGCCTTCACGAACGACCCGCGCTCCTGTTTCCCTGCCTCGAAAGAGGCACAAACGTGGAGCACTCTCTTGCTATGTGCCCTCGTTGATGGCAGCGGAAGTAGCACACTCCATCACGCTCCTTTTCCCGAGATAGAGCAGCTTCGAGTTGCAGGAGTCGGTTCCCCGCATGACCAATGGATCCACTCTGATGAACGTCACCACCGGTGATGCGCTGAGTCAGATTTCATCCCTGTTCACATGTGTTGAGTTACGATGCAGCGCAGGCTGCATGCCTCCCGTACGTGTAGGGATCAAAAGCCCGATCACTTATCTCCCACGTGCGCCCACCTGTCGCAGTAGCCTCAAAGGCAGCTCCAACGGGCTGTTGCCACTTGGGAAGGATCATCGCCCCTTACCCCGTGCAGTGCAGTTCAAGGGCCTCGCTGGCTGATGGGTGCAGGCGATAGGCACGTGCGACGAGAGTGTCGCCTTGAATGCGCTTTGTCTCGATGGCCAACTCCACCAAATTGCGGAAGCGACCACTGCGCAGGTACGCGGAAAAAGTCGGGTGTGCCTGCCTGATCACCCGTTCAACCCTTTCCTCGTTCGAGGCTCTGGGCTCATCAATAGAGAAAAGATCTTCCATCGTGCCTATGTACTCCTGAAGCAAATCATCAGGAGCTTGTGTGCGGAGCTCGAGCTCACACCTCATCCTACTCTCGTAGTCTGCTGGTAAAAATTTGCGCTGGAAAGCCGCGCGGAACTTATCGAGGGTTGCTGCTCGGTGGCCGGAAAGCCGATACTACCTGTGGTACTGCGGCGTGGTGAGTCGCTATCACGGAAGAGAGGAACTCGTACACATGACTGCCGCCATGGGCTACCGACGACTGCCGGTGTTTATTGTACGGTGGACTTATATACACGACAAACAGGTACATAGGTCACAGCGCCATCTCTTGTGGCGTCGCAAAACCAATACGAATACACAACATATTCCCTCTCTTATATTTTTTTTTAGTTGATTAGTAATTGTTAGTACGTGTTAGTGGAGAGGCATTTCATCTATATACAATAAAAATGGAATATTTACACAACTGTACACTCAAAATGCCAAAAACTTTACACCAAAATATACACTCAATTGCAGCAAGCACACGCGTTCATGTCACTGGATCCACTCTAAACGTAATTCATAAATCTTCGTGGCGGTCGTCTTGTCCTCGCGGGTAGCTCCCGACGAGAAGGCGGTTGTGGAGAGGGTGGAGAAGAGACAGCCTGTTGTGTCTCTTGCGATGCTACACAAGGGCTGCACAGAACACAAGGCACTGCACTGAGGGGGGTACCGAGTGGCACTGCTGATCGCCCACTGTCACAAGGCACAGGTGACGGGCTTGAAGGCTGTGCTGGGTGAGCGTGAGCATCTGGCGTTTGGATGACTGGGTGAGGCTGGGCGGCCTGTGCAGGAACCTTGCTCAACTTGGAGGAGTTCCATGTTCGCCCATCGTCTAGGCAGAAAGAGGCTGGCCCTCGTTGTTCCACCACCTTCCGAGAACGACTGAACGAGAGGTCTTCTTTAAAAGAGACTGCCGGCTTCTTCACACGGACCATGTCTCCAACTGCCATGTTTGGTTTCTTGGCTGCACGGCGGAAGTCTTTGTACATCTTGCTGTATTTTTGCTTCTGTGCGACTCTCTTCCGAAGCTGGCCAAGTTCTTTGGCAGGGTCTGTGAAGAATGATGGGGATGGGTGCCCAATGATGTCCAGTCGTGTTCGGGGCAGTCGTCCATGTAGGAGCAAGGCTGGTGCTACTCCCGTGGTTGCGTGAGGTGTGCACCAGTAAACACCCAAGTACTCCAGTGCCGCTTGTCGAAGAGGGCCATGTTCTAACGCAGCAACCTGTACAAAGTCCTTAAAAACACGATTAAACCTTTCGACAAGTCCGTTGGCTTGAGGGTAATACACCGAAGAATGTGTCAGTCGGATACCACGCTCATCCAAGAATTGCGAAAATTCTCGTGAAGAAAATTGGGGCCCGTTGTCAGTGACTATCTCATCAGGGTATCCCTCTCGAGAAAAAATTGACAGCAAGAAGTTGGTGATTGTTCTTGTAGATACCTCGTTGGAGATTTGTACTTCGGGCCACTTAGAAAAATAGTCAACCAGTGTAATGGCGAACCTACAATGTTGAGGAGCTCTTTCCAGAGGGCCAACAATGTCTATGGCGACTTTTTGCCAAGGGCGCTCTGGAAATGGAACAGGTTGCAGTGGAGCAGGTGCCGTTTTCGCACTCTTGTCGGCCTTCTGACAAACGCTGCAGTTTTGTATTGCGACTTCTGTTTGCCGGTCCATACCCGGCCACCAAAACCGTTCTCGAAGTCGCGCTTTCGTCCTGACGATGCCGGAACGAGCTTCATGCGCTGTGGAGATTACCTGATGCGCAAGGGACTGTGGAACTACAAGTCACTCCCCACGAAGAAGTAAGTTGTTTACCACTGACAACTCGTTGCGTAGCATGAAGTACGGCAGCAGATGGCTTGGGACGAGCTTGTGCGGAGGCCATGACGAAGTAACGTATTTCTTGACTTTTGCCAGAGTGGCGTCGTCACTGGTGGACTGCTCGAACTGGTCCTTAGCGATGCACAGCGGCTCGACTAGAAATACAACTTCTGTAGAGTCGTCTTTAGGTTGAGGTGTGCATTCCGGCTTACCTTCCGCTGGAAGATGTGACAGCGCGTCTGCTACCTTGTTCTCCGAGCCCTTGCGGTATTCGACGGTGTAGTTGTAGCGTAGAAGTCGCTCAGCCCACCTTGCAATGCGAAAGAGACGTCGCCCTGTTCCCTTGTTTGACAGCAACGCTACCAATGCCTGGTGATCCGTCTGAAGAGTGAAAGGCCGTCCCCACAAATAAACTTGCCACTTTTCGCATGCCCACACGCAAGCCAATGCTTCACGCTCGCTGGCGGAGTACTTCCTTTCTGCATTGGTTAGAGTGCGTGAAGCAAACGCAATGGTCAGGGTTTTCTGACCGTCCACTTGCTGCAAAACGGCACCTAGCTCGTATGCAGAAGCATCAGTTGCGACAGTTACTGGAAGAGCTGGGTCAAACATGTGCAACACCTTGTGGGAGGCCAGAAGAGTCTTCACTCTCTCAAAACTTGCTTGGGTGGCTGTGTCCCACTCAAAAGGTATGTCTTTGTGCAGCAGTCGACGCATAGGCTCGACTTCCTCGGCTAGCCTAGGAATGAACTTTGCGTAGTATTCGACAAGTCCTAAGAATGAACGGAGTGTGCCGGGTTCTGCTGGTGTGGGGGCGTGGACGATTGCATCAACTTTGGCTTGAAGGGGTGTTATGCCTTTTGCACTGACACGATGTCGAAGGAAAGAGAGTTCTGTTGCATTGAAAACACATTTTTCGTTAAGTTTCAGACCTGCTTTCGCAGTGCGATGCAGAACTTCTTCCAGGTTCTTCGCATGTTCTTTCTCAGTCTTCCCGAAGACGATGATGTCGTCTATGTAACAAAGAACACCATGACAGCCTTGCAGGATTCTTGTCATGAGCTGCTGAAAGGCTGCTGGGGCCGACGCCAATCCAAAGCAGACCCTTTTAAACCGAAAAAGACCCTCGTGCGTAACAAACGCTGTGAGATCCCTGTTGTCAGGGTGCAGCAGGACTTGGTGGTACGCAGAGGCGAGGTCTAGCTTTGAGAAGTGGCGGGCTCCGTTTAAGGCATGCAGCAGTTCCTCAGTGTGAGGCAGCGGAAAGTTGTCGACCACAATGGCTTTGTTTGGCTCCCTTAGGTCAACACAAAGACGGATGCTTCCATCTTCCTTCTGGACTGCGACGATGGGAGGAACCCATTCGGAGGCATCGATCCTTTCGATGATGTCGGCAGAGAGCAGGGTCTGTAGTTGGTCGCTTACTGGTTGGCGTACTGAGAATGGGAGGCGCCTCAACTTTAGGGCGACTGGGGAGACTGCCTGTTTCATCTTCACCTTGTGCTGAAAACCTCTGACAAGGCCCAAACCTGGGGTAAACAGGTGAGAAAACCTGGCCCACAGCAATGCAGGCATGCCAAACTTTGGCTCACTCTGCGGTTGCTCTACGATAGCGCCTTGCGGTGGAATGCGCCCTTGTGCGTCTGAGCTCGTTGCAGGCAACGTTGAGGTTGCGGAGGCGGACATTTGCTGAACGACCATGTGCAGGCAACGTAGCTCCTTCCCTGAAATTTGAAAATTCAGGGCTTGCACAGCATCCAATCCCAAAAGGGAGGTCCCACTGCACGTTACTTAAAGCGGTACGACAGCTGTTCGTGCCTTGTACGACAGCGTTGCTTCAAACAGGCCAAGCACAGGGATCTTCTGGCGTGAAGAGTCAAACAGAGTAATGCTGGGGGTCCTGAGTTGTACTTTATCTTGAAAAAGGTTTTGAAAGTGACCTTCCCCAATTATTGACACTGCAGAGCCTGTGTCGATGAGAAATGAGAATTTGCGCGTGAGCGGCTTCGGGTTAATCACCGACACGTCGACGTCAACATACAGGCCTCTGCGTTTGTTTGTGCAGATGGTCAAAATACTGTGACCGCTCTCAGCGTCATCGTCGCAGAGGAGTTTGCGCACTGGTGCCGGCCTTCGTGTTTGGCCGCGAGGCGAGCTCCGACAAACGCTCTGGAAGTGTCCGCGGCGTCCGCAACCATAACAGGTGCGGCCGCGGGCGGGCCGCACCTGACCTCGCTACTCACCGTAGCGAATGATCACCACACTGGCACCAACGCGGTATCAAAGGCTCATTAAGCCTTTGATAACACTTAGCCAAGTCAGCCCGCCTTTGCAAATTAGGCTCACCGTGTTACCCGCGTTATGTCCAATACCTGTGAGTTTTGTTCGCTAACACTTTTAGCAGATCCTGCACTGCTCGAGAACAGGGCCAGTGCACCCCTTGAGCATTACAATCCAGCATTCTCACTTGTCCCAAGCACCAGACGAGATGACACGAGGCGCTATGTAACAGCTCCCATTGAAGAGGTAGCGTGTTTCGATCAGGTTCAGGCTTAGGGAGCCACAGGGCCGCATCTCCGTCACCTACTCACGTGTAGCGCCCCGCTCTGCACGTGCTCAACTAACAAAGCATATAGCACGGCGCGGCCAAACAGCGTCCGGTTAACAGAAATACACAAACACTTTATTGCCTTTGGCGGTACCCCGAAGAACAGTATAACATCCGCTCCCGGGATGCGAAGAGCAGAGGCTCCCGCATGTGGACGTTCACGATAAGAGGAAACCCCGAGCACGTCGCAGCTGGCAATGGTGAGCTTTGACATGCCGGTCAGGAAAAAGTCCCTCGCGACCATGCTTCGCACTCTCATGATGGCCACTGGGTCTGGTCACGAGATTTAGGGCAAGCCTTGTATGTGTAAGCCTATGGCAAATGCGGTTTGACGTAGAGAAACCACTTCAAGCACTAGGCATTGCTGTTGGCTTAGCATATGGTACCGCAGCTAATACTCAGGTAAACATGCCTGCCGGGGATGCCAAAGCACACCGAGGCAGGCTACAGTCTGACGATTCCCAATGGGGACACTGACAAAGAAAACACGTGCTTACCAGGTGCTGACCAACTGAGGAGAGACCCTTTCCAGGGCACACGGGATTCCGCCTCCTGATTCTCGCAGCCTCAAAGAACACATGCCGTGCCTGCGCGTTGTGCCATCTATAGCCATGTGCCGTTACCAGAGCACGTGAAAGGAAAAGTAGCGGCCGTACAGCGGAATGTTCGCAAAATGGTAGCGGTAGCGCCTCAAATCCCCACAACATTTCATATGTGCTCCTACTATACAAACGACATCATGTCTGGTTAACATCAATAGTAGCTTAAGTGCCAGTTCCAATTTCATAACAGTCTCATAAACATTCATATTCTATCCCTCGTTGCTTCCGTTCAAAATGGTTGTTAGCTGCCTGACTGATATAAACATTTTGGGTCATGCACACAGTCCCAGCTCATTATGCGAGGCAACAAATGACATGAAAATTATCCATCACGTATTGACCACTTATGCAGGACCCCGTAAAATATAAAAGATTGAATAATTTTCACTGCGACATTGTTTGCCATTGGTCCTTCAGCATTCCAAATTTTCTGTGTGCTACAAGATCACCTACTAGTTGCGTCACATCACGAATCTGTGAAATGGCATGGTGCTTATTACAGTGCATGCATATTAAACAGCACATTCACATGCTGAAAAATACCTAAATCGTTTTTGGAATAGGTGGAGAGCATCTCCTTTTAAATGTAATTTAAGTGGGTTAGCCGCCGATCACATTAGCAGCAGCTACTCATGATAGCTGGCGAAATGGATTCGTATGAGTACAATAAAATATTTTAATTTGCAGCATAACAGTCTTCAGCAGTTCGTGTGCGTGTGTGCACAACTGTAAGCTCATCCTTGCTGGGAGGGAGAGGAAGGAAGAGAAATGAACAGCACTGCACAGGTGTGCTTCTTTGTTATTTATTTATTTCAAGAAACCCCTTAAGGCCCTCACTGGGAGGATATTACATAGTTGGGAGGTGGTGTAAAAAAAACACAAACTAATGCAATGAATATACATCAAGCATAAAATAATTTCCAAACAAAATATATAACTTGTGCATATAAAAAGAGCAGCACAATATCCCAACCTTTGTTGGAAATAGGGAAAAAGGAATGACTAAAAACGCGATGAAGAATAACAGAATACACTATGATAGACTAACAAAAAGAAAATGATATGAGACAATGAGTACAGCCGGGACGTTCAGCGAACCATGTCAATGCTAAACTTCATTATCATTTTTAAAATTTCAATAAATTTTTAAATGTTACACTTATAGAAAGCGAGAAATATAGTGAGACACTCTTTCTTGGTTACCGAGTAGTTCCTCTCCGCTGGTGTCAATGAACGGCTCGCGAACGCAATTGGTCGAAGGGAACCTTCATGCTTCTGGAAAGTTGCTCCTAAGCCCAGGTCTTTTGCGTCTGTGTTTATCACGAACTCCCTGTTCAAATTGGGTAGCTGCAGCTGAGTCGTGTTGGCCAGCAACTTCGTGAGGTGACGCAGTGTCGCCTCCTGCTTTTCGCTCTAAGCCCAACACTCGCCATTCCTCAAGAGCTTTGTCAAAGGTGCCTGCACTGCTGCGTAGTCAGGAATGAACTGTCGATAAATGTCTGTCTCGGTGGCCATGTCTCTGAGTTCCAGGGCGTCCAGCAAGGACGCCCTGGAACTCAGAGACATGGTCACCGATGGCGAAGTGAAGAAATCTCGACTGTGATGCACGAAAGAGACTTGTCTGATACCTTAGTGGCTCCATTCGATCAGCCAGTGGAAATCCATCGCACAGTTCCATGTGCTTTCACTTGTGCGTGGACGCGATGTGTTGTTTCCAAAGCTGCCTTTACAGTGTAATATATGCATTCTCATTTCTAACGTGTTCGCTGTATGCACGGGTTTGTGTATGCGTGAAATTACCAGCTAAGACCTGGTCGAGTGACGTGTTTAACTGTATACTCTCCTATGAGGTTGACAGTAAGCTGTTGAATGTGCAGGTTTATACGTAGACGTTTTATGTGATGGCTGTCACAATGTTTTAAAAACCTTCAATGTTTATACGTAGTTTTTGAGTGGTTCACCTTGTTTTTAAACTGTTTTCAAGGATGTGTAGCTTTGTTCAAACGTAAGTATGGCAACGAAAGTGCACATCTTTTCAGGTAATGGGTGAATCGAGAAACGCCTGCTAACCGCTTGCAGTAAAGTCGACGATGCCAGTGAATATAATACATAATTTATTTTTATATAAACAATGACTTTTTATTGCTTTACAACTATCTGTGACTGCGCATACGCTTCGACTGTCGTGAAGAGCGTCCCTGTAAACTATTTTTGCAATGTGTATGCCCCATGTATTGTGCGTGTTTGATTTATTTGCAGAGTACTATGGTCATTGCACGGTGGGTTGTTCGTAGCCTTTCACAGACTGCCTTTGGCTACAAGCGTTTCTGATGCGTTTTTGTGCTCCGTTCCGGCATCACGTTTGCCAAAGTTTTTAATCTAAGTTTTTATGCCACCATGGTTTCCCCCTGAAAAAAAAAAAAAACACTGGACCCACGATTTCTTTTGAACTACGACCATGCCGCCTTGTGCTTAATGTGACTTGACTTGTTCAGTGCTGTCTTCTTTACACGTGATATGTAATTGTTGTTGTTCACCACCAAAAAGGTTTTTAACTGTCATTCATCTCGTTAAGGCACGCATTTTGGTGTTCGTACAATATTATCGCTTTTAATTTGTTGCAAGCTAAAGTTGATTGAAAACAACCGCATTGTCTTAGTAAGGCCACACATTCGCGTGGCACATTTCAAACCTGTTTGAATTCGGGGACGTAGATACATTAATGCAAAAGCTGTGCGCTCTCCGTTCGATGTCTGTGTGAGCGGTTTTACTGTGTACATGTCGCCAGGATTCGCGGTTGACGAGGGTGCATCGATGCGCACGCCCTCTGCGGGTATCGAGGCTCTCTACGATTGACACGAATGTATAGCAGGACGTGTAAGCTTGTGCAATAAACATTCAAAAAATGAAAAAAAAAACCCTATGTAATACCCTCTCACGAGGGCCTTTAGGGGTATTATGAATAAATAAATAAATAAAGTGTTCACTGTCTCGAGAAAATGCCTCAGGTCACCGATATTGTTCGACAATGGATAGCTGACTATCACTTCAAGCTTACCCTTATCCGTCAAAATGCGACTTTCGTCTAGCGGGAATCCCAATAATTTTTTCCGGGTCGCGGCTATCTGAGCTTTGTTCGGGTTCAGAGTGATGCCCGTACACCTCAGCCTTTCTAGAACGCCTCTCAAGTTGCGCAAGTGCCCTTTGAACGTTCTTGAGTAAACCTATATGTCGTCTAGCTATGCGGGTGTGTGCTGCCACTTTGTGTCTTCCCAGAACACGATCTATTAGCCTCTGATACGTAGTGGGAGCTCCCACCTAGCCAAAAGACATTCTCCTGAATTGGAAAAGTTCTCTGTGGCTTGTTAAAGCTGATTTCTCTTTATCCCACTCGTCCATCTCAACCTGAAAATATTCACGGCTAGCATCGAGCGCAGTGAAGTACTTCGCCCCGCCTAGGTTGGATACTAACGATGAAATGGAGGGAAGAGGGTACATGTCCTTCTTTGTAACCTCATTCAGCCTGTGTTAGTCTACACAAATGCGATATGTATCATCTCTTTTTGAAACTAGAATTACCAGGAAACCCCATGGACTGTTTCGCTTCTCAACTACGTCTGTGTCGATGAGTTCGTCCGAGGCAGCATCAAGTGCTTTCCGCTTAGCTAAGCTGATTGGTCGGGGATTGCATTTGCAAGGTCGTGCATCACCCTTGTCGATTCTGGGCTTGACCAGTGTAGTACAGCCGGGACGTTCAGTGAACCTCGCGTCGTACTCGTACAACAGTGTCGACAACTGCGCTCATTCTCCTTTTGGGAGGCTCTGTGCCTCTACCAAAAGCGGGTGCACTGACCTTCCCTGTAGCAGCACATTGTTGCGGAAAGGTGGTTGCTCGCTTTCTCAGCATGCTTTCCTTCTCGCGTACTCGTGCCTCTCTCTGCGATTGGAATGCCTTTGTCAAAGCGGGGGCCTTCGAGAAAACCATTAGCACATCTTTGTCGTGCTCTCGGTAACCACTGTTTGCAACGTCATTGACAGTACCTGCTTTGGTGAGGAAGTCTCGACCCAGAATTAGAGACATTGACAGCCCAGGAAGATGCATAAAACGGTCTTCGTCGTGCTGTCGGTAACCACTGTTTGCAATGTCAATGACAGTACCTGCTTTGGTGAGGAAGTCTCAATCTAGGATTAGAGACATTTACAGCCTAGGAAGATGCGTGAAATGTTGTCGCCTCATGCGTCTGTTCCAGTGAATCACTAACCTAGCCGCACCGCTCGATTGTGCTGTGCCCGTAGGAAGGCGAAGATGGTGCTGCTTTGTCTCAAACGAATATTGTTCTCGTGGAGATGGTGGAACATTTCATTGCCGAACCAAGAAGCGCTTGCCCCAGTATCTAAAAGTGCTACAAACTTTTTTCGAGCTATCGTTAACTCTATTAGAGGTGCAGGCGAGTCTGCAGCATCACTTGCGTGACAGACCAAAAGTGCAAGTGATCCGAACGCATTGGTGGAATTATTGATAACCACGTGGTGACTGATGTGGATTACCGGTGACACCGTCCGTTTCCCGAATCGCACGTTTGCTCCTGACCCGGTGTGCGGTCGCATTCACGAGGGATGTGTCTCAGCAGACCGCACTCATAGCAATGACCGCAGAAACAATGCCGGCTCTATCGTAAGTTGCCTTGATCAGGTGGTCCTCGCTCCGAGTTGGGCCGCTGTTTTGATGTCGTGTCGATCGTGCGCTCCTGCCATGGGTTTTAACACGCTGGGGCGGCGTGGCCCATGTTGAGCGCGTAAGCGTGGCGGGTCTAAAGAGCAGTCTGACAGCATCCAACCGCGTGGTACCTGTTCATCAGCGAACGATGCTGACGCGTTACCCCTAAATGCTTCTGAATCTACCGCACCACCATTCCACGCACAGCGAGACTTGACTGACTGCCCTGCAGGCGAAGGTGGGCGATACAATCGCGCAGCGAGGATGTCCCTTTGTATGCGCTTCGTCTCGGTGGCGAGCTCTTCTAGGTCTGCGAACTTGTATCTCCTGAAGTGCGCTGCGAAAGTTGGGTGCACTTGTCACGTAATGCGCTCGACTTTTTTTGCGTTAGTGGCATGACGGTTAGCGAGGCGATACAGTTCCTTCATCGCCCGCGTACATAATCCAGCAAGTATTTGTCCGGATGCTGGATGTGTAGCTCTAAATCCTTCCGCAAACTTCACTAAAAAATTTGCCGGTAGAAATTCGTTGCGAAAGCTGTTGCAGAACTCTTCTACCGTGCGGGCACGATGTCCGCTTAGTCGAAACAATCAAGCCGCTTGCTTCGTGAGCGACACCGGTACCACGCGCTCGAAAAGTCCGGTGTCAGAAAGCCCCGTTGCCTGCTGATAGTGGAGCAACCAATCGAGCTCAAGATAGGCATGTCTACCTTGACATGTGGTTGCACATTTTGCACCGATGCCTGCGCTGTGTTTTGCAGGGCACTTGCCAATCTCTGCATAACTGATAGCGCATTCCCATGAGTACCTCGCTCGAGGGCAAACTGTTGCCGCAGGCTCACCTACAGTTGCGGCGTGTGTCTGAGCAATTTGTGGCAGTGCCTCTCTCTTTGCTTCGCGAGGTGGCGGGGAGCGCCTGGCCTAGCACTTTCTGTCATAGGCCTAATTTGTGCTAACGCGGTCTCTGCATCTTGCTGGCTATCCCACTTGAAACGACCAAAATCTACGCTGTCAGAAAGCTCTGACAGTGCTCCCGTGTTAGCCAAAAGATTGACACTCTGCGACGTGACATCAGACAACATGGGCAAATCTAGGAATTCCGACATGCCTGTTGTTCTATGTTTGGAGGAGCATCGGTAGTCACTCGCGTCCATAAAAGTTGCGGCGTTGAAAATTCGTTATGCTGGGAACCAGATCTAGGAGGTTCATTCTATGTACGGCTGATGTAGAAGCCTAGCTAATGTTCCAGCTGCACAGAGTCGTACCGTGCATGATTAACGTCCCCTTTCCGTAGCTTGAGTCATCGCAGCTGCAGGAGTTCGAGTGCATAAGGCAACAGGCTAGGTCAACAAACAACACTTTATTGCTATACGTTAGCAATAACGCGTAAATGTCGTGTAGAGAGACTACAGATAAGAAAGGGTAGATGCTTACACCTCTGTCGTTGTCATTCTTGGCTCGCAAGAGGTTCCGGGTTTGTCTTTCTTTTTTTGTCGCCGATGCCAGAGACAGCGTCTAGTGATCGGCACGCTAGTTTTTTTCACCGTCTCGGTTTCCCTTTCCTGATGAGAATTTGTTCCCCCACTCAGGGAGGGGAAACCCGTTATGAGCGCCAAGAAAGAGGAGTCGCGAGCACCAGCCACGGTTGTGTTTCATTCCTTTGCAAGAGGCTTCATTGACTCGTGTCTCGAAGGGACAGTCACGTCCTCGCGATTAGGCTGTCCTAGTTTCGAGGGAAAAGAGGAAAGAGTGATTGGGCGCACATGCTCCCCACAATACAAGCTTGACTACCTTCGGTGAATAGGTGAAACTGAACTGTGCTGTGTTGGCATGCGGCCCTTCCAGGCTTGTGCCCATGCTTGATTTGTTTGTTTTTTCAGGTGCACTACAATTCATGGACCATGGGAGGGGAGAGTCCAGTCGACCCGCCTGCTCGGAAAGGAGGCACAAAAAAGGCCACACTATTTGCTTGGATAACATTGCAAAGCATTCCAGAGGTATGACTGTAGGAAACTTTGAATGCTTAGTGAAATATGCTAACATTATAAAACTCACAAATGTTTTGTGTGGCACTCGCCATCACAGCTACAGGCAATGCTGACTAAAGCTCCCACGTTTAATAGATATTGTCACGATTATTAGCCATCAGCATAACAGAAGACAACGAAGCAACCATCACGAGCGGCAGTTGCTGGCGTTTTTTGAGGAAGACGACGTTGGACGTCTGCTCTTGCATTGTGTTCTTTTGCCCTATTTTTTTCACATTGCAACCCTGCAGGAGCGTCTACGTAAGCAGGCGTTTGGTGTGTAGTGACACCACGGACCCGAGCTAACGGGGAGTTTCGACTCCTTCCCACGCTTAGCCGTGCGAGGCTTTGCCTTGTCCGGCGAAAAGGGGATCCTGGGGGTTGAGCTGACGCTGGGTTATTGGACTTTTAAGGCCCCCCAGCAGAGGCAACACACCCCTTTGGCCCTGACCGCACGGAGACGGCACCCCTGGGCTGACCCACCCCGGAGAAATCGGCAGTCGCCTTTTCCTATCCCCCTCTCCGATCTTTTTTTTTTCTGTCCTCTTTCTCATCTGTCCTGTTTTCTGATCTCTTCTGTTACTTCCCCATTTTCATAGGCGGCTTGGGTTGACCTTGTGCAACTAGCCGACCTCGGCCTACGCGCATTAGGTTATCGTGGTGATTTACGGCTGGTGTCTGCAAGTTTCTCGCTTCGCGAATCTTGTAGTATCCCCTAATTAGGCTCCATGGTGGGTGGCCGCCATCGTTACTAAATTATATTCCACTATCATGCATGGACCTCAGTGATCGTGCCACTTTAAAACGCGAACGCATCGAAGAATTTTCTTTTTTCAGCTGACCCAAGGAAGTGTTCCCCTGCTATCATGTCGTACATAGTGAAAAGCCCAACAAAACAGCCAGAACAGAGTCCTCGTTCATAGTATCGTAGCGTATGACATCCAGATAGGATTTAAATCTTGCAATTTAGCAATTTGTGAGCAGCAGGTTCAGCTTAGATTGAACAAGGTGGCTAAATTGGCAGATATTAACCGGTTCATGATAAACCCTCAAAAGAGCACCTGTGTTCTTTTTTCTAGGAATACAGGCCTTCACCTAAATCCTGAAATTGAGCTTCTTGGGCAATGAATACCTGGAGAGGCTGAGCATAAATTTCTAGGTTTAATCTTGGACCCTAAGCTCACATTTATAACGCACATAAAGTCCATAAAAAACAAGTGCCTGAAAACAATGAACATCCTCAAAGTGCTGTCACGCACAACATGTGGAAGTGACAGGAAGTACCTGATGAATATATATGAAACCCATATACGCACACGCCTAGACTACGCAACCATAGTCTATCAGTCTGCTACACCGAGCGCATTGAAGATTCTGGATCCTATACATAATCTTGGCATATGCCTTTCAACGGGTGCTTTTCGCACCTGCCCTGTAGAAAGTCTCTATGTAGAGTCTGATGAGTGGTCGCTCCACCTTCAGAGACCCTATAAGTCCTTTTGTTATTATTTGAAAGCAAACTTGGATAAGGGACACCTCACACACACCACAATTAATGATTTGTCCAGTTTTTTTTTTTTTTTTTTGACATCCGTCCCTCGGTGAGATGACCTTTCTCACTTCGCGTGAGGGGTCTAACTGAAGAAACTGGGATACCTTTTTTTTTGAAAACTGTCTAATGGCTCCCGCAAGATACCTGCCGCCGTGGCAGTGATAGCTCATTGACTGTGATTTATCTTTCATTGAAATAACCAAACTTGCTCCGTTACACAAATATGTGCATACTTTCTCAAATTGCAGCTGAAATACTCTTGTCCTGGATATTTTACAGATGCTTCAAAATCTTGTATTGGTGTGTCCTATGCTGCCGTTGGTACATCTTTTTGTGATTCTGGTGTTCTGCACCCTAATTCAAGCATCTTTACTGCAAAAGCTTATGCGATACTTATTGCTGTTAAGCACATTCAGGAATCAAAATTACAACGCACAGTTATTTACTCGGATTCCTTGAGCATTGTAAAAGCTTTAAAATCTCTGCAAAAACATAAAAACCCTGTCCTTGTGTCACTTTACAGTTTTTTCTGCATGATCTACACACTAAAGCAACATGTAGTAGTGTGCTGGGGGCCAAAACACCATAGTATCAGGGGAAACGTCTTGGTGGATCAACTTGCTGTACCTGCCCAAAACAACGCTGCTGTCAATACAACCATAGCTGTCCCTGTGCTTGACCTGAAGCCCTTACTTCGACGGGAGCTCAGGGCGTGTTGGAAGCGGCTATAGAATAGACAAACACAAAACAAACTACATGTAATAAAACCGAGACTGGAAGTTGGCCACCAGTATCCAGATCACGCTACACACAAGTAACGCTCACCAGAATACAAATAGGACACACATACAGCACACATGCATATTTATTGTCTGGTGGTGAGCAACCCATATGTGACAGATGTGGGGACCGCTTACGGTTTTTACATATACTTGTTCAGTGCAATGAGCTAGACTCTCTAAGAAAAAAGCACTTTTAATACCCTACCTACAGCAACTTCCATTATATCCAGTCATGTTGATTGGTAGAAATTCTCTTTTTAAGCTTGAATCGATGTTCATATTTTTAAAAGATATAGATAGCTTTCATTCCATATTCCGAGGTGATCTGTAGCACGACCTCTGTGCTGCGGTCGAGGCTGCGGTGGTTCCATTAAAGACAGCACCTGCCTCAAGGGCAGCCCCTTGGGCTCAAGGGCATGCATTTACGAGGCATTCATGCTAATTTAATCTCATCTCCTCAATATAGTTTTATCACCACGAACATCGTCTTTTACTTCCACTACACACATTTCACGTCACTTCCATGATATTAAATACTTGTATGTTTTAACCCCCTTAAGGGCACGGAATTTTAGGCCTTTTTACAGCCACGAAACAGTATCATAGTTCATATCCTGTGTGTTGTGGAGGTCTCGAATTGGCGAGCACGCGCCACGCCACGCTCTTGGAGTAAACGGACACAGACCCGGTTGGGGCAAACAAACACTACATACATACATTTATTTAACTACTTTTGAACGACAATATCGTCTGCCGAATTGGTACATCAATCGTTATCAACACGTTAAGTCATCATTACACAAAATTACCAAACACACACAATAACATGATAAACACAATAACACACCCAAGGTGGCGGCGCCAGCGCTTGACTTACCACGTGGGCCCCCGGCACGCAGGCCGCGGTACCACGCGCCGAGGACCCACGCTAGAGACAACCATTCACGGCAACCGCCACGCGCACAAGAGGCTCGCTCAACTCTCGCCTGCCACCAAGGTTGCTTCCCGCCACGGTCACCACCAGCGCTACCACTGTCACAACCATGATGATGATGACAGTGGTAATCAACGGCACCTACCTCCCGGTGGTTGTAACCCGAAATGTGGCTTTTGGGCAAGACACGTGGGCCAAACAACTCTACAGGGGATGTCAGCACACGCACAACGTATTGCAGCAAATCATGCACCATTGCCATTTTATCAACATTTTCCATGGCGCTCTTTGGCCAAGTATGGCCCTTGCGCCAATAAAACCCATATATCATCATCATAATATTGCGGTCACTGACAGCCATGTTAGGTGATGGCTATACAGTTACAAAAATGGCCAGTGGAGACTTTCTTTTAGAAGTCTGTGACAAAAATCAATTTGACAAGCTAAAGAACTTTGCAACATTCGGCGACCTTCCCATCAGCGTAACACCCCATCGATCCATGAACTCTGCTCGTGGAGTCTCTCTTTCTAACACAGGACCACACGAAGGACTTTGTATGGACCTGTGTAGCGAGTAAGCAGTTTTTCTGACAAGTCAACTTGACGGATAGGAGACCAGAGCAGGACCAAAGAACCGAGCAGAAAGTGTACGTCGAGGTGTCGTTGGTCATACAAATGCTGCTGCTTCTTTTGAGAGGTCAGAAGACGAGTACGGGTGATTTCTCGTGTATGAGCAGCCAGAGTGATACAGTCCATGGCATATTCACTGCTCGGTACTGCAGGGGACAGTATGACGGTGTCTAGAGGCAATGTTGGTTCTCGGCCAAACAGTAGAAAAACTAAAGAGTAACCGGCTGTGTCATGGCGCGAAGTATTGTTGCCAAATGTGACATAGGGAAATGCAAGATCCCACTTGGTGTGGTTGGTAGAAATATACTAAGCAAGCATGTCTGTAAGAGTTCGATTTAGATGCTCCGTGAGTCCATTGGTTTGCGGATGGTATGACGTAGTCAGCTTGTGTCTTGTTTGACAGGACTGCAAGATGTTGGCTATGACCTTTGACAAAAAGGTGCGGCCACGGTCTGTAAGCAGCTGCTGTGGGGCTCTGTGTTGCAAAATCACGTCCTTGAGGAAGAAGTCGGCGACATCTGTGGCGCAGCTTGTTGAAAGACCTCGTGTGATGGGATAACGCGTGGCGTAGTCGGTGGCCATAGCTATCCACTTGTTACCAGAGGAAGACAAGGGGAAAGGGCCAAGTAGGTTTAAGCCTATGCGGAAGAACGGTTCTGTCGGAATGTCAAGTGGTTGAAGGCGTGCGGTGGGAAGTGTCGATGGTGTTATGCGGCGCTGACATTTCTAACAAGCTGCAATGTATCTTCTGACTGAGCGTGCAAGCCCTGGCCAAAAGAAGTGTCGGCTTATTCAGTCGTGAGTGCCTTAGACACCAAGGTGACAAGTAGTTGGAATGTCATTAAGTTCATGTAGAACTTCCGAGCGAAGGTGTTTCAGAATGACAAGCAGCAGGGCCGGTCCATTCAGCTCAAAACTTTAGTGGTATAAAACACCATCATGAAGCACGAATAAGCGATGGGACTGATTGGAAGATGGTGATTCGAGGCGTTCAATGATAGCATGCAAGGACGCGTCATGGTGCTGCTCGTCACCAATGCATGTCATTTGCGAAAGGGAAAAGGCGCAAGGCTCGGTTTCTATGTTAGGCATAGTGCTCGACTCAGCAACCGGGTAGGGGGACAGGCAGTCTGCGTCCTGACATAGGCGTCCGGACTTTTATGTCACCGTGTAGGTTGTGGGGTCTCGAATTGGCGAGCGACACGTCACGCTCTTAGAGTAAACGGACACAGTAGTCACGGTCGGGGCAAACAAACAAACACATTTTATTTAACTAATTTATAACGATGATATCATCCGCCGAATGATAGATCAATCGTGATCAACCCACTGAGGCCTCCTTACACACAATTTCCATGCACTCCAAAACATGACAAACGCAGTAACATGACAAACACACTATAACCACGGCCGCTCGATCTCCCCCCCTGGTGCAGCTCACCGAATGCTCTTCTCCGCCTGTGAGAGCGCTAGTTCTCTTTCAACCCGCCGCGTCCGCTATGGCGCTAGCTATCGGCGACGCTGGGGTTTCTCTCAAAGCACTCTTCAGCCACAGTGAGCTATCTGCATGGGTACTTTCATGTGGTTCTGCTTAGTGTTTCGGCATGCTTCACTGCAGACGCGCCCATGCACAGGTTACAGTCACTTTAGCTGCAATAGAGGTAGATTGTTCCTGATACATGCGCTCCATTAGATGCACACAGTGGGTTTAAGCTGTCCCATTGAGGCAAAGGGGAACCACGCGATCCTCGTAGTAACGTAGTATTATGTTAAAAATGTTATTGTGGATTATAAAGCATGGTGACTCCGACTTTAATGTCAACTAAATAGCCGAGGCTTAATGTATAGTTTATTTATGCGGCTACTCAGCTAATTCGTTTCCGCGACATACATGTCCGGATTATATGAACCGGACAATTATCAGTAATGTTTCTTTGTAAATAGTCTGAAACAAGCATGATTTAATACTCAAATGTACATAGTGGCAGATTTCACAAGCGGAGGACTTTGTGAGAAAGTGGTTTTCGAGAAAGTTTCAGTATATTTTCTAGAGAGCTATTGAGATCTCCAGCCCAGTTGGCCAGGAGTGGTCTCAGCAGCTTCTTGATAAAGAGCTGCTGAGGCCACTCTCAAACATCTCTCTTTCTTACAGATTTGTTTTTAGGTTTTTGATGAGGTGGTTAAAGTCAAACGAAAGGAATAAGGGGTCATTTTCCCGTACCGGATGCGGCACAACATGCTGCAGAGTGTTGTCACCAGACATTCCTCGAAACATGGCGGTGTTTGTGTGATCGTTGTCCGTCACAACACGAACAACAAAAAACTCTGCGTCCTCATTAGCCTTCAGCACGGTGAACGTCAGGCTGTGGAGGCGGTCATGTTTCAGGTTCCTCGTAAAAAAATACCCGACCAGAATCACGTAAGCCGTGGAAAGCCCACACAAAACGAAACAAAGGAGCCTGTCGGCTATTTCAGTGGCACCGCCAGCTTGAGGTTTACAGTCGATATCAACGAGCCCGAAAATTCTATCAACTTGACGATCATAGATCACTTTCTGCTGTATTGACATTTCGTCAATGGTAAGGCTGCAGTAGGGCTCTTTTTCTGACTGCAAGCCTTGTCTCTCTACTTGGAGCCGTTCCCTTATCAGGCTGGTTACACCCGTCTCTCCTGTGGATGATCCGACAAACTTTTGTAGGGTGCTTCGACACAGCAGCTTCAGCAGCTTCTTCTCCCGTACATGATCGTAGCTTTTGTAAGATGTCGCCTTCCACAGTACACATTCTCGCAGCGTGGGCTCCTGCCACTTTGGACGCGTCATATCGAAGTTGATAATTTGTTCCATGACAAATTTTGCAGTCCTATCTCCTTCATGCGCGGCTGTCGCAAGGGTCTTTAGAGCTTGCACAGCACGGTTCTTTTCATATTCTTTAACTTTTTCTCGGAATTCGTCGCAGTTTTTCTGAAGTTCTTGCAAGCGCTTGTTCAGTCTCTGCACTTTCACTTCCAGGCGATGTGCGTTTCATTTCATCTCTGCTATATATCCAGCTAGGTCGAACGTCGTCTGGCATTCTTCATGTTTTAATCCGCTTTCACAGTGTTCCTGACCACCTGTAGACTCGCCCGGAGCTACGTTTTCTTGTGCCTTGCACAGGGAAATCGAGCGGCCGTGTGACTAGTATTCAGTGGCTGTGCCTTCAGCATCAGGTTCTTCTAGACGAGGTCGTTTTCTTTTTTTTTCTGTCACTAACACCGGTTTCCCTAAAATTCTCGCTTCCGTGTGTGCACCACGTGGCAGACGAAGAAGGCTTTTGCGCTCCTTGCTATTAGAAGGCAACATGTAGGTTAAGCAGGACAGAAACTGAGTTGGCACAGCTGTTGGCAGCAGCAACTTACGTTTCATGCCTACCTTGTAGCCGTCTGCTGTGAAATGAAGCGAGCACACGACATTCCTGGAGCTGGGCTTCCAATGGCTGCCCTTGTCACTCCATTTTCAGGAAATGTTCCGCAGCCATGCATTCCGGAGGTTTTCCTTGGACGGCAGCTCGTGGTATCGCAGTTCCGGGTTGCGTGAAGCATTTGACTTACAAAGCAGCACACGACAATTTTTAGGCATCGTATGCACTGCAATTTATCCACGGACCTAAATGAAGTCCAGAGAAATAAAGGCATTGCATGCTGACCGCACGACGGCAGGATACAACTGTCGCAAAGTAGGGAGGATTAGCAGGATTCCACCTTCGCGCGATTCCACATGCAGGTGCACTTCGCCGATATGCAGCGCCCCCACCTGCCGCCGTGGCCTGTCAGTGAACTTTCCCCTTCACGCGCGCTCTTTTGTTTGCGAGCCAAATCGGCGGGCTGCACCAGAGGGGGAGATCAAGCGACCATGCTATAACATACCCAAGGCGACGTCGCCAACGCTTGACTTGGTACCACGACGCGCAGGCCGCGGTACCATGCGCTGAGGACAACCGTTCGCGGCAACCGCCACGCGCAGAAAAGACTCGCCCCGTTCTCGCCCGCCACCAAGGCTTAATTGCTTCCACCAGGGGTTACCGCCAGCTCTACCACATGATGATGACGATGACGATAGTGGGGCTCCACGCCAACACTACACCATCGATTGCCCGGTGGTTGTTATCTGAAATGCGGCTTTTAGGCGAGAAATGTGCGCCATGCGGCGCAAGCAACTTTACAAGGGAGTGTCAGTATCCCCACAAGGTATAAAGCACCCGAGCCGGCCAGTAGGATCCTTCAGTAACATAAACCAGCATAGCGCATAATGGTCAGTTATCACAGAGAAATTTGTGCCACATAAATCAAGGCGGAACTTTGAGACTGCCCAAACAAGAGCAAGACCTTCATGCTCTGTAATGGAATAGTTACGTTCAGCAGCTATGAAGAGGCGGCTAGCGTAAGCGACAACTCGGTCGTGTCCCCGTTGGCGTTGGGCTAGGACGGCTCCGATTCCGTGACCACTAGCATCGGTTCAGACTTCTGTCGGAGCAGATGGGTCAAAATGAGGCAGTATAGGTGGAGTCATCAGTAGCGTGATTAGGTGAGAAAAAGCAGCAGCTTGGTCGGTACCCCACGTAAATGTGACATCTTTCTTCAGAAACTCAGTGAGGGGACGAGCGATGGTTGTGAAACCTTTTACAAACCTTCTAAAATAGGAAAAAAGTCCTACAAAACTCCGGACGTCTTTGACTGACCGGGGTACAGGAAAACTGGTGACTGCAAGAGTTTTCTCGGGGTCCGGCTGCACACCAGAGGCATTGACAAGGTGGCCCAACACTGTAATTTGCCAGCGTTCGAATAGGCAATTCGACGATTTTAATTGAAGGCCTGCAGTACGAAATATGTCAAGAATAGCTTGCAAACGCTGAAGGTGGGTCTCAAATGTTGGGAAATATACAACGACAACGTCAAGATAACAGACATGTTGACCATTTGAACCCTTGTAGCAGAGTCCATCATGCGCTCAAACGTGGCTGGGGTGTTGCATAGCCCAAACGGCATAACCTTGGAACTGATATAGGCCGTCTGGAGTTATAAACGCAGTCTTCTCTTTGTCTTTTTTGTCGACAGCAATCTGCCAGTAGCCGGAACGTAGGTCTATTGAAGAAAAGTATCGAGCGCCATAGAGACAATCGAGAGCGTCATCGATGTGGGGTATAGGATAAATGCCCTTTTTCGTGATTCTATTCAGATGGCGGTAATCCAGACAGAAGCGCCACGTGCCATCTTTCTTTCTAACGAGCACACCAGGGGACGCCCAAGGGCTCGGAGAGGGTTCAATAATTCCTTTGGTTAGCATCTTGGTGACTTCTTGTTGAATTACTTTACGCTCGGTGACAGACACCCGGTATGGTCGGCGATGAATGGGATGAGAATCACCTGTGTTAATGTGGTGGTTGACAAGTGAAGTCTGGCTGAGTGGACGGCTGTCGATGTCCAATATGTCATGGTATGAAGCCAGAAGGTGGCATAGCGCGGCTGAGTTCTCAGGTTTAAGGTCCGGGGCGATCATGGAGCGTAAGGTCGCATCGAGGCATGTGGCATCCTGCGAGTGACGTGGGTGATCGGAACGTACCTCTGCTGTAAAACAGGTGACGTGGTCGTCAGTTAAGGGTCTTAGCGTGGTGACCGAAATTTCTTGAGGTATCACTTGTTTTATGAAACCGAAATTAACAACAGGTAAATATGTTCGGTTAAAAGCCATGGTTACGACGGAGTGTGGGACAGTAATGTCGCGCACCAAGAGAACATCAGGAATTGGCGTCACGATATAATCCTCGTCGAGCACGGGAGAGGGTGTTGCCAATTCAACGAGTGTGAGAGCTTTAGGTGGTATCCGGAAGAAGTCAGTGGTGCACAAGCTATTCGGGAGTTCAGGGTGAGAATCCGGGAGAAGAGGAAGTTTTAGGCAGAGAGTACCGGTGGCTCAATTGATGAGGGCACAATGCGTCGATAGGAAGTCCGGGCCGTAGATTAGGTTGTGAGGGCAATTTTCAAGCACTGTAAATAAAACGGCGACATGGCGGCCAGCAATGCTAACACGAGCGGTACACATTCCAGTGATGGCCACTGTTCCACCATCAGCGACACTTAGGGCTTTAGTCGCTGCAGGCATAAAGACTTTTTTGAGTACGTGACACCGATAAGCACTCATTAGGGACACTTGCGCTCCGGTGTCAACTAACGCCGTCAAAAAAATACCATCCACATACACCTCAACGAAGTTTGTATTAGTGGGGAGCGTCAACGGAGGATTTTAATCAGTCGCAATTGATGCAGCACTACCTCCCGGAGCTGCATGGTCTAGTTTTCCATCCGAGAAAAGCCATAGTTGATTGGCGACGGATAGCAGCGTGATTGGGGTAATGGGGAACGGCGGCGTTGAGGTGATGGTGAACGAGCGGTGGAGCGGCTGTTAGGAACGTCGAAAGAAGGGTGTGCACGACTGGGCGAATACCGACGGGAGTCCTCGTATGGGGGGACAAGAGGAAAATGGGCTCCAGTTGGAAGGCGTCCGAGTGCTGCGACAGTAGCAGAAGATGTGGCCAACTCGGTGGCAGCGGAAGCAGATCGGTTTGTCGTCTGCAGTTCTCCATTCTGTCAACTTTCGGGATCACGGTAGAAAATGTGAGTCATGGCGTGGTGCATTTATTGTCATTGGTCTGGAGGTGGATCGGGTGACAGAGCAGGCCACAGGAAAACCGAGCTTTGCAATGTCCTGCCTCACAACGGCTTCAATAACGGAGACCGCCGGAGGCATGTGTGGGGTGCCATATATGGTGTCCCCGCTACTCACCGTAGCGAATGATCACCGCCGGTTCACGCTTAGCGAGCCACAGGGTCGCGACTCTGTTGCTTACTCGCGTGTAGCGCACCGCTCCGCGCGCGTTTAACTCATAAGGCGTTTAGCGCGGTGCGGCAAACAGACAGTGTTCAAATACAAAACACACAACACTTTATTGCCCTTCGCGGCACCCTGAACAACAGTACAACGTCCGCTCCCGGGACGCGGGGAGAAAGGCACCCGCACGTGGACGTTCACAATAAGGGGAAACCGCGAGCACGTCGCAGCTGGCAATGGCGAGCTTTGACACACCTGTTGGGAAAAGGTCCCTCGCGGCTATGCTGCGCACTCTCACGATGGCCACTGGGCCTGGTCCCGAGTGTTAGGGCAAACCCCGTACGCGTAAGCCTACAGCAACTGCTGCTCGGTGTGGTACGACCACTTCAAGCACTAGGCACCGCCGTGGGCTTAGCGTACGGTACCGAAGCTAGTACTCAAGTGAACACGCCTGCCGAGGTGCCACAGGCCACCCCAGGCAGGCTACAGCTCGGTGATTTTCAAAGGGGACGCGGACGAAGAAAAACACGTGCTTACCCGGCGCCGACCACGGAGGAGAGAGCCTCAGCTCCCCAGACGCGCACGTAACTCGTGCCGCCAACACGTGGTGCCATCTATTGCCACGTGCCGTTAGCAGAGCAAAAGGGTGTGGCTGTGTGGCGGAACGCCCGCGAAATGGTCGCGGGCGCGCCTCAGATCTCCACACATGGTCGAGTGAAAGTAGAGGAAGTGGTGCCGGACTTGATGCCTCAAGCTCCTATTGAACTATACGTGTCACGCTGTCGTGCATGGGTGGTGCGGAACCGAGATCGGTGTAGGTTGATGTAACAGCCGTGTTTGGTAGCCGCATAAATTGAGGCAGAACACGGCGGCTTTTGGCCATTTCGAAGTGGCAGCATTCCTTAATAAGCATATCTACAGTTGTGACGAGATACACGAGCAAGTTGAAGGCGTTGTCCACAATTCCCCTTGAGTATATGGCCCACCTTGTCACTCTGTCATTTGCTCGTTCATTTTCCGGCACAACGCAAGCACATCCTGTATGTACGAGACATACGACTCAGTTGAGGACTCCACATAAGTGGCGAGTTCTTTTTGAGCTTCCATTTGGCGAATGGACAGGTCCCCAAAGATGTCCCCTAGTCACTCCTTGAAGATATTCCAGCTGGTAATCTCGGTCTCATGGGCATCGAACCAGACTCGTTGGGTGCCATCCAAGTAAAATATTACGTTGGCGAGCATCATGGTAGGGTCCCATCGGTGTGTCTGGCTAACATGCTCATACATACGAAGCCATTAGTCAACGTGAAGCCCAGGTTGTGCGGAGAATGTACCGGGATCACTGGGGTAGGGCATCGTCAGGTATGTAGTGGCTGGAGCTACAAATGGAGACGCTGACGGGTTGTTGTCATTGGTAGCCATGGCCAGAGACTGAACCGTGCGGCCGCTGCGAAGCTTTGTGGTGAAGACTGGGAACGTTCCACCTCCACCAAATATGTTACGGAAAAGAAGAGACGCCGTATTGACGAGGCTGGAGATTAGATCTATTTAAAACCAGCGGTAATGGCGTGACCAGTTCACCAGCGATTGAGCGGAGACAACCCTTTGTCTTCCTTGTAAGGCACACACACGCCTCGCACCCTAGCATATCAATATGCCTGCATGTAGCAATATGAATGTCCTTCACAGGTTTCCAAATGGCTCACCGAAAAAGCCAATTGGGAACAGTTTTGAAAAGACAGCCTCCCAACCTGTACTGACTTGTGCGCGTTAAGCACTGAGGCTGCTGTGGACTACTTCACAGGTTTTCTAATCGATGTTGCCACCAAATGTATTCCTCAAACAGTGGACTATGTGGCAAACAACGTGTTTTTTGGTGGAACAATGAATGTCGGAAAGCGGGTAAAAACAAAACAAAGCGTGGAGACTGCTTTGAGAATCACCGACGGTCGAGAATCTCAGAAATTTTTTAAATATAAAATCCCAGGGTAGGAGGACGCGTAGACAGGCAAGAAGGGAAAGCTGGAAAAAATTTTTATTGAGCATCACATCATATACACATGAAGGTAAGGTCTGGAACAGGGTGAGAAGGGTGGAAGGAAAACAAGCATATGCACTCCCTCTGGTGGACACACAAAGTGATAGCTTGGAAGATCAGGCAAACAACCTAGGAGCACACTTTGAGGAAGTTTTCAGCTCGTCACACCACTCTCAAGAGATCCAATGGTATAAGACAAGAGTGGAGAATTGGAAAGTAGATACCAAATGTACAAAATACGAGACATACAACCAAGCTTTCTCTCTAGCTGAACTACAGGCATCTGTAAATTGCTGCAGCACTTTTGCTCCGGGGTCTGATCGTTTGGTCTATGAAATGTTGAAGAACCTACCTCTCGGAATGTAAAAAATTTTACTTTACCTCTACAATGCCATCTGGTTTGCCGGCGACATCCCCTCGAGCTGGATAGTAGTCTTTGTTATTCCCATTTTGAAAGAATGCAAGGATCCATCCTTCATTACGAGTTACAGGCCCATAGCACTGACAAGCTGCCTGCGCAAACTTTTTGAAAAAATGATAAATTGCCGACTCGTACACTTCCTTAAAACTAACAGCCTACTTGATCCGTACAAGTGTGGGTTTCACGAAAGCAGATCCACCATTGACCACCTGGTACATATCGAGGCACACATACGAGAGGCTTTCCTCCATAAGCAATTCTTCCTATCTGTCTGTCGATATGAAAAAAGCCTATGACACCACATGGCACTTTAGGATATTGCGAGACCTCTCACACTTAGGTGTCTGAGGTAATATGCTGAACAAAATTCAGAGTCACCTGTCCAATCACACTTTCCGTGTTCGAGTGAGGAATATCTTGTCTGGAACTTTTGTACAAGAGACAGGAGTGGCGCACGGTAGTGTGCTGATCTGCACACTTTTTATTATAAAAATGAATACCTTTCATACCTGTATTCCACGAAACATGTTCGATTGCACATACATCGATGATGTGCAGATAGGCTACAAATTATGCAACCTCGCAATGTGCGAGCAGTATGTTCAACTTGGCTTGAATAAGGTAACCAAGTGGGCAGACGAGAATGGATTTATCCTTAACCCACAAAAGAGCACTTGCGTTTTATTCTCAAAATAGAGAGGTCTCCATCTAGATCCGGACATTGACCTGCATGGTCAAAGGCTACCAGTGAAATCCGAGCAAAAAGTTTTAGACACCATTTTAGACAAAAAACTACCATTCATTCCTCACATTAAACACCTCATACTCCACTATTAATGATTTGTCAAGCTTCATTGTGTTTCAAACTGGCCTTCGATGACGCAGCCCTACTCAGTTCACCTGAAGGGTCTAGCAGAGGAAACTGATGTGTCACTTGAACACAGTTTAGTGGCTCCTGCAGCATTCTGCCACCCTGGCAATGGCAGATTATAGACTGCAATGTGTCCTTCCTAGAAGTTATAAAACATGCGCCCATTGCCCGTATTCTAGCATATTTCTGGGAACTTCAACACAAATACACGCGTCCTGAGTTCTTTACAGATGCCTCTAGATCTAGCTCTTCTGTGTCCTACACTGCTGTGAGCCCATCCTTTTTGGATGCTGGCACTCTACATCCAGACACAGGTATCTTCACAGTGGAAGCTTACGGGATACTTGTGGCCACTAAACACATCAAACAATTACAAATACAAAAAAGCAGTAATTTATACGGACTCCCTCAGTGTGGTAAAAGCTCTGCAAACTCTTAAAGAACAAAAAAAAAACTCTGTCCTCGTATCAGTTTACTCTATTTTATGCACACTCTACACACTCAAACAACATGTCATAATGTACTGGGTGCCAGGGCACTGTGAGATCCAAGGCAATGTGATTGCGGATCAGCTTGCTGAATCCGTCTTTGAAAGCACTGCCACTACACCGATATCGATCCCAGCCCTTGACCTTTTATTCAGTTTATTTATTTCGGACATAGTTACATGACATGAAATATGTCCACGAGGCAAGGCAAAAGGAGACTTGTATGTCTCCTGACGAGGCCTTCACCCTAGACGGTTTACCTTAAAACGTCTTTCAAACGAAAGCTCAGGGAGTACTGACAGAGCAAGTGGGATAGACACGCACAAAACAAACTACTTGTTAATAAGCCACATCTTGGTCATTGGCCGCCATTATCCAAATCACGTCGTACAGAGGTAACACTAACAAGGCCCAGGATAGGACACACATACATCACACACTCATATCTTTTGTTTGGTGGTGATCCACCATTATGTGACAGATGTGGTGAATCACTAACACTCCTTCACAATTTAATCCAGTGTGAACAATTGGAAACTCTAAAGAGAAAACACTTTCTAATACCCTGCTGACAACATATACCATTACACCCTGCAATGTTCGTCGGTAGGGAACCACTTTTCACTCATAAATCTATGCTAGCTTTTTTAAGAGATGTCCGCTTGTATCATGTAATATACCCAGGCATTGTGTAGCACGACCTCGCAAGAGAGGTTGCTGCTGCGGTATCTGCATTGAAAAGCACTTGCCTGGTGGCCCTTAGACACAAGGGCGCTGATGAGGCACTTGTGCTAGTGCCAAATATTTTCACACATGATTTTATTATCAGAACCTTTCGCCACCCATTTTTACTACACATTTCACGTCACTGTCATTATTTTATTCCATGTTTTACCCACTTTAGTGCGAAGAATTTTAAGACCCTTATACAGCCACCCAACATATTGATTGTTCACATCTCGTCTTATGACCTGGCGCTTTTTGGCCATCGAATGGCCTTTGCACCACTAAACACCACACATCATCATCATCCATGTTGCAACACTGGTGGAGGTGCTGGACTTCTACAACTGATGCTCGGGACTGCTCCGCAGCCTGGCACTTCAAGTCCGACACTGCAGCTTCTTACAGTGGATAACGCTGTCCACCGCTACAGTCGCTGACAGTGTGGACTTAGTCCCGAGGTAATTCCTCTGGAACATCTCAAGCAACCCACTCCACCTAGAGAAATGGTGACTGCAGGTGCTTTACAGCTGATATTTCACCAGCCTCAGGTTCCCGAGACATTTCATGGTGAGGCTTATGAAGACGTTGAGGACTGGTTAGTTAGGTATGAGCGAGTCGCCAAGGCAAACTGCTGGAGCATCGAACAAAAGCTTTCATGCACCGGCTTTGCTTTAGCAGACAGCACTCGTACATGGTATGCGAACCACGAGACAATGCTGTCTTCATGGAATGAATTAGGGCAGCAACCTCTCAGCACCTTCGGAAACAATGACCGCCGTGATTTTGCTCAGCAACTCAACGAGTCTCGCGTCCAGAAACTGAATGATAATGTCGCCATGTTTGTGGAGGACATGATCCACCTATTTCGATGGGCTGACCCTGAGAGGCCTGAAGCCAAGAAACTCCATCATTTGAAGCGAGGCATCAAAGGACAGCTGTTTGCTGGTATTCTTCACAATCTGCCGACGACCGTTGTGCAATTCGTCAAAAAGGCTACAGCTATCGATCGAACACTGTAGCAATGGTGTCATTATTATGACTGACCAAATGGCGCCTCAATCAGCGTCTCTGCTCTGACAGCCGGCAGTGACGGTTCTCTGCGTAAAATCATTCGCG
Source organism: Rhipicephalus microplus (assembly GCF_043290135.1). Taxonomy (NCBI): domain Eukaryota; kingdom Metazoa; phylum Arthropoda; class Arachnida; order Ixodida; family Ixodidae; genus Rhipicephalus; species Rhipicephalus microplus. Next base: position 299,710,505 of record NC_134701.1, on the reverse strand, counting down.
AGGTTGTTTGGGAGGAGATCGGAAGCTTCCTTGTGACTCCGCGGAAACTTGCGATGGCTTCAGTTGGCGAAGTTGTGTGGCAGAAAATTAGGCAAGCAATTTCGTTGCCCGAGTCACTACCAGCCCAGTGTTGGACGGCTGGCATCGTCGTTCGTCACCAGTGTCACATACCTCGTTTGCACTGGCTCATACTTACAACTTGCGGCGACACCAGTCTACAATCCACCGTCCCTATCACCTCCACCACCGACCACGACGGCTCCACAATATATTGCTCATACGGAAACTCTGTTCTACCCTCTGTTCTACCCTCCGCCGACACCTGCAACTAGGTCGCCGAGGGCACCCACCAGTCTACCATTTGTTCGAAAGACAATTTCTGGTGCACCGTCGACCGCCATCCACTCTGTTTCAATTGTGGAAGAGCTGGGCATGTTTGCCGAATTAGCCCGTATTGTGAATAAAGATACCGGACTTATGCGCCAACCTTTTCACAACCTCATTTTGACACCCGACGTGACTGCATGCACTCGTAAGGGTAGCTATCCACTCAGTATCGTCGATCCTGCTCTTCTTCACCTTCGCCGAGCTCTTCACCAAATCGTCACAGTTATGCTGACACTGTCTGGGGCAGGTCCTCAAGCCCTCATCGAGGATACTAACAGCTGCGACCTTAGAATAAAAGGTTGCCGCCCATCGAGATGCTGCAGTACCTCCAGTACCGTTTGGATACGACAATACAATGAACGATGCAACGCTGCCGACCCTTAAGTAAATCGTATGCGCCGATCTATGTCTACATAGACAGATGTCCTGTCACAGCGCTGGTAGATACTGGAGCAGATTTCTCTATTATGAACCGAAAGCTTGCCGATTGGCTTAAAAAAACTTTGAAACTTTGTGGATGGAACCTAGCATAAAAACCACGGGGGGCCAACTGATGACACCAACTGCGAAGTGTACTGCCAGAATTTATACAGTCGAACATGGTTATAGTGAACCCACATATATCGAACTCACAAGTTATCCCCTTGAAGTTTCCTTGTAAATGTAGAAATACGCACCTTAATATCGAACAACATTTTTACCCATCTTCGAATATATCGAACCCCGCTGAAAGGTGCGCTTCAGCAATCGACCCTTCTCCCCCCCCCCCCCCCCCCGTGATCTTCGCAGCTCCGTGCGCAAGTTGGAAGGCGCGTTTTGCCACTCACAGCGCCCAGCGACCACGAGGCGCCACCGCCAAAACCCGAAACGCTCGAAAAAAGGTAAGGGCGAGAGGGCTCGGACTGCAATATCTCCAACTTGCGGAATGACTTTCTTGTTTGTTTGTTTCTTTTTCTCTCTTCCATGCTTTCTCCGCGTACCCGTCGGCTCGGAGAGCAAGAACGAAGGAGCCGGCACCTTTCTCCTTTCGTCTGTTCTTTTATTTATTTATTTTTGCTGTTTTGTGAGAGTTGGTCAGCCAACCACAGCTCAGTTGGCACCTTTTGCTGTTGCACTCGCAGGTGGCCATCACCTCGCAAGTGCTTTGTCAGCGAACACCTACCGTTGTTGCTTTCATAACATTGTCGGGTAGCCTACCTACCATCGCATGTGCAGCATTTCTCTTTTGCATGCGTGGTGTGCAAAGCAGCTGTGGAGTCTTTGAATTGTTGACTTCTCAAGTAGCTATGGCCAGCGTCAAAAAGCACAAGACCCTTGGCTTTGCGGCAAAGTTGAAGGCTATTCAGCTTGTTCAGGCGAGCGACAAATGTTTGACCGTTGCGAATGACTTTGGGGTACCACGAAGCACTCTGACTATCTTGTTGAAAAACAAGGCAGATATCAAGGCAAAAGCAGGGGAGCAACGAATGTCAGGAGCCTGTCATGTGTCGCTTGTGCCCGTGGGAATGTGGAAAAGGCACTTTCTGCGTGGTTTTTAGAAGGGCGCGTGAAGAACATTCCGGTGGATGGACTAATGCTGATCACCAAGTCCAAATGGTTTGCCTCTGCACTCGGTGAAACAACTTCATCGTCAACAGCGGGTGGCTTCACGGATTTAAGCAGCGCTACGACATGGTTGGCAAAACCAATTCTGGCAAAAGCGAAGCTGTCAGCAGCCAGGACATCCAGCAGTCGATGACGAAGGAGTGGCCAGAACCTTTGTGAAGTTTTCTCCTGCGGAATTCTCCAATGTGTGGCGAGACGTCAAGGCAGACACAGTGGTCAACTGCTTCCACAAGGCAAGCTTTGAGACGGCAGAACTTGCGGAAACCACTGAAGATTATGACGAGCACATAGACGACGCATTTCGCGAGTTCTCGTCCCGCTTTCCGGCAGCAGTTCGACATAAAATGTCTGCGGACAACTTCATGGAAGCGGACTGCAATGTCCAGGCTGACAGCTCATGTGATGAAGAGGTTCGTCTGAATGAGGCGCTGGCTACACACGCGTACTCCGCCACTGAAGTGGCGGCAGCGTTCAGCATCATTCACCGTGGTATCGGCCACATAGAGGGAACTGGGCTGTCGCACCTGCACAGCCTTGATGAGATCGAGACTAGTGTCTTTATCATTTCAAAAACGAAGAAGCTGGCCAAAATTAGTGATGTTTTTCACACAAATAATCCATTCTGTTGCGGCATATGTGCAGAATCAGTTGTCATTCTTGAATGCGCCTATTGTAGGTGATGATCCACTACGGGTAAGTTCTTGGAGCCTCTATTTTTTATATCGAAGTTTTCATATATCTAACTAATTCGCAATCCCCTTCGAGTTCAATATATCCGTGTTTGACTGCATCAGTGATTCAGCTTTCATTGCCACGTTCGTGATTTTCTCCAAGTGCTGCAAAGTCGTGATTTGGGTATGGATTTTATGTGTGAATACGACTCTGTCATAGACATTTTAGACAGATCAGTTACATTTTAGATGGCCCCAGATCAAGTCTCAGATATGAGATGTAATAATCAGGGACGTGAATATCTCCACGTCTTCAAAGATCATGTGACCCTTCCACCATGGTCAAGTGCTCTTGTAGCTGTGGGACCAGGCAGGCAACTTCGACCACATCGCCAAACAAATTTCAGCATTGCTGTTCAGCCATGGCCTATCTATTGCAAGAGCCATTGTAAGCATAAATTGCAGACACACGTTTTGGTTACGTACTTCAGTGCTGGGTGACGACATCTTGCAAGAGGTATGGCAGTCGCGTACATGAAGGAGCTTTGTTCCCTTCAAGAGCAGGTAGTAATAAAGGTGCTGCTTTTTCAGGAGTATGTTATGTACACTCATAACACACAAACATTCCAATGTCGCACCACCCCAGTGGTCTTGTGGCTAAGGTATTCGGCTGCTAACCCTTAAGCCGAGGGATTGAATCCCGGCTGCGATGGCTGCATTTTTTATGAAGGCATAACGCTGTAGGCCCGTGTGTTCAGATTTGGGCGAAGATGGCTTGATTATTGTGGCCGCAGCTGAGCGAGCCATCGTTCGCATCAGGAAGATGCATCAACGTCTAATTACGGACTTCTTTGCAGCTAAGTCTGCCTGAAATGCAAGCTGTGTATTTTGAAGTGCATTAAAACAGGTGCATGACTTTTTCCTTTTCATTTGGGAATGCGGTTATTTTGTTGCATACCACCGTGCGGTGGGATGCTATTTCGCCCGCTATTTTTTGGGGTAAGTACAGTGCATAATATTTGAGGTCCATTCCCGCAACAGCTATAACGAAATATTGGTTATAATGAGCAAATAGCGGCAGCCCTTCAATTTCGTTATAACGAGGTTTAACTGTAGGTAATCTGCCAGCTTCAGATATCGCTAGACGTATTGAATCATTCTGGATGGAATTCTACTGGGGTCCTTGATTCACACCACAGGTGTATGTGCTATAGAGGGCAGCCCAGATATGCAGGCTTATAACAAAATAAAAGATTCTGTTGTCCATGCAGATGGCGACTGCAGATATCAATTTAAAAAAAGTGCTATTTGCCGCCCATTCGCGAGAAGCAGTGCGTGCAAGGACATACATACCAAATGAATTTACTTTTGCATCTTTACTGTGCTGTTTTTTCACTCAGCGAACTAGAACTAAGCACTGTGTTTATAAATTACACAAAGACTATATCAATATGGCTTATACCAACAGGGGTACATACGTGCATTCATTAACATCGCTTGTACCAATGTACGACAGTGAGCTTAATAAAGCACAGAAGCATTTGGGATATGCCTGATTTACTTATTAACAAACAAACTCTTGTTTGAAAATAACTAATGCAACTTACCTGCACGAAAAATTGAAGACTGAGAAAAGCAGTAGGCCTCGATCTGCACTCACGCAATCAAGATATCACATAGTGCAGCATCAAAAACAGCTCAAGTAAGCTGATATTCACTTGCTACACTTTCTACATATGAAACTGACCCAAAAAGAAACTATTACATACTAATGTCATGCAGATTCTAAAGGAAACCTGCGACTAACACACGGAACACACAGATTCAAAGAAATACAGGTCACGACAGTCACAACATGGGCACAATATGTTTTGTGCTAAACTACGGTGCTAAGGCATCAAGATAATTTGTACAGTATAATGGACCACTATTTCCAATGTTTTTAACCGTAAATAAAAAGTAAAATTGTTTTATTCTGGAGTAATTGTATTACAGTTGAACCTCTTTTTAAGAAACACTGGTATAAGAGACACCAGTATGCATACAGTAAAGTAGGGGGATATGAAAATGCATACGAGGTACCCTACATACTGAGACATCTTGTATAAAAAGAACTGCTCCCTTGAGCATGCCTCTTATAAAGGGGTTTAACTGTATTAAGAAGGTAACTATTCAGCAGTGGTCGCTATTTCTGTAGTTCATTGTATATAGACTCACCTTTAAAGCTGGCAGCAACCCCAGGGGGTCGAAATTTCTGGAGTCCTCCACTACGGCGTCTCTCATAATCATGTGGTGGTTTTGGGACATTAAACCCTACATATCAATCAATCAATAAAACTGGCAGAAATCAGGCAAGCCGTTTTTTTTCTGTCTACTTTTAAAAAGTGCTGACAGCCCCTTTAATGAAGGTTTGTTAGCACTTTTTGTTAGCCGAGCATAAATTAAGCCTTTTAATGTTGATGTCTGCTGTGTGTCACGAGTGAATTCAACCGCTTTTGCATTGAAGCGATGCCGTTTTACTGAAGCACAGTGGTGCCACGTGGTGCCGATCATCCTTGGCTACTTGCGTGCAGCTCACCGCCTACACGGTTCACGCCATCACTGTCTGGCCACTTGCACGTTTGTACATTTCAAATGTGAATGCATTTCTTAGTCGAGGCATGTCAGGCATCTGTCGGTGTCTCTGCACCGGCAGGTGTTATTTCTCCGCTCTCACTTCCTCTCCCGTAGCAACAGCTGCAGGCAACCAGAGCCACATCACCAGTAACCGGAGCTGGTGATGTGGTCGGAGTATTGGAGAGTGAGGGGAGAGGAGGAGTGTTCTCTGGCATGGGAGGGCGCTCGCATCGCGGGAGCTCGGCGGAACTCTCGCATGTGTGAAAAGAGTGTAGGAGAGGTTAGGTGTAGTGCTTCGACACTCCTTCTCTCGCCCTTTGCTCTGTCTCATCCCTGCATCCCACTCTCCCGTCCACTCACTCGTACCTATATTAAAGTGAAGCACGTGGGCCTCACTCTCCACCGTTTGCTGGCTGATGAATGTGTAAATAAATGGTTACGGTACAAATCCTCCTCTCGCCATTAATTTACATCAGTGAAATTACTTTTACTATGCCATGTACTCTCGGCGCAAAAAATGCATTCGCATTTACTCACGATTCCCTTCGGTGAGGTGTGGGTAATTTTTTTTTTTGTGCGTGTATCATTCATACCGAACTGCACAGCTTCAGAGAGAGTAGCCTGTTCTTTCAACACGGCTAAAAGGAGCATTTCGCAATCAAAGTGCACTCGCAAGAAAGATGATGTGCAGTGCACTTGGGTTTATTGGTGCCCACCCGCTTAACAACATCGACGTCTCGACCCTATTCTGTCCACAGCGTTCCTGTTCTTTGTTTTTTATTGCTCAATAAAGGTGCACCAGCTGGCCCAGCAGTCAGTACTCACCATCCTTTGATGACAATGTTCAGGATTGCATGACTGCTGGAAGTACCGTATTGAGGTCTGGTCTGCTCAAAAACAAAAACAGTGCATGCTTTTAGTTTGTGATGTCACTATCTCGGGCATGAAAGCTAGTTTTTTACTGAGATACTCTTTCAAGACATTCAGTTTATGAGAAATTTCATTCGAGACTTAGTGATAGTGTCTTACAAGAAGTGCCAAGTTTGTTTTTGCATTGGGATCTGTTTTGCTAACTTTCTTGTGGGAAGGGTAGTTTGTCATGAATCTTCACTCTTCGGGTGACTGGTGTCATATATGAAAATTACAACAGTTGCACTTTTTCTAACAGATGTCAGTTTATATTCTGCAGGAAACAGTGATAAGCCCACACATCTTGGACTTCCTGGAACAAGCACTTGAAGCAATACCGATGCAGCAGGCTGCAAAAGCATCGCCTGTGGCATCAATTGGTAAGATTATAGCTTAGCATTTATTTTAGAGCTGTACGAATAGCAAGATTCTGAGAAAGATACGTATTCAAATATTTAAGTCTCACTGTGAATCAAGTCATATAATCTTCTACTACAGTTTGAACCCCTATGTAAGAGGCATGCTCCAGGCAACAATTCTTGTCTTTTATGTGAGACGTCTATTATAAGCAGAAGAATTCACGTCACACATATGAAAAAAAGAAAGAGACGGTCCCACGACTACGATCGCATGTTCTTCGGCGACGCCGTACGATAGAGGGTGCTCTATAGTACAATAAAAACGCTGTCTTGGCGCGCGACGTATTCGGAAGCTGGACTACAGAGGATGGACAAGGCTGCTGAGCAGTTTGCGGACAGGGCGGCAGCGGCTCGCGCACGAAGAAGAGGCCGAGGAAGCTGAGCTCTCTCCTCCTTGGTCGGCGCCCTGAAGCACGTGTTTTCCTTCGTCCGCGGCCCCTTTGGGAATCGCCGGACTGTAGCCTGCCTGGGGTGACCTTGGGCACCTCGGCGGGGGTGTTTACTTGAGTGCTAGCTTCGGTAGCGTACTCTAAGCCCACAGCGGTGCCTAGTGCTTGAAGTGGTCGTACCACAACGAGCCGCACTTCCCGTAGTCCTACGCGTACGAGGTTTGCTCTAACACTCGCGACCAGGCCCATTGGTCATCGTGAGAGTGCGCAGCATTGCCGCGAGGGACCTTTTCCCGACCGGCGTGTCAAAGCTCGCCATTGCCATTGCGGGCGAATTGGATTGCTACTGCTCCCTTTGAATGCATGGCAGTTTCATGTCACAGCGCTCCGAAACGGCTCTCAGTGGAGCTTCCGAGGCGCAGATCGGCACCGCGGCCTCAGCCATTGCCGATTTTGCCTGCTGGCTGCTACGCAACCTAGCAGCCAAGCTCATTTCGAGCACGCGCCTGTACCACTAGCCTCAAGCGGCCTAGCAATTTCACGTGAAGCTGCCCCAAAAGTCAGCTGTGAAAAACAGGCGCTCCCCAAAGTCGCGACGGCCGGTATGCATTTGAAACCGCGCTACTTATCGAGCTAGGAGACAGTTCCCCTTCGCTCGCCCGCGCCGCTAATGCACCGACAGCTTCCTTTCAAGCGGGCGCACAGACGCTGCTGCAAAATGCTGCCCAAATGATTCAGGTACTCACGGGGGCAGTCGAAACGCTTTCGGCCGTTCTGAAACGCCCTCATCCCGCTGTCATGTTGGCCGTTCCGACCTACAGCGGGTATGGTGATCTGCAAAGTGCAAGAGATTACCTGGACTCCCTCACACGTTATCAGAGAGCCATGGGTCTAGACGACCAGGAAGTGCTCGGACGCGTCGTCCCGGCTGCACTGACTGACACGGCGGCCAGGTGGCATCGGCTTTCCAGCCACCGAGCAGCAACCCTCGATGAGTTCCGCGCGGCCTTCCTGCGTGAATTCTTACCCGCTGACTACGAGAGTAGGATGCGGCGCGAGCTCGAGCTCTGCACACAAGCTCCTAATGAGTCGCTTCAGGAGTACGTACGCGTGATGGAAGACCTTTTCTCTATCGCTGAGCCCAGAGCCTCGAACGAGAAGTGCGTCGAACGGGTGATTAGGCAGGCACACCCGACTTTTTCGGCATACCTGTGCGGCAGTCACTACCGTGATTTGGAGGAATTGGCGGTCGAGGCAAAGCGCATCCAAGGCGACATTCTCGCTGCGCGTTCCTATCGCCCGCTACCGCCAGCCAGCGAGGCCCTCGAACCGCGCTGCGCGTGGGGAGGGGCCACGACCCTTCCTCAGCGGCAACAGCCCGCCGGAGCTGCCTTTGCGGCTACCGCTACAGGTGGGCGCACGTGGGAGATAAGCGATCAAGCTTTAGATCCCTACACGTACGGGAGGCGTGCAGCCGATGCTGCATCGCAACTCGATGCGCGCGAGCAGGGACAAAATCCAACCCAGTGCATCACCGGTGGTAACGGTCGTCAGAGCGGTTCCTTTGATCACGCGGTGAACCGACCCCTGCAGCTCGAAGCTGCTCTGTCTCGGGAAAGGGACCGCGATGGAGTGCGTTGCTTCCGCTGCCATCAACGAGGGCACATAGCGAGGGAGTGCTCCGCGTGTTTGTCTCCTGTGAGGCAGGGAAATGGGGGGCGGGCCATTCGTGCAGGCACGAGCAGCCGAACCCTTGCTTCTCTCTTTTGCGTACCGGGCAAGCAGTCTTTCTGGTGCGCACGCGCCGTTTATTTCGGTCACCATTGTCGATTGCGAATTCTCGGCATTGCTAGACATGGGCGCAAGCGCGTCATTGTTTGGCAAACAGGTGTTGTCCCATCTGCAGAAGCGCCCGGTGCGCTTGCGGGACAGCTGAACGACATTCACTTTCGTGAAAGGCGTGGCCCAGTCGGCGGGCGCTGCGAGTTTGACTGTCAGATGGGGAGGCCGAATGAGACACGCGCGTTTCGTTCATCTTCCAGGGCTCAGTGTTCCTGTGATTCTCGGTCGGGACTTTCTCCGAAAAACCGGTATCGTAGTGGACATTGTGAATGGAGGCTATCGCGACAGACCCTTTTCCAAGCTAAAGCCGTTCATCAGCCCACCGAAGTGTAACCCCAGGCCCGTCAGCCAGACCAAGAGGCAGGTAATTGATGGCTTGCTGGACGAGATGTTTTCAGCTGGCATTGTTCGCCGTTCGTCCAGCGCCTGGGCGTCTCCAATTGTATTGGTGCCTAAGAAAGATGGCAGTCATCGCCTGTGCGTAGACTACCGCCGTCTGAACGGAGTGCCTTGTAAGGATGCCTATCCGCTTTCTACGATTAGCTCCATCGTCGGAAACCTCGGCACTGCGCGGTATTTTACCACATTAGATGCCTCCAAAGGTTACTTACAGGTCCGGGTGGATGAGCATGACCGGTTCAAGACCGCGTTCACGTCCCACAGAGGGTTATTTGAGTTCACTCGTATGCCCTTTGGTCTTTGCAATGCTCCTGCGACGTTTCAGAAACTCATGGACCGCGTCCTCGGGGAAGCAAAGTGGTCTTACTGCATGTGCTATTTCGACGACATCGTGAGTTTTTCACGAACCTTCGAAGAGCACTTGGCTCACATTGCCGAACTGCTCGAGAGGGTGAGAGCCGCCGGGATGACGTTAAATCCCGCTAAGGTCCAACTAGTGCGAACTTGAGTTCAGTTACTTGGCTTCACGCTGGGCGAAGGCTCCATTGAGCCAAATCGGGAGAAACTTCGAGCAATCCTCGATTTCCCCGCGCCCAAGGACGTACGTGGCCTGCGCCGCTTTCTCGGAATGGCCAATTTTTACCGGTTTTCCATTCCGTCCTGTGCCCAAGTGCAGGCGCCCTTCACCAAGCTCTTGGGTAAGTCAGCTGAGTGGCGATGGGGACTTGAGCAGCAAGAGGCGTTTTGTCGTCTGTCTAGCGCCATTGGGGAGACGGCGCAGCTCAAGCTCCCCGACCTGACCAGACCGTTTGTTGTCTAGACTGACGCAAGCAATCTGGGATTAGGAGCAGTTCTCTTACAGGAATACGATGGTGTGTTGCAGCCGCTGGCCTTTGCCAGCCGCTCGTTAATACCCGCGGAAAGGAATTATTCCGTGACCGAGAGGGAGTGTCTCGCCATCGTGTTTGCACTGCGGAAGTTTGATGTCTACTTTGATGGGACAAAATTTGTGGTGCGAACAGCTCACAGCACGCTTAGCTGGCTGATGCGGCTCCGTGAGCCTGCAAGCAGGCTAGCGTGCTGGGCTCTCCTAATACAGCATTATGACTTTTCAGTGCAGTATCCGAAGGGGAGCACTAACGTCGTAGCTGACGCGCTATCTCGTGCCTCAGTGTCTACCAGGAGCCTGGATCCTGGTGCGACAACCGCTAGCGGTGCCTTTGCGCAAGCGAGCAGCGCGGGCGAAACGGCGGCGGAGCCGCCGACTGGAGAAAAGTGTGAGGGAGCCGACGAGCAAACCCTTTCCACAGGCCAGGCAAGCAGCGCGCCGCGAAGCGGGCGAAAGGGGGAGCGAAAGGGAAGCGAACCCATGACGCCAATGCGAGCAAAGGCGATGGCTGCAGTCCTGAGTGGGAACGATACCAAGCTCCCCTTTGGGAGAATGGGAATCGCTTTCAGCAGACAAGAGTTACTGAAGGCCCAGCAAGATGATCCGTTTTGTCGCGAGTTGAGCGACGGTCTCAGGGAGACGGAGCGCCGAGACGCTGCTGGTAGTGCGGCGGGCCAGGGCGACGGGAACCGGCGTGTGTCGCTGGGTCCCCCGCGGATACATACTTTCTGGACCATGATGGACTCCGGCTGAAATACATAGCCACCGATGAGGAGTCAGTGGACCCGTTTGAGGTGGTTGTGTCCAAAAGTCTGAGAGGTGCACTGTTGCGAGCCTCTCACGACGATCCTATTGCCGGTCACCTGAGTGGCTCTAAAGTTTTTGCGAAACTGAGCAAGGTTGTCACTTGGCTTGGCATGAAGTGTGACATTTTTCGCTATTGCGTTCGTGCCACATCTGTCAAGCGGTGAAATCAAGGGGTGGCAAGCCGCCTGGCTTGATGAAACCGATTGTCAGTGAGCGTCCGTGGCAAGTAGCCACCTGCGATCTAATGGGGCCGTTCCTCCGGAGTAAGCAGGGGTTCATACATCTGATGATAGTCGTGTATCATTTTTCCATATGGGTGGAGCTGTTTCCGCTGCGGAATGTGACAGTGCGAGCGGTGTTAGAAAGGCTACAGGAAGTGTTTTGTCGGTTCGGCTTTCCGAAAAGATTGATCACGGACAACGCGTCGTATTTCACCGCTCGGGTGTTTGGTGATACGTGCCGTTCCCTAGGAATAGATCACTGCACCACTTCGCCCTACCATCCCCAGTCCAATTTGACGGAGCGAACCAGTCGTACGCTCAAACCGATGTTGGCGGCCTTTGCCGAAAGTCGAAAGGACTGGGCAGACCATTTGAGTGAACTCGCATTTGCAAACCAAACATCCGAGAGTCGCTCTACTGGTTTCTCTCCCGCCTTCCTTAATTTCGGAAGGGAGTTAGCAAATCCGGTGACCAGTGTCATGCAATGCCAGCTCGGAGACAAGGAAGAACCGGCAGCCTGTTCTGCTTACGCTTCAACACTTCGGGACAGGCTTTGTCGAGCTCTCAGTAGAGCAAGGCAGAGTTAGGCATCAGCCAGGGCCGAGCAAAAGGCCCAGTACGACCGAAAACATTGCCACTTTTCATTTATGGTAGGTGACCTCGTCCTGAAGCGCAACCACGCTCTTAGCGATGCGAGCAAGGGTTTCTCAACTTCGCTCGCTCCAAAGTGGCTTGGTCCGTACCGAGTGGAGAAAGTTTGGACGCCACTCACGTACTTGCTGAAAGACACGCTTTCGGGAAAACTCAGCCGTGCCCACATCGCGGACCTGAAAGCCTTTGCGTCGAGGTCTGATGAGCCTGCTCCAGCACCCAGTGGCTCTTCGCGCAAGCAACGGCGGCACCCCGGACAACAGTACAGCCTCCGCTCCCGGGACGCGAGTAGCGAAGGCACCCGCACGCGGACGTTCACAACAAGGGGAAAACCGCGAGCACGTCGCAGCTGGCAATGGCGAGTTTTGACACCCCAGTCGGGAAAAGGTCCCTCGCGGCTATGCTGCGCACTCTCACGATGGCCAATAGGCCTGGTGGCGAGTGTTAGGGCAAACCTTAACGCGTAGGCCTACGGCAAGTGCGGCTCGTTGTGGTACAATCACTTCAAGCACTAGGCATCGCTGTGGGCTTAGCGTACGCTACCGAAGCTAGCACTCAAGTAAACACGCCTGCCGAGGTGCCCAAGGCCACCCCAGGCAGGCTACAGTCCGGCGATTCCCAAAAGGGACGCGGATGAAGGAAAACACGTGCTTACGTATCGAGAGAGCTCAGCTATACGAAAGTAATCCGTGCCGCCCGCACGTGGCGCCATCTATTGCCACGTGGTGTTAGCAGAGCAGAAAAGCAAAAGGGTGTGGCCGTGCCCGCGAAATGGTCGCGGGCGCACTTCAGATCCCCACAACAGTCGACTAATAATGATGTGTTGATTCCTGCAATGTTCTACAACCTACCTTCGTTGCGACAACTCTACTTGCTTCGTGTGAGGAGCCCTCCTTAGGAAACCGCTGTGCCACTTGAACACCTTTTGATGGCTCCTGCAGCGTACCTGCCACCGTGGCAATGGCAGACCATAGCCTGCGATGTGTCTTTATTAGAGGTAACAAAGCATGCACCAGGTGGTCAAAATTTCTGGAGCCCTCCACTACGGCGTCTCTCATAATCATATAGTTGTTTTGGGACGTTAAACCCCAGATATCAATCAAGCATGCGCTCATGGTACACATCCACACACACTTCATGGAACTGCAACATAAATACACTTGTCCTGAATTCTTTACTGATGCCTCAAAGTCTTACACTTCTGTTTTGTACGCAGCGGTCGGTCCGTCTTTTTCGGATGCTGGCGCTCTGCATTCTGACACAACCATTTTCACTGCAGAAGCTTTTGCAATACTTGCGGCCGGTAAATACTTTAAAGAATATAAGCTACAAAAGGCAGTAATTTACTCAGATTCCTCAAGCGTCGTAAAAGCTTTGAAAACTCTTAAAAAACACAAAGACCCTGTTCTTGTCTCACTTTACTCACTACTGTGCACAGTGTACAAGCCTAAACAGCATGTTGTAGTGTGCTGGGGGCCAGGACACTGCGAGATCCAAAAAAATGTGATGGTGGACCAGCTAGCCACATCTTTCTACGACAGCACTGCTAATACATCTGTAGCTATCCCTGCTCTTGTCCTAAAACCATATTTTGAACGAAAGCTTAGAGCTTATTGGCAGAGCACATGGGATTGTCATAAAGAAAATAAATTACACGTCATCAAGCTGTTCCTTGGTAATTGGCCGCCAGTATCAAAATCATGCCACACAGAAGTTACACTTACAATGCTATGAACAGGGCATACATACAGCACACACTCACACCTTTTGTGCGGTGGCGATTCCCCTTTGTGCGATACATGTGGTGAATCACTTACCGTCGACCACATCCTCATCCAATACATCGAATTAGACTCTATTAGAAATTTTCTGTTAGCTTACCGTGAACACATTCCACTTCATCCTGGGATGTTCATTGGCAAAGAACCACTTTTTAAATATTACTCATTATTTGCTTTTTTCGATGAAGATCAAAGCTTCAGCATCATATACAAGGGAAACCTGTAGCATAACCTCTCCGCAGAGGTTGTTGCTGCGGTAGCTACTCTTAGAAGCACCTGCCTCTCACCCTTTGGTTTTTAAAGAGGTCGAGGAGGCATTCGGGCTATTTTACAATCCCTCACTTGTAGATATTGTGGTTACTTGTCATTCATTCGACGCCCTACATCAACTTGTGTATCACTGTCATAATTTTAAACTGTATACACATATTTTGCGCTTTTATACAGCACTTGATTTTATGCCTTTATACAGCCGTAATACACGTTATCATTGCAATCATTAGTCATCAATTACATCACATCAAAGACATGACGCTCTTTGGCCACCCAGGGCTCTTGCACTACAAAACTCCACTAATCATCATTATTCTCCATGCCACACATCCAACATGTCCGACTTCTTCATCGTAACGCGCATTAAGCATTCTTAACGTGTTCTTGGTTGCTGGGATGATGCAGAGGGAGGAGGCCTGGTGTTGGAAGAGAGCCAGTATGGCTCCTTTCCGGTCGACGTCATAGTCTACTTCCGCATGCAGCCATCCATCTTACGCTTCAGCTGCCTGCCCGTGTCACGAGTTGAGTGCCTGTTGCGACTTCCTTCGGTTGATCTGGCCTTCTCCTCCAAGCGTGCCGATGAAGGTCCCGTGGGGGGACTGTCGGCCACTGGCTGCCTAGCAGACTTCTCCCTCTACATCTTCCACCCCTATGGAGGAGCCAAGAAGATGGCCGCCACTACAGCTGATGCCTCTCCACTGGCTGTTACAGAACGCAAAGACTCACTCTCACTGCAAGTGGAGTTCGTCAAGGTAATTTTATTGCTCCAGCTAGAGCATTGCAGTATCAAGGGGTTTTATACACTATGCATGTGGAATTGAAACCTTACTCTACCAAGTGATGATCGCACGCAATTCAATTAAATTGAGAATTCATACAACGCCCGCCGCTCTGATGGGCAGTGTTGACAACGCTATCGAGTCGGAGCAAGTTCCTACCAGCGTACACGCCTGCTCCTCTACTTTGCTTCTGCTGTCAAATGCACCCCACGTAATGGCTCCCCCGTTGGTCAGAATAGGCCCCCAAAATGGCGTGACGTTGGTGGGGCCACCTTGTGATCAAGGCTCTGATAAGCGGTGTTGACTGTGCTATCGAATCAAAGCAAGTGCCTACCGGCGTACACACCTGCTCCTCAACTTCACTTTTGCTGTCACATCCACCCCACGTAAAGGCTCCCTTGTTGGTCAGACACTAGGTTGCCAGCGAATTTTTTCAACTCTGAGGATGTTGATCGCCACATCTAGTAGACACTCTAAAAACCTGTCTTGGGCTAATGCGACGACTGCCGCTCCACTCTTAAGGCACAATCACTGGCATAGAAAACAGGCTTTAGACAACTTGTAAACATTCTGGCACCATGAGCAGTCATAGTTCCTTTAACCAGTGCACTGTTGAGTTTCGCAATATCAGGTCGAAAAGATACAATTTGTTAGCTTCACTTCAGCTCTTAGCAATGAATGCAATAACAACAAGTGGTATTCTTATACCAAGTAAGGCTTGACGTAGATGAAAAAACTTCCGGCCAATAAAATAACGCACACAGGAAACGAAGAAGGAGACAGGAAAGAGGCCAGACTACCAACTGTTTATTCACATATGCGTGGCTCAAGTATGTATACTCATACGGTCACATGGTGAAGCTAAGTGCTCTTTAAAAAATAACAAAAATTGCACAATGTAATAAACTGACTCACAATCATTCAAAGCTTTCTTCGCTCTACTAATCGCTACAGATTACAAACAAGATTCTAGGAACGTGTTTTCCTTCCTGCGCAGTGTCACGGAGCTATCGCTGCAGCATGCTTCACCACTCTTTGCAATATGAAAAGCTTCCAAAATTTCCCGTGCCAATTTTTCATGGCTTTTGCCTAAAATCTTGATTTCGTTCAGCAGTGGCTTACAATTGCACTGTTTACAATGAAGGGCTAGATTGGAGCCTGTGCCTTTCTCAAGTGATTTGAAATGTTCCCAGGCCCTAAAATTCACACAACGCCCTGTTTGGCCTATGTATAACATCCCGCACGTCAGTGGAATTGCATACACCACGCCAACAACACAATTCACAAAAACCAGCCCATGCTTCGCCTCACACTGAAACTTCTTCTTTTTCCCGATGCGTGCACACAAGCCACCCAATTTCCTTGGTGCGGAAAATACCACGGACACGCCAAACCTGAACGCGACTTTTTTCAAGCCATGCGCTACACGGTGCGTATAGGGCAACACCTGTGGTATCCTCTGCTCTGGACCTGTCTGTTTGGTTTTCTTTTTTCCTTTCATTTTTTGTAGTAACGTTTCAGCAACAGCCGACAAAACAGAACTGGGAAAGCCAGCGTTTTTTAGTCTCTCTATCTGGGCGGTGAAGCTCGTCTCAAGCATGTGCTCACATGACTTTGTCAGGGCAGATTCAAGGCAAAGAGAACCGATGGCCCTCTTTACAGTTTTAGAGTGTGTAGAGTTATACGGTAACAGCTCTTTCTTTGCTCTTGGCGAATACATCCAACACACGTTTCCATCACAACATCTAATGTTTATGTCTAAAAATTGGAGGCTATTGTTCAGCGGCTCCTCATGCGTAAAACTCAGGCCTTTCCCTAGGTTTTTAAAGCAGCATAATACGCTTTGTACGGTGTTGTCATAGGTCACATTAAAATCAGCTGCTAAAACTACCAAAAAATCATCCACGTATCTAAAAATTCGCAGGACAGTGCCTTTGTCAAACGTGGATTCTAAATCCCGGTCAATGGAAGATAAAAAAATATTACACAGCACAGGGGCAACACAGGATCCAATGCATATCCCTTTCTTTTGAACAAACAAGCCTGAGTCAAAGGAAACAACCGTCGACCGAAGGTAAAACTCGAGGAGCGACATAAACTTTTCCACACTAATGCCCACAGAATTTTGAAAAGCAACAGTTCCATTACACTCAATGCACTCTCGGACAGACTTAAACAGCTCTGTATGCGGTACGGAGTAGAACAAATCCTCGACATCAATGGAAAATAAAAAACCTATTTCCTTCTGCTTCTTTTTTAGAAAAGCAATGACATCTGTCGAATTCTTTGTTAAGAATGGGTCCCGCAACTCAAGCCCCCGCAAGTGGTCAAATAAAAAAGAGCTAACTTCTTGTAACCAAGTACCGCGTTCACTGACGATACACCTGAACGGCATGTGTGGCTTGTGTGTCTTCACCACGAAGAATACGTCCAGAGTTCCTTTCTTGCATTTTCTGATGGCACTGGCTAACCTAGGAAGCTGCATCTCGTTGCACATAGCTATCGCTTTAGTCTTCACTCTGCAAGTTTTGCTGCTCACCTGTACAAAGTTCTTCGATAAAGCTTCAGTGGCCTTTTCCTTGTACATTGTCGCAGACATCACCACGAATCCGCCTTCTTTATCTCCTTGTAGTAGTCGAAGGTTGTTCCTTTCAAAGTAGGAGACGACATGCCGTGTGCTGTCTTTTGGTAGAAGGTCCCTTTTCCGCGCAGTTTTCATGATGCTGTCCACACCGTCCAACAGACACCGCTCACTGTCATCTCCAGCTTTATAAGCCAACTTCCTGTTTAACGCGAGTAGATCGTGCGCTTGGATCGTAGGCGGCACGCTGTACTTCGGGCCTTTCTGCAAAATGGCAGCCACACCCTCGGGAACAGACGCTCCGTCCAGGAGAACTAGACTGCAGGGTTTCGTGGTCGCCTTTCCAGCCTTCCTCGGCAAGAACGGAAGGATTCGTTGCCACAGGAACTCGGTGTTCTGTATTGCTATTCGCCTGAAGGTCCTCATTTTTTCTTCAACAATCCATGCCGCGTCACTAGCACAGCACAGCACCCGAATCCAATCGTAGAGTAGTCTAACCTGCCTCCACATTTCAGACTTCATGATCCGGCAGATACGCTTGACGTGTCCACTAGACGGTGTAGCCATTCCGAAAAAGGCCACGATTTCTGGTGGCACCAGACCATTTCGTAGGTAATAGGAGTAACACCTTGCACGGCATATAGCTGTGGCAATTTGACCGATGAGGACGTGTACTTGAGCACCCTGAAGATAGGAACATTGAAAAGGGCCCACTGTATGAGAAAGATATTTCAATAATACTCGTTGTTGGGCTAGTTGGTGCATTGCTTCAGATGAAAAAACTTCCGGCCAATAAAATAACGCACACAGGAAACGAAGAAGGAGACAGGAAAGAGGCCAGACTACCAACTGTTTATTCACATATGCGTGGCTCAAGTATGTATACTCATACGGTCACATGGTGAAGCTAAGTGCTCTTTAAAAAATAACAAAAATTGCACAATGTAATAAACTGACTCACAATCATTCAAAGCTTTCTTCGCTCTACTAATCGCTACAGATTACAAACAAGATTCTAGGAACGTGTTTTCCTTCCTGCGCAGTGTCACGGAGCTATCGCTGCAGCATGCTTCACCACTCTTTGCAATATGAAAAGCTTCCAAAATTTCCCGTGCCAATTTTTCATGGCTTTTGCCTAAAATCTTGATTTCGTTCAGCAGTGGCTTACAATTGCACTGTTTACAATGAAGGGCTAGATTGGAGCCTGTGCCTTTCTCAAGTGATTTGAAATGTTCCCAGGCCCTAAAATTCACACAACGCCCTGTTTGGCCTATGTATAACATCCCGCACGTCAGTGGAATTGCATACACCACGCCAACAACACAATTCACAAAAACCAGCCCATGCTTCGCCTCACACTGAAACTTCTTCTTTTTCCCGATGCGTGCACACAAGCCACCCAATTTCCTTGGTGCGGAAAATACCACGGACACGCCAAACCTGAACGCGACTTTTTTCAAGCCATGCGCTACACTTTTTTTATCTTCCATTGACCGGGATTTAGAATCCACGTTTGACAAAGGCACTGTCCTGCGAATTTTTAGATACGTGGATGATTTTTTGGTAGTTTTAGCAGCTGATTTTAATGTGACCTATGACAACACCGTACAAAGCGTATTATGCTGCTTTAAAAACCTAGGGAAAGGCCTGAGTTTTACGCATGAGGAGCCGCTGACCAATAGCCTCCAATTTTTAGACATAAACATTAGATGTTGTGATGGAAACGTGTGTTGGATGTATTCGCCAAGAGCAAAGAAAGAGCTGTTACCGTATAACTCTACACACTCTAAAACTGTAAAGAGGGCCATCGGTTCTCTTTGCCTTGAATCTGCCCTGACAAAGTCATGTGAGCACATGCTTGAGACGAGCTTCACCGCCCAGATAGAGAGACTAAAAAACGCTGGCTTTCCCAGTTCTGTTTTGTCGGCTGTTGCTGAAACGTTACTACAAAAAATGAAAGGAAAAAAGAAAACCAAACAGACAGGTAACAGGTGTTGCCCTATACGCACCGTGTAGCGCATGGCTTGAAAAAAGTCGCGTTCAGGTTTGGCGTGTCCGTGGTATTTTCCGCACCAAGGAAATTGGGTGGCTTGTGTACACGCATCGGGAAAAAGAAGAAGTTTCAGTGTGAGGCGAAGCATGGGCTGGTTTTTGTGAATTGTGTTGTTGGCGTGGTGTATGCAATTCCACTGACGTGCGGGATGTTATACATAGGCCAAACAGGGCGTTGTGTGAATTTTAGGGCCTGGGAACATTTCAAATCACTTGAGAAAGGCACAGGCTCCAATCTAGCCCTTCATTGTAAACAGTGCAATTGTAAGCCACTGCTGAACGAAATCAAGATTTTAGGCAAAAGCCATGAAAAATTGGCACGGGAAATTTTGGAAGCTTTTCATATTGCAAAGAGTGGTGAAGCATGCTGCAGCGATAGCTCCGTGACACTGCGCAGGAAGGAAAACACGTTCCTAGAATCTTGTTTGTAATCTGTAGCGATTAGTAGAGCGAAGAAAGCTTTGAATGATTGTGAGTCAGTTTATTACATTGTGCAATTTTTGTTATTTTTTAAAGAGCACTTAGCTTCACCATGTGACCGTATGAGTATACATACTTGAGCCACGCATATGTGAATAAACAGTTGGTAGTCTGGCCTCTTTCCTGTCTCCTTCTTCGTTTCCTGTGTGCGTTATTTTATTGGCCGGAAGTTTTTTCATCTGAAGCAATGCACCAACTAGCCCAACAACGAGTATTATTGAAAGGCTTGACGTCATAGGCGAGCAGCACTAGCGACGGAGTCGCCATTTCGATGGTCCGCACACTCGCCACATATGCATGACTAGGTGCACATGCTGTGTTCAATATCCGTACGATGACTTGGATGACTAGAGACCTCCAGAACACCTATTGCACACCAATGCACATACTGCACGAACGACATGTAGAAATAGGCCCACAAAACGGCGTGACGTTGGTGTGGCCACCTTGTGATCAAAGCTTAGTGCATTCCCCTGTATGTGCTCCAGGAAGCGAAGCACTTTTTGCACAGTCTGTTCTCATTTAGAGTACAACACGCAGAAGTGTACCCAAGATAGGAGCTGCCTGTAATGCCTACCATAATAGCGTGCACACCTGTGATCGTTTCATTTAAGAGGGGTGGCTACCCCGAAACCGAACTTTTAATTTTTCAGGATATCTTTATTAAACTTTCAGGGTATGTTCGCTATATTAAAACTACAAAAACTGTAAAGTTTCATGAAATCGTGTTCAGGGGTTCTAGGAGTTACCGAGGTCTAACTGGGTGGCTCACTTGTGTGCCTGAAAAAGAGCTGGAAGAAATCCCAGGGCATACCAGAAGGCTGAAATTTTCTGTGGTCATCCTTGGATAGATAGACTAGGCTGCTAAACAGCAGTTTTTTTTTTTTTCAATTTTCTCTGCAGAAATATTTTATGCAAATTTGAATTTGATGAAGCTAGTAGGTATGACATTTATCAAAAAAAAATAATTTTTTTTTTCTCTGCCTATATCTTCGTCTTTATCTCTCACTATCTATCTGTCCTGTCTTCTACTCTCTTCTGTTTACTTCCAATTTTCCTGGCGGCAAGGGTTAACCCTGTGCAAATAGCCTACCTTGGTCTAGGCGCATTGGGTTATGGCAGTGTTGTACGGCTGACGTCTGCAAGCTTTCAGCACCTGTAAACTTGCAGCGTCCCCTTGTTGGGCTCCGTGGTGGGTGGCCGCCAACGCTGCTGAACAAAAATAAGACCGGCATGCATGGCGCATTCCCTCTACTATCTGATCGTACCGGCATAAAGCGGGTACGCACCGACGACATAAATCTCTTCAACCAGCCAATAGAAACTTTTCCCCACTTCCACGTCATTCACTGTGAAAAAACCGGAAAGCAAGCCAGGACCGTATCTCCTTTCGTAGTTGCCAGGTGTCTAACGGAAACTCTTGGGGCTGGATACAAAGTAACCAAAATGGCGAGCGGAGACCTTCTTCTAGAAATTCGGGACAAAGCACAATTTGTAAAGCTAAACAGCCTCTCAACGTTTGGTGACGTACCGATCACCGTAACACCACACCGATCCATGAACACCACTCGCAGAGTGGTATCTGATGCAGACTTACTTGAGCTCACCGAGACTGAACTTTTGGAAGGGTGGAAGAGCCAAAATGTCAATAATGTACAGAGAATTATCATCCGAAGAGATAATAAGGAAATACCAACGAAACACTTGATACTCACGTTTGCATCCAGTAAACTACCAGATTCCATTCAAACAGGGTACACAAAGACATCTATCAGGCCGTATATACCAAACCCTCGTCGTTGCTTCCAATGCCAGAGGTATGGCCATGGCTCTAAAACCTGTTGTGGTCGCCAGACTTGTGCACAATGTGGAGTCCTAGGCCACGTGTCATAGAACTGCAAAGAACCGCCACACTGTGTAAACTGCGAAGGAAACCATGCCGCATATTCACGCTCCTGCACATACTGGAAAAAAGAAAAAGAAATAATTACATTGAAGGTGAAGCAGAACATTACGTTTAAGGAAGCACGGCGAAGAGTCGCTCCATTCTATGGACATACATACGCTGATGCGGCGCGTCAGGGGGCACCGCCGCACCAGCCCTCGCCACCCCTTCGGCCCGCGCAGAGCGAGCCGTCGGCTGTGGCACCAGCCCCCAAGGCAACTGTAGCCCAGGCTACACCGCCTACTTCCAAACAGAGACCAGAGACTTCAGAGTATTCGGGTCTCAAGGCCTCCCCTCACCAGGCGAGGCCCAAAATTCGAACTAACAGCCCGCACGTGCGGGCATCCAGTGCCTCCGAGGAGGCAATGGATACGTCGGCACCCTTGGTGCCGAAAGAGCGGCGTGGCTCCTTGGAGCGCGCCAAGAAAACAAAAAAGCAAATAACAGGGCCTGGTGACGGCCCTGTTAAGTGAACTCAAACTCCCCGTCTAAACAGCCACTCGCTTTTCGTACACACAGCATTATTTTACATTCACCATGAACACTCAAATTATACAATGGAACGTCAGGGGCCTTCTCAGAAACCTTGACGACATCCAAGAACTCCTACACGAACACTCACCAAAAGTGCTGTGTGTACAAGAAACACACCTTAATTCAAAACACACAAATTTTCTTCGTAAATACGCTATTTTTCGAAAGGACCGTGATGATGCCATGACATCATCCGGAGGTGTTGCCATCATAGTGAATCAAGGAATTGCATGCACACACTTACAACTCCAAACATCCCTTGAGGCAGTGGCTGTTCGAGCGGTTCTTTTTGATAAACTGATCACAATCTGCACTATTTACATTCCTCCTAGCTATCAGCTGCAAAAACGTGATTTACACTCTTTAATTGATGAACTTCCGGAACCTTATGTTCTCCTTGGAGACTTTAATGCGCATAGCAGGCTATGGGGTGACTCTCGGTATGACGCGCGAGGTCGACTGATCGAACAGTTCCTTCTCTCGTCGAGCGCGTGTCTCCTAAACCGAAAAGAGGCAACCTATTATAATCTCGCCAATAACACCTACTCCTCCATAGACCTAAGCATAGTATCTCCATCCTTTGTGTCTCTACTCCAGTGGAAAGTCGTCAGTAATTTGTACGGAAGCGACCACTTCCCGGTAGTTTTGAGCACAAATACAGTAACTGAGTGTCCACCACGTGTTCCCAAGTGGCTCATAAACAGAGCCGACTGGGAACAGTTTTATACCATCGCTCGTCTAGGTTGGAATGACATATGTACTTTGAACATTGATGTTGCTGTCAACTTCTTCACAGCGTTTTTGATTGATGCTGCAACAAAATGCATCCCACAAACAAATGGACACCCTGGAAAACGGCGTGTGCCATGGTGGAACTCTGAATGCCGAAACGCGCGCAAACAGCAAAACAGAGCTTGGAGGCTGCTTCGGAACTCACCGACAGCCGAAAATCTTGACACCTTCAAGAAAATAAAGTCTCAAGCTAGGAGAACGCGTCGGCAGGCCAGAAGAGAAAGCTGGCAGAAGTTTTTGTCAGGAATCAATTCATACACACAAGAGGCCAAAGTCTGGAACATGGTCGGTAGGATAGCAGGGAAACAAGTACACACACTTCCACTCGTAAGCACTCAAGGTGATACCTTGGAAGATCAGGCAAACTTCCTCGGGGCACATTTTGAACGGGTATCCAGCTCGTCCCACTATACTGACACTTTCGAAAAATACAGAACAAGAATAGAAAAGCAGACACTTGAACACAAATCCACTAGATACGAGGCATATAACCAAGCTTTCAGTCTAGCGGAGCTCCGAACATCCCTAAACTCCTGCAGTACTTCTGCCCCAGGTTCTGACCGTGTGGTGTATGAAATGTTAAAAAACCTACCAGCCGAAACACGAAAAACCCTACTTTGTTTGTACAATGCTATCTGGTTTTCTGGCACTATTCCTACCTCCTGGAAAGAGGCTATTATTATTCCCATTTTGAAAGAGGGCAAGGACCCTTCTTTAGCTTCAAGTTATAGGCCTATTGCACTTACAAGCTGCTTGTGCAAAGTATTCGAAAAAATGATAAACTGCCGACTTGTACATATCCTTGAAACAAACAATTTGCTCGACCCATTTCAGTGCGGGTTTCGAGAAAGTAGATCCACCACAGACCACCTTGTTCGTATCGAGGCACAGATCAGAGACGCCTTCGTCCATAAACAATATTTTCTCTCTGTGTTCCTCGATATCGAAAAGGCGTATGATACAACATGGCGTTTCGGAATTCTAAGAGACCTGTCCCACCTTGGTGTGCGCGGAAGAATGTTTCATATAATCGAAGTTACCTGTCAAACCGGACATTCCGTGTCCGTCTGGGCAGTGTGCTCTCCCAAACATTTGTCCAGGAAACAGGCGTGCCACAAGGTGGCGTGCTTAGTTGCACACTTTTTATTATCAAAATGAATTCTTTGCACTTGTCCATTCCCCGCAATATGTTCATTGTATATATGTCGACGACGTTCAGCTTGGCTTCAAGTCATGCAACTTGGCCATGTGTGAGCGGCAGGTTCAGCTGGGTTTAAATAAGGTCTCCAAACGACGTTCAGCTTGGCTTCAAGTCATGCAACTTGGCCATGTGTGAGCGGCAGGTTCAGCTGGGTTTAAATAAGGTCTCCAAATGGGCAGATGAAAACGGATTTCGACTTAACCCACAAAAAAGCACGTGTGTTTTGTTCTCTCGAAAGAGAGGCATGCACTCGGAACCTGACATTCGACTGAACGGGCAACATCTGTCCGTCAAAGCCGAGCATAAATTCTTAGGCCTAATCTTGGACAACAAGTTGACCTTCGTGCCGTACATCAAGTATTTAAAAACAAAATGTTTAAAAGCCATGAATGTTATAAAAGTGTTGTCACGTACTACGTGGGGTAGTGATAGGCAATGCCTCATGAACCTCTATAGAAGCCTCATTCGCACCCGCTTAGATTATGGGGCCGTTGTCTATCAGTCTGCTACTCAAAGTGCCTTGAAGATGCTGGACCCCGTGCACCATTTGGGCATCCGCCTTTCTACGGGTGCTTTTCGCACCAGCCCCGTAGAAAGCCTTTACGTTGAGTCAAATGAGTGGTCGCTTCATCTGCAAAGAACTTACATGTCCTTTGTTTATTTCCTTAAGGTGAAAGCAGACAAGGAGCACCCCTCATACTCTACAATTAATGATTTGTCGAGCTCAACTCTGTTTCAAAACAGGCCTTCGATGAGGCAGCCCTTCTCAGTTCACCTGAAGTGTCTAGCTGAAGAAACTGCAGTGTCACTTGAACACAGTTTAATGGCTCCTGTAGCATACCCACCACCGTGGCAGTGGCAGACTATAGACTGCGATGTGTCTTTCCTAGAAGTTACAAAACATGCACCTATTGCCCATATCCGAACATACTTTTTGGAACTTCAACACAAATACACATGTCCTGAGTTCTTCTCAGATGCCTCCAAGACTAACTCCTCTGTGTCCTACGCTGCTGTCGGCCCATTCTTTTCGGATGCTGGCCCTCTACATCCACGCACAAGTATCTTCACAGCGGAAGCTTATGCGATACTTGTGGCAGCTAAACACATCAAACAATTACAAATACAAAAAGCAGTAATTTATACAGACTCCCTCAGTGTGGTAACGGCTCTGCACAGTCTTAAAAAACAAAAAAACCCGGTCCTTGTCTCACTTTACTCCATTTTGTGCACACTCTGCACACTCAAACAACATGTTGTAGTGTGCTGGGTGCCAGGGCACCGTGAGATCCAAGGCAACGTGAGGGCGGATCAGCTCGCTGCATCTGTCCAGGAGAGCACCTCCATTACATCCATATCAATCCCGGCCCTTGATTTTAAGTTGTCTCTCAAACGAAACCTCAGGGACTACTGGCAGAGCAAGTGGGATACACACACATAAAACAAACTACACGTTATTAAGCCACACCTTGGTCATTGGCTGCCCGTATCGAAATCGCGTCATACAGAGGTAATACTAACGAGGCTCAGGATAGGACACACATACACGACACACACACACATTTTGTCCGGTGGCGATCCACCATTGTGTGACAGATGTGGTGAAGCATTAACAGTCCTTCACATTTTAATTCAGTGCAAACAATTGGACACTGTAAGAAAACAACACTTTCCATTACCCTACCGACAACATATACCTTTACACCCTGCAATGTTCGTCGGTAGGGAACCGCTTTTTAGTAACAAATCATTGTTAGCGTTTTTTAAAGAAATTCATAGTTTTCATATCATATACCCGGGCATCCCGTAGCATGACCTCTCCAGAGAGGTTTTTGCTGCGGTGGCTACACAAGAAAGCACGTGCCTCACGGCCCTTGGACGCAAGGGTATGAACGAGTGAGGCGCTTGTGCTAATGCCATACATATCCACCATCGTCTTTTATTATCACCAACTTTTGTCATCTATTCACACCACACACACCTTTCACGGCATGGTCATGATTTTATTACTTGTATGTTTTTACCCGCCTTACTGCGAGGAATTTTATGGCCCTTATACAGCCGCTTATCACAATCATTGTCCATATTTTTAGTAGGACGAACTGGCGCTCTTTGGCCGTGAAATGGCCCTTGCACCATGAAACATCAAACATCATCATCAAAAAATATTTTTATAATAATTATTTGCACCAATTTAAAGAAAGAAGCTTTTTGCACACTGGCAGATTCATCCAGAAGCAGATATACTAGGGTGCTAAACAGCAGTTTTTTTTTTCGATTTTTTCCTACAGAAAAACTTTATGTAAATTTGAATTCGATGTAGCCAGTTGGCATGACAATTATCAAAAAAAAATTATTAATAATTAATGGCACCAATGAAAAAATAGAAGCTTTTTACACACTGGCAAAATCATCCAGAAGAAGAATAAGAAAAATTGCACATAAATCTGATAAGCAGGTCTTGTGAAATTGCTTTCCTCAGCAAGAAAACTAGCTAAAAAATTCATTTTGAGTAAATGGACTTTGAAAGTACAGCACATCTGTTTTCCTCAAAAAGCTCCGGCTGAGTAGCTTGAAGTGTCCTTAAGCACTTTTTTCCTCTTTTGTATTCTCTGCATCTTCTCTAAGTGCCGTTTAGAATTTTTTTTTCAGACATAGGGCATCTTTTTCAAGAGCCGGCTGCATCAGTTCAAATTTTTTCTGTGTCGCTGGTGTAGATTTGAATTCAGCGCGAACGGCGTCTCGCATTTGCATCGATTTCTTCCTTAGTTAGGAAATCCGTCCTTAGATGAAGAGACGACGGCCCATTCTCGCTATTCGCCCCAATGCAGATGAAGTGCTGGGTCTGGCGATCTTAGCAACACTCGGTGTCATGCTCGACTATAACGATTCAGAGCATGTGCTGGATATGGCGATCTCGGATACACTCGATGCATTCGCGGCTCCAGGTACACACGGTTTGTTGGATTGTGGACTGGTGGCAGCCAACAGCACAGTTTCGCCGGGGCAGGCATCTACGAAATGGGCTTTGTAGGGGAGCACGCGCGCCCAGCCTCCCTTTTCTTTTTTACGGCAGCGCGAAAACCTAGGTGCGGGAACACCCCCACAGCCAGCGCTCGCGATTCCCCCTTTCCTGGTGCGCGAAACCGGTTTCCTCTCCCTCAGCAAAAAAAGGTATTATTCTCGTCAGGGAGAGGGAAACCGGGTCAGTGAACAAAACTAGCGTGTGGACCGCCGCACACATGCTCTAACACCGGCCAGGAGCGAAAGAGGTCGAACCCACAACTTCTCTACAAGCCACGGGCAACAACGACCAAGGAATGAGCGTCTATCCTTGTTTTCTGTACTATCTTCTCACGACATTTGTGCGCTATTGTTAACGCCTAGCTATAAAGTGTCGTTTTGTTGACCTAGTCTGTTGCCTTATTCGCGTGAACCCGTGTAGCTGCAATGGGACGAGCTACAGATAGGGGACGTTAATCGTGCACAGTACAACTGTGTTTGGCTGGAACATCAGTTAGGCTTCTGCGTCAGCCGTACATAGGACGGACCTCCCTACATCTGGCACCCAACGTAACGAATTTGGCAGCGCGGCTAGTTTGGTAAACGTGAGCAACTACCGACACTCCTTCATGCGTAGGATAACAAGCATGTCGGAATTCCAAGATTTGTCAATGTTGTCTGATGTCACGTTGCAGAGTGGTGATCCTTTGGCTAATGCGGGCACACTGTTAGGACAGCAAGGTGCAGAGACCGTGTTAGCAGAGATTAGGCCTGCTACGAAAAGCATCACGCATGGCGCTCCGGCATCCTTCAACGCGAACAGAGAGGCGCCACCACGAAGTGCTTCAACACGCCCCGCAACTGTGGGGAGTCTGCGGGCAATAGTTTGCCCTCGAGTGAGGTACTCATACAGAATGTGCTGTTAGTTATGCAAAGCCTTGCGAGCACCATGCATAACACAGCGCAGGGCCCCGTGAAGACTGTGCGAACACGTATCAAGGTAGACATACCTACCTACACAGGTTACAACAACGGCAAGAGTGCCAATGAGTATCTTGACCAGTTGCTCCATTATCAGCAGGTGATGGAGCTCTCTGATGCAAAACTTCTAGAGCGCGTGGTCCCGGTGTTGCTCACGGAGCAAGTGGCCCGATGGTTCTAATTTATCGGAAATCGCACCCGCACGGTAGAAGAGTTCCGGGACAGCTTTCGCGGCGAATTTCTACCGACTAATTATGAGTAGCGTTTATGGAGGAAATTGGAGCTACGCACCGAGCATCCGGACAAATCCTTGCCGGAGTATGTATGCGCGATAGACAAAATGTATTGTCTCGCTAACCCTCACGCCACCAACATGTAAAAAGGCGAGCGCGTTACGCATCAAGTGCACCCGGCTTTTTCGGCGCACTTCAGGGAATGTAAGTTCGCAGACCTAGAAGACCTTGCCACAGCGGCGAAACGCGTACAAGGGGACATCCTCGCTGCACGATCCTATCACCCACCTTTGCCTGCAGCACAGTCAATCAAGCCTCGCTGTGTGTGGAATGGTGGCGCGGTAGTTTCAGAAGCGTTTAGAGGTAACGCGTCAGCATCGTTTGCTGATGAACAGGTACCACACAGTTATCAGACCGCGCTTTGGACCCCTACACTTACGCGCTCTGTACGGCCAATGCCGCCCCTGTGCATGACATTCCAAGGCAGGAGCACGCGGTCGGCACAAGGCCTAACGAGCGGCGCAACCCAAAGCGAGGACCACCTGATTGAGGCGACTTACGATCGGGCCGGCGTGGTGTTCGCGACCCATGCGGTGCGCCGGGGCGCATCGCCCGCGAATGTGACAGCATACCGGGTCAGGAGCAAACGCGCAGTTCGGGAAATGGACAACACCGCCGGTGACCCACATCGGACCCTGCGCGGCGATCAGTAATTTCATCGATGCGTTCGTATAACTTGCACTCTCAGTCTGCCGCGCAGGTGAGGTTGTAGACTCGCCCACACTGCTAGTCGAGTAAACGATAGCTTGAAAGAAGTTCGTAGCACTTTTGGATACTGGGGCAAGCGCTTCTTTGTTTGACAACAACGTGTTGCACCATCTCCGCGAGAACAATATCCACTTGAGGCAAAGCAACACCATCTTCCACCTGGCTACAGGCACAGCACAAAACGAGTGGTGCGGCTAGGCCAGTGATCCGCTGGGATAGACGCGTGAGGCGACAATGTTTCGTGCATCTTCCTGGGCTGTCAATGTCTCTGATCCTGGGTCGAGACATTCTCCCAAAGCCTGGTATCGTCATTAACATTGCAAACGGCGGTTACAATGAGCGCGAAGGAGACGCACTAAAGCTTTTCTCGAAAGCCCCCGCATTGACAAAGGCATGCCAATCGCAGGGAGAGGCACGAGTACGTGAGGAGGAAAGCGCGCCGAGAAAGCGAGTAACCACCCCTTCGGAAAAATGTGCTGCACTGAAGGAAGGGCAGTGCATTTGCTTTTGGTAAAGGCACAGAGCCTACTATAAGGGGAACAAGCGCAGCTGCCATCGCTGTTGTACGAGTATTATGCAATGTTTACTGACCATCCCGGCCGCACTACGCTGGTCAAGCATAAAATTGACACTGTTGATGCACAACCTTGGAAATGCAACCCCCAACCGATCAGCTTGGCCAAGCGGAAAGCACTTGACGCCGCCTTGGACGAACCCATCGACACAGGGGCAGTTGAGAGGTAAAACAGCCCATGGGGCTTCCCGATAGTGCTAGTTCCAAAAAAAGATCATACGTATCGTCTTGATGTAGACTATCATAGGCTTAATGAATTTACGAAGAATGACGCACATCCTTTTTCCTCCATTTCATCGTGAGTATCCAACCTAGGCGGGGCTTAGTTCTTCACTATGCTCGATGCTACTCGTGGATATTTTCAGGTTGAGATGGACGAGCGGGATAAAAAGATGTCAGCTTTCACGTGCCACAGGGGACTTTTCCAATTCAGGAGAATGTCTTTCGGTTTGGTGGGAGCTTCCGCTACGTATCAGAGGCTAATGGACTGTGTTTTGGAGATGCAAAGTGGCAGCGCGCACTCGCATATCTAGACGACATAGTGATTTACTTGAAAACGTTCGAAGAGCACTTGCGCCACTTGAGAGACGTTCTAGAAAAGCTGAGGTCTGTGGATATCACTTTGAACCCAAGCAAAGCTCAGATAGTGGCAACCCGAATAACAACATTGGGATTCACACTTGATGAGGGTTGCATTTTGCTGGATAAGGGTAATCTTGAAACGATAGTCAGCTATCCACCGCCGAACAATATCGGTGAGCTGAAGTGCTTTCTGGGGATGGTGAACTTTGTGGGGTCTCGGTGAGGCAAACGAGCGCATCGCCACGCCACGCTCTTGGAGTGAACGGACACAGCAGACGCGGTCGGTACAAAGCACACAACATACATACATTTATTAACTAATTTAGACGATGATGTCGTCCGCCGAACGATACACCAATTTTGATTAACACGCTACCATACAAATAACATAACACAGTGACACACTAAACACACAATAACATGATAAACACACACTAACACACCCAACACACTAACACATACCCAACGCGGCGTCGCCAACACCTGACTTTCCACGTGGGACCCCGGCGCGAAGCCCGCGGTGCCGAACACCGGGGACCCACGCTACAGACAACCGTTCGCGGCAGCCCCCACGCGCAGAAGAGACTCGCTCAACGCTCGCCCACCACCAAGGCCTGCCTTCCGCCAGGGGCCACCGCCGGCGCTACCACTCTACCAACAGTGGTACTCAAAGCGAACACAACGCCATCTATCGTCCGGTGGTGGTCACCATCGAAATACAGCCTTAAATCCTTAAATCAAACCATATCCCGAAATCAAAAATTATCTACACAAGCTTTAACAAAAAAATGATATCGCACGACCATAATGTCCTTGCACCACGACACCACCGCCGGTCGACACTGCTGCACTGTCCGGCTAGACTTCACCTCAGTACCGGTCCCGCAACAGCAACATTGCCGTCGGCGCGACGATCCGTCGCTAGCGCCGACACGTCTTCCAGTTGCGACCAGCACTCGCGAGGGCGCCGGACTGCAGGCAGTTGCGCAGGTCCCAGGCATCTCCATCGCCCGACTTCACCACCGCATTCCCGGCCAGCGACGCTGAATATGTGCAGGACAGTTGGCCGTGGATGACATCCCTCCCGCCGAATACATCAATAACAACAACAAAAAAACTTGAAAGAAAACAATCGAGCAGGTCCTCGGGAACGGAGCTTCGAGCTTTTAGTCCACGTGGTACGTTGGTCAGTACTGCTAGCTAATACATTGGTGGCGGCCGAGACGCCCATCAAAATAAAACAAAAATCACTTTTCCTAACTCGTGCTCACAAGAAAAAAAAAAGTGAGAAAAGCAGAGCGCAACACCTCAACGCCACGATCCACCTAGTTGTGCCACGTGCGACAGGCGGCTGCGCAGAGCCTTAGGCCTAATGAGTCGCTCGGCAACAACCGGCATCCACCCAGTACCCAGCCTAGACGTAGAAGAGGCAGCCGCGAGGAGACGTCCACTCTGTGAGGTGGCCCTATCGCTCGCCGCACACAGCAGCTTACCGAGCGATCGGCGTCCACCGCCCCGGGCGGTGTCACGACGCCTCGGCATCGAGCCGCAATACCAGACAGCAACGACGCCCGGCTCCCTGAGCCCTAAGAGATAGAAGCTATTTACAGAAAATCGGACCACCCACGAGGCTTCCGTACTCACTCGCTTCGGGCCTGGCCTACAAACCACGTGCTCTAGGCCTTGCTCACCCCAGGATGCGGACCACATGGCTCTCGTCCTAATTCAACAACGTTTTTGAAAACTAACAACAAAAATAACACTTGCGAGAAAAAAAATAAATAGAAAGTCAACCTGCCGACAAATTCAAACACGTGACAAAACCAATCTCCTCGCTTCTCAACAAAGCACACCACCGACGCTAGCAAAGAAGTCCCCTCTAGGCCTACTCTACTCCGGCTCTAACAAAATCCCTGTATTGAACCGCAAAAACTGTCGTCCGATACTCCAAGATAGAGTGTACTAGAAGCTTTTGAGTGGCGCGAGTAGCTGCCTGGGAGCGGCCATTTCGGCGTGGAATGATGCGGTGGCGCTGGCGTCGACCAATCTTCCCGGGCGGATGGCTGGCAGGCGTTCCGCGTACCTGTTGGTACCTCTCCGTCGTGCCTAGTGTGAAGATGATCTCCCTCTTTTTTTTTCTTATTCACATACCTCCCCTTTTTCGCGCAAATAAAGGTTATTTGACATTATTGTTATTGAAGTTGCTGCTGACCGCACTGCAGCCCGAAGCAGCATAGCACATTGTACGATATAACGAGCGCATTTTTTTTTTAATTTTTAAAGTGTACACGTTTTAGACGAGAAACCAGCTGGCCGGTACACACCGGAAGCGCCCCTCCCCCCAAAAAAAAGGAATATGCTGCACACGAAACGAAGAACTCTTGGCCCATTCCACGTCAAACACCAAAGCTGCAGACTCAAATAAAAGGCTCGTTGCTTGTGGCTGCCTGCACACACGACAAAAAAGTAGGCGTTATTGATATTATTTGAAGAACAGCAGAGTTTTTCCAAACCTCCCTTTGGTTTTGAAATATGGGAACAGATTCATTGTTGTAGGACCCACAGAAATGCAAATTCGTAATACTGCACAAGAATGTCTTAAGTGAAACATAGTACTGGAAGATTTTGAAAGTTTAAAAATGCAACAACACTGCAAAGCAGAGCCGTAACTAATGATCATCATAATTGATAACATAAAAATGCAAGGTTTACATATTTATAAAACAATACATTTGCAATTAGGTAAATTGTAAAAAACGTAAAATATAGAGCCAGGATACAAAAGATAACATAAAACAAAGCAAACAGACCGACAGAGTTCAGGTTGTCTTTCCAAAATGCATTTAAATAAAAAAAGACGTTATGGTCGAAAGATCGTTTGAAGGGACACTGAAGCGCAACAATAAATCGGCTTAGATCGATTAGTTATGCACCGAGATCCCTAATGCTGCTAAATTTACCATCACAGGTTAGATACAAAAAGATTCAAGATCAAAGATTTATTTTGAGATTAAGCGTCATTATTTGCACGTTCTCTCTTCTAAGAAAAACTGTCTTTCTTCTTGGTGCACCGCCAAAAAAATTAAGAGTGTAGAAAAATATGCACGAAAAATGACATCCTTTTTACGCCACTGTAGCAATTTATAGCCTACTCAATTTTAATTGCTGCTGTGCGATTTTGACACTGTAGAAGATTTCTCCTCTTGACTTCATTTGCGCGTATAGACCGTGGGTAAGGTCCGATGGTGGCAAAAATGAAGTTTCTGCTGCTCCACAACAGAGTGGGATGCTTGCAACAAGCTGCAGAGCATCTGAGGCTTCTCGAACAGTTACTAAACTGGACTTGCTGATTAGTTTCTCTTGCACGAACGCTTCACATTGCACGCTTCCATTGTCTGCACAGGTGAAGTATACGGCTCGTTGAATGCAAAGTTCACGAGTGGTAGGATTCAATGAGCACGCTACGTACGACACGCCGGCAAATCTAGGAAACTCGTGCAGCGCCCATGACTTTGATGCTAGGACAAGACCCCGAAGGTCACCGAGAGTGACAAACGCGTCAGACGAGGGACTTGAGCTTGCCTCGTCAGCTTCGTCGCCATCTGCAGAAGTTGCACTGTTGGTATCCACAAGGAGCTGTGCAGGAGTGCTAATGCGTCGCCGTTTTTTGTTGTCATTCTCAGCCGGCACACACACTGATGCCGCCGCTTTGTTTGGGTCCGCGGAGCCGGAGTTTTGAGTGTCAAATATGCAGGCAGGTTGGGCAAGATCGTCGGGACTGCATCGGGGGCAAGTGTCGGCGTTGCCCTAGGAATTCGGACTTGAACACCATTGATTACATGTACATAGTCTCTCACAATGAAATGCGGTTCGAAATGTAACTCCCACACACCACAATCGGCGTCAAGCCGATGGAGGTTCCGCTCCCAAAGAAGTCGTCGTTCTACGTCTTTCGGGGCCTTAAAAAGCGAAAACTTCCTACTTTGTTGCACACGCGGATATCCAGTTGTGCAACCTGGCGCATAACAATGGTTTAGACGCTGCTTCTTCGTCATTTCGCGACTAAAACCGAGATGCCGGCCATGGCGCCAAGCCAGCCGAGTAAACCAAGGGGGAAGATTGGGCGATGGCAGCGCCGCCGCTACTTTCGCCGCAAGTTGGGGATGGAGAAAGCAAGGGCAGAGCGTTTCGGTCGCGCCACTCAAAAGTTCTAGTACACTCTATCCAAGAGCTCCACGTTGGGCAGCCAGTGTGGGGTCTCGGTGAGGCGAACGAGCGCATCGCCACGCCACGCTCTTGGAGTGAACGGACACAGCAGACGCAGTCGGTGCAAAGCACACAACATACATACATTTATTAACTAATTTAGACGACGATATCGTCCGCCGAACGATACACCAATTTTGATTAACACGCTACCATACAAACAACATAACGCAGTGACACACTAAACACACAATAACATGATAAACACACACTAACACACCCACCGCTGCCACCGAATGTAGGGGTGCTGACACCCCCCCCCTGTAAAGTTGTCTGCGCCGCGTGGCGCACGTGTTTCGCCCCAAGGCTGTATTTTGGTGGTGACCACCACCAAAATACCAAATTGTTTCGGTGGTGACCACCACCGGACGATAGATGGCGTTGTGTTTGCTTTGAGTACCACTGTTGGTAGAGTGTATGGTGACCCCGCTACTAACTGCAGCGGACGATCACCGCGGGTTCACGCTTAGCGAGCCACAGGGCCGCTACTCCGTTTACTCGCGTGTAGCGCGTTGCTCCGCGCGCGCTCAACTAATAAGGCGTTTAGCGCGGCGCGGCAAATAGACAGTGTTCTAATGCAAAAGTACACAACACTTTATTGCCTCTGGCGGCACCCCGAACAACAGTACAACGTCCACTCCCGGGACGCCGGTAGCAAAGGCACCCGCACGCGGACGTTCACAATAAGGGGACAACCGCGAGCATATCGCAGCTGGCAATGGCGAGCTTTGACACGCCGGTCGGGAAAAGGTTCCTCGGGGCTATGCTGCGCACTCTCACGATGGCCAATGGGCCTGGTCGCCAGTGTCAGGGCAAACCTCGTACGCGTAGCCCTAACGCAAGTGCGGCTCGTTGTGGTACGACCACTTCAAGCACTAGGCACCGCTCTGGACTTAGCGTACGCTACCGAAGCCAGCACACGAGTAAACACGCCTGCCGGGGTGCCCAAGGCAGCCCCGGGCAGGCTACAGTCCGCGATTCCCAAAGGGGACGCGGATGAAGGAAAACACGTGCTTACCCGGCGCCGACCACGGAGAAGAGACTCGCTCAACGCTCGCCCACCGCCAAGGCCTGCCTTCCGCCAGGGGCCACCGCCGGCGCTACCACTCTACCAACAGTGGTACTCAAAGCGAACACAACGCCATCTATCGCCCGGCGGTGGTCACCACCGAAACAAAGCCTTGGGGCGAGACACGTGCGCCACGCGGCGTAGACAACCTTACAGGGGGGGTGTCGGCACCCCCACAAGTGGTAGCGCCGGCGGTGGCCCCTGGCGGAAGGCAGGCCTTGGTGGTGGGTGAGCGTTGAGCGAGTCTCTTCTGCGCGTGGCGGCTGCCG
Source organism: Rhipicephalus microplus (assembly GCF_043290135.1). Taxonomy (NCBI): domain Eukaryota; kingdom Metazoa; phylum Arthropoda; class Arachnida; order Ixodida; family Ixodidae; genus Rhipicephalus; species Rhipicephalus microplus. The sequence goes on along the minus strand of NC_134701.1, from coordinate 299,674,537 downwards.
CGAATGGTTGTCTGTAGCGTGAGTCCCCGGTGTTCGGCACCGCGGGCTTCACGCCGGGGTCCCACGTGGAAAGTCAGGCGTTGGCGCCGCCGCCTTGGGTATGTGTTAGTGTGTTGGGTGTTTTAGTGTGTGTTTATCATGTTATTGTTTGTTTAGTGTGTCACTGCGTTATGTTGTTTGTATGGTAGCGTGTTAATCAAAATAGGTGTATCGTTCGGCGGACGATATTGTCGTCTTAATTAGTTAATAAATGTATGTATGTTGTGTGCTTTGTACCGACTGCGTCTGCTGTGTCCGTTTACTCCAAGAGCGTGGCGTGGCAATGCGCTCGTTCACCTCATCGAGACCCCACAACTTTTATCGCCAATTCATTCCAGACTGCGCGGCAGTGCAGGTGCCTTTGACGAAGCTCTTGAGGAATGGCGAGCATTGGACTTGGAGCAAAGAGCAAGAGGTCGCAATGCGTCGCCTCACGAAGCTGCTGGCCAACACCGCTCAGCTGCAGCCATCCGATTTGAACAGGGAGTTTGTGATTCACACAGATGCAAGCCACCTAGGCTTTGGAGTAATTCTCATTCAGGAGCATGGAGGTTCCTTCCGACCGATTCTGTTCGCGAGCCGTACGTTGACGCCAGTGGAGAGGAACTACTCAGTAACCGAAAAACAGTGTTTGGCGATAGTTTTTGCTCTTCGTAAGTTTGACTTTTACGTAGATGAAGTTGCGTTCGTGATTGAGACTGACCACATCGCGCTCGCGTAGTTGAGGCGCTTGAACAATCCAAATGGCTGAGTGGGGCATTGGTCACTGCTGCTGCAGCGTTAGGACTTCACCTTTCGCTACCGCAAGGTTAAGAACAATGCCGCGGGCGACGCACTATTGCGTGCTTCAGTCCGACACGAGGCAAGTCATGTGACTAATTCGGATTGAACTGAGAGTGAGACACTCACACTAACACAAACAGCGGAGCATATCTTAGTTCGAGGTAAGAGCGTGAACCACTATGAGCTGTCGTTAGCGCAAGGATTGTTTTCAGCAGAAGGGAACTCTTAGAAGCTCAGCAGAAAGATTCATTTTGTCGAAAGGTGTTCGACAGGCTTCGGGAGCCGGGTTGTAGTGAGGCCACCGCGCACAAGGGGGCAGCTGGTATTGTTGTTGGTGCGGAGCGCTCGACAACAGCTGGTAGTGCTGTGAGCGCGCCGGATTCATATCTGCTGAATTCTGACGGCGTTCTCCTGAGGTACATCCCATCCGACGATGACACAAGTGAGTAATTCAAAGTAGTGATACCATGCACGTTGAGAGGAGCACTTCTTCGCTACTTTCATGACTCGTGCATTGCTGGGCATGCGAGCGACCCTAAGACTTACACTAAGTTCTGTCACCTTGCTACCTGGCCAGGTATAAAGCGAGATGTGATTCGCTACGCCCCTTCATGTCATGTGCGCTAAAGCGTCAAGCCACGAGGCGGACCTCCGCCTAGCCTCATGCAACCGATTAACAGTCAGACTACCTGGCAAATCGCAGAATGTGACGTAATGGGCCTGTACCCTAAAACTCCTAGCAAGAACAAGTTCTTGCTGGTGATCACGGATCACTTCACTAAATGAGTGGAACTATTCTCCCCTTAGTAAGTTGACAGCTCGAGGGATATTAGAAAAGTTGATGGAGGTTTTCACCAAGTTCGGGTTCCCTGAGCAGCTGATTACAGACAATGCATCTTATTTCACTGCGAAGGTGTTCATTGACACATGCGCCGCGTTGGGCATTAAACACAAGAAAACAGCCACCAACTATGCTCAGTCGAACCCCACGGAGCGAGTCAACCGCAACATGAAGCACATGCTTGTTGCGTTCTCTGAGAGACATAGGGACTGGGCTACCTACCTTCCAGAGATCGGTATTGCATTGCGATCGACCGTGAACCGATCCACTGGGTATGCGGCTTTTTCTCTAAACCTGGGGAGAGAACTGCCGAATTCGATAGAGACCGTATTTGCGGATCGCAGTAGAGTACCAGTGGCGACACCAGCACATGCTAAATAGGGGAAGCTTTACATAAGGCTCGGTATAATCTCAGCACTGATAACACAGCAGGAGGCGCAGTACGACCACACGCATCTGAAAGTATGCTACGTAGTGGGCGACCTGGTGCTGCGGTGCCATCATGTTCTCAGCGATGCTAGTAAATAGTTTGCTACCTCGCTGGCACTGAAATGGTTCGGGCTGTACCGAGTGCGAGAGAGTTTCCTCGCTCGTTTATCGGCTCGCAAACATGAAAGGCAAACCAAGCGGCAAACCGGTGAACGTATGTGACTTGAAACGCTCCATGTCACGGGAGGAGCAGGAGGACTACCAGTCCCCCTCCAAGCCGCGCACGGGGGCTGAGATTGTTCGACACCGAGTGAGGAGCCCAAAATCGTGTTACTTCCTGCGTAACAGGCGGAGACGACGCTGCACGATAGGCCTTGTTTGATATGTTCGACGCGAGGTGCAGGGGTTCGCGTGCAACTCATGTGTGATTATTTAACCTGTTCTTTTTTCTGTGTCGACTTTCAGCGAGTAGATGGAGAGTCGGAAGGAAGGGAAAGAGTTGCCACCAGAACAGCTCGGAGAGGAAACCGCTACTCTCGCAGTATCACCCCCAAGACCATCCATGTCGTCATTGCATCCCCACCCAATCAAGCAACGGCACTTTTAACCTACGCCATCGCCTTCATCACCGGGCCTAATGCAAGAGGCGCCAGTGTGACCAACCGCCAGCCGTCTCGAAGCTGCTATCACAGGCAGCCTACCTAGCCGACCCACGGTTTTCCGGCACCCTTGGCCACTGCTACCTCAAGGCCATGGCGTGGCACACCAAAGAAGAGACTCCCAAGCCTGCCAGACCAGTGGAGCTTTGACCTGATGCGGCAGCCCAGACCATGCTGAAAGAGCGGCCTGAGCCAGTGCTGAACGGGACTGTCACCAACTGGACACTCTCAGTCGTCATCAACGATCTCAGTGGCGGAGGTCAACGTGGCGTGGTCTGGACCAGAGTGATACCAGCACCGGATCCAGGGCGGCAGTAACGGTGGCGAAAGCGACAACAACAGCAGCAACGGTGGAGGCGATGACTGGCCTTGACCTTATGGGCATGTCAGCAGTGGTGGTGGCTACTTTATATGCGGCGACGACAAGTGGGGGCACCGGCGGCACCCACGACAGAGGGCCAACCGCAGGAGGGCACGGATTTATGCCCTCCATCTTAGCCTTCCTCGATGATGAATTACAAAATATTGTCATGTTGCAGTCTCTGTCGTTCGGGGGCCTTCTTAAGGGGGGGAGGATGCGGGGGAGCACGCGTGCCTAGCCTCTCTTTATTTTTTACGGCAGCGCGAAAGTCTAGTTGAGGGAACACCCCCACAGCCGGCACTCACAATTCTCCCTTTCCCAGCGCCCGAAATGGGTTTCCCTCTCTCAGCAATAAAAGGTGTTATTCTTGTCGGGGAGAGGAAAACCGTCTCAACGGACAAAACTAGCGTGTGGACGGCCGCACGAGCGCTCTGACACCGGCCAGGAACGGAGGTCAAACCTGCAACCCCCTGCAAGCTGAGGACAACAAAGACCAAAGGGTGAGCGTCTACCCTTGTTTTCTGTACTATCTCCTCGCAACATTTGCGCGCTATTTTAAACGCCTAGCAATAAAGTTTTGTTGTTGACCTAGCCTGTTGCCTTATCCGCCCGAGCCCGTGTAGCTGCACTGAGACTAGCTACGGATAAGGGACGTTAATCGTGCACGGTATGACTGTGTGCGGCTGAAACATTAGCTAGGCTTCTGCATCAGCCGCGCTTAGGACGAACCGCCTACAGCCTTTGCAGCAAAAAAGCGGAATTTCGATTCTCGTAGAATCCGCATAACAAGTTTCCGTGCTCTGAACTAGCGCACAGTCTTCGGCTTCGTTGCCGGCATCACGCACAGCAACAAAAATAAGGGGCACAGATCTTGTGCGAAAAGAAAAAAAGAAGAGAAATTGATTGAAAATACGGTGCAAGGCAAAACCTGGCCCATAAGCAAACATCTATCGAAGCGGATAGAGCAGAAAACAACAGCGAGACGAGCGCACTGGACGTGCCATTGCAAGGAGGGACCGCCCCCGCTTCCAGCGCAGCAGCCTATGGGGGGTGCGCTTTCGCCCGCCAGATATGAATGAGCTGCTCTGACCAATCAGCACTCCGCATCGCATCTTTTAGAATCGGATAGCATCGCAACCATGCCATCGACGTCGTTTCAAAAGGCGGCAAACGGGAGAGAAAGAATTCACGGTCAAAACAAGATCAAGATGGCGCGGGACGGCCGCATGGTCTCGGAATAGCGGGCGCGCGTAAGTTTGGCTTGATTTTGGCTGTTCTGGGCCCTGTGGCGGCTTCGAAAATAGCATTTTTTCTGCACCTATAGATTGAATTCGGTGCTGGTTACAAAATAGGCAGTTTTTGTGACATACAACCCAGAAATATGGTTTTTCTACTACAGACTTTTTTGCGATTTTTCGGTTTTGAAGGGCCGCGTCCCCCCTTAAGTCATAGTTATTTTTGAAGATGGTCAACACATTCCTCTCTGCGTGAGTAGCAATCGATGGCAAGTCAGGTACATAGGGTGATGCTATCGTATGCACCTTCGGAGATAGGTTGGGTCCTATTATCTCTTCTGCGGTCACGTGATCGTCCCTACTTACTCGCTTTGACCCATGTGTAAAACATACACCCAAGCCTCGATAGAACTAAACCGGATTTAACGAAATATTGGTTATAACGAAGTAAACGAAAAGTAGCCATGCAATAAATCTGTATATGCTCATGTAAGGACAGCCCTCGTAAGGGCTGCACCCCCACTTTGGAGAGGGAATGTTTGAAAAAAAAGTTGAAAACATTTAAAAAGTACCATCATAAAAATGCAGTCAGTTCGATTGCGGCCAGATGGTGCTGCCAGTTTTTCCGCTTCTGCCATCGTGTCGGTGACAGACCTCTGGGTGACAAATAGGGTGGCACTATTTTTGCTTGGTGTGGCGCATCGTTTGCATCGAATCAATACGTTTTCATCGAATAAGTGTTGTTCTCTGATATGGGCACAAAATATCTGCAGTCGTCCTGTATGTGCGGTGGCGAAAGGCAACGATGAGGACACCTGCGCATGTACAAGAATGCACGACCGTGCTCAGTTTGAGAGGCGTAGAAGAGCCGCGTGCAGACACAAAGTCGGAGAGAGAGTAGGGCACATGGAGTCGAGCCTACTTGAGGAGTGCCACGCGGTTGGCAAAGTGGTGTTCTTCGGGGAGAAGCAGGGTGGAGGCAGTTCATCAGCACCATGGTCATGGTTCGCCCCAAGTGCCTGGCAGAAGTCAAGAGTCAGAGTGGCCTGCTTTGCTTGTTCTCAAGCTTCGATGGTCCACGGAGCAAGCGGGAAGATACCGCAGCCACCAAGTGCACTGTCGGGCGTAAGCCCGAGTGCCCAAGCAACAATTTGTCTTCAGCAAGAGGTCCGCGAGAGGTCTGTGACTGACTGCGAAGTGGTTGGCCCAACCTTGGAAACCAGCGTAAGGCCGGTCTTGGGGATTGACATTAGCCTCACACCGGCCAACGTGGGAACACAACGTAGGTCCGACCGCGTTGGCCGACGAGCCCGAGTGCGTGCCGCACGCGGCTTGACCATGGCCTGACCTTACATAAGTATCGATTTATCAACGGCTATAGGTCGGCTGCCAACGTTCCTTGCTCTACTTTTCTTTTTTTGTATTTTGTGCACATGACATTGGCTCAGTGCACATGTGAGACGAAATTGAATGCCTCTAAAGTCTGCACTTGTTAGCGTGTAAGTATTTTATTGATTGATATGTGGGGTTTAACGTCTCAAAACCACCATATGATTATGAGAGACGCCGTAGTGGAGGGCTCCGGAGATTTCGAGCACCTGGGGTTCTTTAACGTGCACCCAAATCTGAGCACACGGGCCTACAACATTTCCGCCTTCATCCGAAATGCAGTCGTCGCAACCGGGATTCGATCCCGCGACCAGCGGGTCAGCAGCCGAGTACCTTAGCCACTAGACCACCACGGCGGGGCAGCATGTAAGTATGTAACATGCAATAAAAGAATAACAAACCTAAGCTTCCTCACTTTATATGTTTATATTGAAGTTGTATAAATGCACTATGTTTTCATGCAACATTGTTCGCATGAAAAGATTTGCAGCAGGCTTTGTGCAACCCAACTATCAATCGATGGAGTGGTATTCCTGCTAGATCAGTTCTTTTTTCGGTCAATTTTCATGCTCTCGGCCGTGAATACGTATTCGTTGTGCGACGCTTTACTACCGAGATGTGAGGCTTGTATCGTTTTGTTGCTGGCAATACTTAGAGAAAGGCAGACTATTTACATGACTCATTGCACAGTCGCATGCATTTCACACTTGCGACTGTTCATGCACAGTTCGGCAAAACAATTTCGAGGGTATACAGTCGAGCCCACATATAGTGGCCCCAGTTAAAACTAACTTTCGCTTAAAACGAACAATATCCGCATATACGAGAAAATATACATTGGTTCAATGGCACAAAATCGCACTTACAACAAACGTCTCCGAGCACCGCTGATCGGTTACAGGGAAAGGTGTCAGTGCTCTGCCGACTTCCCGGGAAACCACTTTCGACCACGGATCAGGCATCGGCGAGGTGCCCATACATTCTTGTTGTTAAACGCTGACCCTGCCTCCACGCCTCTCTAGTTGCCGCTCTCCGACTGCTTTTTGTTATGCACCCCTCCGTCCTTTGTCCCCCTGCTACTCTGAGCACACCGCATCACCAGACAAGGCTTGTGTTTTCACACTGCCACCGATTTTTCGAAGACCGGTCAGCCATATACCTCATTTTCGATCACTGGTACTGTCGTTGGCGTCACCAGCCTGGAGTGACCAGACCATTTGCCAACATCGTCGGCCGCCAACTGTATCCGATCGCCTGCGCCTAGTGCACACGCGTACGCTACCCCACCGACTATGATAACTTGTGCTTCTTTTTGTGTTTAGGACTTGTTCTCACTCACTTCGCACTCGACTCAGCATGCCCTTCGCACGCGTACGGAAGTGCAAAAATGACTGTTAATTTCGCGGAACGAATCACGAAATATTGAAGTTGGTGAGGCCACGGGAACTCGCCAGGGCAGTTTTCAAGATCAAAAACTCTTTTAAGTTTTTCTACCTGCGAGTTGCCCGTTTTGCGGACCTTTCAAGCAAGCTACCCAACCTGCCTCCTTCCCGTGTGTTTTGGTTTTCAAAGTCGCCCTCCCACCGCATTCTCCGCTTTCTATCGCAACTCCTTGCCCTTCTTCTCTCGCAAATCTGCTCTCCTCTCTTGATCACAACCCCTTCGCCCTTCTCCACCGCTCCGCGAGGCCAGCCACGCTGGCTCGAATTAGTTTCGTTTTCAGAATAAAAACGGGCCCAGAGCCGTTCTACGCATTCTGGCATGCAAGTCGCGTGTGCGCGTCTTGCTCGCTTTTGATGTGCAGGTGTGGTCAGGATGGCCGACGGGAGGACTTGCATGTGTTTTCCTGCCGCTACACAAAACGTGGAAAGTGTGACCGCTTGGCTTGAGCGTAATCCGTGCGTTAAGTGCCGCATTGCAGAGCGCTTGCTCATAGCTGTTGACCAACTGACAGCTCGGCAGCCACTTTGCCGCTTTGGGGGTCCCAGTATTCAGTTGAAGAGATAGTGAATATTTTGTGGGCAGCGGTGACGGCTAGATGGGCGCGAAACTGTTTTCGCGAGGCCGACTTCGTCGACGTGGGGCCCGATGCCAAGCCTGAAACATCCGAACAGGATCATCTGGCAGCAATTTGTGGCAGCGCAACGTCGACTCTGACCTGGGAGAGCGGATCGGACATCTGTTACGATGGTTTAATTACGGTTGATGATGATGCTGACACTGCGAAACTGTGCACAGATTAGGGCATTGTGAATGAAGTATGTGGCGAGAGCGATTTGTAGGAATCAGATTGCGAGAACGACGATACTTCGGAGCCACTGCCTCATGCAGCTTATTCCACGAGCCTCTGCGATAGAGCACCCTGCCGTTTTAAATGAACTCGAGACCGCCCCTATCATTTCTGCTTTTCGAATCACGTGCATCACGAACTTTTTAGGCAAAAAAAAAAATGTGTATTCACTCGCAACTTTTAAAAGCTGTGTTTCATTTACTACTAACTTCGGGATACAGTGAACGGATGCCGCGTCAGGCTCAGGTTCATTATAATTGGGCTCGACTGTAGTTCATCCTATGCCTACCGGTTAATGCGTATTAGCTGCCCACAGCTGTGCACTTACAATAATTATGTCAGTGCACTGATATTCTGAAACGTGCTTGAAGCCCCAGAGCACAGTGCAGTTTCCCCGTAATAGGTCGCTGGAAACCAAACAGTACTACACATAAATTAAGTACAACGCATCTTACTTTCAAGGCGGGCCAGGCAAATGTTTTTCAGTCGTCATTTACAGCCCATTTGCAAACTAATGTAACGTGAAGAAAATGGCGTAGCACTTTGGCAGCCAAGCATGCATATTACAAGACTTCTTTTCAGCACAGCAAGACCGCTGCATCATGCTATTCACACTTTTTGCAGTTCTTGTTGCAGTGCTCTCTAATGGGAAAAAATATCAATATTTGTCATGCTATTGCAGTATAAAGAAATGAACAAAAAAAACGATAGTGTATATTTACCCGTAAACGATTCACGATGACTGATACAGCAGCCGTTCGCCTGAATCACTCTTATCTGTCAGCTAGAGAAGACTAACGAATTGACACATCAGTTGCACAGATCAAAATGAACTTTTTCCAAGAGAAAAAACTGGCAGTCCGTCAGAAAACAATGCCACTTACAAGTGCGCATGAAATCCATGGTGGCGAGACACAGCTGCCTCTAGGCACGTGGCAAAGAAAATACTGCTCAATGCATGTGCTGCCAGGTTACAAAATCGCCAGGTTACAAAATCGTGCTGCCAGGTTTGTCTTGGGACAGTACGGAAGGGGGGAGAGCTGCACTGCAATGAAGGCTGAGCTAGGATGGGAGTGTCTTTCTGACCGCCGCCAGAAGCAGAGATTAAAATTTCTTTACTGCATTTACTACAATAAAACTGGAATTAATATAGAAATATACCTACACAACCCTCATTACACTTCAAAGCGTTTTGATCATAGTTACGAAATTTGGGAATACCCAGCTAAAACGAACATGTATGCCAATTCATTTTTTCCTAGAACGATTAAACAGTGGAACAGGCTAACTGAAATGCAAGTACATAGTAGGAACGAAGGTATATTTTATTCACTGCTGTAAACCCGTGTTGTAACCTGAACGAAGATGTATTGATTTGTGAACAAAATTCTACTATGTGTGTGAACGAAAATGTATTTCAGTTATTTATGTGTGAACAAAGTTGTATTGTGTGTGTGAACGGAGATGTACGTTATTTATTGATGTAACCCTCCTGTTATAACGCCTTCGGGGGCTGCAGGGTATCTGATGAATAAAGAATGAATAAAGAATAAATGTGCATTTTACGACTTTGCATAGTAGCGCTTCAGCAACTCGTCGGTGCTCAGAGCGTTGTCTCTTTCCTAACCCGCGACTAAAAAAAAAAGGAGGTGAAAAAAAAAAGCGGAAGGCCCGCATTTTATTCCTCCATTCACATCTTCTTTTTTTTTTTAGAGAGACAGAACGCGTGGTGTATGCGTTCTGTCCCCAAAGCCGAACTACAAGCATCCCAACTTCTTTCGAAGGAACGCACATGCTGCTCTGTATGGTGAGAAAACAAATACCATCAAAAAGAGAGGTGATTCGGCCTTCTCACTGGGAGCTTACAGGGCCGCTGGACGGGTCAGTAGAACCATGCAGTAGCAACAATACTTTTTTTTTTTTTGACATCTGTTTTTACCCTATCCGTGTTTCTCTGCTAGCACGCGATTCCTGAGTTGACCTTGGCATGCAGGCGCTGCGCCATGCTCCCTACCGAGCTGCAGAAATTTGTTTGTTTCCTTGGATTGGGGAATTGGTTAAGCGCCTTCTTCTTCTTCCAACCACACCACCACTACATTGGCTTGTCTGTACTTTTCCTGTGCTTTCAGGTTGTAAATGGCATAAATGCATTGTTTGTGTCAAATTTGCTTACGCTAGCAATCTAATATTTACATAATCACATATTTGAGCAGAAACCTGGAGACTTACAAAGAGGGTTCAGCTTAAATTGAGGACGACGCAGCGAGCAATGGAAAGAAAAATGGTAGGTGTAACCTTAAGAGACAAGAAGAGAGCAGAGTGGATTAGGGAACAAACGGGCGTTAAGGATATCATAGCTGAAATCAAGAAGAAGAAATGGACATGGGCAGGGCATGTAGCGCGTAGACAGGATAACCGCTGGTCATTAAGGGTAACTGACTGGATTCCCAGAGAAGGGAAGCGGGTTAGGGGGAGACAGAAGGTTAGGTGGGCAGATGAGATTAAGAAGTTTGCGGGTATAAATTGGCAGCAGCAAGCACAGGACCGGGTTAAATGGCGGAACATGGGAGAGGCCTTTGTCCTGCAGTGAACGTAGTCAGGCTGATGATGATGATGATATTCGAGGCAGAAATGCACCGTTTCTTCAGCCACTTTTCTTATAAAAATCCACTGTTAGCGTAGTTGAACATCCACACACACACAAACACACACACATGCATGCACGTGCACACACACACATGTGTATATATATATATATATATATATATATATATATTTGTTTTATTTATTTATTTATTTATTCATTTCGCTATGGTATGAGCCGGACTGTGGTATGTACCTGTGATGTAAAAGAGAAATACGACGTTGTCTGGTGCGGTCTGAGGACTCCATCTTTACTTGTGATTGCCCAATATTCTCATCTTAACCCTGCAAATAAACCCAATCATCCTTTATTCAACTGCAACAATATATTTGTTGCCCTCTTGGCGAATGATGGTGCTGCAAAATTTCTCAAGGTGGATATGCTCACTCGGCGAAACCATGTACGAAATAAATTACTAGTATTTTTGTTATTTGGTCTATAATGTAATTGGATTGTTGCATAAGTACTCTCAGCCAATTAAATTAAAAGAGCTTAAGACCACAGGTTATTGTATCTCACTGTCTCTCAGGTATTGTTTTTGAATGTTAGAGGAAACACAATGGTGTTTATATTGTTAGGTGGAAATAATACTAGTAATTCAGTCATAAACCACAGTACGACTCACGTCCAAACGTCAAATTCTTCAACTCCCTTCTCAAGGACTTTTTTTCAGATCTGTCCCAGCATACATTGAGAATGTTAGTTAAAATAACTTAATACATTTTATGCCCACCTAAACTATGCTCATTTGTCAACCAAGATCAGTTTGATGTGTTGCCGACTGGTCACCCAGACGAGTGTTTGCCACGATCGGCATTCACTCGGCCGCTGATGTAGGCCTGAACCACGCCGCCGACCAAGTGCCGAGGTAACCGGCAGCGCACCTCAGGTTGACCCTTTTTAAATGACTGGGGGCCAGTAAAGTGTACTGCCGACTACATGCCAGCCATCCGCCAATGGTTGGCATTCGGCCAAGGTTGCTTGGGTGCTTTGTCTTCGGCACTTTCCTGCCCCTTCGTGCTTCCATCTGAGCATTGCCTTGCTCTTCGCCGAATACCTCCAAAGACGTCCTTCCCGCAATCGTATCTGCTCTCCGTGAACATTCCCACGCCTCACTAGTAATACTGCCCTGTGAGACTTACTGTTGTCTTACTGTTGTCTTACTGTTGTTTTACTGTGTGTCTTACTGTTGGACTAGGCTTTCTTCTTGGACTACTTAGGGCTCTTTACAGAGGTTTTGAAATGTTTTGTTAACAGTAGTATGTGTTGTGTGTTATGTTGTGGAAATCGAGGCTAGCTCACTGCCTTTGCCGGCTCTTTCTCCGTTCTCATGTCCCGACATGACTCTCCCCTGCTCCATAGTCTACCGCGCTGGGAGGGTGGGGAGTGATGTTTAACCCCTCTCACCCGATAGCGGATGTCAACTATGGCACCGTGCCCAAAGTCTCTCAGGACGTCTTGCGCGTGCATCGGGACAGAGAGAAAATTGCTCCGAGATGACATGGGGTAAGCACGTATTTCTTTTCCGTCCGACGGCTCCCTTTGTTTGGGGCTCGTTCGGACTTCACCAACGGCGCCTTATGCACGCTGTGAACACTTACCTTTTGTCGCCTCTTTCAAACGCTAGGCTGAAGAGCAGTGCAGTGTCCTAGTGCGTGATGAAGCTACGCTGACCCGTACCTCTCGGAAGCCAACGCGAGCGTCTTTGTTCCTCACTCGAGCAACCGAGCCCTCTGTCCCGGTGTCCCCTGAATAACCTTTGCCCATGGAGACGTGCTTGTGGCACTGTGTGTAGTACTTTTCGCCCGGGGTTTGAATAAACCGGTTTGCTTTCGCACCGCCCCTGTTGCAATGGGCTCTGTACTGCGTTTTGGTGTTGCCACAGACAATAAAGTGTTGCGACCTTGAGCAGTACCATGTTCTCGCCACGACGACAATTAACGCGTGCCCTGCGACTCGCTAAGACTAGACCCACGCTAGTGGCCGTACTCCATCGAAATACGTATAGACTACACTGGCACCCAACGGGGTATCAAAAGCTCAAAGCTTTTGACTGCTCTTAGCGAGTCAGTTTGCCTGCGCAATTCGGGCTCGTCGCAACATACCTGCTTCGTGGTATTTTGTCCGCTGACCTCTTAAGCGGATGCCTGAAGGTGATGTCCACATCAGGTACCGTGCACAGTAAAAGTTTGCGGATTGTGCAGCACCGAGCGCAAATGGTGGAAAACTGCATTTATGCCTCGCCTACTGTGCTGTGGCATTGTGTCGAGGATACCATACAGGGATGGCGCATTTAGACAATGCGCCTCTGCTGGATTGAATCTCAGAAGCTGTGGCCGATAACCTCAACACTATGGTGCACGTCACATTAGGTGGTGCAGCATAGCAGTTTTTCGCCGCTCCGCCACACGCTGAACATCCTGTAAATTTTTGCTGTTGACAGTACGTTCGCAACGTCATCCTTATCACAGATGCACTTGGATGTTTCCACAAGATCGTATTCATGAAGAAAGTCGTTCAGAGCTGACGCATGTTCGTTAGGTGCTGACCACAACTCTGTCACCCCATTCGTCATCAGGCATTTCACAGGCCTCTGCTGGTATCGCTTCCTCGTTGCCTCTTTCTTCTCATGTCCTCGTCAAAAGAAGCTGCCTTTTTGAAACTGTTTTGCATCATTGAGGTGCAGTAGAGGTCTCTTCAGTGCATGCCGCAGCCAGATTCAGTTACTATATTTGATATGGTTGCACTGGAGCAAAGCAGTTTATTTTACTATAGAAAGCATACAATATTGGACGTTGCCATCGCTGTTTATTGTTATATCCAGTATTGGTATTAGTGTTTTTAGCTTTTTCAAGAACTGCCTGAGGGAGCATGCGGTAAAAGCAGTGGTGCACATCTTGAGAGTTTAAGAAACATTGCGAGCACATGAGGAAAGAAGGTCACGTTAGGATGGGTGCTGTCCTCGTGTCACTTTTATTCATTCTATGTTGTAGCTGTTTTTACAACATTAAAACATTTTAAATATGTAGTAACTCGGCCACCTTTCACTGCTTATACAGGGCACATCTTGTGGCACGTGATACTGTATTTACATGGTTGTACACTGACTGAAATATAAGTCAATCTCAGTAAAAGTGCACAGCAAAAAGAGAAAAATAACTAGCTCACTACATAATCTTCTATTTATTTTTTTTGCACACTGTGAAATCATCAATGTGCCAAGGTAGCTTGGAAGCAGTACCGTATAAACCAGACTATAGGTCGAGTGGGAATATAGGTCAACCCCCCCAAGTTCAGGTTACCAAAAAAGAAAAAAAAGGGGGAAAACAACCCAAAACTGCCGAACCACATTTATTCGGGAATTCGGCGCACCGCACCCCGATCGTCGGAGCTCCCCTCAACCACCATCGCAACTGGATCCTATTGGTCCGACGAAGCACCACTGTCTTCCGAAGACGAGAGTTTGTCACTTGCTGCCTCCCACAGTGCGCCGCCCTCTGTGCTATCCAGCGAGTTGCTGAAGCAACATTTCTTGAAAGCCTTTTCCACCATGGAGTCTGGCAAGGAACGCCAGGCGGAAAGCACCCAGCCACAAAGAGTCGCAAGCAGAGGCCTCTGTAGGCGGCCCGTCGGTGTCTGGGTTGTCACCGGACATTCACTCTTGGTACTCCAGCCGCACTCGGTCTTTGAACGGCTTGTTCAGCGCAACGTCGAGCGGCTGGAGGGTGGACGTCATACCACCTGGTATCACGGCGAGGTCCGTTTTCCCGTCGCCGAGTGTGCGTTTCACAGCGTCAGTTAAGTGACCACGAAACGCATCCAACACCAGCATGCTGCAAAGACGCAGCAGTGCACTTGCTCGACAGTTCCACACTACTCTTATCCATTCGAGCATCATGGCCTCGTCCATGTATCCCTTTTTGTTGATGCGAACGACAACACCGGGCGTGAACACTTCCTTCAACATTGTCTTGCGTTTGATAATGATGAAGGGCGGAAGCTTTCTACCATCTGCCGTGCATGCCAGCATGACAGTAAAGTGCGAGTGCTCGTTGCCGGTGGACAACAGCTTCACATCCTTGGCGCCGCGCTGCGTGATCGTGGTCGACGAAGACATGTCAAACCACACGGGCGTCTCATCGGCGTTGCCAATCTGCTCCATCATGTAGTCGTTCTGCTCCCGAAGCTGGTTCACGAAGTGCTGAAAGTTATAAGCTTGTCCTCGAACTCCTAGGGCAACTTCTGACAGATGGATGTGCTCCGCCGAAGAGAAAACTTTTTGCATTGCATAAATCGACGCACCCAAGAGTTTGGTGCACGAAACTTTTTTCTCGTGAGCCTAGCTTCTCGAGCGAGTTCCACAGCTTTCTTGCAAATGGTATCAAGGACAGCAAGGGAACTATGGAAAGCAGTTCACATCAAAAAGAAGTGGTCCACCTGTGTCAGTGATACATCATTTGTACTCTGTAGATGATCAGAGGTATCTTTTTTTAATAGACATTTTATGTAATTACAGGTTTGATGTCACTCTATCATATTCCATTGTGCGTGTTCGAAAGTTTTCTTGATTATACTGTTGATAAACAGTTGGTAGTATGGCGCATCTCTATCTCTTTTCTCTGTCTTTTCTTCTAGTTTCTTGAAGAAAACTATTCTGGAGGAGGGCTTGTTGTTGGGTTCGAAGACACTAATGCAATGATATAAAGATGCACAACACAGATTCTTTTAACAACTTATTATGGTAGGTCAGTGTGAAATGGAACACACGTCGGTGTTACCTTCAACCCAAATTAATGAACTCTTTTGGTCACTGAACCCAATTAAATAAAGTTTTTCCAAAAATAACTGGCTAAAGGAGTGATTATTTGTTCCTATTTTGGATGTATGTGTTTGTCTTAGAGTGTGCATTTTGCTTTCAAAGATCTACTGAAGGTGTGCTACTCATGACCATAGGTTTCGTTTGATGAGCCTGCACACTGCGCCCATACATGGAACAATGGACTCAGGAGCGCATTTACATTCCAGGTGATGCTACGGGTAACAGTGGTTAGTTTTATGATTTTGCAGCATCTGCTTGCAGCACAATCACTCCATTCTGAAATCTGGACTTGATGTGCAAGCAGGAAAATTAAGGGAGACAGGATAGAGTATGGACTGCGTTAGTGTAAGCTGTGTCTTGCAGCAAAGCAAGAGAATAGATCTGTAAGAAAGGACCTCTCTGAGTAGTAACAGTGATAAAGTTTCCTTCTCTGTTCAGGTTAACATGAGCCGCAGCCGTCACATTGGTGTAGACAATGGTCGAGCTTTGATCCGTTTCTCAGCACTATGTGACGTTGGCTCGGCATCATTCAAGTATGACATGAGACGCCTGACGGAAATTCTGGCCTTCCCTAAAGCCTGGTATCGACGCAGCATTGCTCGTCGCATGTTCCTGGGAGATCCAACCACTGCAGGTTCGGCTTTTGGTGACCAAGGTGAGCAAGCCGCCGAGCCACTCGCGCTATTGACCTCATTGCTCTCTCCCCAGCTGAGGACTCAGCTGAGACTAGCAGCAGCAGTGGCACTCTGTCCCCGAGCCGGGCCGATTCATTCCCCTTTGGAAGTTTGGAACTTGGTTCTCCGGAAGAGGAAGCGGGTAAGTGATGCCTCAGGGAGGGCTTGAACATGCAGGCAAATAAAAGATGGACTAGCTGGTTCAGGATAAAGACTCTGAAGCGGTGTTGCATTTGCAAATTTATTGCTAATTCGGTATCTGAGACCTCTTACAACATGTCTACCAAGACTTTTGGCAATGTTCGATTAAAAACAGCGCTATAAGTGAGCCAACTTTGACCGAGAAAATCTTGCCATTAGACCTCTCTCCTTTTCTGGTTAGAGATTTTTGCCATCCAACATTCACTTGTGTTTGTGCGGGTTTGATGTGGACTCGTGATGCCGAATTACGGCGTGATATATGGCTGCCGCAGCACTTTCAGTCATGATGAGGTCACTTTTCACAAGTTTTTTCAGGATCAGATGGCTGCAAAATGGGTCACTGCAGGTAAAATTAAAGATTTCAAGCATACGAGTTAAAATGTGCTGTGCTCCCAGCACTTCCATGACAGCGACTACGTACGAAGCCCGGCTCTCATGCAGTCACTGGTGTTGACAATCAAGTGCACGTGTGTGTGACAGTGTTTCCACACCTGAGGCCACCACCATGGCTAGCCTTTGCGAAAAGAAAAAATTAGGCGAGGCTGTAAGACTGCTGATGTGCCTTAGCAGCGCGTAGTTGGTTGATAAGCACGGGCTTACGACAGCCGTGCTCAGCTCACTGTGCTGCCTCGCTTTCGCGACGTCCACTGTGAGTTTCAGTCGACTCTTCTTAATTGAAACTCGAAGGAACCTCTGAATTTTGTTTGAATTATCAAAAAGTATCATAATTATCACAAGATAGATGACTCTGGTTGAGGTGACACCACACATTGATTTTATCAGATTTAAAAATTTTGTATGTGTTTTTAAGCCCTAACCTCATACACTGAACAGAAAGCAGAGGTGTAAAGTGCACAAGTTTATTGGCTATATACTGCTGATCAGACCTTTTAAAGAAGTCGTAAATTCCCAACTGCTTCATTGCTATAGGTATGTGCCTACAGCTCAAAGCTCTCTATACTACCGTATTTACATGCATAATCCTCGAATTTTTTTTTTTTGGGGCGGAAAACCGATGCAAAGTTAGGTGGAGCGAGAGTAACGCGGGGAAACTTACAGCAAAAACGTACAGGGCGAAAAAGAATACAAAGTGGCCACAAATTGGGATTCTCGTGCCAGTAACCAGCTGCAAGCTTTCAGAAGTACTAATTACTTACCTTAACAATAAAACCACAGGTTCAACACAAGGCAAGATTTATTTGAGAGAGAAAAGGCGCAAGCAAATAGTCGAGAATTAGAACACCGTACGCAAAGCTTGCGGACGTAGCGCTAGCGTTCGTCACTGAACCAGAGCCGGCAAAAGGTTAGCGTATGACGTCAGCATTGGGCTGAAGGCCATTTAACATAGAGTCGTGTGCAGTTGCCTTCTGACAAAATAAAGTTTACCAGCCATCCCAGTCTTGGGCACATGGAAGGCTCAACGCGCCTTTGTGGCTTTCAGTTGCTGTCGCCAGTAGCGAACACAAAACTCGTTGACTCCGAAGGGCCTACCGGTAGCCATTTTGCCGTTGTTTAGTGCATGATCAATCACTTTCAACTTGAAAGCAGCTGTGTAGCTTCTGTATTGCCCTATAGCATCACAAAATTACGGATACAATCTACAAAACATGCTGCAATGCGCACTTGCCACTTTGATTTGGCTAGCATTGGATTGAAGCTTTGTGCAATGATAGTACGCTTGATGCTTAAGAGGTGGTGCCAGATGGCGCGCACTATCATCATCAGTGGCTGGAACGAGCAGACGACATTACTGTGGAAATTTTCGGGAGTGCGATAATTACTCCCGGCAAAGAATAAGTCATGCTTTTGTGGGGCAACACAGGGGGTGCAAAAATTATGCGAGTGCGAGAATCACGGTAGTTGAGAAGCATCATGGTTTACCGTGGGTGTGCTTCGTTTCAAACAATTGTCTACTTGCAAAGGCTTTTTTTTTTAAGGTCTCAGGTGCTTATTTTTCATTTTCAGATTGTTATGATTACATAAGCACACAGAGTTTTTAAGTAGTAGTGGTAAAGAAGCAGATATTTTCTGTTATGGACCTGCAAAAAGTATGAATTAACCGAATGATGGACTTTGAATTAAGAGACTTTCAAATACATGGAAAGAATAGAGGACCAACCAAAAAATTGAATTTTGTTTGCATTAACTGAAAGTCTGAGTTATCAGAGTTTGAGTTATCGCGAGTTTACTGTATATTGAAATGTAGGTAATGGTATTTTTTGTCTCACTGCACAGAAAAAAATTGTGGGACTGCAAAACAATATCCCAAAATGAATGTTCAGACACGTCTTGCTTTTCATGTACTGTCCTAGCTCTTTCCCCATTTAGACGCAGTGCGTACATGAGTGCACGTATGGCGAAAACACGTACACAGATATCAGTACGCAACATCAAAATCAGGCACTCTACATGACAGTCGCATGATTTCAACGCAGCTAATATACCACCCGCATTTTAACACATCATCACAGTACTAGCAATGGCCCGAATTTTAAAAAAGGCGGCAGTATTGTAAACATAACTGTAATATATGAGCCCAACTATTCATGTGCAAGCTTTCAGCGCAGCTCAGAGCACATGTCACCACTGCATCAAAGAGCGGTACTCGTGTGGCTTTTTTTTTTTCTTTTCTTTTTTCCTTTTTCTCTCTTGGCAGCACTCTGACTCATTGCTAGCTTCATGCCCGCTGTGAAGGGTAATACTGACTGCATCAATAACGCTGTACTCTGAGCAGTGAAATCCACAAACAGTCAATGTTTGCACACGATGCGTGCGTGTGATTGTGTTATTACGAGCTAAAAGGGAGGGCTAATGCTGGGGTTCTATATCGAATTTAATATCCAAGGTTAAGCATATCATTTGTGTCAGTTCACTACAGTGAAATTAAACACTGATATGCATCATATATGTACCAGTTTATGTTTCGGACTCAGGGGAAGGTGGCTGATTGGGAATCTCCTTCCTCGCCGCGTCACCGGTGCTGACACCATCTTCGACCGTCACTGTTACAGTCACGACTGGCTCAAACAGCGAACTTCTTACAACTTCCACAGTTCGCCATACTAAAAGCAACTTCTCGATATCAACAAGTAAACATGGCATCACCTGCCGTCGAGCGCAGTCAGCTGTCCTTGCCGTCCCAAACATGTTGTCATGAAGCTTTGACCAATCACAGGCAGCAGTGAGACTCACGATGCTGGCTGAGGCACCTGTCGCTAGATTTTGGCAAAAAAAAAAGTTACTATGTGCGTTGGGTTATGCAACTTTTCGACTTAATTTTCAAGTTCGCCGCACAAAATTTTGTATCATGACACCATAACCTCGTTTTTTCTTTAAATGTGCTTCAGTGTCCCTTCAAGCTGTAGGTGCCTAAAAAAATTATTTTGTTTTAATTATTTTATTTATTTCATTTCAACTTTATTTCAGACAAAGACAAATGTGTACATTTGCCATGTCTATGAGGTGTGACAAAAAGGCTTGATTGCCTGACTGAGTGTAACATCCCTTTCTAGACACACATAACTCAAACATCAGTGAGTTAAATAACCAAAATAAGCGATACTATGTGCCATCATTCATTACAGTGCTTAAGGGGCAATAAAGACTATTTTTGCTATTTATAGGCATAAAATTATGTAATACGGCATGCAGATGTGATTTCGTATGCTTACATCAAAATTAAAATCACTTTCGAGCTATCTTTTGTGGTTCTGAGTTGCAACTCTTGAAAGGCGGTCATTATCCTCCGAAAGTTTTTTATTCAATACATTAACTTCTGGAGATTTTTACACAATCATGTTCTCAAAGACCTATTCTGTCCCATAAGACTAGTGGTTTATTTCTTAACTTTCCATGTAAACAAAAACATATTGAAGGGTCCTGTATATTTTGTCCTAATTAAAAGTTTTACAGAAGACTAATTATAAAAATTTGCACTATGTACAGACCAATAACAGCCTTACACCACTGACTAAAGATTTAGTATCCAATTGCAAAAAGCTGCATAATTTTATTTGGACTTGTTATGAAATCGCACACGAATGACTAACACCAACTGGAATAAGGAAAATAAAGAATGGAATATGAAATAAAATGGACCTGAAAGCTAAAAAAACAGAGCATACATGGTCTTGCTTTTTATGGCAAGTTTGCAGCTGTCCAGACCTCTGATCTTTCCTTTTGACAATGATGCCAAAATTGGAGCCTTGAGGAGCCTCAAGATTTTCTCATTTGTGTTAATTTTGCTAGCTATAAATGCCACCTGCACCATGGTCGTCATCAGCATGCTAGACGAGATGAGCCAAAGGCATGCTTCGTGTTGGGAGCTGATGAATGCAATGGAAATATTGGCTGCTATCAGACTATTCCAATTTTTAGCTATGCTCATCAATATTGAGCACCCTTCTCATTACAGGTGCATGGTCATTGATAGCCCATAAATAGCCCTATCCCACTGTGAACAACAGTGGTTCTACAATTTTCTGACCTTGTTCTATCGCATGCAGACCATCTATTAAGTCTTTTTTGCCTCGGTATGCTGGTGTCTTGTAAAAAAGCACACATGCTCAAATTGCAAAGATTTCACTAGTACAAATTAATATAGCATGTAGCACACTTTGCTCTTTTATTATTCACGCATTCACATTCATTAATGTTACGAGTGCTAGCATTATTATTGATGCCAAAAAAAGTCTGCCAATTATTCGAAGCAGTCTATGAAGTTTCTGCAGCCCTGAAGCAAAAAATAAAGAGATACGCCAGCTTTCTTTTTTTTTTCGCTTTACGAATCTCATAAAATTCATGGTCACCAGGTTTTCATTAGCATTTATAGCACCTGTGAATTGATTTCATGGCAAATGGTGGTGTGAAGTTGTTCACTGTTTGCACAGTGGTGTGGTTCAACACACTGCTTTTGTTGAAGTAGCAGAATTCATATTCTTCATTTTCTTTTCTAAATGCAACCTCTATTTGTTATACTGCTACATATTCTGGATTAGGTGCTTAGAATTGTCGGGTCTCGGCGAGGCAAACGAGCGCATCGCCACGCCACGCTCTTGGAGTGAACGGACAGAGCAGACGCGGTTGGTACAAAGCACACAACATACGTACATTTATCAACTAATTTAGACGTCGATATCGTCCGCCGAATGATACATCAATTTTAACTAACACGCTACCATACAAAAAAACATAACGCAGTGACACACTAAACACACAATAACATGATAAACACACACAACACACTAACACATACCCAAGGCGGCGTCGCCAACGCTTGACTTATCACGTGGGACCCCGGCGTGAAGCCCGCGGTGCCGAGCACCGGGGACCCACGCTACAGACAACCGTTCGCGACAGCTGCCACGCGCAGAAGAGGCTCGCTCAACTCTCGCCCACCACCAAGGCCTGCCTTCTGCCAGGGGCCACCGCCGGCGCTACCACTCTACCAACAGTGGTACTCAAAGCGAACACAACGCCATCTATCGCCTGGCGGTGGTCACCACCGAAATAAAGCCTTGGGGGCGAAACACCTGCGCCACGCGGCGCAGACAACTCTACAGAGAGGGTATCAGCACCCCCACATTCCCTTAACCTTAAATCAAACCATATCCTGAAATCAAAAATTAACTACACAAGCTTTAACAAAAAAAAATGATATCGCACGACCATAATGTCTTTGCACCACGACACCGCCGCTGGTCGACACTGCTGCACTGTCCGGCTGGACTTCACCTCACTCAGTACTGGCCCCGCAACAGCAATGTTGCCGTCGGCGCGACGATCCGTCGCTAGCGCTGACACGTCTTCCAGTGGCGAGCAGCACTCGCGAGGGCGCCGGACTGCAGGCAGTTGCGCAGGTCCCGGGCATCTCCATCGCCCGACCTCACGACCGCATTCCCGGCCAGCGACGCTGACTATGTGCAGGACAGCCGGCCGTGGATGACATCCCTCCCACTGAATACATCAATAACAACAACAAAAACTTGAAAGAAAACAATCGAGCAGGTCCTCGGGAAGGGAGCTTCGAGCTTTTCGTCCACGTGGTACGTTGGTCAGTACTGCTAGCTAATACATCGGTGGCGGCCGAGACGCTCATCAAAATAAAACAAAAATCACTTTTCCTAACTCGTGCTCACAAGAAAAAAAAAGTGAGGGAAGCAGAGCGCAACACCTCAACGCCACGATCCATTTAGTTGTGCCACGTGCGACAGGCGGCTGCGCAGAGCCTTAGGCCTAATGCGTCGCTCGGCAACAACCGGCATCCACCCAGCACCCAGCCTAGGCGCAGAAGAGGCAGCCGCGAGGAGACGTCCACTCTGTGAGGTGGCCCTATCGCTCGCCGCACACAGCAGCTTACCGAGCGATTGGCGTCCACCGCCCCGGGCGGTGTCACGACGCCTCGGCGTCGAGCCGCAATACCAGACAGCAACGACGCCCGGCTCCGTGAGCCCAAAGATATAGAAGAAGCTATTTACAGAAAATCGGACCACCCACAAGGCTTCCGTACTCACTCGCTTTGGGCCTGGCCTACAAACCACGTGCTCTAGGCCTTGCTCACCCCAGGATGCAGACCGCATGGCTCTCGTCCTAATTCAACAACGTTTTTGAAAACTAACAACAACAAAAAATAACAACACTTGCGAGCAAAAAAAAAATACCGTATTTACTCGCATAATCGGCGCACTCGCATAATAGGCGCACCCCTAGTTTGGTCGTGGAAAATTCGTTTTTTTTTTAATTCCGCGCATAATAGACGCACCCCGAACTTGGCCGTGATCAGAAACGATTCTACCCCCCAGCGGTACAGTTGGAACGCGGTCCCCGTACCCTGAAGAAAAAAAGAAGGCAAATCGACGAGCAAATAAAAAAATTCGAAGTGCAACGACCTAACCAACGTGTTTGTCGAAATAAAACTTGAAAAAAAAAAAAGCGTCCATGAGCGAAAAAAAAAAACGTCTGTTCCATCAATTACTGATACCCCCCCAAATCGGCGCGCTTTTTGGAGGTCACGTGTACAACACTGGGGGCTCGATCGCCATCACCACCATCAGCGAAAAAGAAAGAAACGCCATTTTGCAAGCGGTGTGCCTATGTTGTGGTCGTGTATTGAACTTTGGTTTCACCATGGGGAAGCACGCGAGCTACACGGCTGGGTTTAAACTGAAGGCAGTGCAATACGCGCTAGAGCACGGCAACCGGGCTGCAAGCAGGCATTTCGGCGTTGGAGAAACCAGTATTCGGTACTGGAGGGACCAAGAAGAAAAACTTAAGGCGACGAAGAAGACACGACGGGCTTTCCGCAGTGCCAAGACCGACAGGTATCCGAACGTCGAAGAGCAACTGGTCCGGCATATACGGGAGCTACGACAAGACAGCTGTGCTGTGTCGTTGGATATTGTGCAGACTGAGGCGCGCAGAATAGCCCGAGCGCAGGGCATCGAAGCAAAAGAGTTCAAAGCCAGCTCCGGATGGACAACTCGTTTCATGCGGCGCCATGGCCTCGCACTGCGAAGGCGGACCACCTTGTGCCAGCGCTTGCCCGCAGCATATGAGGACAAAGTGGTGGACTTCCACAGTTTTGTTATAAAGCTCCGACAGCAGAAAGACTTCATTTTGCCCCAGATCGGCAACGCTGACCAGACCCCCCTTTGCTTTGATATGCCGTGGAACACGACAGTGGAGGAGAAAGGTGCACGGAGCGTCATCGTCAGAACGTTTGGCGCTGATAAACAACGATGCACCGTAATGCTGGTGGTGACAGCGGATGGGCGTAAGCTACCGCCTTACGTTATTTTTAAACATAAGACGCTCCCAAAGGCAAAATTCCCTCAAAGCATCTACGTCAGAGTCCAGGAAAAAGGCTGGATGAGCGCGGAACTCATGGTGGATTGGGTGAAAACAGTCTGGGGTCGGCGGCCGGGTGGTCTGTTGTTGCCGTCCATGCTTGTCCTGGACAGTTTTCGTGGACACCTAGTAGACCGCGTACGAGATGAGCTAAAGGAGCTGCGCACAGATCTGGCAGTGATTCCGGGCGGCCTCACATCGATACTGCAGCCTTTGGACGTGTCCTTGAATAAACCTTTCAAGGACAATGTTCGAAGACTGTACACCACCTGGATGGCTGGAGGACAACATCAGCTGACTCCAGGTGGTAAGATTAAGAAGCCGCCTGTGGAAATGCTGTGCGCTTGGATCGTGGAAGCGTGGCAGGCGATCTCCGACGAAGTCGTCAGGAAAAGCTCCAAGAAGATGGGTATCTCGAACGCACTGGATGCGAGTGAGGATGACATGTTGCAGAGTGCGGATGATTCGGACACCGAAAACGAATCCCCGCTCGACGAGGATGAATGTGTGATCTCCGACTCGGACTCCAAATAGGGAAAAGGAGGAACAGCTACGACTTTTGTGTAAATAAATTTTACGTGTGTGTGTGCAGTTGACGGCTCTCGCTTGTTCATTAAAAGGTACGTAGGTATGTTTGTTTTATGCTGAATTAATTGGTAAACGATAATGTTGCCTTTTACTTGACAAGTGTGCATATTTAAAGCGCGAGAACCTAGTTGAAAAAAATTTTCGAAAATTTTACCCCGCGTAATTCGCGCACCCCTAACTTCGAGCCGGATTTTCTGAAAAAAAAAGTGCGCCTATTATGCGAGTAAATACGGTAAATAGAAAGTCAACCTGCCGACAAATTCAAACACGTTACAAAACCAATCTCCTCGCTTCTCAACAAAGTACACCACCGACGCAAGCAAAGAAGTCACCCCTAGGCCTACTCTACACCGGCTCTAACAAAATCCCTGTATTGAACCGCAAAAACTCTCATCCGATACTTTAAGAGCCCCACGTTGGGCGCCAGTGTCGGGTCTCGGCGAGGCAAACGAGCGCATCGCCATGACACGCTCTTGGAGTGAACGGACACAGCAGACGCGGTCGGTACAAAGCACACAACATACATACATTTATTAACTAATTTAGACGACGATATCGTCCACCGAATGATACATCAATTTTAACTAACACGCTACCATACAAACAACATAACGCAGTGACACACTAAACACACAATAACATGATAAACACACACAACACACTAACACATACCCAAGGCGGCGTCGCCACCGCTTGACTTACCACGTGGGACCCCGGCGCGAAGCCCGCGGTGCCGAGCACCGGGGACCCACGCTACAGACAACCGTTCGCGGCAGCCGCCACGCGCAGAAGAGGCTCGCTCAACTCTCGCCCACCACCAAGGCCTGCCTTCTGCCAGGGGCCACCGCCAGCGCTACCACTCTACCAACAGTGGTACTCAAAGCGAACACAACGCCATCTATCGCCTGGCGGTGGTCACCACCGAAATAAAGCCTTGGGGCGAGACACGTGCGCCATGCGGCGCAGACAACTTTACAGGGGGATTATCAGCACCCCACAGAATATAAACCTTTTTTTCGTGTAACTTGCTCCAGAGAGAGGGAGAGAGAGAGAGTAAGAAAGGAAAGGCCGGGAGGTTAACCAGACATTGGCATCTGGTTTGCTACCAAGCTCCAAAAATTGCTTCAAATTATGTGTGTGCCCCTGTACGGGGTGGAGGGGGGGGGGGAGGGCTTTGTGTTCGCTTGCTGCTCAGACAATACATTGTGAATGAGACAATTGTTTGACGTGAGAGCATGCCATGCACCACTGTAACATTTAGCTTGCAGGCAATTGTAAATACTGTAAAAGGCCTTGGTTGTGTTCTTCTCTAGCACCTCCTCAAGAACGACCAGCAGCACCTCCCAGGGGTCAAGCATGGGAAACACTTCTGCTGTACGCTTTGAACCTGTCTCGTCTTAATGTTCACATGAACATGGGCAATGTCATGGGCAATACCTCGTGAGTATATTTATTTATTTATTTATTTATTCATACTGCAATCCCTATTACAGAGATTTTAGCAGGGTGGTTACAGATATAATTTTGACAATGTTGGCACTCAAGATTGCATAAACCAAACAAACAAACAAAAAATAGAACAGCATGATGTGAACAATCAGGTCAAATTTGCTGCAAACAACTCTAAGGACGGCTCCATCACTTGGTTATTAGTTAATCCATTCCACTGAGTTACTGTACGAGGAAAAAAGGAATATTTGAAGCAGTTATTTCGGGACCGGAAAGGGGTTATTGTAAGTTGATGCCTTTGGCGGGTGGCGTACCCAGAAGAAAAGGAAATGATGTTGGAAACATCAAGCTTATAATGCCCTTTAATTATTTGGCAAAGAAATTGTAGTCGTATTAAACGATTTCTTTCGGTAACTGAAGGCTCATTGGCACGATGTAGGAGTTCAGTTATAGAGGTGCGTCCAAAGCTATTAAATATAAAGCGGACTGCCTTCTTCTGCACGTTTTCCAATTTAGTTATGTTAGCTTTAGTGAAGGGGTCCCAAACAATCACTCCGTATTCTAACACTGGGCGAACGATAGTCCTGTACGCTAGCGTACGCACCGTGGAATTAGAATGTTTTAGAGCTCTTCGAAGGAAGAATAGTTTTCGGTTAGCGTTTGTAATTACGGAGTCAATATGTTTAGTCCAGCTAAGGTCATTGGTAATCCAAATGCCAAGATACTTAATGTTAGTTACCTCAGAAAGGGTGAAACCTGCGGTGGAATAATTAAATAGTAAGGGTTTTTTTTTGTGAGTTATTCGCATAAATACTGTTTTATCGAAGTTAATTGACATCTGCCATAAATCACACCACTTCACAATGTTATAAAAGGCACTATTCAGAATGATTTGATCGGTTACATTAGATATTTCAGAATATATGACACAGTCATCTGCATACATCTTGATTTTTACAGGAACTTCATTCACAATATCATTGATAAAAATTAAAAACAAAAGGGGTCCAAGAACCGTACCCTGTGGGACGCCAGAGTCAACGGTTGCCTCTTCTGAACAGCATTCGTTAAAAACAACAAATTGTTTACGGTTTATAAGGTAGTCTGCTATCCATTTTATTAGGCGCGGATTTTTAAGTGTTTTCTCTAATTTAAAAAGTAAGGCCTGGTTTTCTGGCCCCTTGTGTGCTCCTGAATTTTAGTGCATGAGTGTCTTTGCATTAACCCTTTGAGTGTTCTTGCCATACATGAAAGGCAGTGATTTTATGTCCTGAGATGTTGCCATCTCCTAAGAAATGTTGGAAATGATTGAGTTGCCTTCTTGCGGAGATAAACAAAACCGATTTCTAGCGTCAGCACTTCGCATTGTCAGTGGTGACATCGACAAGCTATGCCCTTTCGTGGTTTCGGTTTTGCCTCATGGTTGCCATAGACGTGCGTGAAACTTGATTCTTGTCTTTATTGGCACTCTATTGAAGGTGAGATGGCAGTTTATTTACGTCGTTATTGATAGTGCTCTTAGCTTATTGTCACTGACACTCATCAGGTATTCTCGTTTTCTTTCATTGCCAAGTTTTCTCTGCCCCAGGCCGCCACACACAGACCCACGTCTGACTCAACTCATCCATGTAAGAAAGACTGCATTTTATTTGAGCAGGCTGTGACAAGGTGCTGTGCGCAGGTGTTTCGGGGAATGTCACACGCTGAAACACAGCTTACTATAAAATGTTGTTGGGCTAGTTGGTTCATACTGAAAAGATATTAAGGATGCAACTCACATAGACAAAAAAGAGGGGTAAACAGGAGAGGGTGTCTAATTACTTGCAAACAAATTTATATGGAAAAAAAGCTCATTTTTATATGCTGTGGGGCCTCGATTTGGCGAATGAGTGCCACACTCTTGGAGTGAAGGGACACAGTGGACACTGTCGGTACAAATCAAACATACACATTCATTTATTTAACTAATTTATAACGATGATATCGTCTGCCAAATCAATACATCAATCGTAAATTACACGCTAGGACATCCGTACACAATATTTTCATACACTCCATTACAAACACAATAAGATGTCAAACACAATAACACACCCAAGGCGTCGTTGCCAACGCTTGACTTACCACAAGGGCCCCCAACGCGCAGGCCCGTGGTGCCACGCGCCGTGGACACACGCTAGAGACAACCGATCGCGGCAACCGTCATGCGCAGAAGAGATTTGCTCAACTCTCGCCCGCCACCAAGACTTGCTTTCTGCCAGGGGTCACCGCCGGTGCTACACGATGATGGTGATGACGATAGGGGTGGTCAACTCTCGCGAACACAACGCCACCTACCGCCCGGCGGTTGTAACTCGAAATGCGGCCTTTGGGCGAGACACATGTGCCACGCAGACCAAACAACTTTACAGGGGGTGTCAACACCCTCACAATGCATGCAGACACAGGCGCAATGTAAGGGTGCTGACATGGCTTGTAAAGTTGTTTACACATGTCTTGCGCAAAAGCTGTATTTCAAGGTCGAAACTATTGAGCGGTAGGCGGCATTGTGTGCGCGGGCGTAGATTACTATCATTATCATGGTTAAATTAGTAGCACCGGTGGTGGGGGTAGCGCCGTCTGCTGGGCATCAGCGTGGTGAGTAAAGCGTTGGTGATGCCGACTTTTGTGTGTTCTTGTGTTTTTTATGTTGTTAAGTGCTGTGTAATTTTGTGTAAGGATGCCTTAGCGTGTTGTTCTTGATGGATGTATAATGATTCGGCTAACGATGTTGTAACGGGGAGTATTCACTAGATTGACGCCGGTTGGGCTAACACTGCACACAGTATGCAAGGATGCAGGACAACAGGGCCGTCCAGACACGGTCCCACAACAACATCGTCCTCTTCATTTCTCCTGCATCATTTCCGCACCCGTGCCTGAGGTACTTTTCTATAACCGTAACATTACCCCGGGCGGCAAACCGCTCTCCTGGTGCCTGCTGTTATTAGATGGACGGGTCACTGTGATAGGGCTTCAGGCGAGACACATGCACAATGTCACTTCTGGATGTAACAGTGCAGTTTATAGTAGAAGAAATTTCATAGGTGACAGGTGTGACTTGGTGCACAACTCGGTAAGGCCTAACGTATTGCGATAAAAGTTTCTTGCACAGGCCGACACGACGGGATGGCAGCCACAGGAGCAAAAGAGAGACCGGAGAAAAATCGACATTCCTATGTCAGCTGTCGTAGAGCGACTTTTGGGCTCTCTGGGACAATGAGAACCTGGCGCGGGCTACTGTACGTGCGATCAGAGCACAAGAGATGGCATATTGTGCGTACGAAGTGGTAGATGGGAAGTCATGCGCAAGCAGGGTTTCGAAAGGTAGTAAGGGATCACAGCCAAAGAGAAGATAAAATGGTGAGTAGCTGGCAATTTCATGACGTGACGAGTTGTAGGCGAAGGTTAGGAACGGAAGGGCAGTGTCCCAATCGTTGTGGTCGTCAGAAACATACATAGAAAGCATGTTCGTCAGTGTGGGGTTGAGGCATTCAGTAAGTCCGTTAGTCTGAGGATGGTAAGAAATCGTAAGGTTGTGCGGCGTTGCACAGGATCGAAGGAGGTCGTCAACCACACGAGACAGTAGCAGCAGCCACGGTCCGTGAGTCAGTGCGAAGGAGCGCCATGCTGAAGGATGATGTCACAGAAGAGGAAATCTGCGACGTCCGATGCGCAGCTGGTTGGTAGCGCTCGAGTAACTGCATACCGAGTGGCATAATCCGTAGCTACTGCTGTCTATATGTTTCTCGTTGCCGATATTGGGAAGGGACCTAACAAATCTAAACCCACACAATGAAACGGCTCATCTGGAACTTCACTAGGTTGAAGGTAACCGGCAAGGAGAGACGTAGCCTTCTTCCGACACTGGCACAGGTCACACGCTGCAATGTAGGGGTGAATGGAACGATAAAGGTCCTTCCAGAATACCCGTCGGCAGACGCGGGCGGTCATAGGTTCTGGAGACACCTAAATGTCCGGCAGTTGGGGCGTTGTGAAGTTCGTGCAAGATGTTGTTGTGTATACTGTGGGGATCTGAGGCGCGCCCGCAACCATTTCGCGGGCATTCCGCCACACGGCCACACCGTTTTGCTTTCCTGCTCTGTTAACACCACGTGGCGGTAGATGGCGCCACGTGCGGGCACAACACGCGGTACGCGCGTGCTGAGGAAGCGCTCTTTTTTCCGTGGTCAGCGCCGGCTAAGCACGTGTTTTCCTTCGTCCGCGTCCCCTTTGGGAATTGCGGACTGTGGCCTGCCCGGGGTGGCCTTGGGCACCCCGGCAGGCGTGTTTACTTGAGTGCTGGCTTCGGTAGCGTACGCTAAACCCAGAGCGGTGCCTAGGGCTTGAAGTGGTCGTACCACAACGAGCCGCACTTGCCGTAGGCCTACGCATACGAGGTTTGCCCTAACACTCGCGACCAGGCCCATTGGCCATCGTGAGAGTGCGCAGCATAGCCGCGAGGGACCTTTTCCCGACCGGCGTGTCAAAGCTCGCCATTGCCAGCTGCGACGTGCTCGCGGTTCCCCTTATTGTGAACGTCCGCGTGCGGGTGCCTTTGCTACCCGCGTCCCGGGAGCGGACGTTGTACTGTTGTTCGGGGTGCCGCCAGAGGCAATAAAGTGTTGTGTACTTTTACATTAGAACACTGTCTATTTGCCGCACCACGCTAAACGCCTTATTAGTTGAGCGCGCGCAGAGCGGTGCGCTACACGCGAGTAAACGGAGTAGCGGCCCTGTGGCTCGCTAAGCGTGAACCCGCGGTGATCGTCCGCTACGGTGAGTAGCGGGGTCACCATACTGGCGCCCAACGCGGTATCAAAGGCTCATTAAGCCTCTGGTTAGTCTTAGCGAGCCAGTTCGCCTGCGCGATTCGGGCTCGTCGCAACATGTCTGCTCTGTGGCATGTTGCGTTGCACAAAGAGGCCACCGTCTCTATCGACGGGCGCCCTTCGGCGCTCGCCTGTGTTGTCACCCCTTTTTGTGGTGAATACACTCCTACGTGGTAACTGACGCGCTATCTCATGCCCCTGTTATCTGCCGAGAACCTGGATTTCGGTGCGACGGCCGCTCGCGGTGCCTTAGCACTGGCAAGCGTCAGGAGTGAAACAGCGGCGAAAAGGGGGCGTCCCCATGAGGACGACCTTGGCTGCTATCCAGGTAAGCGGCGTACTGCGTAGCGGCCGAGCGGGGGGAACTTTCCGAAGGCCACCGTGCCGAGAGCGAACCCGTGACGCCGTGCACGCGGCGGTTGTTGCGGTCCTGAGTGGGCGCGATACCAGACTCCCCCATTTGGGAGAATGGGAGTTGCTTTCGGCAACGAAGAGCTACTGAAGGCTCAGCAGAGTGATTCGTTTCGAGTCTCGGAGGGATGGAGCGCCGTATACGCTGCTTGCTTTGCGGCGGGCGCCGTTAAACCGTCTTGAGAGGCGCGGAGCGCCGCTACGCTGCTTGTGCTGCGGCGGGTGCGATTAGGGGGCTGAAACAGCGTGTGTCGCTGAGTCCCCGGCAGTTTCATTTTGCTGGACCATGACGGGCTCCTGCTGAACTATATAGCCACTGACGACGAGTCCATCGACCCGTTAAGATGGTTATGCCCAAAAGTCTGAGAGCCGCACTGTTGCGAGCCTCTCATGACGAGCCCATTGCCGGTCACCTGAGTGGCTCTAAAGTTTTTGCGAAACTGAGCAAGGTTGTGACTTGCCTTGGCATGAAGCGTAACATTTTCCGCTATTGCTGTTCCTGCCACGTCTGTCAAGCGGTGAAATCAAGGGGTGGAAAGCCGCCCGGCTTGATGAAACTGATTGTCAGTGAGCGTCCGTGGCAAGTAGCCACCTGCGATCTAATGGGGCCGTTTCCCAGGAGTAAGCAGGGGTTCATACATCTGATGGTAGTTGTTGATCATTTTTCCAAATGGGTTGAGCTGTTTCCGCTGTGGAAAGTGACAGCGCGAGCGATGCTAGAGAGGCTACAGGAAGTGTTTTGTCGGTTCGGCTTTCCGAAAAGATTGATCACGGACAATGCGTCGTATTTCACCGCTCGGGTGTTTGGTGATACATGCCGTTCCCTAGGAATAGATCACTGCACCACTTCGCCCCACCATCCCCAGTCCAATTTGACGGAGCGAACCAATCGTACGCTCAAACCGATGTTGGCGGCCTTTGCCGAAAGTCAAAGGGACTGGGCAGACCATTTGAGTGAACTCGCATTTGCAATCCGAACCTCCGAGAGTCACTCTACTGGTTTCTCTCCCGCCTTCCTTAATTTCGGAAGGGAGTTGACAAATCCGGTGACCAGTGTCATGCAATGCCAGCTCGGAAACGAGAAAGAACAGGCAGACTGTTCTGCTTGCGCTTCCACACTTCGGGACAGGCTTTGTCGAGCTCTCAGTAGAGTGGCGCAGAATTTGGCATCGGCCAGGGCCGAGCAAAAGGCCCAGTAAGACCGAAAACGTCGCCACCTTTCATTTAAGGTAGGTGACCTCGTCCTGAAGCGCAATCACGCTCTTAGTGACGCGAGCAAGGGTTTCTCAACTTCGCTCGCTCCAAACTGGTTTGGTCCGTACCGAGTGGAAAAAGCTTGACTCCACTCGCGTACTTGCTGAAAGACCCGCTTTCGGGAAAACTCAGCCGTGCCCACATCGCAGACCTGAAAGCCTTTGCGTCGAGGTGTGACGAGCCTGCGCCAGCGCCCAGTGGCTCTTCGCGCAAGCAACGGCGCACACTCGGCTCGGTGGACCGCATTCGGACCACGCACCGGTATAATCTGAGGAAGCAGTCACCTTAGTGATTTCGCGCAGGACGGCGGGCTTATTTCCGCAACCGAAGGCCCTCATTTTTACTATCTAGTCTCAGTTAGCTAACTTCTTTACAGCCAGTGCTTGCAAAGAAGTCGGTTCCGCCCAGTTACTGCTGCTGATTGTCATTTTAGTGCTGTTGTTTACTTGTTGTTTTTCTCTCCGTGTTCATTGTTTTTTTCTTCTTGCTGGAGGAGGGGATTGTCAATTGGTGCTTTAGCGTGGGGAGAGGTACAAAGGACACTGCCCTTCCTTTGCGGTGCCCGTTTAGAGAGACTCGACCATCGTAGGTGTGTGTGCGTGTGTGCGTGCATGTGGCAACAACTTAAGAAGTCACCGACCCCTACACCACCTTGCACTCTGGAGGTGTTCGGAGACCTGCGGTCGTTAGGCAGCCTGGTTGCGCCCTGCTTCCGACCGTCGCTGATAAGCTCTGCTGGCCTTTCTATCATGGCTGCTGCACGAGGCCAGCTGTCGCAGACGCTGTGCACGACTCGACCAACACTGCAGGACGCCTCGCAGCCAGTGGATTTGGCGACCATTATTCCAGCAGAGGGGCCGGCTGTCGCAGCGAGGTCCATCCGAACCTCCACCGAGGCGGCGTTCGTCGGACTCGCAGGCCTTTCGTCAAGATCGACGAGATGAAGGTGAGCCCTTTCCTCGCATAAGGGCCTCAACCAGAACTTTCGCCTTGCACTCTCGCATCCACGCAGTCACCCAAGTCAAACATTACGTGACGCTTCCCCTCCGAGCCGTGGACGCACTCTTGCGTGAGCATCACGAACTCCCGTTACCCCTCTCCCGTGGCGCCATTGTATTTCTCAAGTGTATTCTTGTGTTGTTTTATTTTTTTCTTCAGCAGCAGTTGCAGAACGAGGCTGACGCTTGCTGTTGCCCATTGCGCAACGCCTTTGCATGCATGGGCGACGACCGGCTGCCTTTGCAGACCGGTATATAGGATGAATTAAGGAGAGGAGGATGTAGGGATCTAAGGCGCGCTCGCGACCATTTCGCGGGCATTCCGCCACACGGCCACACCCTTTTGCTTTTCTGCTCTGCTAACACCACGTGGCGATAAAAGGCGCCACGTGCAAGCGGCACGGGTTACGTTCGCCCTGAGGGAGCTGAGCTCTCTCCTCCGTGGTCGGCGCCGGGTAAGCACGTGTTTTCCTTTGTCCACATCCCCTTTGGGAATTGCCGGACTGTAGTCTGCCAGGGGTGGCCTTGGGCACATCGGCAGGCATGTTTACATGGGTGCGAGCTTCGGTAGTGTATGCTAAGCCCACAGCGGTGCCTAGGGCTCGAAGTGGTCGTACCACAACGAGCCACACTTGTCGTAGGCCTACGGGTACGAGGTTTGCCCTAACACTCGCGACCAGGCCCAGTGGCCATCGTGAGAGTGCCCAGCATAGCCGCGAGGGACCTTTTCCCGACCGGCATGTCAAAGCTCGCCATTGCCAGCGGCGACGTGCTCGCGGTTTCCCCTTATTGTGAACGTCCGCATGCGGGTGCCTTTGCTCCCGGCGTCCTGGGAGCGGACGTTGTACTGTTGTTCAGGGTGCCGCCAAAGGCAATAAAGTGTTGTCTATTTTGTATTAGAACACTGTTTGTTTTGCCGCGCCGCGCTAAACGCCTTATTAGTTGAGCGCGCGCAAAGCGGTGGGCTATACGCGAGTAGGTGACGGAGTCACGGCCCTGTGGCTCGCTAAGCGTGAACCCGCGGTGATCTGCTGCAGTTAGTAGCAGGGTCACCATATCGTCTTGTGGCTCTCGTTAAACTTCAGCATCAAGCCGGATGGCATAAATTGCTAGAGAATCTCTCATAGCATGAAGGAGTGGGTGGACGGGCTTGTTTCAAGTACTTTGAGACTCCTTACATGGACTTGAACTCCGTCATAGAGCTCTCGAAGTTCGGTGGTGCTTGAAGACGACAAAACTAGCCGGAGATCTAAGAGACATAGAAGATGTTGCTGTAAAATAACACTCTTACCTCATAAGCGTCTCTTGAGGATATCCACTGCTTCTTCATTGCACTCGCACTATGCTTGAAGTTGTAGGGGTGCTGACACCCCCTGTAAAGTTGTTTGCATTGTGTGGCGCACGTGTCTCGCCCCAAGGCCGCATTTCGGGTGACGATCGCCGGGCGATATATGGCGTTGTGTTGCGTTGAGTACCACTGTTGGTAGATCGGTAGCGCCGGCGAGGACCCGTGGCGGAAGGCAGGCCTTGGTGGCGGGGGAGAGTTGAGCGAGTCTCTTCTGCGCGTGGCAGCTGCCGCGAACGGTTGTCTCTAGCGCGAGTCCTCGGCGCGGGGCACCGCAGTCCTGCGCGTCGGGGGCCCGCGTGGTAAATCAAGCGTTGGCGACGCCGCCTTTTGTGTGCCCTTGTGTTGTGTTGTTTGAGTGTTTGGTAATTTTGTGTAATGTTGACGTAGCATGTTGCTAACGACTGATGTATCATTCGGCAGATGATATCGTTGTTGTAAAGTAGTTAGATAAATGTATGTGTATGTTGGGTTTGTACCGACTGCACCCACTGTGTCCGTTCACTTCAAGAGCATGGCGAGGTGCTTGCCTCGTCAAGACCCCACAAAGTCCAAATATGACTGCAGCGACAGGTCCTGTAACAAGCCTGCTCAAGTAGCTAAGTTTGTTGGCAGCGTTAAGGTCATCGTTATGCACTGCAGTCGAGAACTGCATCCAAAATCGATGCCGTTTCTGTTGGCTGCTATTGGATTTCTGTAGTTCTAGCTGCGGCAGTCGAGACCGATTACCGACAAAAGCTTGACTTGTTGTCCGGCGCGAGATTTGGGACGCAGGGTCATTCTGAATAGCCAAGCCAAGCTTTGATGTCAGCATGACAATTTTGTTCCCATAACTGGTCACGTCTATTATTTCTGTTTCGATCAGCTCATCGGGCATCTCATCTAGGATGCTGTCATCGATCTTCGTTAACCAACCACACATCACCCTAATTCTGTCGATTAAAATGTTGACGTATGACTATGACAGCTCTTGTTTCTTTAGGAGGCATTTTACTTCTTGTACAATGGCATCTAGTTGTGAGTGGAGGCACTCGCGTCATCAAATTAGCCATTCTATAGTTCATTCGGCAACTGGGAACTCTTCGTGAAAGATTCAGGTGTCACCACGTGAAACATTGAATCGTTGAGGTTGGCGTCGTTTCGAAGATCCCGTTGGGTTTTGGTGCCATATGGTCGATCTCAAGGTCCGCCGGCTACTAGGCTGTCATGGAGGGACAAGAAACGGCACGTCCGAAAGGAACGCTCTTTAATAGGACAAGAAAAATGAAGAAAAGACTGCTTCGTGCCCTCGTGCGAGCGCCAGCTCGTGAGGAGCATAGAGGATGGTGATGAAAGTCGTTTGCACGGCTGATGAAGAGGAAGTTTGTGGGGTCTCAAAGGGGGGAGTGCCAGGCTCTTGAAAGTGAACGGACACAGCAGACTCGGTCGGACCAACTAAATAGACACATTTATTCAACTAGTTTCGGATCGGCGATATCATCAGCCAACTTATTTTACATCACTTGGGATCAACACGCTGAAACAGCTTTACTAAAAATTACACCATACTCAGCGACATAAAAAACACAAGAACACACAGGGCGGCTTCATCAACGCTTGACTTACCACGAGGGCCCACGACAGACGGCCCGCGGTGCTGCCTACCGTAGGCCCACCGCTAGAGACAACCGTTCGCACCTACTGCCACCCGCCAAAAAGACCCGCTTATCTTTCCCGTGCCGCCACTAAGGCATACCACTAGGCGTCACTGCTGGCGCCACCGTTCTAACCATGATAATGATGGCGCTGGTTATAACCGCTGGCGAGCACACCACCCCCTACCGCTCGACAGTTGTCACCCTTGAATGCGGCTTATGCGCAAGACACGCGTGCCATGAGGGGCAAACTACTTAACCCCATGTCTCCCGAATTTTCATTCAGACCATATCCCGAATAAACACTAGCATGAAAGAAAACGGCTACACTAGCTCTAACTAAAGATGGCAACATGTCCCCAAAGGATGTCCGTACACAATGGCACCGTCGACGGTCGACACCGCTGCACTGTCCTGCTCAATGACTTCACCCCAGTACTGGTCCTGCAACGGCTATGTCGCCGTCGGCGTGAGGAATCGACACTTGCGCCGACCGTATTATGGTTGTGACTAGCACTCAGGAGGCTGCTGGACTGCAGGCAGTTGCACAGGTTCCAGACATCTCCATCGCCCGATGTCTCAACCGCATTCCTGGCCAATGGTGAGGACGAATGTGCAGAAGACAGCCAGCCACGGTTTACATCACTCCCGTTGCGTACACTCAAAACACTCGATGGAACAATGTAGTAGGCTACAGGGAAGGTAGCTTTGGGCTCCACACCCACATGGTGCAGTGGTCAGTACTGCTAGCAAATACATCAGCGGCGGC
This sequence comes from Rhipicephalus microplus, assembly GCF_043290135.1. NCBI lineage: Eukaryota > Metazoa > Arthropoda > Arachnida > Ixodida > Ixodidae > Rhipicephalus > Rhipicephalus microplus. Next base: position 299,637,009 of record NC_134701.1, on the reverse strand, counting down.
CGAGACGCCCAGATAAAATAAAACAAAGGTCTTTATTCCTAACCCATGCATTGCAAGATAAATTGAGGGAAGCAAAGTGCAATATCTCAATGCCACGATCCATCTAGTTGTGCCACGTGTGACATGTGGCTCCACAAATCCTCAGGTTTAATAAGTCGCTTGACAACAACCGACATCCACCCCAGCACCCAGCCTAGGCGGAGAAGGGCCGCCGCAAGGAGACATCCACTCTGCAAGGTGGCCCTACTTGCTTGTCCCGCATAGCAGCTTACCGAGCAATCAGGGCCCACCATCCTAGACAGTGTCAGGATGCCCCGGTGTCGAGTCACAACACAAGACAGCAACGACACCCAGCTGCCTGAACCCACAAAAATAGAAGAAGCTAGCTACAAAAAATTGGAGCACCCACGAGGCTTTCGTACTCGCTCGCTTTAGGCTTGGCCTACGATCCACATGCTCTAAGCTTTGCCGATCTCCTCGCTCTCAACAAAACACATCGCCGACGCTAGCAATGGAAGTCCCTTTAGGCCTACTCTATCACGGCTCAAACAAAAGGTCGAACCACGAAAGCTGTCGTTCGATGCTTCAAAAACCCCACTTTGGGCAGCCAGTGTGGGGTCTCAAAGTGGAGAGCGCCAGGCTCTTGAAGTCAACGGACACAGCAAACGCGGTCGGACCAACCAAATAGCACACATCTATTTAACTACTTTTAGATCTACAATATCGTCAGTCGAATCCTTATATATCACTTGTGGTCAACACGTTAAAACAGCCTTACTCAATATTACACATCACTCAACAGCATAACAAACACTAACACACACACAGGGCGGCTTCGCCAACTCTTGACTTACCACGAGGGCCCACCACTAGAGACAACCATTCGCTCCAACCACCACCCGCCAAAGAGACCAGCTTATCTTTCCCTTGGGGCAACCAAGGCTTGCCTCTAGGTGTCACTGCTGATGCCACCATTTTAACCATGGTGACAGTGGCGGTGGTAATAACTGCTGACAAGCAGTTATTACCACTGCCAAGCAGTCTTTTTGGTGTTCCTTAAACTCCTTGTGAAGTTTCCAGTTTTGATTATGTAACTGCCGCTGCAGTCTACCCATGACACCTTATAGAAAACACCGAGGTATCGCTTACCTTCTAAGCGATCGTTCATGCTCACAAGCTGATTCCTAAGCTTCTTTGGTGGCATGTGCACTATGCAAAGGTCATTTCTTTAAGAAATACGGCTTAAGGCCAACTGCAATGAAATTGTGCACACCTCATAAAGCCGATTTATAGGCAGTTAATCTTGACATAATGCTGCCTGCCAAATTTTGTTTTGTAAATACAAGTGACTACCTGAGAAAAAGAACTCTGCAAAAGCACAGTTTTTTATATTGTAACTAGAAAAACGATGCCATTACAGCTGACCAAAAGCGATGACCACATAAGGGACTTCAATGGGCTTTTCTCAAAAGACCCATGTTTGAGTCACAGCTGTGGTCGATGGATTTTCTTTTTTCTTAATTTTACTTGCAGAGGTGTATTGGTTGCCTTTTTTTAAAAGCTGTCTTCAGTTGCTACATATTGATACAAAAAAAAATCATGCGAAATATGAAGTAAAGAAGAAAAAGCTTGACAGCGAGCACATTTATTTGCAGCGCCACCACATGGGATTTAACGAAAACTTAAAAGCATGGCTTCCAAGATTTTAGTGAATAAGAGAGATGGTGTGCTTTCACTCGCCTGCAGTTGACACCCGCTGGCAACTATGAAGTTTCGTGCACCAGCACTGAAGATGGGGCTTTTTTATTGTCTGCCACAAAGATATGTTACATGTTCACCTGTCTGTTTCCGCACACTTCGTGATCGCTTTAATAATGTTATACGCCAATAGCTTTCGTCTTTAGTGTCAGGAGGTGTTGTGTCTTCGCGGTTTCTGTGTGTGTGTGCGCGCGCACCTGTTGACGCCTCAGCTGGCCGCCTGCACCACATCGGACTTTTTCTACTACCACGTGCGCATCGTTATCTGGCTAACACTACGCTGCCTATAAATACGTTATACACTTTTGAATAAACGTTCTTTTCATTCTGCTGACTACGTTGACACATTGCTGGTCCGGCGCTGCTATGCGCACACCAGGGCTATGCAACAGTGGCGACGAAGATGTTCACCACCCATGCAGTGAAAGACGACCCTGAACCTGACACTACGAAAAATCGAGCTACCAAGGCGATCGTGGCTCACCACCAGCTTCCGGACTTCGAAGAGAGCAAAGATAAGTGGACGCCATACCTTATCAATGTCGAAGCATACTTTGAAGCGAATGCCATTGAAGACTCGACTAAGAAAAGAGCATTGCTGGTTGCTGCCTTAAGCACGCACACGATACAAATGCTGGCAGGGAAGGTGGCTCCACGCAAGCCGAATGCGCTGACTTATGAAGAAGTCGTGGCAGTGTTGAGTGAGCACTATGACCCCAAGCGACACGAAATCACAGAAAGTTACAGGTTTTTCAGTCGGTGTCAAGCGGAGGGTGAGCCCATTAATAAATTCCTGGTCGACATTCGCCGAATAGCTGACAATGAAATCTGTCGCGCGCTCTTTGTTTTGGTGGCCAGGTCTAGACAGAAATATTGAAGAGGTGTCTACTCAGTACCAGAACTGTGTTCAAAATTTGCCGATGCCAACCGCGGCGCCCGTTGTCAAGTGGCCGGAAACCGGCGAAAGGTGGTCCCGCATTCACATTGACTACGCGGGGCCTATCAGCGGAAAAATAATACTCGTCATAGTTGACGCCCACACAAAATGGCTCGAAGCCGTACCTCTGTCACATGCTTCAACGGAAACCACCATTAACTGCTTACGTGCCATTTTCAGCAGGTTTGGGGTACCACGCACAATCGTGTCCGACAACGGGACTCAGTTTTCCAGCCATGATTTTGAGGAATTCGTAGCAAACAACAACATAGTGCACCTCCGATGTGCGCCCTACCACCCCCAGTCTAATGGTGCAGCGGAAAGGGCAGTGCGTACTATAAAAGATGGCCTTCGAAAAATGAGGAGAGGAAAGCTAGAGGAGAATCTGATACGCTTGCTGTTTAACTATCGGAGGACACCACAAAAGTGCGGTAAATCCCCAGCAGAATTGCTCTTGGGTTACCAAATACGCTCAAGGCTGGACACATGTTTTCCTCCAGCCCTTACAAGATCAAAAGAAGACCAAGAGGACTGGCTGCCGCTACCAGGAAGTGACGTATACACCCGCAATTATGGTGCGGGGAGCAAATGGACGCTTGGCAATGTGAAGGCGACGTCTGGAGCGAGAATGGTGACCGTGAACATTCCGGACGGGGTCGTCCAGCGGCATGTTGATCAACTTCGCCCGCGACCGGACTCGCCACCAGTAACAACTGCCACAAGTCCTAGCGAGTCAGACCAAGCAACGGAACCATCGCCTCCGGAAGCGGTAAGCTCGAATGCAGGCATGTCTTCTCGGCTCATCCCTAATGATGCTGGTTCTGCACAACGTGCATCACCGAAGATCACGGCCGTCCCGATGGGTACCGGTGTCGCCCAACAAGCCCTCAGGCGTTCAACAAGAGAACGCAAGACAGTACAACGCTTTCAATTCTAAGGGGGAAGGAATGTTGTGTCTTTGCGGTTTCTGTGTGTGTGTGCGCGTGCGCCTGTTGACGCCTCAGCTGGCCGCCTGCACCACATCGGACTTTTTCTACTACCAGGTGCGCATCGTTATCTGGCTAACACTAGGCTGCCTATAAATACGTTATACACTTTTGAATAAACGTTCTTTTCATTCTGCTGACTACGTTGACACATTGCTGGTCCGGCGCTGCTATGCGCACACCAGGGCTATGCAACAGTAGGAATATTGAAAACTTAGACAGATCACTGATGTTTTACCAATATTCAAAGCTTCGCGATTTCCCACCGACAGAAGATCGTTTACTTTCAGTTTTTTTTTTATTTTAGGTGAGCCAGCGGGCGGCGATTGCAGGCGAGTGAAAGCACACCGTCGCTCTTATTCGTTAAAATTTCAGTAGCCATGCTCTTACGTTTTCGTTGAATCCCTTGCGGTGGCGCTGTAAATAAATGCACTCGCTGTCAAGTTTTTTCTTCTTTACTTCATATTTCGCGTGATATTTTGTATCAATATGTAGCAACTGAGCCCAGATAAAAAAGAAAAAAGCTGACCAATGCACCTCCGCAAGTAAAACTAAGAAAAAAGAAAATTCATCATCCACAGTAGTGCTTCGAACTTGGGTATTTTGAGTGTAAATTGAGCATTCTACCCCTTGACCACTTTGATGGGGCTGCGCGCGGCTCTTAAAAAAACGACACATTGCAGACTACCGATCGCAGTGCCACAAGCGGATTGACCCTGTTTGGCCTTCACTTTTTGGAGCTCGGTCCGGGCACTCCCCTTGTTCTAGTACACTCCACCGGAGCTACCTGATCGAGAGCTACCTGACTACCTGATCGAGCAAGGGCTACCTGATTGAGGTGACTCACGATCGAGCCGGCTTGGTACAGCGTATTGTACGAAAGGCACCTATCTCACACCATCGAAATGATACAGCCAGGCTTGCTGAAGAGTGTCCCAAGCTTGCCAAGGCCTTTACAGAGAATGAGCAAGAGCGGCAGAAGGGTATTCGTCATGGCTCCACCAATTCTGAGCCTACGTTTCTCTCTGTGGTGCTCGTGTGGCTCTATGTCTTTACTCTGTAGCCGGCCTCCCTTCAAAACTACTGCTGAAATACGTAGTCTCCTACCGTGTCATCGAGCGCATATCTGCGGTCAACTTCTTGATCGAACCCATCAAACAATCTTTGGACATATGCCACCGAGGGTGTGACATTGTCATCATGGAGCGCCTGAAAGCCTACTATGACTCTGATAGTGACAAGCTGTTAAGTTTCCGGCTGGCCCCACTTTGCACCCATGGTAACTGTAGTGAAGCCTTGGGACTTAGAAAGGGTTGCACTCTCGAGCACCTTCTAGTGGGTCATCTCCAAAAGCAAGCTGGTTGTGCTGAGAGTCTGCGCCTGGTCGTGACTGTCGCCATTACACGTTGACACTGAGTGTCGACTATAGTGCCTTAACACTACCTACACTTTGTCTAAAAAATGACGTGTACTGCTACTCAGAATAGCCGCTGTCACGACCAGGGTTTGCAGGCACCAGAGGTCCAAGAGGAAGTTGTCGAGGCAGGAGGAAGAGAGACTTGAAGAGGGTTTATTTACATTATATACATGGTGAGCTCTTGTACATGACGAGCTCTTTCTTGCATGGCGAGCTCTCGAATCTTACGTTCCTCTACATGACGCTCCTTCGAATGAACCGGGTGGCTCATTATAAAGAGTATGTTCTCTCCAGATCCCTAGATCAGGGAGCACATGCAGAGTTTACTGTCCAATCACAGATCACACACAGCCGGCGAGGGTGAAGAGCATGCATGGCCCACGTGAGCGTCCAATATTGAGATGAGGAGGGAAGAAGAAGAAGCCGAAGTGTGCGAACGCTTCCACTACGGCTCCTGCTTTTTTCAACGTTTTTACGACGCCACTTTGTGACTTCAACGTCATATTAGTGCAACGACTTCCAGAAGACACAAGGACTCTGCCGACACAATTTGGGCGCAGTGAGTGCTTGCTTCTTGCATTTTATTTCGCCTCCGCCATCGTCGCTCGCCCACCGACAGCTAGCCCTGACGAGCGTCTTCTTTGCTCTAACGTGGCGCGCGCTTGCTCGCGTGCCCCGTAGCCGCACTGTCTCGCTGAGCGATGGAGTACCAAGTGACAAGGGAAGACATTGACCCTGAAGAAATCACGCCAGACCAAGGCTGGCAGACCGCCTCGTGTCGCCGAGCAAAAAATGAAGGCACCAAACGTGTGCCGTCATATAGCGCTTTGAAACGCAACGAGCACAAGCCCCGCAACAGAAAAAATGTGAAGAACAAGATTATTCGAGCAAGTCGAATACCTCACCTACCAAAGAACGACATCCGCATTATCATTAGGCCCAGAGGGGGTCTTAACATCGCTAGGGTTGGCCCAACGACAATCGCTGAAGCCATTTCGACTTCGGCAGGTATCAGCCCATCGGAACAGCAAGCAGACACGCTCTGCCCCAACATTAAACAGAATATCTTAGTAGCAAGCACGCCGTAAAGAGAAAATGCTAATCGCTACGTGCGCGTTAAAGAAATCCGCATCGCTGACAAGACCTATGAAGTTAGTGCCTACGAAGTGGCACCACATTCTACGTGCAAAGGTGTCATTCGAGGGATTCCCGTGCAAAACGGTTCGGTGGACATTGATGCGAAGATTGTCAACGACCGCAATCCACTAGCTTTGGCTGCCAAACGCATCGGAAGTACCACTGCAGTGATCGTGGCCTTCGATGGACATCGTGTGCCCAATTTCGTGCGATACGGATCGGTGCTACTTCAATGTACACTATACCGTAGACAGATAGATATTTGCCACGCCTGCGGTCGGCTCGGCCATCGAGCGGACGTGTGCCCGAACCCTGGAGACGTTATCTGCAGAGGCTGCAGCGTGCCGAACCCCGAAAAAGAACACCGCTGCACACCAACATGCAAGCTTTGCGGAGGAGCCCACCTCACTGCCGACAAGGAACGTAAAGAACGCTACCACATTCCATACGTGGTGCGCCGACGACGATGGGAGCGAGCACACTCGACGCGACACAACAGTTACGAAGCAATGAACGAGTTCTACGCAACCGCTGACGACGACCAGGCCTCGAAGCTTTCTACAGATGGTCGATCCGATGGCAGCCGATCCCGGTCCCGATCCCGGAGTCGTCCCAGGAACCGCACCGTGCGTGTATCGAGGTCCCGGAGCCACCCTCGGACCCACTCCCGCGGCGCGCGAAGTGGGACCCCAACCAGATCTATATCGCGAGGCTACTCCAGGTCTCGTTCTGGTTCACGTCACGATTCCCGCTCGGGTTCCCGGCCCGGGTCACGCTCCGGCTCCCACTCTGGTTCCGGGACTCATGCTGGTTCCAGGCCTCACCCCAGTCTCACCGGGGTCTCGCGTCAACGATCGCCTAGCCCATCGGCACCACCATCGCCAGGCAATGCCAACAAGAATAAGCGGGGGCCTCTCACTTGGGCGGACGCCGTCCGGAGAAAAGGAAACACTACATCACAGGTAGGGTCGGGTTCACTCCCAGAGCATGATACACACAACACATCTGAGATAGCGATCTTAAAGCACGAAAATGCGATGATGAAAGAAACAATACGTAAACTCACAGTCACAATTGCCGAACTAAAAACTGACAGAAACGCACGCGCTGCTATGCCCACAACCGACAACGACGACAACGCAGTCACTCCGTCGCAGCCGCAACCCGTAGGCGCCGGTAACGACGACGGCGAGAGCGCACCCAAGAAACGCGCGGTCGCCCACGATCAGCCAGCTTTACAGGCAGAGTTAGACGACATTAAGAGCACGATATCGGCGATTAAGGAAGGCCTTCGCTTTCTTGGCGAAAGCATGGCTCTCGTGCAGTCTACTCTCGCGGTACACGGTAATCGTTTGGGCCAAGTGGAGCAATATCTTGATCACGTCGTCGCCCCTGCCGTTGCCGCGGATAAGCCGTTGTCGCAACGTACAGTCGTGCCCAGTCCACCGCATCACACGGCCCTTATGCACCCGCCGGGTGCTGAGGCCAACTGCTAAATGCTTCAAGATGGCCAGGCCAATTGACGAGTTGCGAATCTGGCAATGGAACTGCAGGAGCTTCACCCACAAGAAAGCTTTCCTGCAGCAACACCTCCGTAGCCACGAAGCCAAACCTCACATTATGCTATTACAAGAGACTGTAGTACCAACCGCCACGTTTTCCGGATACCAGTGGTTGCCCGGCCCCTCGGGAAGACGCGGTATCGCCACCCTGGTCGCTAACAAGATTACCTGCACAGCGCACAGTCTCAATGTGCCCGAAATTGAGCACGTTATGGTCGAAATTCTCCCTGGCAACGTATCACAACAAAGCGTATACATGCTCAATGTATACAGTAGTCCCAGCCACCATAGACAAAGATTCACACGCTTGTTCCAGAAAGCTGTCAGTCTCGCGGGGCCTAACCCGCTAGTGATTGCAGGCGATTTTAACGCTGCGCATAGCGCCTGGGACTACACGTACGACACACCCAAAGGTAACGAGCTTTGGAAAAATGCGAATGACATGGGCCTTATTCTCATTACGGACAAGGCCTTCCCCACTCGCACTGGTACGTCCACGCAAAGAGATACTACGCCGGATCTATGCTTCGTCAAGAATATCTCCGACGCCCGCTGGTCCAACCTCGCGGTAGATCTCGGTAGCGACCACTTCATACTGGCTGTACACCTCCCCACAGTAAGCAGGAAGACCAAGTCGTACACGTGAGTTGACTGGGACCTCCTTCGTAAGACCCGCGCAGAACGACCTCCTCCTGATACCCCACCGAGCCTCGAGACGTGGACGGCCCAGCTGAAAGCTGATGTAAACAAGGCAACGAAAACTATCAGCACAGACCTTCCAACCGAAAAGATGGACAGTCGTCTCGCCCACCTACTAGAGGCCAAACAGTCTCTATTGGCCCGGTGGAAGGGCCAGCGCCTTAATCGGAGGTTACGCAAACGCATATCTCAGCTGAACAAGACCATGATGGATCACTGCCGCATCCTTTCAAAACAGTAGTGGGACGAAACTTGTAATTCGATCGATGGTCAGGTCCGAAATGGCAAAACGTGGAACTTACTCAAACACCTCCTCAATGAAACCAACACCCGCACAAATCAGCGTCATTCGATCGTGAAGATACTTCATCAGGCTAAACGGACAGTGTCACCGGAAGATGTTGTCAAGAACCTCGTGGAAAAATATCTCCCGCTTCCCACGGGCCCTGTGACCTCTCACCCTGATTACTCTGGCAGCGACAACACTAACTTAGACGCCGACTTCTCTATTGAAGATGTGCGCCGAGCTCTCCATGAGCTCAATGGCCGCTCAGCCCCTGGCCCCGATGGCATCACCAACAAGCTCCTACGCAACCTGGACGATTCCTCCGTCACTTACCTCACTGACACTATCAACGAGATATGGAAAAAGGGTGAGATACCCGATGCTTGGAAACTAGCTCACACGGTTCTCATACCCATACCGGGAAAGGCGCCGAGCCTAGATAACCTACGCCCCATATCTCTCACGTCGTGTGTGGGCAAAGTGGCTGAGCACGTCGTCCTCAACAGGGTTGGTCGATACCTCGAAGATAACGACTGCATCCCGCACCACATGATTGGCTTCCGACCAGGGTTATCCACACAAGACGCCATGTTACTCCTAAAGCATCAAATTCTAGATGGCGGGAACACTCGGGACACTCGTGCAATACTCGGTCTCGATTTAGAAAAGGCCTTCGATACAATAACGCACTCGTCAATCTTGAAAGCGATCGCAGGCCTCGGCCTAGGTCATCGATTTTACTACTTTATCCGCTCTTTTCTCACTCGACGCAGAGCCGTCCTCCGCGTAGGAGACCTAGTGTCGGAAGAAGTGGAGCTCGGGCAGCGGGGCACTCCTCAGGGATCCGTCCTCTCACCCACGCTCTTCAACCTCGTGATGATTGGGCTTTCCGAACGACTTTCAAAAATAGACGGGCTAAATCACACTATCTATGCGGATGATGTAACCATATGGTGCTCCACAGGGTCGGATGGCTTCATTGAGACTGCCCTGCAAGAGGCTATCGACACCACCGAGTCTTACCTCGACCACACCGGTCTCAGGTGCTCACCTGCGAAGTCGGAGCTGTTGATATATTTGCCCAAACGCCGGGGTGCCAAGCCCAAAGGGTGGAAACCTCTGGCGGAACGCAATATCACCCTCCACACCAGAGATGGTCGTACTATACCCAGGGTAGACACCATCAAGGTCCTCGGCATGATCATCGAGTCCCGCGGAACCAACACCCAAACAGTGCACAAGCTCAGGACTAAGACTGAGAATGCCATACGACTCGTACGTAGAGTAGCCAACAGGCACCATGGTCTCAAAGAAGATAACCTGCTGCGTCTCGTACACGCGTTTGTTTTGTGCCATTTTACCTACGTTGCCGCTATACACAAGTGGCTGCGTGCTGAGCGCGATCAACTCAATGCGCTTATTCGCAAGGTGGTCAAACGAGCCCTTGGCCTCCCTATCACCACTCCAACGTACAAACTCCTCGAGCTTGGCGTACATAACACGCTAGAAGAGATCGCCGAAGCTCAGGAACGTGTGCAATTGACCCGACTCACTACCACCAAGGCGGGCCGCCATATTCTGCACGAGCTCGGCTTCTTCTCCTCGAGGGCCAGGGACCCCCCAGAGTTGACTCTAATTCCCCGTGAAATCCGCTACCTTATCACTATCGCTCCCATACCACGAAATGTACACCCCGAATACAATAGAGGCAGGCGCCTTGCGCGGGCGACCGCCATTCTGAAGCGCATAGACACGGAAGCGGACAACGTCTCGTTCGTGGACGCCGCTGCCTATCGCAACAACCAAGCCTTCGCCGCGGTCGCGGTATCATCCGCGCAGCAGACTCTTAACTCAGCCACAATCCTCACCCGAAAACCCGAAGTAGCGGAGCAAGTAGCTGTAGCTATAGCTATGCTCGACAGCAAACGGGAATTCATCTACAGCGACTCCAGGCCGGCCATCAAAGCCTTCGAACGCGGAGTCATCTCCGACCAGGCGTTACGTATCCTGCGCAATGCGGACCCGAGTGCCCTGAAGCACCACACTGTCATCTGGTTCCCCGCCCATCTCGGCCAGGTGCCGGGTGCCCTATCCAACCTCAACGAGATCGCCCATGATGCAGCGCGCGCACTTACTGACCGCACTGCCACAGGGCAACCTCATCTTGCTTTGTTAGATACCAATCGGCATGCACCAATTACGTACAATGAAATCACAAAGCACTTTTACTTGGAACGCCGCATTTTTTCACCCCCACATCCGAAACTTAACCGACCGCAGGCATTAACCCTACGCCTATTACAGACACACACGTACCCAAACCTTGCCACGCTTCACGTTTATTATCCCGATGCATACCCCAGCGACACATGCCCATCATGTGGACACACAGCGACACTCGCACACATGCTCTGGGAGTGTGGAACAACTCCTCCCGACTCTACTTCAAGCAAGTGGGAGAGGTCCCTCAGGAGCCCAGCAATGGGCCGTCCAGCAGGCCCACGAAGCGGCCGCCAGGTACTCCCTGTCGGTCCCTCATGGGAGACGCCCGCTGCGTGCTAAGCGCGTCCTGCAGGACTGAAATAAAGTTTTTTCATTCCATTCCATTCTCTCCAGATCCCTAGATCAGGGAGCACATGCAGAGTTTACTGTCCAATCACAGATCACACACAGCCGGCGAGGGTGAAGAGCATGCATGGCCCACGTGAGCGTCCAATATTGAGCCCTGATCAGTGCAATCCAAGGAGGCGCCAGCGGGGCTCCTCCTCGTCGTGTGTGTGCTGCTGGTCGAGGGGTCCCAAGCTCATGACAGCATACATCAAAGGGCCCGCCGAATTGCTCGCTTAATTAGCGAGGCGATTTGCTGTGGAAGATTCTGTACTCGTTGTTGTGTTCCGAACGGCTTACGGCGTCGTGGCGACACGACGTTTCACCCTCCGACTAGGAGGGACAATGCCTGGCGGTCATAGGCAGCCGGCCTGTCGGCTACTCGTTTGAAGATCCAAAGAGCGCCGCTCCCTCATCAGCTTCGGCGCCAGTCACAGCAGCTTGTCCGCCGGCAGGAGATTCAACCTTAGGCTGACCACAGGTTGCCCGAAGTGTCGTAGTGTGGTGCCGTTTTCCAGGCCACTGCCGATGACGCCCAGCCAAGGACTCCTTCCCGCTCTCTCCTTGTGGCTCTGTTCTGGGAAAAGCATTTATACACACTATTATATCTTCGTCTAAACAGGGGCGAGACCGGCTGGCAGCACACAGTGGCTAAGTGCAACACATGTTTATTCGGTCACACAACCAACTCTTTTACCCAAGAAGGAAAAAGGGGCGGTTGCTTATATACATAATCGAGCCACTATCACACCGAGCATTGACGTCACGAAGCCCAACAGTCCGAGTCCGGGTCACCGCCGATAGCAAAGCGCGTCTGCGTCAGCCCCCCTATGCACAAACACGATAACATAACACTGCTCTCCTCTCACGAGGTTTCGTCTCACGGCACGTAACGGTCTGGCGGTCGCCTAAACCGAGTAGAACGTCGAAGCTGCGGTGTTGATTGTCCCAAGGGGTCGCCGTTCTGGCGACCACTGTCGAGCGTCGGCCCGCTGTCATGTAGAAGGCCCAGAGAAGGCTCGGTAGAAGGCCCTGCCGATTCAGCTGCTGGTGACATCAAGTTCGATGCTGGTTGGTCCTGATCGTTGAGCCGAGTAGGCGTGCTGGTTGAGGTGGGCTCTCTAGTGTCCCTGAAGAGCGGACTCTTGTTTTTCACTCTCGGCCCGTCCAGCACTGTTCCCGCCGCCTTAAGCTAACTCCGGTTCTCCTGAAATGTACGCAGTCGCAGGTTATCAGCATGAACGTATCGGTCCTCGTCTCTGACGCGAACAATGTACATGCATGCGCTGCACCGCTGAGCAATTGTACCCAACAGCCATTTGTCGTCGTCCGGGCGGAGCCCTTTTACCAAAACCTGGTCGCCTTCTCTAAAGTCTCTCCATGGCCCTCGTTTCTGGTCTGCGTGGAGCTTCACCTGCTCCCCCCTATCGCGCATGCGTTGTTCCATTTCAGAGTGCAGCAGACTCAGCCTGGTTCTTGGCTGCCACGACAAGAAGATCTGAGCCGGGGTCTCACCAGTGGTGCTGGACGGGGTGTTGCGATAACTGAAGAGAAATTGGTCTATGCGATGTTGTATGGACTTCTTGTCTCTTTTTCTTTCTTCGTCTAGTATCTGTTTAAACAAGTCCTTCTTGACGATCTGAACGCACCGTTCGGCGCTACCATTTCAAGCTGGGTGATAGGGACGAGATTTGGAATGACGAATTCCATTCCTGCTCAGGAATGTTCCGAAGTGCTGCGATGTGAATTGGGGCCCGCTGTCGGTCACGATGTCCTCTGGTAGTCCGTAGGCCGCAAAAACACCTCGCAATTTCTCTACCGTCTTTTCACTTGTTGTTGTTGTCATGACAAATATCTCAACCCACTTCGAATGAGCGTCCATTAGGACCAGAAAGTAATGCTGGTCCCTTTGCGCAAAATCTAGATGAACTCGCTGCCATCTACGCGTTGGCCAGCCCCATGACATTAGTGGCACTCTAGCTGCCGCATTCTGTGATGACTGACAAGTGATGCACTCTTTCACCGCTTGCTCTATGTCTAGCGTTAAGCGAGGCCACCAGACATGACTCCTTGACAGCATTTTCATTCGAGTCATCTCTGGGTGACCTTCGTGCAGCATTTCTACAATCTTCTGTCGCAACGAATCTGGTATAATCATGCGATTGCCCCATGTTACGCACTCTTGGTCTACCGACAGTTCGTTACTGCGAACGAATATGGTGAAAGATCGTCGTCCGACACATGCGCAGGCCACCCGTTCTGCGTAAAAAACAACACTTAGGACAGCAATCAATCTTTACGCGTTTCCGATCTGATTTCCTTTGCCGACAATGGAGCCTCGTCTAGCACCGAAAAGAAATAAACGCCCTCCGACTCCTCTGCTTTGTCTTGAAGCCATAGCCGTGAAAGGGCATCGGCATTTTGGGTTTCGCTTGCCTTTCGGTAGGACCATTGGTAGACCCACGCTGCAAGGATTAAGGCCCACCACTGTATCCGTGCTGCTGCCATTTGCCATTGTAGGGATTGGCTTGCCATGCCCGAAAATTTCAACCAGGGGTTGGTGATTTGAATAATTAACGGAAAATTTTCGACCAAACAAAAATTTGTGGAACTTCTTTAGATTGAAAAGAACTGCAAGAGCCTCTTTCTCCAGGTGGTCGTAGCCCTGCTCTGTCTGACTTAGTGTCCTCAATGCGAACGCTATCGGTCTTTCGATGCCCGCGATTTTATGGAATAAAATCGACCCTAGTCCATATGCCGAGGCGTCGCATGCCGAGGCGTCCCAGTTCCTGATCCGGATTGTAATATGTTAGTACTCTGGGATGCATAAGCCAATCCTTAGATCTCTTGAAAGTATCCGCCACCCTGTCCATCCATTGCCACTTAACATTTTCGCCCAACAACTCGTACAATGGTTTCAGCTCTGCTGACATGTTCAGAACGAATTTGGCATAAAAATCGAGCATGCCCAAATATGCTCGAAGCTCCAGTTTGTTCTTGGGTGTCGGCGCGTCTTTGATAGCGCGCACCTTATCCTCGGATGGCCGAATGCCATTTTCGTCCAGCACGTGACCCAGATACGCCACCGATGTTTCGAAAAACTTGCACTTTTCTTTGCACAATTTAATGCCTCGTTTCTTGAACCTTGTCAGCACGCTTTCCACCTTTTCCCAACACTCCTCAAAACTTTCCCGGGCAATCAACACATCCAGGTAGCACGCGACTTCATCTAGGCCTCCTAGAACATCGTCCGTGACTGCCTGGAATATCGAGGGTGCACTGGTTATCTCATACGCTAGGCGCGTAAACTTAAACAGCCCCATGTGCATATTTATCGTGAGCAAAGACTGCGAGTCAGGGTGCAACTGCAGCTGCTGATACGCGGTTGAAAAGTCAAGCACAGTGAAATATTTGCACCCATGCAAGGCTACAAACAAATCTTCCATGACTGGCAGGGGATAATGATCGGTGCGCAAGCAGGGATTCACCGTCATTCTGTAGTCTCTGCAAATCCTGACCGTTTTGCCTCCTTTTGGAACCACCACCAGTGGCGTGGCCCAGTCGCTTTTTAGGACGGGAACAATCACCCCTGCGTTCTGCCAGGCCCTCAATTGTTAGGAAACGGGATCTCGGAGTGCGAAGGGCACCGGTCGAGGTTTACAAAAGACCGGTGTTGTGCCATCCTTGAGCAACAAGCTTACTTGACAATCCGTTATTTGTCCGAGCTCTGGTTCAAACACTTCCGAGAACCTTTCAAGCAAGCTAGCTACTCGATCGATCCCCACCCCACTCACACTCAACCAATCCAATTTAAGAGATTCCAACCAGTCTCGCCCTAGCAACGCAGTCTCACTCTTTTGCAGCGTACGGACCACGATCAGAGGCAGCGTCGCTGTCTGGTTGTTGTGCTCTACCAGCATCATCAGCTTGCCCAGAACCGCTAACGGCGTTCCCCCATAGGCTTTTAGCTTTATGCTACACGGCAACAACGGTCGCCCGGCCCCGTGTCGCTGATAGAGAGTCTCGGGGACGATAGAAACAGACGCTCCCGTATGTATCTGCATCGGCACATTATGACCCCAGACCCGTACGTTTACAGTATAGTTTCGGACACTCTCGTCACACGAAAATACATTCTGTAGCTAAATATTGTCCTCACCACTACTGTCCTCCGCATAGTTCGCTGTGCTGGCGGACGATCGGCACGCTCTTGCCAAGTGGCCCACTCGTTTGCAGGCTCAGCAGCGGTATTTCCTGAACGGGCACCTTTCGTCGGTGTGGGAGGTGGCTCCGCAGCGGTAGCAAGCCCAACCAGTTGTTTCTTTCGTTGCTCTGGTTTCCATGTAGTCTTCACGCGGCTGTTCCGACCTTGAACTCAGAGCTTGTCGTTGTACGGCGTGGAAACCCAGTTCTTGCCCCTCGGGCTGGAATTTCTTCGTCTCGGAACGGGCTAGTTCAATACTTCGGGCTAGTTCGCACACCTCTGCAAACGTCAGTGTGGCCCTCTTCAGAAGCTCTGCTTGCGTTGTCTCGTCTTTCAGCCCGGCAACGAAACGGTCCCACAAAGCTTCATCTAAAAATGCCCCGAAATTGCAGGAGGCAGCCAGACTCTTCAATTCCAACGCAAAGCCCACCACTGGTTCTGTGTCCTGCTGAATCCGGCAGTTGAATCGGAAACGTTTCGCTATGACCATGGGTTCCGGAGCATAATGCTTCTTGAGGGCTTGAATTAGTTGCGCACATTCTTTCTCCTCGGGCTTCGCGGGAGCTAGTAGATTTTTAAGCGTGCGATAGGTTTTCTTCCCAATAGCGGTAACCAGCACCAAAACTTTGAGGTCGTCGCTCACCTGGGTCGCCCGAAGGAAGTGCTCGAACCGCTCGATGTACGATTCAAAATCCTCGTCTCCGTCCTCGAGAAAGGGTTCGAACTTGCCAGTCGCTGCCATGTTGAAGTCTTCCGCTCCCAAAATTGCCTGGCCCGCAGGGGCGCCTGCTCAAGCAGGCGTTTGGTGTGTAGCGACACCACGGACCCGAGCTAACGGGGGAGTTTCTACTCCCTCCCACGCCTAGCCGTGCGTGGCTTTGCCGTGTCCGGGGAAAAGGGGATCCTGGGGGTTGAGCCGACGCTGGGTGATTGGACCTTTAAGGCCCCCCGGCAGAGGCAACACATCCCTTTGGCCCCGGCTTCACGTAGACGGCACCCCTGGGTTGACCCACCCAGGTGAAATCGGCAGTCGCCTTTTCCTATCTCTCTCTTCCTATATCTTCGTCTTTTGTTCTCACTTTACATCTTTCCTGTCTCCTCTTCACTTCATTTTACTTCCAATTTTTCCTGGCGGCAAGGGTTAACCTTGTGTGGCTATCCAAACTAGGGTAAACCATATTGGGTTATAGTAACTGCGTACTGCTGGCTTTGCGCAGACATGCCCACATGCTCTGCCACGTCCCCTTGTTGGACTCCATGGTGGGTGGTAGGCGCCGTTACCGAAAAATCCACATTTTCCCATGGGATCCTCGACCCTCTCGCTAACTGATCGTGCCTCGAAAAGGGTACGCACCGACGCAACTTTACAACTTTGGCCTAAAAACAGAGAAACTTTCCCAAAATATCATGTACTTCACTGCGAACAATCGTCTACAAAAGCTAGAGCAATCTCACCCTTCCTTGTAGCCAAGTGCTTGAGAGAGACTATTGGAACCGGTTATAAGGCCACGAAGATGGCAAGTGGTGATCTGCTTCTTGAATTAAAAGACAAAGAACAGTACAATAAACTCTCGCACCTTGTAGCCTTTGGTAACATCCCCGTCTCGGTGAGCGCACATCGTACGATGAATACAGTGAAGGGCGTAGTATCGGACGAAGATTTGATGACGCTGAGTGAAGAAGAGCTTCTTGATGGATGGAAGGACCAAGGTGTGATACATGTCCAGCGAATCAAAATCAGACGTAACAACAATGAAATAGCAACAAAGCACTTGATACTCACCTTCAGTTCAACCACTTTACCTGAAACTCTCGAAACTGGCTATGTAAAACTTCATGTCCGACCCTTCATTCCAAACCCGAGGCGTTGTTTCAAATGCCAGCGATTTGGTCATGCATCCCAGAGCTGCCGAGGGCAGCTGATCTGTGCTAAGTGTGGCACAACCGGCCACAGTGCTGATGAATGTAGACATGATGAGGTCCTCTGTGCTAACTGCGAAGGTAGTCACCCCGCATACTCCAGAGCGTGCCCAGCCTGGAAAAAAGAAAAAGAAATAATAGCTATAAAAGTAAAGGAAAATATCACATTCAGGGAAGCAAGACAACGGATGTCGTTAACACTGGCACTAAAAACACCTTTTGCCGAAGTGGTGCAACGAGGGGCGGCACCACAAAGGCCCTTGGCAGTTGCCCGGACCGCGCCTAGCGTGCCGAGGCCAACGCCACAAGCCCCTACGGCGGGAGCAGCCAGCGCTGCCCTGCCCACATTCACCCTGTCCACACGAGTGGCCTCTACAAGCTCTGGCAGCAGCCAGAGCAATCACGAGGCCAAGGGGGCTTCATCAACCCCCAGCTCGGTGGGGACAAAGACTTCGTCGATTGAGGCGAAGTCTAAGCGACGCACAGATCGCTCTTTAGAGCGGGTGTCCAGTGCCTCGCAAGAGGCTATGGACACCAGTTCAAGCCAAACGGCGCAGGAAGCGCCGAAGGAGCGGCGAGCTTCGCTCGACCGCCCCAAAAAGGACAGAACGCCGATTACAGGGCCTGACAAAGGCCCTGTAAAATGAGTTAATTCTTGTCTTCTTTGCACACAGCACTTTTTCCTTTTTTATTTCCACAATGGACAAAATCATACAGTGGAACGTAAGGGGAATGCTTAGAAATTTAGATGACATCCAAGAGCTTCTGTGTAAGCTTAACGCGAAAGTGCTATGTGTGCAAGAAACGCACTTAACTCCTAAGCACAAGGACTTTCTACGACAATATATTATTTTCCGAAAAGACCGGGAGGATCCTGTCGTACCATCTGGCGGTGTAGCCATTATAGTCGATCGTAGTATAGCATGTCAGCATTTGAAGCTTCAAACGGCCCTGGAAGCAGTGGCCATTCGAGCTGTACTTTTTAACAAACTCATTACCATATGTTCTGTGTACATACCACCGCATCAACAGCTACACAGACGTGATCTGGAATCATTAATAGATGAACTCCCAGAGCCATTTCTGGTTCTAGGTGATTTTAATGCACACAATGTCCTGTGGGGCGATGCTCACTGTGATGCGCGAGGACGTCTCATTGAGCAGCTCCTTTTCTCTTCTAGTTTATGTCTTTTAAATATGAAGGAGCCTACATATTTTAGCCTTGCAAACAACACATACTCCTCCATAGATCTTAGCATTTCATCACCGTCCCTTTTACCTGTTTTTAAGTGGAACGTTCTTAAAAACCCTTATGGGAGTGATCACTTCCCAATCATCCTGAGTGCGCCGAACAAAGATCAACTACCCCCGCAGGTTCCTCGATGGAAGATTGACTCAGCTGACTGGGAAGGGTATAGAACCCTTACACACATGACATGGACTGAGCTGTCTGCCCTGACCATAGATGACGCTGTCACGTATTTTACAGCTTTTATACTTGATGCCGCATCTAAATGTATTGCCAAAACGAGTGGCATGTGTTCTAAACGGCGAGTCCCATGGTGGAACGACGCATGCAGGAAAGCGCGGACCACTCAGAACAAAGCATGGGCGTTGCTTCGCGATTCCCCTACAGCAGAAAACCTGGAAAATTTCAAGCGGGTCAAATCGCAGGCAAGGAGAACGCGTCGACAAGCTAGACGAGAGAGCTGGACAAAGTTTATATCGAGTATCAACTCGTACACAGACGAGGGAAAAGTATGGAATAAGATAAAGAAAATTAGGGGCCAACAAACGTATTCTCTTCCACTAGTTAATAGCCTCGCGGAAAGCTTGGAGGATCAAGCCAACTTTCTTGGCACACATTTTGAACACATATCGAGCTCCTCAAACTACTCCGAATCCTTTCAGAATTACAAGGCACGAACAGAAAAACAAAAGTTAGAAGGAAAGTCTGCAAGAAATGAGGCATATAATGCACCATTCTGCTTAGCAGAACTGCGAACAGCACTCAGCTGCTGTAATACATCGACCCCAGGTTCTGACAACGTAATGTACGCGATGCTGAAGGAACTACCCTCCGAAACTAAAGAAACCCTCCTCTCTCTTTATAATCGCATATGTTTTTCGGGTGTGATCCCCTCCTCCTGGAAGGAGGCTGTTATAATTCCAATTTTGAAGCAGGGAAAAGATCCCTCTACTGTATCAAGTTACAGACCTATAGCGTTAACAAGCTGTCTCTGCAAGCTATTTGAAAAAATGATTAATTGCCGCTTACGCGTCACACTTAGAAACAAACAAATTGCTCGACCCATACCAATGTGGGTTTCGAGAGGGTAGATCCACCACAGACCATCTGGTGCGTATCGAGGCACAGATCCGAGACGCTTTCGCCCACAAACAATACTTCCTCTCTGTGTTTCTCGATATCGAGAAGGCCTACGACACAACATGGCGTTTCGGCATATTAAGAGACTTGTCTCACCTGGGTGTGCGCGGTAGAATGCTTTCCATAATCGAGAGTTACTTGTCCGATCGGAAATTCCGTGTCCGTGTGGGCAGTATTCTCTCCCAAACATTTGTGCAAGAAACGGGAGTACCACAAGGTGGTGTACTTAGTTGTACACTTTTTATTATCAAAATGAATTCCTTGCACCTGTCCATCCCCCGCAACATGTTCTATTCCACATATGTCGATGACGTCCAGCTTGGCTTTAAGTCATGCAACCTAGCAATGTGTGAGCGGCAGGTTCAGTTAGGTTTAAACAAGGTGTCCAAATGGGCAGAGGAAAACGGATTCCGGCTGAACCCAAAAAAAAGTACCTGTGTGTTGTTCTCCCGAAAGAGAGGCGTGTACTCAGAACCTGACATTGAACTGAACGGTCAACGTCTGTCTGTCAATGCGGAGCATAAATTCTTAGGCTTAATCTTAGACAACAAGTTGACCTTCGTACCGCACATCAAGTATTTAAAAACAAAATGTTTAAAAGCCATGAATGTTATAAAAGTGTTGTCACGTACTACGTGGGGTAGTGATAGGCAATGCCTCATGAACCTTTATAAAAGCCTCATTCGCACCCGCTTAGATTATGGGGCCGTTGTCTATGGGTCTGCTACTCAAAGTGCCTTGAAGATGCTGGACCCCGTGCACCATTTGGGCATCCGCCTTTCTACGGGTGCTTTTCGCACCAGCCCCGTAGAAAGCCTTTATGTTGAGTCAAATGAGTGGTCGCTTCATCTACAAAGAACCTACATGTCCTTTGTATACTTCCTTAAGGTGAAAGCAGACAAGAGGCACCCCTCATACTCTACTATTAATGACTTGTCGAGCTCCATTCTTTTTCAAAACAGGCCTTCAATGAGCCAGCCCTTCTCAGTTCGCATGAAGGGTCTAGCTGAGGACACTGGAGTGTCACTCGAACACAGTTTAATGGCTCCTGTAGCATACCCGCCACCGTGGCAGTGGCAGACTATAGACTGCGATATGTCTTTTCTAGAGGTTACAAAACATGCGCCCATTGCCCATATCCGAACATACTTTTTGGAACTTCAACACAAATACACACGTCCTGAGTTCTTCACAGATGCTTCCAAGACTAACTCCTCTGTGTCCTACGCTGCTGTCGGCCCATCCTTTTCGGATGCTGGCCCTCTACATCCACGCACAAGTATCTTCACAGCGGAAGCTTATGCGATACTTGTGGCAGCTAAACACATCAAACAATTACAAATACAAAAAGCAGTAATTTATACAGACTCCCTCAGTGTGGTAACGGCTCTGCACAGTCTTAAAAAACAAAAAAACCCGGTCCTTGTCTCACTTTACTCCATTTTGTGCACACTCTACACACTCAAACAACATGTTGTAGTGTGCTGGGTGCCAGGGCACCGCGAGATCCAAGGCAACGTGAGGGCGGATCAGCTCGCTGCATCCGTCCATGAGAGCACCGCCATTACGTCCATATCAATCCCGGCCCTTGATCTTAAGCCGTCTCTCAAACGAAACCTCAGGGACTACTGGCAGAGCAAGTGGGATACACACACACAAAACAAACTACACGTTATTAAGCCACACCTTGGTCATTGGCTGCCCGTATCGAAATCGCGTCATACAGAGGTAACACTAACAAGACTCAGGATAGGACATACATACACGACACACACACATCTCTTGTCCGGTGGTGATCCACCATTGTGTGACAGATGTGGTGAAGAATTGACAGTCCTTCACATGTTAATCCAATGCAAACACTTAGAAACTCTAAGAAAACAACATTTTCCAATACTCTACCGACAACATATACCTTTACACCCTGCAATGTTTGTCGGTAGGGAACCACTTTTTAGTCATAATTCATTGTTAGCGTTTTTAAAAGAAATTCACAGCTTTCATGTCATATACCCGGGCATACCGTAGCATGACCTCTCCAGAGAGGTTTTTGCTGCAGTGGCTACACAAGAAAGCACATGCCTCACAGCCCTTGGACGCAAGGGTTTGAACAAGTGAGGCACTTGTGCTAATGCCATACATATCCACCATCGTCTTTTATTATCACCAACTTTTGTCATCTGTTCACATCACACACACCTTTCACGGCATGGTCATGATTTTATTACTTGTATGTTTTTACCCGCCTTACTGCGAGGAATTTTATGGCCCATATACAGCCGCTTATCACAATCATTGTCCATATTTTTAGTAAGATGAACTGGCGCTCTTTGGCCGTGAATCGGCCCTTGCGCCATAAAACATCAAACATCATCATCATCATCATCATCATCATCAAAATTGCCTGGTGTCTGTCGGCAGTGCAGATTCACACGGATCCCATCCTCATCGCCACTATTATATCTTCGTCTAAACAGGGGCGAGACCGGCAGGCAGCACACGGTGGCTAAGTGCAACACATGTTTATTCGGTCACAGAACTAACTCTTTTACCCAGGAAGGAAAAAGGGGCAGTTGCTTATATACATGATCGAGGTCACCGCTGATAGCGAAGCGCGTCTGCATCAGCCCCCCCTATGCACAAACACGATAACACAACACACACCACCACAGGCACGGGAGAGCGCCATGCCCGCACTGAGACACATCGAGTCCAAAAAATTTTCCAACACAACCTTTCGTAAGTATTATCACCAAACACTAAGCAGCAATGAGAAGGTTTGTCTGAACTTTCGCCAAAGTCTAATCCTGATTCGAGAATGACTTTCCCATTAACTGCTTTCAAATAAACTAACTGTCAAGTGCTGCATTCCCCGTGGCATACCTGTGTGCTAGCGTGAGTAATCAGCTGTAGCCTACCAGGCCTCATACTCATAAAATAGAGCCTTTTGCCTCACGCTATCTTTTAGTTCCCAAAATGTTGTGCCGCCAAAGCTAGTCGTCAGTTCCCCCTGCCTGGATAAACTACTACTTGACTTTCCCTTGCAGCTACTACTCTCACAAAGTGTACACATAAACTGATGAAGTTATTTCTTATTTCCACATTAGACACATGCAAACAAAACATTAAATTAATAAAATAAACTTTCGCATGAACCCTGAAAAAACTAGCCAGGAATACCTTTGCGTCTCTGTGCTCAGTTGTAAATAGTTCATAACGTCGCCCCTGCTCATTTACACGCATCTACTATGACGCAGGCTCCTATGCGTGTCGTTTATGCAATCGTACAACGGTTACCTTAGAAAAATGTACAACGCACAAGACATGAACAAAACCGAGAATGGTTTAGCTAAACACTATTTAGTAGCCGATGTACTAAAAGAACACATTCTCAAACCCAAAACAAACTTTAACTGTCAAATTCAAACTTCAAAACGAAACGAATCCACTAGTGAACATTGTCAAAAACCTACCGCTGTCTACTCCCTTTTCAGACGAACGCGTGGTGTCGCGTCCTGTGAGGCTTTCTTGGCGAATCGGAAATAAAGCAATGGCAAAACCCATTTGCTTCGCCACCGACCCCCGCTAAACTCCTCGCTGGCAACCAGAGTTTTTATTCTCCTTTACTAAGGTCATCTCGGAAGACACGCCAGCCGAAATGACACGAGCGGACACAGTGGCAGCGACAAATTCAGCCGGCAGTGCAAAAGCAAGACAGGTTCGGGCAAGCCATACTATGCCATCGTGTGACAAGAAAATTTGTCTCGGGCCAATTTTTTCGCATCGGCCTCGCAGCATGTTTTTGCCGCGTTGCGCCACTGACATGCAGCGGTCAATAAGACATTCGTATCATCCGCGGTGGCTGAGGAAACCATTCGTATAACACCAAATCACGGTGTATTTTATATAATGTAGCCCATACAAAACAACCTTAAAATTCGTATCATCCCAAAATTCGCATCAACCGTAATCGTATCATCGAGATTCTACTGTATAATCCTATATCCAAGAAACATTTGTTACCTCACGACAATGCCCATTCCAAGCTTCGCAATGAATTTTCTGTAGTCCGCCTTGAATGAGTCTTGTGTTCCTGTAGCTACAGTGCACAAGTTGCAGCAAGTGGGCTATCCACCTGATTTGAGATATAACATAAGACGCAACAAAACAAACCAGAAATATTGCACAAAGAAGGTGAAGCATGTGCACGTGATGCCGTACATTTCATACGACATAAAAAGAATAACGTTCAAGTTGTGCTGTCTGTCCGTGCCATGCAGATGCTCTGGATGCACAAGAAAACACAAGAACAAGTTCACTGAGTGCACTTTCAATGTGGTTTATAAAATTCCTCTAAGTTGTAGACACCAGTACATTGGCCAAACTGATGGGTGCTTTAATTAAAGGGCTAAGGACCATGATTACATTGTGCGTAATACAAGTAGTTGCTTTTTATCTGACCATTGTAAATGTTGTGGCTGCTCTCCTTATTTTTACAGTGCACAGTTCTTTACGAAAGCCAACGATAAGACAGAGCATGCAGGCCTTTTTGATTCATGAAGCAGTTGACAAGTGCATTAGCAGGGCATCCGTATCTTTATATGGTGCTGAGATTATGTATCTTTTGATGTCTGATGTGGAGATTATGTATCTCAGAAGTTTTGTTTGATTGTCTTTTCATCTAACACGTTGTGATGATGGTACTTTTTTTTTTTTCGACAAAAAAAAATTTCTCATTGCGCTTCATTGTTATCGTAGCCTGGTATTTCTCTCCGCCTCAGGCGTGTGTGAAATCTAAAAATCTTTTATCTTCTTTTTCACTCATTAAACCAGGCTTGTCGACATGCATTGGTCTCCTCATGACCGCTTCCTTTTTTTGGCACATATATAATGCCACGCTCGTTTCTCAGGTTTTGTTATCGCCCCCATTGTATCTGTAAGTGCTGCCTCTCACAAACTGCCCTGGTTGACTAAGAACCTTTGAGATAATCTTAAAACCTTCCGATGAAATTGCGTGTATAGCAAACATTACAGATTCTTCTGGAACTTACGTGGCCACTAGCAGTGACACTGGCATATTCTACGGCACGTGTATAAATGCTGACGCACGTCAACGCTTGTCTGATTATCAACGGCTGGCGCTCTGTTCGGCACTATCAGGGCCAGTGTGTATTGCTGTAGCCTGACCTTCAGTTTCCCAACCACAAGTACGGCAAAATAAAGGGTTTCTTCTTTGAAATGCCGACTGGTGCCGACGTCATAACCATGTGACAATATGTACAGGTGATGGCAATAAAGACCAGTTGTCATTCGGTGCCTGTCATCTGTACTGTTTATTTTGTCTCTGTGTCTTTTACACTGCCTTTTTCACATAAGTTCCTTCTTGCCTAGCAGCACAACAACACTTCTGTTGCCACAGGCAGTAACAACATTCATGCGCTCACAGTATGGCAAGAATGAAGCGTGGAGGCATGAAATTACTAGTCGGCTCAATAAAACATCAAATTGACATATCAGAAACAGCTGATTTGCAGCAAGCAGTTAATTGAGAGAGCATAAGTTATTGAAAAAGGACACATTTAATTAGTGCACCTTCGAGGACCTCATTTTTGTACATGCACGTTTCTTTACACTCATGAGTGCCTCTCCACCCCCCCCCCCCCCATTTTTTTTTTTATGGTCACTCCCACAATGCCAATTCGTGAAGCAGAAAAGCTTCGTTCTAAAGGTGTGATTGTTGGCTCAAGCGTGCAACTACTGGCGTAGAAACGTGGTAGCAATATTGTGTAGGATTGCTTGTTGCAGGTCTTTCATTTCTTTATCAGATTACCTCATCTGATCCCTATGCAAACCACTCTATCAAAGCCTTATTTCATGATGGAAAGACATGCAAGTTTAAGGGCTCATTTTCTTTTAGACACAATAATAAATAGAACTAACATACAATAATCCCAAAAGAATACAGGATGTTATTAGAAGTAATTGTAATGTGAATGTAAAGAGAGAAAAGTGGACGAAAAGATAACTTGCCTCCAGCAGGAACCGAACTTTCGACCTTCGAATGGCACGTCTGATGCTCTACCACTGAGCTACTGTGGCAGTCACCCCTCTGCCCCCTTTGTAGGGTTTATATGTGCATTTAACTATGAAAGTGTCAGTCAGCACCACCTGTTGCTACTGTGGCAGTCACCCCTCTGCCCCCTTTGTAGGGTTTATATGTGCATTTAACTATGAAAGTGTCAGTCAGCACCACCTGTTGCCATTGCAGCAAGTGTAAAACGCTCGGTGACTGTGGCAAGTTATTTTTTCATCCACTTTCTTTACATTTGCATTACAGTATCTAATAACATCTTCTATACTTCATTGGCATCATTATCTATTAGTTCTAATAATAAAGTGCCATGGTGGTGTTACATGGCATTTATTTCACATCACAGAAATTTCCGGAGCCCTCCACTACGGCGTCTCTCATAATCATATGGTGGTTTTGGGACGTTAAACCCCACAAATCAATCAATTCTTTCACATCACATTGCTTGAAATGCATGCCAGGTGAATGCTTTAGTACAAACTGGATTACTGGCTTTGACATTATTACAAAATAAAGCCCTGACTTTGACTATGGCACACAAAGATTTTCTTAGTAAATCTGAGCTATCACTTAGGCTTTTTTGTGCTGCACTTAAGCTATGAGCATATGGGAGCCAGACTGGCATGTACTGAGTCCTTTATGAACGATAAATGCACAGGTGGCTGACACAAGGGTTCAGGTCCCAAGGTCGCCTGGCCATTGATAGTCGTGGCCACAAGGACCTGAATCTGGCAGTGGACCTGAATGGCTCAAGCCTTGATGCCAAAGGAGGCATTGTTGGAGGGGCCATCGAGCTGAGCCGTATTCACACACACAGTGAGTGCTTGAATATGGCTCCGATTATGAGTACATGCACTGAGCAGCGTGCAATGGTGACATCAATGCAGTGGGCCTTCAGGAGAGCTGGGGTCGGGAGCCCGTGCACACTTTGACCCTGGCACTGTGGGCAGCTGAGAGCCGACTCGACTACATGGGCAGCAGTGTGCTCATGGGCCGCGTCTCCCAGCTCACTGTGGAGCTGCGCGATGAGTGGCGGCTTTGTGAAGGCTGTGAAGCTACCAAGCGTCCGGCCTTGCTGTTTGTCCATGGCCAGGTCAGTTCATTACTGCATGGTGCAACCTGAGACTCCAAAGGCATGGTGCTTCACACAGTAATAGACCACTTTTAATGCAAGTCGCGGGAGACACGAATATCCTCACTATAAACAGTACTGCACTATAACCAAAGCAACCTTCTTCAAGGCCCTTAATTGTGCAAAATGTGTTGAGCATGCAGCCTCGCGCATCTGAAAATTGAAGCTTGGATGCGTAATGCCATTCAAATTTCTGAATGCAAAAAAAAAGAATAGCGGCCAAAGAACCGCACTGCCAACAAAATGAACATGAAAGGGGGAGAGGGGGGTCTAGTAAAACGAAGCAACATCGTGGAAATTCACTGACTATTTCTCAAACCGCATCGATTATAGGCAATACAAAGAAACTATGTCGAATCACGTCCAAAATTTTATGCGCTGAAAGATGCCAGTGATTTGATTTCACGGGTGCGCACCCGATTTCAAGACATTGCAATCAAACTGCGAACCACCATTAAAGTGGTACACGTGCCACTCTCGTTTTCGTTAACTATGTCTATCCCTTTCCTTCAAGTGCAGCCCCTGCAAAGAGTGTCGTTTGTTTCGTAAAAAACCGCAACTTTGGTAGCACGTGACCACTATTGAAATGCAACCAATGCTAATTAGGCCTAGCCTGCATTCAGTATGCTATTGCGGGAAGTTTTGTCTGAGACATGAAGATTCGGTGTCAAAAAGATTGCACTCAAGCACTGAACCAGGATTAGCATCCATAATACGAAGTTTGGGTTCGCGGGTGAGAGATCAACATCAATGACGAAAACCTGCCAAGTATATGCAAGACCGCGCACTGGCAGCGAAGACGAATGCTTGCGTCATAAAGTTATAGAAGTTCTAAAATTTATGGATGAGGTAGCAAACGCAACATCTGTAGCAAGCTCAATAACGACAATGCTTTTCCCAAAAGGAAACCCTTGAGCACACTTCATAAAGAAGGGATTGCATGTGCCATGTTAAGCTGTGCGTAGCCGGAGCCACGTTAGCAATTCTAGTACACTGCAGCGGCATCGGCACCTGTGCCAGGGTTAATGAGTCGCCTAGGCAACCACTCTCTTCCCACTCGGTGAGTGAGAGCAGCTAGCTACAGTTTTTTTTTTTTCCTCCATTCACCTTTGCACAGCTGCACAGCTGCTTTTAAGTTGAAAGTGATTGATCATGCTCTAAACAACGGGAACAGGGTTGCCGGTAGGCCCTTCAGAGTTGACGAGTTTTGTGTTCGCTACTTGTGACGGCAGCTGAAAGCCACGAAGACGCATTGGGCCTGCCGTGTGCCTAAGACTGGGATTGATGGTAAACTTTATTTCTTCAGCAGGAAACTGTGGACAATTCTACTGAATAGCTGTCAGCCCAATACTGACATCCTATGCTTACCTTTTGAGGGCTCCTGTTAAGTGTTGAACACTACCGCTACGCCCGCAACGCCCACAAGCTTTGAGTATGGTATCCTGATTCTCGACTATTTGCTTGCACTTTTTGTGTCTCAAATAAATCTTGCCTTGTGTTGAACCTCTCCTTTTATTGTTGAGGTAAATTTTAATTAGTACTTCTCAAAGCTTGCTGTTAGTTGCTGGTGTGAGAATCCCGATTTGCGGCCAATTCTTTTTTTTTTTTTTTTTTGCTCTGTACGTTTTTGTGGAAAGTTTTCCCTATGTAATTCTCGCACCCCCAACTTTTCATCGGTTTTCCGCTGAAAAAAGTGCAAGGATTATGTGAGTAAATACTGTAAATACAGTAAATTATATAGAGGAGGGGCAAGTACGAAAAGCGATGAAAAAAAAACAAAAAAATACATGAACAATCAATCAGATGAGCACATGTTTAAAAGGAATCGGGTCGCATTTTGTTTCTACAGATGATTATTCCAATCGACTGAGGTTCTCGAAAAAAATGACTGTGCGCACGTGCCAGTATTATACAACTAGACGAGCAGATGTGAATGGTGGTGGGTGAACAAATAGTGATCGGAGAGTGGTGTTGTGATGATAACAAATGCCCGACAAGCCAAGTAGCCCCTTGGTTCATTCAAATGCCTCAATCACATGAGTGCCATGTGGTCATTCTCAGTAAGTTCAGTAAGTTATGAAGGTACCGAAATTTTACTAAGGGGCCTACCGCAAACACAGCAGTTGGTTCGCGATAAGGAAGGTTATGTTATTCCATATGAACAGGTAGAGACTGACTTCAGAATGGTACAGGAAGGCTTGATTGCGACAGAAAAGTAGAGTTTTTTCTGTTGAAAACTGCAGTATGCTTTGGGTGACTTTCTGTGTTTGGTTGTGCCATCCTCCTTTGTAGAGAAAAACTTCGCATAACATTCGCTCCTGCAGTAGGCACAATGTGCATTTATTTATTTTTTCCACAGGACGTATCCAGCCTTTAAACTTGAGCAGAGATTTTCAACTTTATCTATAATGGTGGGCATGCTTGGATGGCATAATAAAACAAAAATAACGTACTTCAACACTTGAAAGTCCCACAAAAAGTCACTAACACTCCAAAGAGATAGAATGTCTCTTGGATGACTGAAAAAACACTAAATTTAGCCACTTGCTTGCTAAGTTAACACTACTGCAGAAAAGCTTCCCAAACTTTTTGTGCGGCCTCCTAACCTTGCCGCAGGGTGGCACTGCTAGAGTTAACGCGCTAACCCCAATGATGGTGATAATGAACCAACCCAAGCACCACGCCCCCTACCACTCATCGGCTGTCAAACCCAAACGCAGCATATTTACGAAACGTGTGTGCCACGAGGTGCTATTATAACTTTGTTACAGGTGGTGATAGATTCCACACAGTGTTGCTTTCTTTTTGTACGACTACCACGGATGCCATTTAACAGACCATCAGTCCAGTCAATCTGTTCTTTCAACAACTTTTAGCCGACTGTGTCTCATAGAACCTTTGTATTTCTAGAAATAATTCTGCATTGAGCAAGTCTCCACTTAAGCAAACAGAAGGTAGCGAAAAAGGTGTTGGAATGCCCATCACTGATGAAAAATGCACACACGCAGCACACTATAAGGCAGCATTCAAAGGTGGCGAGCAACCAAATCAGGTTAGATTCGCTTGGATTGCAAGGCGACCCACAAATGCTGTCAATGAGGCCAGTTGTTGAACGAACAAAAAAAGGGAAATTAAAAAAAAAACTTTTCCTTGCCTCACAGCATTTATTATACCTAACAGACAATAAAGCCAAGGAGCCTGAAAGTTAAGGTTGCTAAACTAGCACTTGGTGCTGCGACAATCTAGATTTTTTTTATTTACCTAAGTAGTCGCCTCCTACAGGTGGATAGCAAAAAACCTGCCTCTCGCAAAAGATTGTGGGCGCCTGTCTGTGTGGACGTTCAGTTCGAGAGTCGGCGCCGCTGTACAGGCACTGTTGCCTTTCTTCATGGTCCATTGAGCAGTTGAAATGAAATTTTTTAGTAAACTACAGCATCACATTTCAGAAAGCTGTCTTAGTTTAGGGGAAAATGCAATCACTACTGGACAGTTATACAAGGTGAGAATGGCCATATCGCCATGTTCCTTCCACAAGTTTTATTATCACCCCGTTGCACTCTACATGATTCTCAGCGCAAACCGAGCATGCACTGTTTGAGAAGCTTTGGGACTGTAGTAGATCATTTCTTTATTATTATGCCCACATCGCGAACATTACAGATTATTCTGGAACCAGCGTGGCCGCTAATGATAACCCTAGAATATTTGACAGCATGTGTATGAATGCTGACGCACGTCACCGCTGGTCAGTTGATCGTTGGCCGACGCTCTGTTCACCGCTAACAGTGCCCGTGTGTTGCTGCAATCTGACCTTGAGTTTCCTGGCCGAATAAACCATTTCAGAACATCGTGTCTGCTGCCTTCGTCCAGGTTACGACTACGTGACATCTGGAGGAGGTTCCGGTTCTTTGACGTACCGGATGCTCCTGTCACGCCGTAAACCCAGCACAGGTTGGAAAAAACATATCAACGCCAATCCCGAGCAACGAACAAGCCGCCGGCAACTGGGTCTACCGCCAGAGTACCGGCCTTTACCTGTAAAGACCCGGCAAACCACAAACCCGACCTCAAACATGGCGACAGTGACAGCTCCTGTGCCACCTTCACCGATTTTTCTCTGGCAACCCAAAGAACCACCGACCTTCCAGGGTTCAGCTCTGAAACACCCGGAGAGCTGGCTGGAAGCATATGACTGAGTCGCTGTTTGCAAAACATGTACCAGCGAAGATCAGCTTCGTCATGTGTATTTCGCCTTGCAGGATGCCACTCGTACCTGGTTCGAGAACCAAGAGCGAACCTTCACAACGTGAGACATATTCCGCACCAGGTTTCTCGCTACATTCTCGAGCATTATCTGCAAGAAGAGGGCTGAGGCGATGCTTTAAACCCATTTGCAGCTCTCAAACAAAAACATGACGCTTTTCACGAAAGAGATGACCAAACTATTCCGCCACGCCGACCCCGAAGTGCCTGAAGATAGGAAAGTTCATTTCCTCATGCGAGGAGTAAAGCAGGAGCTGTTCGCGGGTCTGCTGCAGAACCCACCAAGCACTGTCTAAGAATTCATCTTCAAAGCAACGACGACTGAAAACTCTGGAGGTGCGCACCGGACAATTCAATCGTCGCTTGACGCCAGAGTATGCAGAAACTGTGGGGTCTCGAATTGGCGAATGAGTGCCCCGCCATGCTCTTGGAGTGAAAGGACACTGTTGACGCGGTCGGTACAAACCAACAAACACATACACATACATTTATTTAACTAACTTTAGAAGGACGATATCATCTGCCGAATCGGTACATCAATCGTAATCAGCCCGCGAAGACATCCTTACACACAATTTCCATACACTTCAAAACATAACAAACACACAATAACACGACAAACACACAATAACATACCCAAGGCGGTGTCGCCAACGCTTGACTTACTACGTGAAACCCCGGCGCGAAGCCCGCGGTGCCGAGCACTGGGGACTCACGCTACAGAGAACCGTTCACGGCAACCGCCACGCGCAGAAGAGACTCGCTCAATTCTCGCCCACCGCCAAGGCCTGCTTTTTGCCAGGGGTCACTGCTGGCGCTACCACTCTACCAACAGTGGTACTCAACGCGAACACAATGCCATCTAACATTTGGTGATTGTCACCCCTAAAATATGGCTTCTGTGCGAGACACATGTGCCACGCAGCGCAAACAACTTCTCAAGGAGTGTCAGCACCCCACAAAACTCAACCACTCTACTTTGAAGACCTGCACGAGACCATCCGAGTGATCGTGAGGAAAAAGCTGCGCAAGCTGCTGTCTTCGGTGCAGCCTCAAGTGTATTTGATTGCCGACATTGTGTGAGAAGAATTTCAGCAATCGCTTCGAATTCTCTAAGTACAACTTCCAGAGCCGGAAGCTGTGAGCTACATAGTTCATAGCTGTAATTCACATTGCTGTAATTCACTGGAATTGATGTAGCTCATCACATTGTTTTTTGGTTTATTCATGGGGCTTACTAGTTCTCGTCTCATTTCTGCTATTGCCGTGGTTTTCCCGTAAAAGTGGCGGCACCAACACGAGTAACTGTGGGTTATCTAGTAATACGGTGAAACTTTGATAATTTGTATCAGCTAGGAATGCAGCATGATCATGCACTAAACAGCAGCACATGTTGACAAGTACAAATGTGCACCTCCTGACTAGCGCCAATGCCACCTGTAAACAAATACTGTACCACAGCAAGTGCTGCCCAAAGTACCCACCAGAAAGTCTTTCTTTTCTTCCTTTTCTGCCCAAGTGCGGAAAAGATACTGGGCTGGCACTCTCACTCTATTATTTGATAGCCCGCAGTGGCGAGGCCAAGGAGCATTTCTGTGATGGCGGGACCTTCAGACATGGATAACCAAGACAAGGACAGGAAATATTTACTGACTTCACACACGATCACCCGCATTATCAATGACTAAACAATACAAGCAGTGTTAAGTCCCAAACCTTACTCACACGAGAGTATCGGTGTGTCCCGAACTCTTAAGTTCGTCCGATGTCGCTCACGCGAACCATGAATTGTCGACAACATGAGCAAGCATGAAGCGGGAGCACAAGTCGTAAGAGCCTGTACGATGAAGTTGCGTGACATCGCGTGAGCAGATGTTCAACTGCTTGTTCCGAAAACGCAGGCCATGTTGTGCCCGGCGTAGCACTGACCCAGTTAAAGAAACAATTAGAACCAATTGGAAAATTTCAACTTGGTTTCAGTTGATTCCATGAATTAGTACAACATTGGGCCATCTGGACCGATTGGACCATTTTGTTGTATGCCAATTGGGTCAAATGGTGCAATTAACACATTGGTCTGTAAAAGTTCTCAAGCTTGACACCTTATTGCTGAACCATGCCCAGGTGAAATTCCAAGATTAATCATAAAATTGGCCAGAACTTGCACAGATCTCAGCTGATATATTGCATGTCACGTACTAGTTAGTTCTTGGATAGGCCCAGGACCTGCTGGTCCAGCGAACTTCACACGGTCAAGGTGGGGAAACTCGAAAATTTATTTGAACACTTGCAGCAGGTGTTGTTATAATGGGAAAATATCCTCAGATGAGCTATGTGCTTGCGCGCATCCTTGTACACTACCTGAAAGAAATTAAGGCAATAATGACTCGTCAAACGTATACAATTACAGCAAATGTATAACGTTAATCTGACCCCTAGCCCAGTCTGGATTAGACCAGTCTGACCAGCAGTCCCTGAGGTAATGCCGTTCAAAAACTATGTAATGATTATTAGTGTTCGCTGTCGCAGCGGCTCATCATTTAGGGCCCTTGACAAGCCTAATTAAAGAAAATTCAATTTTGTAAAAAGAAGTGATGAAAACAAGAGATAAGCCTAGCTTATTTCTTGTTTCCTCCCAATTATTTCTCTGTCAGCTGTGAGGTGTTAAAATTATTGGAAGACATGGACGTGTGCCACACACATACAGATGCACACACATGCATTTGCAGGTTTTAAGTCTGGTAGGCTCATCAGTACTAAATTTTTAATGAAGATCATTGGAACTTTTATTTACCAGAAGTAATTTTAACTGACAAACAAACTTTACCACAATATATATCCGATGAATATATGCAAGATGTGCCGTATTGAGATCGCCACATTAAATCACATACTCTGATATTGTGCCGAAAATCCGCAAGGTGCTAAATTCGGAACCCTTCCGCCGCGGTGGGTCGCTGCCCTATGCAGCCTCAGCCTCAGCGACCAACTCTCGGTCGTCCAGCAGGCCCGCGAGATGGCAGTCAGGCAAGGTTTTGACGTCCCCATGCGGGAGACCTAGGGCCCGACTGGCAAAAGCTCTGCCGGACTACTAATAAATTTGTTACCAATCAACCAATGATGTTTGACCCTGGAAAGTTGCTCTAAAACATATCTTTTGGTGCTTCGAACCTACTCCAATACTGCCATTTTACTGCACCAAAGCTCCAAAACAGCATTATTCCTGCTCCCTGAGGTGCTTCAAAACACTAAAGTGCACTTGTTATCCCCCCTTGTTGTCAGTTATGCTATCCAGTCGCTATCGAAAGCAGAAGACAACTATTTCACAACAGAAAACGAGTGCCTTGCTATCATCTGGGCTACCTCCAAGTTTCGCCCCTACCTCTAGGGCGGGCCTTTCAAAGTTCTGAGCGACCACCACGTCCTCTGTTGGCTAGCTAACTTGAAGGACCATTCAGTTCGCCTCTCACAGTGGAGTCCGCGACTTCAAGAATTTGACGTTACCGTCGCTTACAAGTTCGGACGAAAGCACTCTGACACCGACTGCCTCTCCCATGCCCCTGTTGACTCACCACACTTAATAGGAACCTTAAACATTGATGACTTCGCTGAACAACAGAGAACCAACCCTGAAATCAAGGGCCTTGTCGAATAACTCGAGGTCAAAGCTGCTGTTGTTCCGCAGGTATTCAAGAGAATTTTTTTCTTGCGAAATGGCATCCTCGTCAAAAAAAACTTCTCGATAGATCGGGTCAATTACCTTATAATAGTACCTTCGGCGTTACATCCAGATGTTCTTGATGCTCTGCATGACGACCCGACGGCTGAACACCTTAGATTCTCCCGCACGCTAGTGAGGATACAGAAAAAGTGATACTGGCCCTGCCTCACTGCCGACGTCATCTACGTAAAAACCTGCCGAGACTTTCAGCCATTCAAAACACCGCTGACAAGGCCAGTAGATTTTCTTCATCCAATTGAACCACCTCGTTGACCATTGCAACAAATCGGGATGGATCTACCGGGGCCATTTTCGACGTCGAATTCTGGAAACAAATGGATCGTCGTAGCTACTGACTACTTGACCCGCTACGCCGAAACAAAGGCCCTACCCAAAGGTAGTACTGAAGAGGTAGCCAAGTTCTTTGCTGAGAACATCATCCTTCATCATGGTGTTCTAGAGATTCTCATCACCAATAGAGGTGCCGCTTTTACTGCTTATTTGGCTCGGGTGATCTGGAGACATAGCCAGAGAAGCCACCACTGCACCACTGCCTACCACCCACAGACAAATGGTCTCACCGAGCGGCTAAACAAGACAATCACCGACATGCTGGCCATGTACATCAACACCGAACACAAGACCTGGGACACCATCCTTCTGTTTGTGGCCTTAGCATACAACACGGCCATGCAGGAACGCAGATGCCGCCATACAAGTTGGTCTACAGAAGGAAGTTGGCAACGACGCTCGGCCTAACACTCCCCAACGTCGCTGACAAACAAAACCTCGATGTCACTCTCTATCGTCAGCACACTGAAAAAGCTCGTCATCTCGCCTGCCTGCACTTCATGAATCAGCAGACGACCGACCGCCACCATCACAATCTTTGACGATGCTTCATAAAATACCAGCCCGGTGAACGTGTTTGGGTATGGACGCCGATACGTCGATGACTCAGTGAAAAACTTCTGCAACGGTACTTAGGACTATACAGAGGTGTACAATGTCTCGACTGTGAGTTTGTCCCCGACGGCATCACGAACTCTCAACGGCCCCAATCACGACTTGAAGTCGTCCATATCGCGCACTCCAAGCCCTTTCATGCACATTAACGAACTGAGAGAGTGTATTTTCTTGTTGCTGTTGTTGTTGTTGTTGTTGTTGTTGTTGTTGTTCCTCTATCATAAATTATTGTTTGTACTTTCCTGCATTATTACTTTACTTTCATCTTCTGTTAAAGCCTCAGGACGGTGCCTTTTTCAGAGGGAAGCAATGCCACGTCCCACAAGTTTTGTTATCACCCTGTTCCACTTTATGTAATTCTCAGTGCAAACCGTGCATGTGCTGTTCGAGAAGCTTTGAGACGGTAGTAGATCATTTCGTTAAGATTACGCTCACTTCACGAACACTACAGAATATTCTGAAACCTACGTGGTCACTAGTGATAACACTAGAATATTCAATCGCACGGGTATCAATGCCGGCGCACATTACCGCTTGTCAGTTAATCCCCGGTCGTCGCTCGCCGCTATCAGTTCTCGTGAGTTGCTGCAATCTGACCTTCAGTTACGTGGCCACAAGTTCGGCCGAATAAACAGTTTCATCTCAACATCGAGTCTGCTACCTTCGTTCATGACACGATTACATGACAACATTTTTATTTGAGTAATGAAACTCAGAAACGAATGTTGTTGTTTACCAGAGAGTGTTTTCATGCTTGTTTTGTGCTATATAGTCTTTCATTGCACTTCCTGGTGTCATGAAATATCTCACAATGTAAAACTAGTATTTTTTTTATCGAACACAAGATATGATATCTTTACAACAGAAATCAAGATGAAATGGTCTTTACTGAAAATAAACTGTCGCAGCTTTTTAGTTTTTATTTTATGACTCCAAACCATTTTTTACTTGAGAGTTTGTTTTTTCATGCCCACGATGTTGCATTTGAAGGCATGTGAAATTTTCAGCAAGCCACCATCATTTTTCTCTCATGTTCAACGCTTAACGTATTAGCACTAGGCAACGTTGATCCACGTGCCATACGGAGGCAGCGGCATTTATCCATGGCAGCAGAGTTAATACACTAGAAGGTATTGCTGTCATTGTTTTTTTTTTGTTTTGTTATGACCAGGTAGAAACCTATAAAATGCCCTGTTGCATGATTCTCATATAAAATCATGCTAGCATGCTCAAGCTGCATTAGTGCAACAAGAATATGTTTACATATTGTCAGTCAGATGGCAGAAAGTTCTTGTCAATTACTTCAAACCGACGCTCGTGTTCTCCGTTCCATGCACGTCGTTAGTCATTGGCATATTCACAGAAGTGAACAGTGGCTCAATGTCAGTCCATCATGTACTCTTGCCACCCAGCTTGGCTGCATTGAAGTTCACTGCATGTTTGCGCTGACAGTGCTAGTGACATCAGGCAGCATCTGTGCCGAGCAAAACTGAGCTATCATTGGATCAATGGTGGAACACATTCAGTCATGGCAGTCTCTCGGGTGAAGCTCCTTAAGGCATCACCCGATCGTCCTCTGTAGTAACAACTGCCGGTGGCACATACCCGCCCCTCGTTAATTCTTGAACTGGCCATAAAGGGCGGTACTTATACTATTTGTTGAAAAATGCAAATGGTACGACACTAGAGGGTGTTACTTGTAGAAAAAGAAGGATTGACGTCACACGTACAGAAAGAGAGAGAGAGAAGATTGCGCGAGAACGATCACGTGTTCTTCGGCAGCGCCGTATGCTAGGGGGCGCACTATAGTACAAATAATGCGCCGTTGTGACGCGTGTGTGCATTCAGAAGCTCGGCGACGAAGGATGAGCAAAACTGCTAAGCGGCGTGCGCATGGCGGCGGGGGCTCAAAGAAGGGACCCCGATGGGTGGGCGCGTCAGGCAGAAGCACACCACGAAGCTGTGCAGCAGCGCCGCGAGGACTCTGCACTACGAACGGGAGGCCGAAGCGGCACGGCAGGGGCGTGCAGGCCCAGCTTCGCCCCACTTTCCATCATTGACCCTATGGATATGCTGTCATTTTTTTTCTCTCCCATAGTATTCTCCTATTCTAAGGTCCTACTTCAGCTACTGAGCACAGTTGGCATGGCTTAGCTGAGAGTGTACAGAGATGGTAGCCCTTGCTGGCTCTCACGTCATGCAGCCGAAGAACACAGCTCCATTGGTTGCAGGTGCACTGGGACCAACTGCAGTTGCTCATCTCCAAGTCGACCACACCCGACCTGGCCAAGATGGGAGCCAAGCTGGAGGAGTTCTTCTCCCAGCAGTTCCACAGCAGTCGAAGAGTGTTCTCATCCATGCGGCTGGCTGGTCCTCGACCACGTCGTGCCGACCGCATAGGCGGGGGTCCTGACGAGAGTCGCCACACTCACCAGCGCCACTGGCAAGGGGCCCTGGCACTGGTGTCCGGCTTGCAGCTAGGTTGGGGTCTACGCTTGCCCTTGCACGGCACCTTGGTCGGGGGTAGCATGGACCTGCAAGGTGGCAACGTCTCGCTCGCCTGTTTCCATGGGGTCAGCTTTCGTTCAAAGGCTTGGGCCTTGTTCAGCCTCCGGCAGCCAAGCATACACTTTGCCACAGAGGCCCAGGATGTGCTGGGCCCACAGGTGGGTCCTTTCTTTTCTTTTTTGATTCATGTTTTTGTATATCGCTTGTGATCACGGCCCCCATGGGGGAGCTACAGCGTGAACGTACTTGTTTGAGGTCAATTCACTCCATGTCCACAATCCCTTTTTTTTTGCAGAAAGACTAGTTGGTTGGTGATAATCAGCCTTGGGCACTACACATGGCATAATTAGTGATTCCCAAAGTGCGAGGGATGGCACTGGTCCCATTGTGCCGAGGTTATGCTGACATGTGAGGAGGAGCGATGATGCTGTTTCGGGCTGGTAGGCTGGGGACAGTTTTGCTGCTCGTTCCCATGAACTCTGTCGAACGATGGTGGTACTGCATTCAAGTCACTTTGTGTGTGTCCATGTGCCTGTTCACTATCGTACATACTGAGTTTGTTTCATGAGCAGTATGCTCATGAAAGTATGGAGCATGTATGCTCCATACTCCTCAGTATTCATCACAGTATTTCGTATTGGTGCATTTAACATCAGTAAATACGCATATAGTTATAACTTCCACGTTCTAGCAGAATAAAACTAATGCACTTTTTTGGCATATAAACTCAATAATAGTACTCTTCACTCAAGTTCAGTGAAGGCATCATTAACCAACGTACTGTAAAAAAAGTCTCGCCATGTTGGTCATGATCATTATATAGTAAAGTATACACTGCAGGAACGAAGGGTGCCACAAATGATCTATATAAATACAAAATTCAAAAATAAAAAACGCAAGAAGCCAAAGACATGTAAAGTAAGCTCAGCACTTCCTTACACAATATATGCACAAATTATAAAGTCATATTTACAGTACAGGTGCATGTCCTGACATGGCGGTTTCTCCGGTGTAGAGCAGAGAGGCTCGTCACGTCCGCAAAGTTTGTTGCATTTCTACCGTATGGCCACCAACTGCACCGTTGAGTTGCTGCAGTATCACTTCACCACATTGTCAGGTCCCCACAGCGGCTCTATCTCTTGGTCTTTTGATGTGCACGCTACGTAGTGAAGCCGCAGGACATCTGGGGCATCCTCACAGGGATGAGGTCGCTGGGCCGAGCTCAGCTGCTGGTCATGCCCCGCGGCTCACAGGGTGTTGCTGAGAATGCTTGGGCACTTTGGCAGATTCACACATATTCGTGACTCTGTGGATAATTTGTACACAACACTGCAGTCACCTTAAAGCGCATCACTGTTATTGCCTTGGTATGCTACAGACCAGCACGCAAGCTATCATATACCGTACTCACGTAATCCTCACATTCTCGTAATTCTTGCACCCCACACTTTTTCCAACAAAGATACGATTTTTTTTCCGCGCTTATTCATACCACTTTCGAAAATTGCTGCTGTAATGTTGTCGGCTTCTTCCAACCTTTGATGATGATAGTGTATGGCAGCCTAGCACCATCTTTTAATTAAGCATTCTACATACCATCAACAAGCAGAGTCTCAATCTGATTCAAGCCAAGCCAAAGTGGCAAGTGTGCGTAACGGCGTGTTAGTGTACATTGCATTCATTATGTGTTTACACTATGAAGCGATACGGAAGGTACACGGCTGCTTTCAAGTTGAAGGTGATTGATCATGCCCTAAACAATAGCAACAGGGCTGCCGACAGTCACTTTGAAGGCGACGAATTTAGAGTTCGCTACCGGCGACTGCAGCATGGGCAGCTCAAAGTCGCCAAGATGCGCTGGGCCTTTGGTGTGCCTAAGACTGAGATCGGTAGTAAAACTTTATTTTATCACGTAGCCGCAGGCGATTTCATGCTAGTGGCAA
Source organism: Rhipicephalus microplus (assembly GCF_043290135.1). Lineage (NCBI taxonomy): Eukaryota > Metazoa > Arthropoda > Arachnida > Ixodida > Ixodidae > Rhipicephalus > Rhipicephalus microplus. Next base: position 299,596,483 of record NC_134701.1, on the reverse strand, counting down.
TCAGCCCAAAGGTGACATCATTTGCTAAACTTTTACGGGCTCCCGTTGAGTGACGAATGCGAACGCCATGCCCGCAAGCTTTGCATACGGTATTCCTAATCTCTCTACTATTTGCTTGAAGCTTTTATGTGTGAAATAAATCTTGCCTTATGTTGAACCTGTGGTTTTATTGTTATGGTAAATCTTGATTAGTACTTCTCAAAGCTTGTAGTTAGTTGCTAGCTTGATAATCTAGAAAGGCAACCATTTCATTTCTTTTTTCTCCGCTCCGTACGTTTTCGCGATAAACTTCCCTCATGTATTTCTCGCACTCCCAACTTCTCATCGGTTTTCAGCTAAATAAAGTGCAAGGAATATACGAGTAAATTCGGTAGCACCTATATATGCATGCATGAGTTAAAAATAAAAGTAGGCGGGGCTGTATGCTGCAAGCACTGTGACTACTGCTCGGCTGCTAACCTTTCTGATAAAAATGCGAATATGATGAATATTGTTACCCAGTGGTACTGTTTAACGATACAAAATTGTTAAGCCTCTTGTTGAGAGTGTTCTGGATGTCGAGTATAAGAGAAATACTAAACAGCCATGCATTACATGTGACAATGGTGGGCGATGTTGCACTGCTTGCACAGGAAGAATTTCATGCCTCATGAGGGTCACTTCACTGTTATTAAGAAAAGGTTCTACTTCAGATACTCTGGCGCTCACAATTTATTGCACTTTGGAGAAATGTTTTGTTGTGCATGCATTCCTAATCTGCCCCGCCATGGTGGTCTAGTGGCTAAGGTACTCGGCTGCTGACCCGCAGGTCGCGGGATCAAATCCCGGCTGTGGCGGCTGCATTTGCGATGGAGGCGGAAATGTTGTAGACCTGTGTGCTCAGATTTGGCTGCACGTTAAAGAACCCCAGGTGGTCAAAATTTCCGGAGCCCTCCACTACGACGTCTCTCATAATCAAATGGTGGTTTTGGGACGTTAAACCCCACAAATCATCAATCAATGCCTTCCTAATCTTTGTGCCTTCAGACAATTGTCGTATTTAAGTTCCAAAAAAAAATTCACACCTTATGTACCAGAAAATGTGGCGTGTAGATATTGTGCAGGTACAATTTCTATTAATGCTTGCAGGCCCACAGAACGTTCTCTTTATAGTGGTATTTCTGATCAGTCTGCGGCAGAGTGGCATTGTGCATTTCCTTGGGGATACCATTTTGCTCTGTCGTTAGCAGTGGGTGCGTGTTCTGCTCGCAGGCTGCCGTGGACACGCATGTGGTGCAGCACCTGACCTTCCGGCTTGGCCATGCGGCTGGATCATCGGGCTGTACGGGTAGTATGGCCACTGTGTGCCGTATCAGTCGCAATGTCCTCTTCCCACCGCAGTTCAAGAGTGTTAGCGAGTGGTTCCAGTATGCATTTGCCAGCAGTGAACTGGACGACGTGGGGCGCTTCCCAGTGTTTGAAGGAAGGCCCTCACCACCACGCCCACCCGAGGCTGGGCACACCATGGAAATGATCTTTGCCTTCCCGAGCCTCGAGCTGCATATGAAGACTGAGCAGCTGCAAGGGGAGCACAGTCCGGGACCTGATGGTCGGTGATACACATAGCCTGATGCGCATAGCCATCGCTGACCTGTGTGTCTATCAGCAACACTCTTCTTCTCATTGCAGATTCCCGACCAGTGGTAGAATGCAGCTTCGTTACCGAGTTCGATGACCACATCTTTGTGGCTGTGGACGCCGAGGCATTCTTTTTTCTGCACAACCTCATTGTGTCATACATCCGGGAAAAAGACGGAGGTTTGTCTGTTACTGCTCCCTCGAAAGTAATTATTCGCTAAAATTTTTTGTTTGAGGATATAGTCACTTGAAAATAGACAATTTGGCAGTTTTTTTGCCAATCATTTCTGTGGAGTCCTGCAAGGTTGCTGAAGGGTTAATGAAAGGAAATTGTTGGCAGCAACAAAGAAATCTGTCAAAGAATTGAAGCAGCATGCACATAGCTAGAATAATAAGACTGGGGGTCTACATTGAGCTAAGCCGCCGATTAACGACACCATTGCGTTCACTTTACCACTTGTGTAAACCGGAATATAAGTCGAGATATTTTCAATGAAACAACGAGCTAAAGTCACCCCTGATCTTACATAGTGGTGTCTAGTCGACAGTGTGCCGCGGTCTAGAAACATGTGACTTGCATGTGTGTAAGAAGCTGGACACAGCCATATCCACACCCAAATTCAATAGCAGGCTTTTTTTCCCCTCTATCTTTGTCGTATTTGTGTTCGTGGTTTGCTTTCAATCTGTTTCGAGTTTTTGCTCCTCTTGACGATGCGTTTGATTTCTAGTTCTTTCTTTTTGTTCACTGAATATGTGTAGCAATACGAGGAGACAGTTCTCAGCTGCGTTTAAACTAAATGTAGTTGAGTTCACTTTCTTGAGTTCGGAGAAGCGAACTGCAACATGGCTGCTCAGCGCCGCTTTGGTGTATACGAAAAAAGCGTGTGCTATTGTAAAACGCAGAAAGGGAAGCTGCAGATGTGCATTCCTCGGAAAATGTCGCTTTGTGGGCGAAGTTCAGTTCTTTCCCAGCTGGAGGATATGCTAGCGGACTTCTTGCGGGAAGTTCGTGCATGCAGTGACCCTCGATACCATTCACGCAAAAAAAGCCATGGAACTCACGAGAGAAGAGTTTTCTGCACCAAATGTTTGGGTGCGTCGATTTACGAGATGTAAAGGATTTTCTCTCCAGCGGTACACATCCATCTGTCAAGTTACTGGAGGAGTTCGAGGACAAGCTTATAAACTTTCAGCGCTTTAAAATCCGGCTTCGGGAGCAGAACAACTACGTGATGGGGGCAGATTGGCAACGACGATGAGACCCCCGTGTGGTTTGACATGCCTCCATCGACTACAATCATGCAGCGCGGCGCCAACAATGTGAAGATATTGTCCACTGCTAACGAGCACTCACGCTTCATCGTCATGCTGGCATGCGCAACAGGCGGTAGAAAGCTTCTGCCCTTCGTAATTTTCAAACGCAAGACAACGCCGAAGGAAGTGTTCCCGCTCGCTGTTGTCGTTCGCGTCAACAAAAAGGTATACATAGACGAGGCTATGATGCTCGAATAGATACGAGTAGTTCGGAACCATCGGCCAGGTTCACTGCTGCGTTCTCGCAGCATGCTAGTGCTGGATGCGTTTCGTAGTCACCTGACCGATGCTGTGAAACGTGCACTCGGCGATGAAAAAAACAGACCTCGCCGTGATACCAGGTTGTTGTACCGCCACCGGGGCACCGTCTGACGGAGACAATGGGCGCGTTAGCACTGGAGCGCTGTGAAGAACATCATGTTAGGATTAGAGCCAGGAGGAGACTGTTTATTCAGAGAGCATGCATTGGCACGTAACAATGGTTATTAATATAGCCATTGTGTGGCGCCACGCGACACATTCCATCGAAACGGAAACTGATCAGAGGTCCATGAAATGCCCGACACCACATCATCTCCCCTTAGAAAAAAAAGGAGACTTAAAATCTTGCGTACTTGTACAAGAGAACGCAGATGAGTTATACACGACTAGCGCCACAGTATGCAATCACAGTTGTTGTGAACATTATACAGCGGCAAGGCTCTGAAACGGACGTGTAATAATAACGTGCATTAAATAGATTAGTAAAAATGCAATAAATCTTTGGTGTACATGACAGTTTGGCTTAACGTTTGAAAATATCTTACATAAGATTATGAAATAAAACAACATTGTACATTAGTTATCACATGAAATGTAGGAGTATGCTCAAAAAACATAATCCTTGTAACACGCCAGTTTTTTTACGTCGTCGCTTGGGACTATGACATGTCGGAAGATGAGGTGAAGTATTCACTGATGGAGCCTTATTTATCTCAGAAAAATTTGAGCCTTGGGACTCACCTACGTGCTCATGGTCGGAAAGCGGTAGCGATTCTAGAGCGTTCGTACATGACACATCCGTACCTGAGACATCTTTCCCCCCTTCTAAACAATCTGCACTGGGGCTAGGCACATCAGAAATTTCTTGTGAAGGTCCCTGTAAGGTGGTTTGCGGAAGAGTCACTAACTGGGGCATTGCAGAAGAACATGAAGGTGGGGATTAATTCTGTTGCATGAAGGAATAATTAGGCAGAGGAAGTGAATTCTGTTGTGAAGTTGAGTTTTGCTCTGCATGAACCAGTAGGAGCTATGAAGCATTCCATACATTGCCATCACTCAGGCGGAATGAATTCAGTCCAAGTTGACTAGTAATTGTATATGGACTCTTGTAATTAATCTCCTTGCGCAAAAGACAAACTTTAACCGTGTGACCCACCTGTAGCTTAGGAGGCTTTTCTCCACTCTTTGAATCATTGTGTTGCTTAGTTGCCTGTTGCTTATGGAATACTTGCATTCTCACAGGATCCAACGTTGGCAGAAGAGCAGAAGACTTTGGGTGTATCCCTGCAGTGTCAATTCCAGAATGCGATTGGCGATTATGCAAAAGTTGTGCAGGTGAAAAGCCTGTAGTAGCTTGAGGCGTAAAGCAATATATGCCTAAAAACTCTGTAACAGCATGTTTCAGTGGGCGGCATTCAAGTTGAGCAAGCCGAATTTGCTCTTTCGAAACTCTGTTAAAACGTTCAACTTGGCTGTTGCCTTGTGGATAGTAGTTCAATCAGCAAAGATGCTGAATGCCTCTTTCTGAGAGGAAAGTTTCAAATAGTTTTGACTTGAAATGAGGACCGTTGTCTGTAACAATTATCTCAAAAAAGCCTTCCCTACTGAAGAGTGCTGTCAACAATGTAATTAGCACTTCGGAAGTGACTGCATGAATAAAACAAACTTCTGGCCACTTAGCGTGGTAGTCAACTAATGTAATTGGAAATCTGCAGTTGTATGAAGCACGTTCGAGTGGACGGACAATGTCCATGCCTAGCTTTTCCCACGATTCGCTTGGCCACAAGACAAGCTGGAGAGGTGCAAAAACAGGTTTAGCAGGTTTATCGGCTGTTATAGCGTGCACTTGGGATTCAAGAGGAGACAATCCTCTGGCACTGACATTGTGTCCTAAAAATTGAATTTGCTTGATGGCAAAGACACATTTGTCGTTCAGTTTCATTCCAGTAAGATGTCTGAAATCATTTTCTGAGAAGCAGCAGGGGCAGATGCAAGCCCAAAGCAAGCTCTATGGAATCTGAATAAACCATCGAGTGTTACAAAGATAGCTCTCCACTTGATTCTGACAAGTTAACCTGATGGCACGCTGATGCAAGATCTAGCTTTAAAAAACAGCGCCTGTAAGTTGGTGCAGAAGTTCTTCAATGAGGGTTGGGGAAACTCATCAACCATGACAGCTTTGTTTGGTTCACGCAAGTCCACGCAGTCTTAAGGAACCGTTCTTTTTCTTCACCACAACCAGTGGAGAGACCCAATCTGATGCTGAAACTTGTTCGATGACGCCTGCTTTTTCAAGACGAGAAAGTTCACCGGAGACTTATTGTCAAAGTAGTGTAGGGGCTGGCCTATGTACGGCTGACGCAGAAGCCTATAGCTAATGTTTCAGCCGCACACAGTCGTTCCGTGCACGATTAACGTCCCCCAACCGTAGCTTGCCTCATTGCAGCTACTACTACGGGTTCGGGCGAATAAGGCAACTGGCCAGATCAACAACAAACACTTTATTGCCAAGCGTTAGCAATCGCGCGTCACTGTCGCGGGGGAGATACTACAGATAACAAAGGTGTTGACGCTTACACCTCGGTCGTGGACGTCCTCGGCTCGCAGGAGGGGTTGCGGGTTCGTCCTCCTGGGATGGTCGCTGGTGTCAGAGAGAGCGAGCGACCGTTTGCCCGCTCGTTTTATTCCCCGACCCGATTTCCCTTTCCCTGACGAGAATGGTACCTTTCCTCGCTGAGGGAGAGGGGAACCTGTTCCTGGCGCCGGGAAAGGGGGAATCGCACGCGCCGGCCGTGGGGGAAGGGGTCCCCGCAACCAGGCGCGTGCGCTGCCCTAAAAGGGAAAGGGAGGCTGGGCGCACCTGCTCCCCACATCCCCCCCCCCCTTAAGAAGGCCCCCGAACGACAGAGACTGCAAAGAGGGAATAATTCGTTTTATTCGTCCTCTAGATAGGCCAGAAGGGCCTGGTCTACGTCCATGCCCTCGGACCGTTCGGTGTCTGCCGCGGGCACCGCCGGAGCCCCCACCGCTCTCTCACCCGCCTCCAAGGTCATTGACGCCACCTCCGGTGTCAATGCAGCCGCCACCAATGTCTCTCCCGGCCCCGCCGCCTCCCGCTCTACGGTAGCCGTTATTGATAGCGGCGCAGGCGGACTCTCGCTGGACGCGTGGCCTGAGGCAACTCTCAGCAGCCACTGCGCGAAGTCCGCCTCCTGGGCCGCCCGCGCCAGCATGGCCCGAACCGCGGCGCCGGAGCGCTCCTGGGATGATTCGCGGCTGGATGGTTGGGTAGCCTGGGTGCGGTGCCGGTGTAATTTCCCCAATTCGTGGGAGTTATGGATCACCACGGCGCCGCACTCGCAGAACCGCGTCCCTGCGGGCACTGGAAGGCAAGCCCCGTTAGCCCTCCGGTCCGCGTCCTCTACCGTGCGCCCCTGAAAAGGGCGATACAGGTGCGCTGGGGCGACCCCAACTCGGGCCCTTTCCTGCCGGCGCCAGGGCCTCGAGGAGACGTAAGACACCGGAGGGTCGCCTCCATCCTGGCTGGTCCAGGTTGCCACGTCTCGGTGGTTGCGGCCGTGAGGCGATGCGGTCGGCTCACCGCGTTGGGACCCTGGTCTCGTTCCCTGTGAACCGGCGGGTCGTGATGGTGACGGCGAAGCCGAGGGTTGGTGACCAGGCGGCAGCGCGCGCGGACCACCTCGGTGGCGGCGGCTCGAGTGGCTCTGCCTCGGCGTTCGCGGCCGGGCCGCAGTGGGGTAGGGCTGCCATGTGGACGTTGGTGGGGGTGGGGGCTGGCCGTAAGGAGGTGGTCTCCTCTCCTTGCTGTTCCGGCGGTGCTGTTCCCAATGGCGCTCCATCTGTTCGGTGAGAGTGATACAGATAAAGAACGACAGGTTAACAATCGCACATGTGTTGCGCGCTAACCCTTGCACCCCGCGTCGAACATATCAAACGCGGCCTACCGTGCATAGTTGCCTCCGCCTGTTACGCAGGAAGTAGCGCGGTTCTGGGCTCCTGACCCGGTGTCGAGCCATCTCACCCGCCGCGCGCGGCTTGGAGGGGGACTGACCGTAGTCCTCATGCGCCTCCCGTGCTATGTAGCGTTTCAAGTCACATACATGCACCGGTCCGCCGCTCGGTTTGCCTTTCATGTTCGCGAGTCGATACACGAGCGAAGAAACTTTCTCTCGCACTCGGTACGGCCCGGACCATTTCGGTGCCAGCGAGGCAGCAAACTGTTTGCTAGCATTACTGAGAACATGATGGCGCCGCATCACCAGATCGCCCACTTCGTAGTGTACGTTCCTACGCGTGCGGTCATACTGCGCCTTCTGCTGTGCCCTAGCAGTGCTGAGATTATGTCGAGCTTTATGTAAAGCTTCCGCTAGCTTCTCGCGCAGCTGCGTTGCGTATTCAGCGCGTGCTGATGTCGCCACTGGCACTCCACTGCGGTCCGCGAGTACGGTCTCCATCGGATTCGGCAGTTCTCTCCCCAGGTTTAGAGAAGAAGGCGCATACCCAGTCGATCGGTTTACGGTCGATCGCAATGCAAAACCGATCTCTGGAAGATAGGTATCCCAGTCCTTATGTCTTTCAGAGAACGCGACAAGCATGTGCTTGATGTTGCGATTGACTCGCTCCGTGGGGTTCGACTGAGCATGGTAGGTGGTTGTTTTCTTGTGCTTAATGCCCAACGCGGCGCACGTGTCAACAAACACCTTCGCAGTGAAATAAGACGCGTTGTCTGTAATCAACTGCTCGGGGAACCCGAACCTGGTAAAAACCTCCATCAACTTCTCTAAAATCACTCGAGCCGTCAGCTTCCTAAGGGGAAACAGTTCTACCCATTTAGTGAAGTGATCCGTGATCACCAGCAAGAACTTATTTCTGCTAGGAGTTGAGGGGTACGGGCCCATTACGTCACACGCTGCGATTTGCCAGGGAGTCTGACTGTTAATCGGTTGCATGAGGCCGGGCGGACGTCCTCCTCGCGGCTTGACGCTTTGGCACACACGACATGAACGGGCGTAGCGAATCACATCCCGCTTCATACCTGGCCAGGTAGCGAGGCGACACAACTTAGCGTAAGTCTTAGGGCCGCTCGCATGCCCACCAATGCACGAGTCATGAAAGTAGCGAAGAAGCGCTCCTCTCAACGCGCGCGGTATCACGACTTTAAATGACTCACTTGTGTCATCGTCGGATGGAATGTACCTCAGCAGGACGCCGTCAGAATCTAGCAGATATGAATCCAGCGCGCTCACAGCACTACCAGCTGTTGCCGAGCGCTCCGCACCGACAGCAATACCAGCTGCCCCCTTGTGCGCGGTGGCCTCACTACCACCCGGCTCCCGGAGCCCGTCGAACACCTTTCGACAAAATGGATCTTTCTGCTGAGCTTCTAACAGCTCCCTTCTGCTGAAAACAATCCCTGCGCCAACGACAGCCTCTACGTGGTTCACGCTCTTAGCTCGAACTAACGTTTGCTCCGCTGTTTGCGTTAGCGCGAGTGTCTCGCTCTCAGTTCGTTCCGAATTAGTCGCGTGACTTGCCTCGTGTCGAACTGGAGCACGCGATAGTGCGTCGGCCGCGGCATTGTTCTTACCCTTGCGGTAGCGGACGGTGAAGTCATAACGCTGCAGCAACAATGCCCAACGCGCCAATCGGCCACTTGGTTCGTTCAAACGCCTCAACCACGTGAGCGCCATGTGGTCCGTCTCAATCACAAACGCAACTCCGTCTATGTAAAAGTCAAACTTACGGAGAGCAAAAACTATCGCCAGACACTCTTTCTCGGTTACTGAGTAGTTCCTCTCCGCCGGTGTCAACGTACGGCTCGCGAACGCAATCGGTCGGAGGGAACCTCCATGCTCCTGAAGCAAAATTGCTCCTAAGCCTAGGTCGCTTGCATCGGTGTGAATAACAAACTCCCTGTTCAAATCGGGTAGCTGCAGCTGAGCCGTGTTGGCCAGCAACTTCGTGAGGCGACGCAGTGCGGCCTCTTGCTCTCGGCTCCAAGCCCAACGCTCACCATTCCTCAAGAGCTTCGTTAAAGGCGCCTGCACTGCCGCGCAATCTGGAATGAATTGGCGATAAAAATTCACCATCCCCAAAAAGCGCCTCAGCTCACCGACATTGTTCGGCGATGGATAGCTCACTATCGCTTCAAGCTTACCCTTATCCGGCAAAATGCGACCCTCGTCAAGCGTAAATCCCAATAATGTTATTCGGGTCGCCGCTATCTGAGCTTTGTTTGGGTTCAAAGTGATGCCCGCAGACCTCAGCCGTTCTAGAACGTCTCTTAAGTGGCGCAAGTGTTCTTCGAACGTTTTCGAGTAAACCACTATGTCGTCTAGATATGCGAGTGCGTGCTGCCACTTTGCATCTCCCAAAACACGGTCCATTAGCCTCTGATACGTAGCGGGAGCGCCCACCAAGCCAAACGACATTCTCCTGAATTGGAAAAGTCCTCTGTGGCACGTGAAAGCTGACTTCTCTTTATCCCGCTCGTCCATCTCAACCTGAAAATATCCGCGGCTAGCATCGAGCGTTGTGAAGTACTTCGCCCCGCCTAGATTGGATACTAATGATGAAATGGAGGGAAGAGGATACGCGTCCTTCTTCGTAACTTCATTCAGCCTGCGGTAGTCTACACAAAGGCGATACGTATCATCTTTCTTTGGAACTAGAACTACCGGGAAACCCCATGGGCTGTTTGACCTCTCAACTACGCCTGTTTCGATGAGTTCGTCCAAGGCGGCGTCTAGTGCTTTCCGCTTAGCTAAGCTGATTGGTCGGGGATTGCATTTCCAAGGGCGTGCATCACCCGTGTCAATTCTATGCTTAACCAGCGTAGTGCGGCCGGGACAGTCAGTAAACATCGCGTCATATTCGTACAACAGCGACGACAGCTGCGCTCGTTCCCCTTCCAGTAGGCTCTGTGCCTGTACCAAAAGCGGGTGCACTGCCCTTTCCTGCAGCGCAGCACATTGCTCCGGCGGGGCGTTTACTCGCTTTCTCGGCGCGCTTTCCTCCTCGCGTACTCGCGCCTCTCCCTGCGATTGGCATGCTTTTGTTAATGCGGAGGCCTTCGAGAAAAGCTTCAGCGCGTCTCCGTCGCGCTCTCGGTAACCACCGTTTGCAATGTCAATGACAATACCCGACTTAGCGAGGAAGTCTCGACCCAGGATTAGAGACATTGACAGCCCTGGAAGATGCACGAACCGTTGTCGCCTCACGCGTCTGTCCCAGCGGATCACTAGCCTAGCCGCGCCGCTCGATTGTGCTGTGCCCGTAGCTAGACGGAAGATGGTGTTGCTTTGCCTCAAGCGGATGTTGTTCTCGCGGAGATGGTGCAACACATCGTCACCGAATAAAGAAGCGCTTGCCCCAGTATCCAAAAGTGCTACGAACTTTTTCCGAGCTATCGTTAACTCGATTAGCGGCGCGGGCGAGTCTACGGCATCACCTGCGCGACAGACCGACGGTGCAAGTGATCCGAACGCATCGGTAGGATTACTAATCGCCGCGCGGGGTCCCATGTGAATCACCGGCGGCGCCGTCCGTTTCCCGAACCGCGCGTTTGCTCCTGACCCGGCGTGCGGTCGCATTCGCGAGCGATGTGCCCTGGCGCGCCGCACCGATAGCAAGGACCGCGGACACCACGCCGGTTCGCTCGTAACTCGCCTCGATCAGGTGGTCCTCGCTCTGGATTGCGCCGCTCGTTAGGCCTCGCGTCAACCACGTGCTCCTGCCTTGGAATGTCACGCGCAGGGGCGGCGTGGGCCGTACGGAGCGCGTAAGCGTAGGGGTCTAAAGCGCGGTTTGACAGCTCCCAACCGCGTGGCACGTGCTCATCAGCGAACGATGCTGATGCGTTACCCCTAAACGCTTCTGAAGTCACTGCGCCGCCGTTCCATGCACAGCGAGGCTCGATTGACTGCGCGGCGGGCGGAGGGGGGCGATACGAACGCGCTGCGAGGATGTCCCCTTGTATGCGCTTCGCCTCGGTGGCGAGCTCTTCGAGGTCTGCGAACCTGCATCCCCTGAAGTGCGCCGCGAAAGTCGGGTGCGCCTGTCGGGTAACACGCTCGACCTTTTCCGCGTTGGTGGCGTGAGGGTTCGCGAGACGATACAATTCGTCCATCGCCCGTACGTATTCCAGCAAGGATTCGTCCGGATGCTGGGTGCGCAGCTCCAACTCCCTCCGCAAACGCCACTCATAATTAGCCGGTAGGAATTCGCCGCGAAAGCTTTCGCGGAACTCTTCTACCGTACGGGCGCGATGTCCGGTTAGTCGGAACCACCGAGCCGCTTGCTCCGAGAGCGACACCGGGACCACGCGCTCGAGAAGTTCGGCATCAGAAAGACCCGTCGCCTGCTGATAATGGAGCAACCGGTCGAGATACTCGTTGGCGCTCTTGCAGTCGTGGTAACCCGTGTAGGTCGGAACGTCTACCTTGACACGTGGTCGCACATTTTGCACGGGGGCCTGCGCTGTGTTCTGCAGGGCGCTCGCGAGGCTCTGCATAACTGACAGCGCATTCTGTAAGAGTACCTCGCTCGAGGGCAAACTGTTGCCCGAAGACTCGCCTATAGTTGAGGCGCGTGTCGTAACTTGTGGCGGCGCCTCTCTGTTCGCGTCGCGAGATGCCGGAGCGCCATGCGGGCCGCTCTCCGTCGTAGGCCTACTCTCTGCTAACGCGGTCTCTGCACCCTCCTGATCATCCCGCGTGAAACGACCAAGCTCTACGCTGTCGGAAAGTCCTAACAGTACCCCCGCGTTAGCCAAAGGATCGCCACTCTGCGACGCGACATCAGACAACATTGACAAATCTTGGAATTCCGACATGCCTGTTATCCTACGTGTGGAAGAGCGCCGGTACTTGCTCGCGTCCACAGAACTAGCCGCGTTGCCAAATTCGTTACGTTGGGCGCCAGATGTAGGGGCTGGCCTATGTACGGCTGACGCAGAAGCCTATAGCTAATGTTTCAGCCGCACACAGTCGTTCCGTGCACGATTAACGTCCCCCAACCGTAGCTTGCCTCATTGCAGCTACTACTACGGGTTCGGGCGAATAAGGCAACTGGCCAGATCAACAACAAACACTTTATTGCCAAGCGTTAGCAATCGCGCGTCACTGTCGCGGGGGAGATACTACAGATAACAAAGGTGTTGACGCTTACACCTCGGTCGTGGACGTCCTCGGCTCGCAGGAGGGGTTGCGGGTTCGTCCTCCTGGGATGGTCGCTGGTGTCAGAGAGAGCGAGCGACCGTTTGCCCGCTCGTTTTATTCCCCGACCCGATTTCCCTTTCCCTGACGAGAATGGTACCTTTCCTCGCTGAGGGAGAGGGGAACCTGTTCCTGGCGCCGGGAAAGGGGGAATCGCACGCGCCGGCCGTGGGGGAAGGGGTCCCCGCAACCAGGCGCGTGCGCTGCCCTAAAAGGGAAAGGGAGGCTGGGCGCACCTGCTCCCCACAGTAGGAATAACAATCTGCAAAGTTTGGCAGCGACTTGCTGCACCCCTGGACGGCATTTCATTTTGTGCATGGAGCCTTTCACCAGTCCGAGTTCCTGGTTGAAGAGGTGATGAAATTCAGAAAGAGCATTGGCAGAAATTCTTAGGGTTTTTGAACCTGAAACTTGTGAGCAGGACAATGTTGCACCCTCGATGGTTATGTGGAGACTTCGTATAGCATCCAACCCAAGAAGTGAAGAACCCTCTTTCATCACGTAAAATGTGACAGCAGCAGTGGTATCATTGTACCGAACGTTTGTAGAGAAGTATCCGAGGCTGGGAATGCATTTCTTCAAATAGTCCTGAAGAACAAGGTATGAGTCAAGTAGTCTGGTCCCTGAAAAGTACTTCTTGAAATCTTGTAAGTTAAGCAATAATGCGGTTTCACTGGTGTCAATGAGGAAATGAATGTGGTGTGATGTGGCCAACTTGAACAGTAATTTTCAGTGGCGAAGGACAGCTAGAGCGTTCATCAATGTAAAGGATCGTAACTGTGTTTGTTACAGCAGTATCTTGTACTTCATTTACGTTCCGTTGAGACAAGCCGACATTTGATGAGCGGCATACAGCTTGGTGGTGATCTGAATTTCCACAGGCAGAACAAATGCAATTGAGGGCTTGACAATTGGAAAAATTCACGTAGTTTTAATGAGATTCACATCTGTAGCAGACACCTGATTCAGATCGGTGTGATCCATCCTGGTGGCTTGCAAAATTTGATGTAGTAAGACGAAAGTCGTGATGCCCGTGGCCATGTTGGCTTCCTGCAGAGTTCTTTCAGGGAAGCCGTTGGCCATACTTTTGTTATTGGTGCCCATCTTGTGGACCTGGATGTAATCCGATTTTCTCAACTGGTGCGTTCACGAATTCCTGCATTTCGAGTTCGGTACGCTCCTCTTCCTTCGCAATTCGTATTGCTTGCTGTAAGGTAAGGGTAGGATCCAGTTGCAAGAGTCGTCTTCGCACATTTTGTGCAGTTATTCCGCTGAGCAGCTGATCACAAACCATGAAATTGGCGGATGCACCAAAGTTGCATTTGCTGGCCATTGTCTGTAAAGCAAAAACATAGTCGGTAACTGATTCTCCCGGCATTCGCTTGCACATTTTGTAGTGCTGACGCTCTAGGGCTTCATTGCTTGGAGCGTTGAAAGGGTTCTCTAGCAGAGTGAGTGCTGCGATATATTCATCCTGGGTGCCTTCGTCCCGAGTCCCATCTCTGCTTTCCACCTGGTCCTGTGCATTTCCTAGTATTCAGTAGAAATTAAGGCCCTCAACTCCGAATGTGTTAAGTAGTAGACTTTTCTTGAGAACGGGCCGGGCGGTGTCTCTGGCGGTGACGTCGACGTACGCCTGAAAGACATGGTCCCATTTGCCCCAAGGCACAGGAGGGGCGCTTATAGTTTGCAGGAATGGCAAAGGAGCAATCACAGAAGTCATGCTGGAGCATTGAGGCACTGACGAGTCACAGTCGCCAGTATGCGTTGGCGATTCACTGGTGCCAGCAAGTATTCGCCAAACATGCAGGGGTGGCCGCAGTTGGCCTAACGCATTTCCTGTAGCATGCAAGTAGGGTAGTGCCCTCTAAATGCGGCCGAAAAAATAGCAATCCGCGAAGAAAATCGACAGAAAATGCCGATGAAGTATGTAAGCTGCTGACTTGTTCCCGCCAGAGCACTGTAAAGAACTTCATACTCGGCCGAGAAACTGGAGGAGATTGTTTATTCAGAGTGCGTGCATTGGCGCGTAACAATGGTTACCAATATAGCCATTGTGTGACGCCATGCGACACATAGCATCGAAACCAAAACTGATCGGAGGTCCATGAAATGCCCAACACCACACAGGTGGTATGACGTCTACCTTTCAGCCGCTCGATGTTGTACTAAACAAGCCATGCAAGGACCGAGTGCAGCTGGAGTACCAAGAGTAAATGTCTGGCGACAACCCAAAGACGCCGACAGGCCGTCTACAGAGGACTCCGTTTGCTACTGTTTGTGGATGGGTGTTTTTTTCCCGGTGTTTCTTGCCAGATTCCATGGGGGAGAATGTTATCAAGAAATGTTGCATCAGCAACGCACTGGATGGCACAGAAAACGACGCACTGCGGTAGGGGGCCAGCAAGAAACTCTCGTCTTCAAGAGGCAGTGCTGCTTCGTTTGACGAATAGGAACAGTTGCGATGGTGGTTCAGGGGAGCTCTGAGGATTGCGGTGCGGTGTGCCCAATTCGCAAATAAATGTGTTTCGGCAGTTTTGGCTTGTTTTTCTTTTTTTCTTCTCTTTTTTGGTCACCTAAACTTGGGAGGTCAACATATATTTTCACTCGATCTATAGTTCGGTTTATATGGTAGTTACGACTGTCTAGCAGTTGTGTGTTGTAGTGACACGTATTCAGAAGGAATACAGCCACTAGCGTGGGTCCAGTCTTAGCGAGCCGCGGGGCACGCGTTGTGGGGTCTCCGCAAGGCGAACGCGCGCCTCGCCACGCCACGCTCTTGGAGTGGACAGACGCAGTGGATACGGTCGGTACAAGGTACACTACATGCATACATTTATTAACTAATTTAGACGACGATATCGTCCGCCGAATGATACATCAATTTTAATTAACACTAAACCATGCAAACAACATAACGGAGTGACACACTAAACACACAATGACATGATAAACACACACTAACACACCCAACACACTAACACATACCCAAGGCGGCGTCGCCAACGCCTGACCTTCCACGTGGGACCCCGGCGCGAAGCCCGCGGTGCCGAGCACCGGGGGGGCCCACGCGACAGACAACCGTTCGCGGCAGCCGCCACGCGCAGAAGAGGCTCGCTCAACGCTCGCCCACCACCAAGGCCTCCCCGCAGGGGCGCCTGCGCAAGTAGGCGTTTGGTGTGTAGCGACACCACAGACCCGAGCTAACGGCGGAGTTTCTACTCCCTCCCACGCCTAGCCGTGCGTGGCTTTGCCGTGTCCGGGGAAAAGGGAATCCTGGGGGTTGAGCCGACGCTGGGTGATTGGACCTTTAAGGCCCCCCGGCAGAAGCAACACACCCCTTTGGCCCCGGCTTCACGTAGACGGCACCCCTGGGCTGACCCACCTAGGGGAAATCGGCAGTCGCCTTTTCCTATCTCTCTCTGCCTATATCTTCGTCTTTATCTCTCACTATCTGTCCTGTCTTCTACTCTCTTCTGTTTACTTCCAATTTTCCTGGCGGCAAGGGTTAACCCTGTGCAAATAGCCTACCTTGGTCTAGGCTATTTGGTTATGGCAGTGTTGGGTTATGGCAGTGTTGTACGGCTGACGTCTGCAAGCTTTCAGCACCTGTAAACTTGCAGCGTCCCCTTGTTGGGCTCCGTGGTGGGTGGCCGCCAACGCTGCTGAACAAAAATAAGACCGGCATGCATAGCGCATTCTTTTTACTATCTGATCGTACCAGCCTAAAGCGGGTACGCACCGACGACATAAATCTCTTCAACCAGCCAATAGAAACTTTTCCCCACTTCCACGTCATTCACTGCGAAAAAACCGGAAAGCAAGCCAGGACCGTATCTCCTTTCGTAGTTGCCAGGTGTCTTACGGAAACTCTTGGGGCTGGATACAAAGTAACCAAAATGGCGAGCGGAGACCTTCTTCTAGAAATTCGGGACAAAGCACAATTTGTAAAGCTAAACAGCCTCTCAACGTTTGGTGACGTACCGATCACCGTAACACCACACCGATCCATGAACACCACTCGCAGAGTGGTATCTGATGCAGACTTACTTGAGCTCACCGAGACTGAACTTTTGGAAGGGTGGAAGAGCCAAAATGTCAATAATGTACAGAGAATTATCATTCGAAGAGATAATAAGGAAATACCAACGAAACACTTGATACTCACGTTTGCATCCAGTAAACTACCAGATTCCATTCAAACAGGGTACACAAAGACATCTATCAGGCCGTATATACCAAATCCTCGTCGTTGCTTCCAATGCCAGAGGTATGGCCACGGCTCTAAAACCTGTCGTGGTCGCCAGACTTGTGCACAATGTGGAGTCCTAGGCCACGCGTCCGAGAACTGCAAAGAACCGCCACACTGTGTAAACTGCGAAGGAAACCATGCCGCATATTAACGCTCCTGCACATACTGGAAAAAAGAAAAAGAAATAATTACATTGAAGGTGAAGGAGAACATTACGTTTAAGGAAGCACGGCGAAGAGTTGCTCCATTCTATGGACCTACATACGCTGATGCGGCGCGTCGGGGCACCGCCGCACCAGCCCTCGCCACCCCTTCGGCCCGCGCAGAGCGAGCCGTCGGCTGCGGCACCTGCCCCCAAGGCGGCTGTAGCCCAGGCTACACCGCCTACTTACTCCCAAACAGAGACCGGAGACTCCAGAGTCTTCGGGTCTCAAGGCCTTCCCTCACCAGGCGAGGCCCAAAATCCAAACTAACAGCCCGCACGTGCGGGCATCCAGTGCCTCCGAGGAGGCAATGGATACGTCGGCACCCTTGGTGCCGAAAGAGCGGCGTGGCTCCTTGGAGCGCGCCAAGAAAACAAAAAAGCAAATAACAGGGCCTGGTGACGGCCCTGTTAAGTGAACTCAAACTCCCCGTCTAAACAGCCACTCGCTTTTCGTACACACAGCGTTATTTTACATTCACCATGAACACTCAAATTATACAATGGAACGTCAGGGGCCTTCTCAGAAACCTTGACGACATCCAAGAACTCCTACACGAACACTCACCAAAAGTGCTGTGTGTACAAGAAACACACCTTAATTCAAAACACACAAATTTTCTTCGTAAATACGTTATTTTTCGGAAGGGCCGTGATGATGCCATGACATCATCCGGAGTTGTTGTCATCATAGTGAATCAAGGAATTGCATGCACACAATTACAACTCCAAACATCCCTTGAGGCAGTGGCTGTTCGAGCGGTTCTTTTTGATAAACTGATCACAATCAGCACCATTTACATTCCTCCTAGCTATCAGCTGCAAAAACGTGATTTACACTCTTTAATTGATGAACTTCCGGAACCTTATGTTCTCCTTGGAGACTTTAATGCGCATAGCAGGCTATGGGGTGACTCTCGGTATGACGCGCGAGGTCGACTGATCGAACAGTTCCTTCTCTCGTCGAGCGCGTGTCTCCTAAACCGAAAAGAACCAACCTATTATAATCTCGCCAATAACACCTACTCCTCCATAGACCTGAGCATAGTATCTCCATCTCTTGTGCCTCTACTCCAGTGGAAAGTCGTCAGTAATCCGTACGGAAGTGACCACTTCCCCGTAGTTTTGAGCACAACGACAGTAACTGAGTGTCCATCACGTGTTCCCAAGTGGCTCATAAACAGAGCCGACTGGGAACAGTTTTATACTATTGCTAGTCTAGGTTGGAATGACATCTGTACTTTGAACATTGATGTTGCGGTGAACTACTTCACAGCGTTTTTGATCGATGCTGCAACAAAATGCATCCCACAAACAAATGGACACCCTGGAAAACGACGTGTGCCATGGTGGAACTCTGAATGCCGAAACGCGCGCAAACAGCAAAACAGAGCTTGGAGGCTGCTTCGGAACTCGCCGACAGCCGAAAATCTTGAAACCTTCAAGAAAATAAAGTCTCAAGGCAGGAGAACGCGTCGGCAGGCCAGAAGAGAAAGCTGGCAGAAGTTTTTATCAGGGGTTAATTCATACACACAGGAGGCTAAAGTCTGGGACATGGTCCGTAGGATAGCAGGAAAACAAGTACACACACTTCCACTGGTAAACACTCAGGGTGATACCTTGGAAGATCAGGCAAACTTCCTCGGTGCACACTTCGAACAGGTATCCAGCTCGTCCCACTATACTGACACTTTCCAAAAATACAGAACAAGAATAGAAAAGCAGAAACTTGAACACAAATCCACTAGATATGAGGGATATAACCAAGCTTTCAGTCTTGCTGAGCTCCGAACATCTCTGAACTCCTGCAGTACTTCTGCCCCAGGTTCTGACCGTGTGATGTATGAAATGTTAAAGAACCTACCAAACGAAACCCGAAAAACTTTACTTTGTTTGTACAATGCTATGTGGTCTTCTGGCACTATTCCTACCTCCTGGAAAGAGGCTATTGTTATTCCCATTTTGAAAGAGGGCAGGGACCCTTCTTTAGCTTCGAGTTATAGGCCTATTGCACTTACAAGCTGCTTGTGCAAAGTCTTCGAAAAAATGATAAACTGCCGACTTGTACACTTTCTTGAAACAAACAATTTGCTCGACCCATTTCAGTGCGGGTTTCGAGAGAGTAGATCCACGACAGACCACCTTGTTCGTATCGAGGCACAGATCAGAGACGCCTTCTTCCATAAACAATATTTTCTCTCTGTGTTCCTCGATATCGAAAAGGCTTATGATACAACATGGCGTTTTGGAATTCTAAGAGACCTATCCCACCTTGGCGTGCGCGGAAGAATGTTTCACATAATCAAAAGTTACCTGTCAAACCGGACATTCCATGTCCGAGTGGGCACGGTTCATTCCCAAACATTTGTCCAGGAAACAGGCGTTCCACAAGGTGGTGTACTTAGCTGCACACTTTTTCTCATAAAAATGAATTCCTTGCGCTTGACCATCCCTCGCAATATGTTTTATTGTACATATGTCGATGACGTCCAGCTTGGCTTTAGGTCTTGCAATCTGGCAATGTGTGAGCGGCAGGTTCAGTTAGGTTTAAACAAGCTCTCAAAATGGGCAGAGGAAAACGGATTCCGACTGAACCCACAAAAAAGCACGTGTGTCCTGTTCTCCAGAAAGAGAGGCATGCACTGCGAAACCGACATTGAACTGAACGGTCAGCGTCTGTCTGTTAATACGGAGCATAAATTCTTAGGATTAATCTTGGACAACAAGTTGACCTTCGTACCGCACATCAAGTATCTAAAAAGAAAATGTTTAAAAGCCATGAATGTTTTAAAAGTGTTGTCACGTACTAGGTGGGGTAGTGACAGGCAATGTCTCATGAACCTATATAGAAGCCTCATTCGCACCCGCTTAGATTATGGGGCCGTTGTTTATCAGTGTGCGACTCAAAGTGCTTTGAAGATGCTGGACCCCGTGCACCATTTGGGCATCCGCCTTTCTACGGGTGCTTTTCGCACCAGCCCCGTAGAAAGCCTTTATGTTGAGTCAAATGAGTGGTCGCTTCATCTGCAGAGAACTTACATGTCCTTTGTTTATTACCTTAAGGTGAAAGCAGACAAGAAGCACCCCTCATACTCTACTATTAATGATTTGTCGAGCTCAATTTTGTTTCAAAACAGGCCTTCGATGAGGCAGCCCTTCTCTATTCGCCTGAAGAGTCTAGCTGAGGAAACTGGAATCTCACTAGAAAACAGTTTAATGGCTCCTGTAGCATATCCGCCACCGTGGCAATGGCAGACTATAGACTGCGATGTGTCTTTCCTAGAAGTTACAAAACATGCACCTGTTGCCCATATCCGAACATACTTTTTGGAACTTCAACACAAATACACATGTCCTGAGTTCTTCACAGATGCCTCCAAGACTAACTCCTCTGTGTCCTACGCTGCTGTAGGCCCATCCTTTTCGGATGCTGGTCCACTACATTCACGCACAAGTATCTTCACAGCGGAAGCGTACGCGATACTTGTGGCAGCTAAACACATCAAACAATTACAAATACAAAAAGCAGTAATTTATACAGACTCCCTAAGTGTGGTAACGGCTCTGCACAGTCTTAAAAAACAAAAAAACCCAGTCCTTGTCTCACTTTACTCCATTTTATGCACACTTTACACACTCAAACAACATGTTGTAGTGTGCTGGGTGCCAGGGCACCGTGAGATTCAAGGCAACGTGAGGGCGGATCAGCTCGCTGCATCCGTGCACAAAAGCACTGCCCCTACACCCATATCAATCCCGGCCCTCGATCTTAAACCATCCCTCAAACGAAACCTCAGAGTATACTGGCAGAGCAAGTGGTATACACACACACAAAACAAACTACACGTTATTAAGCCACACCTTGGTCATTGGCTGCCCGTATCGAAATCGCGTTATACAGAGGTAATACTAACGAGACTCAGGATAGGACACACATACACGACACACACACTCCTTTTGTCCGGTGGCGATCCACCATTGTGTGACAGATGTGGTGAAGCATTGACAGTCCTTCACATTTTAATTGAGTGCAAACAATTGGACACTGTAAGAAAACAACACTTTCCATTACCCTACCGACAACATATACCTTTACACCCTGCAATGTTCGTCGGTAGGGTACCGCTTTTTAGTCACAAATCATTGTTAGCGTTTTTTAAAGAAATTCATAGCTTTCATATTATATACCCGGGCATCCCGTAGCATGACCTCTCCAGAGAGGTTTTTGCTACGGTGGTTACACAAGAAAGCACTTGCCTCACGGCCCTTGGACGCAAGGGTATTAACGAGTGAGGCACTTGTGCTAATGCCATACATATCCACCATCGTCTTTTATTATCACCAACTTTTGTCATCTATTCACACCACACACACCTTTCACGGCATGGTCATGATTTTATTACTTGTATGTTTTTACCCGCCTTACCGCGAGGAATTTTATGGCCCTCATACAGCCGCTTATCGCAATCATTGTCCATTTTTTTTAGTAAGATGAACTGGCGCTCTTTGGTCGTGAAATGGCCCTTGCGCCATAAAACATCAAACATCATCATCATCATCACCACCAAGGCCTGCCTTCCGCCAGGGGCCACCGCCGGCGCTACCACTCTACCAACAGTGGTACTCAAAGCGAACACAACGCCATCTATCGCCCGGCGGTGGTCACCACCAAAATAAAGCCTTGGGGCGAGACACGTGCGCCACGTGGCGCAGACAACTTTACAGGGTGGGGGGGTGTCAGCACCCCCACATTCCCCCAACCTTAAATCAAACCATATCCCGAAATCAAAAATTAGCTACACAAGCTTTAACAAAAAAAATGATATCGCACGACCATAATGTCCTTGCACCACGACACCGCCGCTGGTCGACACTGCTGCACTGTCCGGCTAGACTTCACCTCAGTACCGGCCCCGCAACAGCAACGTTGCCGTCGGCGCGACGATCCGTCGCTAGCGCCGACACGTCTTCCAGTTGCGACCAGCACTCGCGAGGGCGCCGGACTGCAGGCAGATGCGCAGGTCCCAGGCATCTCCATCGCCCGACCTCACGACCGCATTCCTGGCCAACGACGCTGACGATGTGCAGGACAGCCGGCCGTGGATGACATCCCTCCCGCTGGATACATCAACAAAAAAACAAAACTCGAAAGAACAAAGGAGCGCGGCCTAGGGGAGGGAGCTTCAGGCTTTTCGGCCACGTGGTACGGTGGTAAGTACTGCTAGCTAATACATCGGTGGCAGCCGAGACGCCCATCAAGATAAAACAAAAATCACTTTTCCTAACTCGTGCTGACAAAAAAAAAGTGAGGGAAGCGGAGCGCGACACCTCAACGCCACGATTCACCTAGTTGTGCCACGTGCGACAGGCGGCTGCGTAGAGCCTTAGGCCTAATGAGTCGCTCGGCAACAACCGGCATCCACCCAGCCTAGGCGCAGAAGAGGCAGCCGCGAGGAGACGTCCACTCTGTGAGGTGGCCCTATCGCTCGCCGCACACAGCAGCTTACCGAGCGATCGGCGTCCACCGCCCCGGGCGGCTTCATGACGCCTTGGCGTCGAGCCGCAATACAAGTCAGCAACGACGCCCGGCTCCCTGAGCCCAAAGAGATAGAAGAAGCTATTCACGGAAAATCGGACCACCCACGAGGCTTCCGTACTCACTCGCTTCGGGCCTGGCCTACAAACCACGTGCTCTAGGCCTTGCTCACCCCAGGATGCGGACCGCATGGCTCTCGTCCTAATTCAACAACGTTTTTGAAAACTAACAACAAAAAATAACAACACTTGCGAGCAAAAAAAAATAAATAGAAAGTCAACCTGCCGACAAATTGAAACACGTTACAAAACCAATCTCCTCGCTTCTCAACAAAGCACACCACCGACGCTAGCAAAGAAGTCCCCCCTAGGCCTACTCTACTCCGGCTCTAACAAAATCCCTGTACCGAACCGCAAAAACTGTCGTCCGATACTCCAAGAGCCCCACGTTGGGCGCCAGTGTGGGGTCTCCGCAAGGCGAACGCGCGCCTCGCCACGCCACGCTCTTGGAGTGAACGGACACAGTGGACACGGTCGGTACAAGGTACTCTACATACATACATTTATTAACTAATTTAGACGACGATATCGTCCGCCGAATGATACATCAATTTCAATTAACACTAAACCATACAAACAACATAACGCAGTGACACACTAAACACACAATGACATGATAAACACACACTAACACACCCAACACACTAACACATATCCAAGGCGACGTCGCCAACGCCTGACCTTCCACGTGGGACCCCAGCGCGAAGCCCGCAGTGCCGAGCACCGGGGGGCCCACGCGACAGACAACCGTTCGCGGCAGCCGCCACGCGCAGAAGAGGCTCGCTCAACGCTCGCCCACCACCAAGGCCTGCCTTCCGCCAGGGGCCATTGCCGACGCTACCACTCTACCAACAATGGTACTCAAAGCGAACACAACGCCATCTATCGCCCGGCGGTGGTCACCACCGAAATAAAGCCTTGGGGTGAGACACGTGCGCCACGCGGCGCAGACAACTTTACAGGGGGGGGGGGTGTCAGCACCCCCACAGCGTCAACCATCGCCGTGCAAGAACATGATACTGCTCAATGTCGCAACACTTTATTGTCTGGCAACACCAAAGTGCAGTACAGCCCATTGCAAAGGCGCGGCAGGAAAGCAAATGGGCATATCCACGCCACCGGGGAGAAGTACTACACAGAGGTGCTGCGAGCACATCTCCGTGGTAAAAGTGATCAACGGAGACACTGGGACCAAGGCTCGATTGCTCAAGCGAAGACAAAGGCACTCACGTTGGCTTCGGAGAGATACGGGTCAACAAAGCTTGGCCACACATTAGAACAAACGTACTGCTCTTTGGCCTAGCGTACGCAAAGGGGCAACAAAAGATCAGTGTTCGCCTCGGGCGCGAGGCGCCGTCAACGAAGTCTGATGATCACCAAACAATGGGAGTCGACGGATGGAAAAGGGAATGCGTGCTCACCCTTAGCTGTCCCGGAAAAATCTAACTTGCTCCCGACACGCGCACAAAATGTCCCAAGAGACCAGACGTGCGGCGCCACAGTCGACATCCGCTACTGGGTGAGAGGAGTTATGCGTCACTCCTCGCTCTCCCAGCACGGGAGACAGCGAAAAAGGGTAGTCATGTCGAAACGTGAGAACGGCAGAAAAGGCAGCAAAGCCCGCGCTAAGGCGGCGGGCTAGCCTCAATTCCCACAGTGTCAGGTGTAGCCATGCAACACCTGACATATTATATCATTGTAAATATATTATTTTCAAAAGCCATGATAAGGCTGACGTCCATAATGTCTGCATAAAATTTCAAAACTGCGCTATTGAAGAGATTTCTACGTATAAATTTCTAGGTCTTGTTATTGAAGAAACTATGAGCTGGACACCTCACACAAGCAAGATCTATGCAACCATGTGCAGGTCAATTACAATAATATATAACGTTAGATCGTTGGTACCTAAAAATTGCAGTTTTACTATGCTCTTGTTCTCTCTCTTCTGCAATACTGCCTCCTAATCTGGGGTACCACTACTCAAACAAATTTTTGCCCCGCCGCGGTGGTCTAGTGGCTAAGGTACTCGGCTGCTGACCCGCAGATCGCCGGATCGAATCCCGGCTGCAGCGGCTACATTTCTAATGGAGGTGAAAATGTTGTAGGCACGTGTGCTCAGATTTGGGTGCACGTTAAAGAACCTCAGGTGGTCGAAATTTCCGGAGCCCTCAACTACGGCGTCTCTCATAATCATATGGTGGTTTTGGGACGTTAAACCCCACATATCAATCAATTACTCAAACAAATTTTGATAGATTATTAATTTTACAAAAAAGAGTTGTTTATTGTATCGGAAATCTTAAATGAAACGACCAAACAGTGCAATCGTTTTCCAAGCTTCATATACAAAAAACTTATCAGCTATTTTTAAACTAAAGCTTGCTATGAATACACATAGACAAATTTACATGACCTTCAAATCCTGTCTCCATCTTCATTATCTGTCCATTCTTAATATCACCTTAGGCACAATCAACTTGAAAAGCCTATGTTTCGAACCAATTATGGTACTTTTGCCTACTTAATGCCACATAAACAACCAATAAATTGCAAATGTGATTCAGGCCAACTATTCGACATACCACCTCTGAAAAAAAGTTCGAGGTTACCATTTGATTAGCTCCTGATCCTTCTTTTATATTGTGCAAATGCCATCTGTACCTTTTTCACTCCTATTTATTTTATACTGTTCTGTACCGTTCATCATCAGGGCTCAAAAAAGAATTTCATAGATGTGGTATTTGTTGTGTACTGAATGTAGCTATTTTTCTTATTGTGTTTGGATTGTCTGTATGCTGTGTGCTGTATTTTTACCATATATTGTTACCTATGTTTGCCTATGCTCCACAGTGTTTCACTCCTGAGCAATGTATGGGTAGGGGGGCTTTTGTCAGGCAGTCATATCTGCCTTTAGCCCCTTCGTCTCAGACAATGACTGTCTGAATAAAGTTCAAATTCAATTCAATTCAAATTCAGCATTCCTACTGTCCAAGGCTATGTCTGGTGTAGCACCGTGTTTAGGGAGAGATAGAGGTAAGCTGTAGTTACTTCTTGTGCCATACGTTTTCTCACAGTTAAGTTTGTCCGACTGTCAGCAGCAATTTCTTGTGCTATGACATCCGCATTGCTTGTGATGTAGCTGTAATTATGTTACCATGGTCATTGGGTCAGCAGGTGCCTGAAAAATAAAATGTCTGGTATATGTTTACTAAGCTATGCATAAAGCAAATGGCTCATTTTATCTAGGTGGGGCAGCCAAAAGCCAGTCGCCAGAAAGCGAGCGCCGAAAGCGAAGTGTCGCAGAGTCGCTGGAGTCTCTGCACCGAGATTTTCGTGACTACCAGTGTTACACATGGCACCTGGAGCCAACTGTGCGCCTCCTCTCCTGGGCAGGGAAGGGCATCGAACCTTACGGCGTGGACTATATTTTGCACAAGCTGGGCTTTTCACATGCCCGTGTCACTATCCCCAAGTGGCTACAGCGCGGATGCATGGACCCCTTGGACCTCTTCCTCTCCCTCATGCTTGAGCGCATGCTTAAGGCTGTGCGACACTCATAATTTATTCGTGTTGATATTTAGTCTTTTAATTGTGCATGTACAGGCATGTTGGTTATGTGTGGTGAAATACATGAAATAAACAACACAATGTTTAAAAAAGTGACTTGAGCTTTCTTTCTTGCTCTGCGTAAAGACAATGTCAACATTGTCCTAGGTATCCATGTAGAGATAAATAATTTCAAATCACAAACAGCACAATAAACTCGACTACTGTATACAAAGCATTTTGAATTATTATGTCAGCTGCACAACAAGCTGACAGTTGAATATGGTTGGCAGCCCAGTTGCCAAAAGGTCTTGCTTTAAAAAAACAAGCTCTCTTCTTTTCTTGTAGATGAATCACTGCCAGTGTGGAGACTCCAATGTAGGCAATTTTTGACCTTGGCTACAATGTACCCTTGGCACGTAGCGCATCCCTGCCATTATGTTTACTTTAGAAGGACTGAAAGCTGGGCCAGCTGGTGGCAGTACTTGAACATATTTTAACACAGTGCACGACTTCGCAGACACAAGAGAAAGAGACAAATCTTTAACGGAAAAAAAACAGTTGAACCTTCACACTCACGTGACCACACTAAGGCAAGAAAAATCAGATTAGCTGACATTTCGAACAATGAAAAAACCTTGATACTCCTCACATGTACTCTCCAACAGCATAAAAGTTGAGATATCGTGCTATCTAAAAACCTAGCCTCTATCATGTACGGCTATAGAAGGCACGCTAATGCATTGTTCACCCCATTTTCTAGCTGCCAAGACACACAAACCAGAGATTCTGTTCTGAGCAGTTATCACAAGGAGAGATACCTGGCAGAGTGTTGTATCGTGCTACCTGAAAAATAATTTACAGGTGCTGCAGATTGATGATTTAGTACGTAACTCTGATGAACTTGTTAAATTTTTAGATCCTTGGCTCTTGTAATGGCTTCAGTATTGACGTTTGTGACCTGTACTATATTAATTTTGAGTTGACAAAAAGTGTGAGACTGTGTATTATGGAAGATAATGACAAAGTGAGTTTTTGTAACAATACAGGTATTTCTGTGAACAGCTTTCTAAAGATTCTTTCCTTCTACTTGAATATTACATTTGTTGAATAGGGAGCTGGCCTTTACTTGCAATGCTCTGGTGTTTGCATAGCCTCACAGGTTGCTCCTGTTCTGAGCAACATTTTTCTAAACAGTGTTGACAGGTCTGTTCAGGAATCATTCAATCATCTATATTTAAGATAATTAGGTATGTAGATGATTTTCTTGTTTTTGTTCAGGCGTCTTGTTTTTAACAAACAGTAACTGACAGTATCCATGTTTTCAGGAAATGTGGTCTGCGCTTGTGTGATAAGTGAAGTGCGTGTTTCGTTAAGTGCGCGAGTGCAACTAGTGTCCGGTTTAAAATGTGCGCGAGTGCACCGGCATAGGGAAGAAGACAACGACGACCGATGGTGTGGACGCGCACTTTCGCGATGTATTCGGTGAGAAAGACGATGGGCAGACGAGGCGCGTGAAGTTCGGACCAATGAGAGGCCCCCACGCTAGTTTGGAAGAAGCCCGAAGGAAGAACGGGGCAGACGTGGCCGGGACGCGACGGAGGCAAGCAGGCTACCAGGGCGCGGGGGTGGCGGCCGAGTTCCTGAGGCAAGGCTGCTGCGGGCTCCCACCTGGTCGGGCACTCGAGCATCATCTATCGTCTGGCGTTGGTCAGGCCGCTCGTCATCTTGCGTTGGCCAGGCTGCTCGTCGTTTGGCGTTGGCCAGGCTTCTCACCATCTGGATTTGGCCAGGCTCGTCCCGTTTCCAAGGCTACGTCCCAGCGTCGGAGGACGAACGCTGAGAGGTCACTGACCTTGGTGCGCCCGGAGTTACCTTCAACCACGAGCAACGCTTGGACCTCTGATCTACCTTGTCTGCACCCCATCGCATCAACCCTCGCCGTCTACAAGAGTGCCGCGACCGAACGGTGACAGTCGCTTTTGCTATTGCGGAACTTACGCATCCTTATCATTTCGCGGTCATTAGGTTAACTTCTCCTCGAATTTGTGTGCTTTGTTTGTTTTTCCTCTTATCCCTTTCTCTTTATCTAGTTTATTGAAAATATATTTAGTTGTTTTTCTTGTGTGCATAAACGGTCTCGTGTTCTCTTTACCGATGTGGGTTTTCTCATCGGTTTGTATGCACAAGAACCTACACGAGAGCTTGTGGGTTGACTAGCCTCGTGACAGCTTGGAATTCCCCTACGAGTTACCATTAAACGATCACCTACACTTTCTAGATATCCAATTAGAAGTACAAAATGATGTGTGTTGAAAGTATAGCCCTCGCTCAGCAAAACCGCTCCTAAATTTTAATTCAGGCCTTTCGAATGTTATTAAAATGGTATTGCTTTTTCATGTTTGCGTTCTGCACTACTTAGGTCTTGCTCTCATCGAATGGGCACTAGTTTCTCGAAACAAGTGACGAGACTAACAGATGCAGTTTTTCCGAACGCTAGCATCTGGCAAACTGTTCGCAAGTTGACCAAACGAGTTAAGAAAAACACACAGTATAGCTACTCGTGCAGATCCAGAGCATAGGAAATCTTCAGCAGTACTTTCATGCATACACAAATTATAGCACAATTTGAAGAATGTTGCCAATCGGTTTAAAGTAAGTGTAATTTTTTCGTCACCTAATAAGTTGAATAAGGTTTGTGGGATGGTTGAATGAAAACTTAAAGGGACTGTCTACTGCTCGGAAAAATTTTTCTAACTGGGGTGCTAATCAAAAGATCACTCATCGCATCGGCAACAATGAGCATGCTTTCGGGCCAGAAAAAAAATTTCGAATTTTAACTTGAGGTTGAAAATCGATAAAAAGTGATCAACGGCAGATGTGATCACTCTTGACAACATATTGCTAGGACAAGAAATCGTCGCAGGTAGCTTAAAAACAAACATGTTTAACTTAAACTTGTATTTTATACATTTGAGACAGCTATAGGTGGTGCCAAAGACTAGTTTTTGCTTTTTTTTTTCTTGCACGTTCATATAGGCGCCAGGCGGCGCTGCTGGCGGAGTGTTCGCTTGCCTGCATGCCTGCCTGCAAACGGCAGAGAAACCCGGCCCCGGCTTCCACCGCCGCTCATGAGAACAACGAAAAAGTGTGTACATGCCTAAAGCGACCACTGAGATATTTGTTTTATAATTAAGCAAACTTGATGAAGCCTGCAAAAACCACACATGGTTTCAGTTTTTGACTTTCACCGGCACCAACCAGGGTTGTGGGAATTCATCCTACCGATGAAAGGAGACAACGCGGACAGAAAACTTAGCTCGAAGCGGTGAAAAGTTTTCTTTTGTAGAAGACCGTTTCGTAGAAAGAACGACGCAAGTGCGCGCTTGAATACCTTCGGGACTTCGGCGGTCCTGCCTTCGAGGTATTCTATTAGGGCCTTAAGTTCCGGGTCGGCCCGCTGTCGTTCAGCGAAGTCGTCGGTAGTTATCGTTTCCAAGAAGTAGTCGTCATTCGGGTCGTCGGGTAGCGGTTGGTCGACAGGCGCACGAGAGAGACAGTGAGCGTCGGAGTGTTTTTTGCCGGACTTGTAAATGACAGTAATGTCATATTCTTGAAGTCTCAGGCTCTATCGTGCGAGGCGACCTGAAGGGTCCTTCAAGGTGGCTAGCCAACACAAGGCTAACCACCTTCAAAGTTGTGAGCGACCACCTTGTGGTGGTCGCTCACAACTTTGAAGGGCCTGCCGTAGAAGTAGGGGTGAAATTTTGACGTAGCCAAGATGATGGCAAGACACTCCTTTTCTGTTGTGGAATAATTTGCTTCTGCTTTGGATAGTGATCGGCTGGCGTAACTAATAACCATTTCAAGTCCGTCAGCCCTCTGCACAAGAACGGCGCCAAGACCTACGCTGCTCGCGTCAGTATGTATTTCTGTCTCGGCGAATTCGTCGAAATGGGCAAGTAATGGAGGCATCTGGAGGCGATGTTTAAGCTCCTGGAAAGCGTGTTCCTGTGGCGTTTCCCACTTGAACTCCACGTCGGCCTTGGTAAGGTTAGTGAGAGGATCGGCGATGCGGGCGAAGTTTTTCACGAACCGCCTATAATAGGCGCACAGGCCCAGAAATCGGCGCACAGCCTTCTTGTCAGTGGGCGGCGGGAAGTCGGCGATGGCGGCTGTTTTCCGTGAATCGGGATGAACTCCAGACTTGCTGATAACGTGCCCCAGAAACAAGAGCTCCTCATACGCAAATGTGCACTTTTCTGGCTTCAGTGTGAGCCCGGACGTCTTGATGGCTTGAAGTACAGCTTCAAGGCGCCGAAGATGCTCGTCGAAACTCGAGGAAAACACGACGACATCGTCCAAGTACACAAGGCAAGCCTGCCACTTCAATCCTGCCAGTACTGTATCCATAACGCGTTGAAAAGTTGCAGGCGCTGAGCAAGGGCCGAAGGGCATCACCTTAAACTCGAAGAGGCCGTCCCGTGTTATAAACACCGTCTTCTCTCGGTCTCTTTCGTCGACTTCGATTTGCCAATAGCCAGTCTTGAGGTCCATTGACGAAAAGTACTTGGCGTTATAGAGCCGATCAAGTGCGTCGTCTATTCGTGGGAGAGGATACACGTCCTTTCTTGTGATTTTGTTCAGGCGGCGATAATCGACGCAGAAACGTAGGGTCCCATCCTTTTTCTTCACTAACACCACGGGGGATGCCCATGGACTCTTGGACGGCTGGATAATGTCATCCCGCAGCATTTCATCAACTTGTCTCTTCATGGCCTCACTTTCTCGCGTCGAAACCCTGTACGGACTCTGACGGAGTGGTCTGGCATTTTCTTCGGTTATAATGCGATGTTTCGTGATTGGGGTCTGCCGAATTTTTGATGACGACGAAAAGCAATCTTCGTATTGCAGGAGCAGGGCCTTGAGCTGTTCTTGCTTATCGTTCGGAAGTCTGGAATTGACGTCGAAAGCTATGGGAGGGGCTTGGTTCCTCTGAGCAGGTTCCGCAGAATCGGCGAGGGCGAAAGCACTGGTGGCTTCGAATGTTCGAACATCTGGTGGAGGTGCTGCTTCGTTCATATACCGGACGCCCCCGTCAAGCCGTGTACCCAGCACCTCCACCAGATGTCACGGGGTCGTGACGTGGCCGAAGACAGGAAACTTCGTGTTGGGATCTAACTGTTTATTTGGGCGAACCTGTGCCCGGTAAACGGAAAGTCTAATTACAGCAGCAGTCTTACACAGATAGCAGTCTCGGACTGATAGCGGCGAACTGAGCGTCGGCCTTCGATCAACAACTGACAAGCGGCGAAGCGCGTCGGCATTTATACCCTTGCCGTCGAATGTTCTAGCGTTATCGCTGGCGGTGGCGTAGGTTCCAGAACAATCTGTACCGTTCGCACAGTGGGCGTGATCTTATCGAAATGATCTACTACAGTCCGGAACCTTCTCGAAAACTGCAGGCGCGGTTTGCGCTGAGAATCTTGTGGTGTTTTGGGACGATAACAAAAACTTGGGAAATGGAACGTGGCATTATACAGAGTATTTCAAGAAATGTGCCCACTATTCTTTAAGAATTACAAAAGGCAACACTGCGTGCTACTTGCAGAGTTGCCTTTCTGTGGCAGAAGGCAGCTTCAGATGGGTACAAACATTCATCACGGCATTACTTATACAAAAGACAGCCTTTCTGTGATTTTCAAAGAATATTGGACATATTTCTTGAAACACGCCGTATACTCACACGTATCCCGACATGTTGCGGACTGCCATTGCACACCTATCTTTCATTAAGCAAAAGTTCCATCGACACACAGAGATCAAACCTCACGAGAAATGATTTAAGCTTATAATATAAAAAAAGGGACAAACAATGCATTAGCATGCCTTCTATAGCCCTACATAGCGAGGTTAGGTTCTTAGATAGCACAATATTTTTTCATTGTTCATTGTTTCATTGTTTTAAGGTTTTTTCATTGTTCAAAATGTCAGCTGATCTGCTCTTTCTTGCTCTGGTGTGGTCGCATGTGTGTGAAAGTTGAAGTGCTCTTTTTCTGTGCAAGTTTTTTCTAATAAAAATTCAGTTGCGGGTCAGCACTGCAGTTTGTCTCTTCTTTTTTTTGTGTCCATGTAATGGTACACTGTGTTAAAGTATGTTCAAATTATGTTTACGTCTGGAAGGCGGGTTGTGCAGTGTTATGTCGTGTGACTCCTGGTGTCATGTAAACACACTAGTGTGTTGATGTTCCTGTACATGCCGCTGGTTGGAGCTGGGCCTCCATAGTGTCTGTTTTCTGTAGCCCATGCTGTAGCCAAACCAGCATGGCCACCAATCAGCATGGTCATCTGACCAGTGCCACGCCTGCCGATTGCATCTCTTTCCCTCCTTCACAAAGGTGCAAGAGCTATAGTGACTTAGAAGAGATGTAGCGGCATCACCAGAGGGGTGCGCCTGGTTTCTAGGTGTCTCCTTACGCTCTGGGTAGCCGCAAGGGTTGGTAAGGTCATTGCTGCTCCTTTTCGTACTGCAGGTGGTGCATACAATTGGGTCCCACGTGCTAGTAACGTACATTGGCTGGACTTTGATGTGACCGAGGAAGGGTACAGGCTGCCACCCAGGCACCGGAGAAGGAGAACTCTTGCTAGGCTTCTTGCTTACAAAAACAACACACGTTTCATTTACATATTTACGGGAGTTTGAAAACACAAGAGACGCGTATTTACATGAGATGCAAGAGGGCCAGCAATGGCCAGAGAGAGCTCCCAGCACATGTGCTCTTTATATCCTTGGCTCGTGCACATGCTTCTCATCAAGCTTTTACAGCAGAAGGTGTTATCAAAACTCAGGTCACGTGCAACGCCATGGTTGTCCTCAACCACCACTGTCCGTAACCACTATCGCAAAATAAGAAAAAAAAATAGTACCAAGGACAGAGTGGGACTTGAAACACGGGTCCACTGTGTGCCAGCCCAATATTCTACCACTGAGCCACGCCGGTGCTTGTTCGCAAACTTGCCTTAGGCAGGCTAGATGTTGGGAAAGGAATCTCGTTAATATGAGTAATAAAGCGTTTTAGACAAAATAACGAGGCATCACACAATGCAAATACCCCGCAGGGGCGCCTGCGCAAGTAGGCGTTTGGTGTGTAGCGACACCACGGACCCGAGCTAACGGGGAACTATCTACTCCCTCCCACGCCTAGCCGTGCGTGGCTTTGCCAGGTCCGGGGAAAAGGGGATCCTAGGGGTTGAGCCGACGCTGGGTGATTGGACCATTAAGGCCCCCCCGGCAGAGGCAACACACCCCTTTGGCCCCGGCTTCACGTAGATGGCACCCCTGGGCTGACCCACCCAGGGGAAATCGGCAGTCGCCTTTTCCTATCTCTCTCTCCCTACATCTTCGTCTTTATCTCTTACTATTTATCTGTCCTGTCTTCTTCTCTCTTCTGTTTACTTCCGATATTCATGGCGGCAAGGGTTAACCTTGTGTAGGTATCCCACCTTGGATAATTACATTGGGTTATAGTTACAGCGTTTGGCTGGCGTCGGGAGGGCTTGTTTCAACAAGTCCAACCGCGTCCCCTTGTTGGGCTCCGTGGTGGGTGGTCGCCGCCGTTACCGAACACATTCATACTTGTATGGCTTGACAAGCATCCGCCGACCTTGATCGGTCTCGCAAGAGAGGCCGCACCGAAGCAAGTTATCACGTCTCGAAAGAAACTAAAGTTACTTTTGCGAAGTACCACATTATCCACAGTGACAGCACACCTCTAAGAAAATTATCCCCATTTTTGGTGGCCAAGTGCCTAAAAGAAAAAATAGTACCCACATACAAAGCATCCAAAATGTCAAGCGGTGACCTCCTTTTGGAGCTAACCGAAAAAGACCAAGTGCCTAAGCTATCCCAACTAACCAGCATTGGAGAAACAGCTGTCACCGTTTCGGTCCATCACTCTCTAAACACCAGCAGGGGAGT
This sequence comes from Rhipicephalus microplus, assembly GCF_043290135.1. Classification (NCBI taxonomy): domain Eukaryota; kingdom Metazoa; phylum Arthropoda; class Arachnida; order Ixodida; family Ixodidae; genus Rhipicephalus; species Rhipicephalus microplus. Next base: position 299,562,479 of record NC_134701.1, on the reverse strand, counting down.
AATCTCTGAGGAAGACTTCTTAGGCCTTAGTGACGAAGAGCTCCTAGAAGGTTTCCAAGACCAAAACGTCATCAAAGTCCAAAGAATTGTAATGCGTCGCAATAATCAGGAAGTGCCCACCAAACACGTAATACTAACCTTTGGAACATGTGAAATGCCCACCTCTCTTAAGGCTGGGTACTTAAAAATAAATGTCAGACCCTACATTCCCAACCCCAGACGCCGTTTCAAATGTCAGAGATTCGGACACGCCTTGCACTCTTGCAGAGGCAAAGAAACATGCGCAAAATGCAGCGCAAACGACCACAAATCAGAAAACTGCTCATCCTCACCCCACTGTGTTAACTGTGACGGGGAACACCCAGCGTATTCCCGGTCATGCCCATGTTGGAAAAAAGTAAAAGAAGTGATCGCTCTGACCGTCAAAGAAAAAATATCATTCAGCGAAGCGCGAACACGGCTATCATACCGTTTCCACAGAAGTTACGCCGATGTGACGCAGTCGGGGGCAGCGTCACAAAGGCCTCAGGAGTCGACCGCTACCACACCCAGTGGTTCTATGGTGACTCAAACCGCCCCCGTAAAAGAAGCAGCGCCAGCTGCTCCATGCACATCAAAGGGCCCGCAGACTCCAGTCTCCCTGGGCCCTAAACTCAATAGAGTGCCAAGGCCTGAGATCCGTTTCTCAGCGCCTCACTCTCGATCTTCCAGCGCCTCAGACAAGGCAATGGAGATCGACCACAAAACTCCGGTGTCATCGACACCGAAGGACAAGCGCTCTCTCGAGCGTACCAAACAGGACAAGGACAAAGTCCCAGTAACCACAATAAGTAAGCGATAACCGTAATGGTTATCGTATTTCTTTCTATTTCTTAATATTGTTACCTATCATCTTTTATACCGATCAATCCCCAGAAGTATATTTACTTAACTTTATTCTGCCAAGGCTTTTATCGTACATTAGAACTGTAGAGGCTTAATTCATAACTTAGGTGACATAAAGGACATCATTAACAAATTCTCACCAGTAGCCTTTTGCCTCCAAGAGACAAATCTTCGTGCAAAACGCAGCCACTTTCTAAAAGGCTTCAAAGTTGCCCGAAAGGGCCGCGAACATTGCAACCGTCTTTCAGGAGGAGTAGCCATAGTGGTGCAGGGCAGCACTCCTACACGAGATGTCCAAATAAACACATCTTTCGAGGCCGTAGCCGTCACCATCCTATCATACAAAACCATCACCATCTGCTCACTGTATATCCCACCTCACACCCTTTTCACCACCAAAAACTTGGAAAATCTAATGGAACAGTTGCCAAAACCATTTATCTTAGTTGGGGATTTCAATGCTCATTCAACCCTTAGGGGTAGCGACATAACTGACGCAAGAGGGCAAGCCGTGGAAGATTTCATTTTATTATATGACATCTGCCTTCTTAATTCCGGTGCTTTTACTTACTTTTCACCAACCTCGCGCACTTTTAGTTGCTTAGATCTCGCCATGTGTTCATCGTGTATTTTTAATGATTTTAAATGGGACGTCGTCAACACGTCTTATGGTAGTGATCATCAACCCGGCATCATAGAACTCATACCATCTTACCCAACTCTAACAAGCAGGCCACGCCGGGGGAAACTACAGCTCACGAACTGGCCAGTTTTCACAGAAAACGCTAAGCTCAATGAGGTTTTCTCATCGGAGCTTTCTGTTGAGGAACTAAACGAAGAGTTCGTCAAAGTTTTAATCTTAGCTACAGAAAAAGCAATACCGCAATCATCTGGCATCGTACGCAAGAAATTCAACCCTTGGTGGACAAACGAGTGTACTGATGCCAAAAAACTACAAAATAAGGCCTGGGGAATTCTACGAAGATACCCCACCTACGCCAACCTCATCAACTTCAAACAGGCAAAAGCCAGAGCCCGATTTATTCGAAGACAGGCAGAAAAGGATTCATGGCAAAAATACATATCATCAATTAACAGTTCAGTCACATCTAAGCACATCTGGGACCAGGTGAGGAAGTTCAAAGGAGAGTACTCCTCCTACACAATACCACTGCTTACAAGTCCAGACACACAACACTAGAAGACCAGGCCAACCTATTAGGAGAACACTTTTATAAGGTATCATGCTCAGCAAATTACACCAATACATTCCTGAAATATAAAGAAAATGCAGAAAGACAAAGATTGCCTACTAGCAGTACCTCAAATGAAAGTTATAACCTTCCACTTACGCTGCACGAATTGAACAGGGTACTTTCTGCCGGTAAAAAAACGGCAACAGGGTCTGACCAGATACACTACGCAATGTTGGCACACCTATCCCAAGCATCCGCGAAGGCACTTCTCCAACTCTTCAACAAAATATGGGACTCTGGCATAATGCCTGAAGATTGGAAAAAAGCCATAGTCATACCATTCCTAAAACCTGGTAAACCCCCAACAACACCAAGTAGCTATAGACCCATTGCATTAACAAGTTGCCTTGCAAAAACTTACGAAAGCATCATAAATATTAGACTTACCTTCACTCTGGAATCGGAGCACCTAATAGACGCACACCAGTGCGGATACAAAAAGGGCTGTTCGACCACTGATCACATTGTTAGGCTGGAACAAGAAATACGACAAGCATTTCTACACAAACAGTTCTGTCTCTCGGTCTTCTTTGACTTAGAGAAAGCATATGACACAACTTGGAGATACGGAATTCTCAGAGATCTAGCTAACTTAGGGATTCGCGGAAGAATGCTGAACTGCTTACACGATTTTTTATCGAATAGAACTTTTCAAGTACGTTTGGGTACGGTACTGTCACGAATATTTGTCCAAGAAAATGGTGTACCACAGGGCTGCGTTTTGAGCACCACCCTGTTTATAGTGAAAATGAACTCCATCAACAGGACTATACCCCGTACAGTCATGCACTCCATCTATGTTGATGATCTGCAAATTGCATGCCGAGCCTCCAGCCTATCATCCTGCGAAAGGCAACTCCAAATTACAATAAATCGGCTTACGAAATGGGCCGACCAAAATGGTTTCCGCTTTTCAGCCCAAAAAACCACAGCTGTTCTCTTTACGCAAAAGGGAGGATTGTTCCCTGAACCCGCGCTCAAACTATACAACATCAACATGCCGGTAAAACAAGAACACAAATTTCTAGGAATCACATTCGACCGAAAACTAAACTTTCTGCCACACATAAATTCACTGAAAACTAAGGCAAACAGAGCACTCAATCTGCTCAAAGTACTCTCCCATAAACACTGGGGTTCCGATCGACTCTGCCTTATACGTATTTACCGATCTCTTGTACGCAGCATTTTAGACTACGGATGCGTAGTCTACGACTCGGCGCCAAACTCATACATCCGCCGTCTTGACCCTATACACAACCTCGGTCTTCGTCTGTCAAGTGGTGCTTACAGAACATCACCTGTGCAAAGTCTATACGTAGAATGCATTGAGCCCCCTCTATGTGATCGAAGAGCATTGCTAACCTTGTCATATGTTTTAAGAATAAGGTCGTCATCTGAACACATCTGCTATGAAATTGCCGCAAAATGTGACTCGCGCTCACACTACCTCAACAAACCGAACCTAATCAAACCACTTGTTCTACGTTTCGAGGAATACTGCCGCTTTTATACCATCCCTGATGGATCACTAGATGTCACTATTAAACCACCAAGACTGCCGCCATGGTTTGACCTGTCACAGCTATGCGAATTTTCACTAAGCCGTTTCAACAAAAAAAGCACCCCACCAGAACACATAATCCAAGAATTTTATACACTTCAGCACGAATATAGGGATTACGAAGAATTTTACACAGATGGCTCAAAAACGGAGGACCACGTGGGTATTGGGATTGTGACGACGAAAAGCGCAATTTCTGTGAAAGTACCTCGTAGTTTTTCTATTTTTTCAGCTGAAGCTTATGCCTTGAGTGAAGCAGTTCGGAAAATCATCGCTGAAAAATACAAGAAAGCAATCATATACACCGACTCACTAAGCACACTAAAAGCACTACATATAAAATCCGAATGTGAGCCTATAGTAGGCGACATTCTAAACGTGGTATACTTAAACAGCCAGGCAACCTGCATCCGTTTCTGCTGGGTCCCAAGTCATGTTGGGATACCTGGAAACGAAAAAGCAGATAAGTATGCTTCCCAGGCAGCCCATAAAACAGTAACAAAAGTAAAAATTCCCTTTAAAGATATCCAGAGAACAATTCGCCTGGCCCTACTAGCAAAATGGCAAAAGCAATGGGACACCTGCACGAACAATAAGCTCCACCTGGTGAAACCCACACTCGGGGAATGGAAGACCTTCTGTCACCAGCAACGGTTTATTGAAGTTGTATTATGCCGACTTCGCATTGGACACACACACTTGACACACAACTTCTTACTCGCAAAGGAAGAACAACCAACGTGTGAAAAATGCCAAGAAGCGTTAACACTTATGCACATCCTAATCACATGTCCTACCATTCAAACACAGAGACAAAAACATTTCAGCAAGCTATACAAACAACACGTACCTTTACACCCTGCTTTGTTTCTAGCAGATGACCCTCTAGTACCTCTGCCTGACTTGCTTAACTTTCTGAAAGAATGTAACCTGTTAAATAAGCTTTGAAATCTCATCTTTTTAGCGTCCATTCCTGAAAGTCTTGTGTCTGGCGCAGCATAGCCTTAGCTGCTTTTGCGCCATAAAAAACCAAATTAACCTAACCTAACAATGCAAATAGTGTAACGAGTGGGTCGTTCAATGCTCCAACCCATTAGAAAAGCTTGTTTTTGATCACTTATTAACTCTGGCGCATACCCACTTTAGGCATAATTCCTCATCGTCGTCGGCCACTGCATGAACAATTGGCACTAAATTTATTGCAAGTGTTTAGCGGATACAACGCTTTTCAGAAGAATGATGAAAAATAGCATAGTGTATGCTAGTCTACTACCCAGACATTATTATTATTATTAATGCCATAGTGAGTACCCAGCAAGTGTGCTTGCAGCAGTTACACAATGAGTGTTTAGAAAGGATCTGAAAGGCGGCTTTTCTAGCTTTCGCTCTGACTGTGCTGCGCGTTCCACGCAGGCCTGGCATTTTTTCACAGGACGCAGACTGGGCATATTGCAGCAACGCCAATGGGCGTTCTCTACAGCATACACGGACACCTCTTGTGTTTCTGCAAGACACAAACTACATTTGGAAGTTACATAGATGAGCGTCCCTTGATGACCAGGTTTACAGTTGCTAGTTGTAACAGCCTGGACGGGGCAAGACAGTCATGTGTGCCGGAGCATGAGTTCATTAGGTTTTAGTGCCCTCTCGTGTGGACCGTGTGCCCCGAGCGTGTTCACCGCGTGCAGCCCACGGCATGGCGAAGACGCCGGACAGGCTCGCACTACTTCTTTCGGCGTGGTCTACCCAAGAGGACCCAAAAGTATCGCTGTTCATGGCACTGAAAGACGACGACCTCAGCAAGAAGTGTGATTGCAACTTTCACAGAAAAAATAAAACTTTCACCATTTCGTTGGCTATATGCGAACATCGCTTTAGACTATGTGCTCATTATAAACAGAAAACAAAAAGCAAATTTTGAGTGGGAAGCTGTCGCTTGCTCTGGAGGCTGTTTCAACACTGCTTCCAGGCTGCCCATCATATCTTTCCACCGCAATGTTGCAACAAAGACAAGAAAGAAAGACAAAAACTCTACCAACTGCTGAAGTGCACCAGAACAAAGTGTTTCAACAAAGCAGGTGTGGATCGTGCATCGGCACATTACTGGAGCACCAGAGGATAAAGATTAATCTGCAGCAGGTCGTGTTTCATTTTATGTCAACTATCTCCGAACCATAGAACCTCCTTCCAAAGATTGGTGAGAGTCTTGAGGCCATTTGTCTGTGACATCTGTACGTTTGTTATATGCTTGGAAAATTCTTTTACTGAATGCTTTAGTCTTTTGGATTTGCATTCTGACATTGTACTCGATGTTTTAAGACCCATTAATGGAAAGAAAGGGATTGACATTGGATGTCGAAAACATTCTGAGCAACTCGCAGCTGACGTTACAGCATTTTATGGTAAATAGACCCCTAATAATTTGAAGTTGCTTAATTGAAATTTCTACTTAATTAGAAGTCAACAAGTGGTCCCATCAATTTTGCATGCTCAATAATTCAAAGTTAAATACCTGTAATGTTGGTTAATTAGAAGTTATATTTCAGTCGAGTCTTGAGGTAATCGTAATTTTTCAATAAAATAAAGACAATTTCGTGTTAGGCAAAGACCGCTATCGGACAGCGCTGTTGTGGCCATCGCCAATGCCTACATTGCCACGGTTTATTAACTGGCCATCTTGTTTAGTCAACGCCGGGAGTTTGCATAGGCTAAATCGGTCTTTCGTTGTAATGCCATTAACATAAGAATTAATTGATCACTCTGGTCAAAAGCGGCGACACTACGCAGCTTCACACTGGCCGTAAACTATAAAACATCGCTCACTGCTTTCAAGAAAGCACGGGTACTGTAGTTATCCACTACAGTACCATTTCTAGTGCATTATATATCTAAGTGTCTTTGCAACTGCGATTGTGGCTTTCTTATACATCGTTATCGCCTCAAGTGCACAAGGTTGGGCAGGATCTGGCATGAATCGGATGTGAAAGAAGTGTACTTTGCATGGCGTCAACGTGATGACAACGTTGTCATGCTCCGTGATCATGAGCATTTAAGGCGATGAAGTATGGACAGCAGCAGGGAAACGCAATAAAAGATGTTCGATAATTAACGTGCCCGGCGTGCGTGGTGGTCTTTGCTTGTTTCGTCTGCCTGTCTCCTGGCTTGGCAGCTGCTAAGTACGAATTAACACCATCATCATTACTTTGTGAAGTGTGTACCGCATTCGTCATTGAATACTTAAATTGCAGTGCTCTAGAAGTATAGGGTAGTAAAAAGAGCGAAACCTGCGTGATGACGTCACTCATAGGATGCCGGGTTGGGTTGTTTGCTAGAACACCGCGTTTCCTGGGCTTTCAAAGAGCTCGTGTGGCAGGAAACACGCCACCGACGTCGGCCTCATTGGTTGTAAGCGAAAAATCGTCTGTGCTTCTGTGACCAAAAAATCAAGTTACCGAGATGGCCGCGGGAGACTGCTACTTGTTCACAAGAAGAAAAAAAAAGTTCTCAAGGTCACGAGGCGTGGTACTTTCTTTGACCTGCTACACCTCCCTGCTTAGCTTCCAGCGCTTTCGTCGGGACGAGGTAAGAGATAATGCAATTGCAGCATATGCGACAAACCTTTGTAACTTCACTCGCAGTGGACGGATTCTTAAAATTTTTGCGGCGTTGAGTTCGTAAGGCAATAAGCTCTTCTAGTTAATTATTCCATTGTTACTTGAAAAAGTGTTTCAGGCCCCCTTGAGCGCATTTTGTTTGACAGGTGTCACGATGAAAACGAGCTCATTCCGCGATAATAACGCGCTGGTCCAATCTACTGTCTGCATGTTTGTGTGCGTGCACGTGTATGTAACAAAACATATGAATAAGTATGCACTTAGTGGTTGAAGGGTGCACTAGGGTCGAGATTTCTCTATCGCGTTCAACTCTTAAAGGCGAAGCTTAAGGGTCCCCCAATTTTTGCTGTGGACAGACACCGTGTGTGCTTTCCTTTGTATTGATGCTCAGTGCTTAAAGAAGCGGTAAGACCTGATAATACGGGCAAGCAAACTACGAATTGGTGCCCCCGGTGACACTCTCGTGTCTAATTTGTATCATAAAATCGCAACTAAAAACCGGTGCAGCAATGGGGAACGATTCAAGTGGTGTCGCGAAAGCGAAGCTGCCGCATTCCACAACTACCGCAACTACTACCCAACAAGGCGAGCGCACGCATCTTATCTGTGACGTCAAAATGATCGCAGCGCTAGCTCGAGGCCCTCGCGGCCAATGATGGCTAGCCACTGCCGAGTAAATAAGCATAGTGTCTAGATTAGGCACTATAATTTCTCTATGACTTGACTATCCACAATGGTGCCGTATGGTCAATGGTTGCCAGCTACTAGTTTGTTAATACGCGCTATAGCGGCGTATAATGACTAATTTAAGGCTGTGACATTTAGGAACACACTGTGTCAAATGTACATTTTGCAATACCAGGCACGATACCCAAGCCAATTAATTATGCATGTCTCATTAAGGGGACCGCGTACTTTGAAAATTTTCTGCTAAAATTTAAAGAAACAAATGAAGCAAAATTATACAATAACTTTATGACAGTATGAAACGAATGTGTGGAGAAAGTTTTCACATATGAAATGCATCTACCTGGTGGGCAAAGGTTTTGAGGAATTATATCTAAGTGCTAAGTGCAATGCTTTTGTCATCCCCAAAATATCTTTGACAGGACCTTTTCCGGACCAATTGTTGTCCTCAGAAAGTACTCGAAAGGACGTTTTCGGGTCATACCAGCTTGTGTCGTTCACAGTAAGTACTAAGGTCAATGAGAACTGTGCGAAGACAATTGTACCATATGAGGACGACCTCAGGACATCGAGTGTTGTCTGGGTATAAACACACCGAGCAATTCCGTTCACATGAGGAGCCAGAGGCCGCGCTATTATTACAAGAGAAAGATGCGGGTGACAGTTTATTCCGTCTAGGCCAAATACACTTCGAAATCTACTGTATTTTGTGCATATAAGAAACCCGCCTCGAGCCGACGTTTTTTTTTTTTTTGCTCACTTCACCGCAATGCATTTCTGTAGAGCGGTGAAGTGAAGCTTTGACAGCACAAGCACTGTCATATTACAAGACGCACGTAAGCAAGCGGTTCGTGAGTAGTGAATTTCAGAAGCGAATTCAATACAAATCCAATAGCGGTATAACTAAATAGAATGCTTAAATGAACCTAATACTCTTCCGATAGTTCTCAAATAGTAAGGAAACCTTTTCAAAAATAATCCTAGAACTCCACGAGAGTTTATTTGAAATAACTGTACTCGTACTGTCTACAAATAGTACTACAATTATGAAAACTGTGATAAGCTTGTATCCATATGCAATTAGAGCCTTCGAAATACTTTTCAACTGCATGTCGAAATACCGCAGCAACTACATTATTCAAGCTGAAGCTCTGTTGCCAGCTTTCAAGTAAAATAGCAGCATAAAATCTAAACAGTTTTGAACTGAACACTATGCATTCAGCTAAAGATTTATTGGAATAGGCAAAATTATCACAACATATACCCTGGCACAGAGAGTATGTAAAAATCAAGTGTTGAAAGCTGTATCTGTAAGAACAATTTACGTGAACAAAAGACTTCCATGGGTTTTTATTTGTTAAGCTGAATGCACTCATCACCTCTAACTTCAATGATTAAAACGGGAAAAGATTAATGCGATTCAGCTCCACTACAGTAAAACAGAGTGAAAGTGCAGCTTGCAGCAAAAATGCTTTATCTGGTAGAGATTATAGCATCAATATTGCTGTCAATACTTGGGCTGCATTTATTGTGGTAATTCAGGGATTACGAGAAGAAAATAAATCTTCAGCTGATCTCATGTTTTACTGCTTCAGGTTTGTCCCATAGAAGCCGATTATATTTAAAATATTAAGTATTTTGTATATGTACCATTCAATTCGACGAGCGAATCCTATTTGATTTGTTATTTAAATATTTGCACACCCCTAGTAATGTTGTTGCTACCAATGACCCAGCATCTTTTTTTTATAAATGTGATTGGGCATCTGTAAGCATCACGAGTGCTTTTTGTTGTTGTTTTTTTGTGCTGTGTCCCGTCTTATTGAACACCACCTTTGCACATGCCTCAAGGTACGTAAATGGAAAAAGAAACGTACCTGGCTACAAGTGATGCCAATGTGTGACATACAATTTCAGTAATAAGATAAGTGTATTTGGTGAAAGTTGCTCTGAATCTTCTCATTCATTAGCAAGAAGGATAAGTTTATAGCACATCTTTTTTACTCTTACATCAACTCATCAACTTTTTACTCTTACAGTTTTTTACTTACATCAGTAAATTAAGCATGAACCTATTCATAAGCAATTACTTGTTTATTATTGCATTATTTGTGAAATAATTATAAAACACAAGATCAGACAGCACAAATAACTCTGCTGAGATAGGAATAAAATAAACAAAGCGATTTGCAAAAAAAGTACATTTTACGATTCAGCACATACCAGACAGAAAATGTAGTGAATGGGAATACATTTGCGAAATTCTTGCCTAAATCACGAGTGGCAACATAGCTGAATTATAATTGGTAATATCAATAAAATGTATTTTCTGAGAAGCTTTGGAGGCATCCATTTTCTGGCTCAAGTTGAGTCAAATGCCTACATTCAAATGCAACACCTCACATCAACATTTCGATGTTGTCCTAAAATGAAAAAAGAAAAGGCAATATGGTAATTGTTTTTGCTAGAGAATTCTGGATATGAGATGATTACTTAAAGCTGTCACAAGATGTGTTGAAAATGAAAAAAATTACTTGCCATTGCGAACTGCTTCAGGAATTGTAGTCCACATATATTGTTACTACAGCTATGTGGATTGCTTTATATATTTCTCACGGCAATAACACATGCAGCACAACAAACCACGTTCAGATGTTTTTTTGGTCTCTGGGGATAAAACAATTTTTTTTACTTTGAATAAATTTAGCATACAAATGACAAGCCTGACAGCTAAGTACATGCATATTGCCACGTGTGTTTTATTTCGATAAAGTTGGGTTTAACCCGCAAAGACTCTAAGCAACCCTTGGCACAGCAGTGTTTCAGGAGCTCCGCGATAACTTGAGATCACCCTGTTAAGTTTGTGGATAGAACGCGAATAGTCTGGAGCTTACACAGCCACCAGAAATAACCCTGGATTTTTTTACAGCACATGTATCAAACTAGACGTGCTGTACTGCTTTTCAGATTATTAATAGCTGACGCACTGTTTACCGCCATCAGGGCAGACTATGTATTGCTTGTAGTTTAACTTTCTGTTCTTCAGGCAAAAGTTCACTGAAATAAAAATTTAGTCTCAATATCGCCAACTACTGCAGTCTTCAATATCATGACTACAAGGCAACATTATTTTTTATGTTTCTCCAAGAGATGTTTACATCTAGGAATTCAGAAAGTTGAAATTTCATTTTTTAGAAATGTGCAGATGTACAACTGCTAAATTATGAAATCTAATACTAACAGCTATCTTTTTTCGTTTTAATTTGAATCCATTTGGTGAAGCAGAACAGTATACAAGTGCCACTGCTAATGAAGACTATGTGATGAAGCCCGTTGATCTTTAAAACAGCTTGCATACCAATCTGTCTAGCATAATGTAAGAGTGAAGGTTTCAAAACGAATTTCAAAATGAGGCAATAATATGCTGGTCACAATGGCCAGCTTGTGGTCCCCCATTTTTTCGAAATAACAATGAGATGTAAAGAGCTCTAATAATTGCTGAGCAGAAGTCCTTGGACATTATTATTGGTAAAGAACTGGTGCACGGCTAATGGTTTAACAATTCACACATATAAAACACAGTTCATTATCTTCCATTCTAGTCATAATGCTTTTTCACCAATCCCTGCTACTACTACCAACAGACATCTTCGTATCGCTAGGTTCACATTCTTGGGAGTACTCCTAGATGCTCAACTAAAGTACCATCATCACATTTCACTTATTAGACAGAGGATAGCTCATGGTATCAGAACATTAATTGAGGCACGACCATGCTTCGACTTTGCTTAAACTATACTGCGCCATTATCCACAATCGTATTATGTACCGAATCATGTCAACATCTGCAATCTGCAATATCTGCATACTGCAACACCACAACACCTTGATTCAAAGTGACCGCCTAAAAGACATCTTTGCGGAATCACCCAAGGTGCACATGGTTTATCGCCGATCGCCAAACCCTCCGTTATACTTTAACTTCATCCAAAATAAACAACCGAATGAACTATGTTGGCTGTCACCCTTGCAATAAACCCTGTTGTGAGGTATGCCCACACATGACAACTTCGCACTCCGTAACTAGCAGCGCTTCAAGCTTTATCATGAGAATCAACGGAGACTTCACTTGCGACAGCACCAATGTTGTGTACATGCTTGAGTGCTCCACATGCCACCAGCAATACATCGGTCACGCCGAAATGTCATTCAGGTTACGCTTTAACAACCATAGAGCCCACGCTTCTAACTTATCTCATCTTCCACTATCAAAACATGTCCAGCTGCCAGGTCACCCCTTTGCAAACATCAAGGCTACCATACTACAGACTTGATTTAAAACTCATCATGACCGAGAAGTTCGCGAATCCTACCTCATCTATAAATTCAACAGTCTTCACGCTGGCATAAATGAAAGCATTGCACGTGTCACCTTTCTTTGTGGGTGACAAAGTTCATATCCATATTCATACACTATCCCTCCCCTCCCGTCACACACACTTTTTTTCCTAATGCATCCCACTCTTTTTTTACCACTGCATATTGCATTAAAGTCGCACATTCTCTATTTTGTATAGCGACCATGGTGACTTGTAAAAAAATTTTTGGTGATCTTTCAGTACTTTTATGTGTGCCGTGCCAAAGTAGATGCAATTAATATCTGTCTTGCCACGCATGTAGCCCTAATCTCTCATGTCTCTTTCGCAGCCTCATCATCGTTTTACTGGTTTATATGTTTCACTGATGCGATGGCTTCCTATTCATATGTGCCTTAAGCTGTCGCACTTATCTTGTTACACGAGGTGATAGATCAAAATGAATTGTTACCGATGTTTGATTTTGAACTCCTGAAGTTTTATTTATTTTTTTTTCCGATATATCAGTGGCTCTTAAAAGCGGTATATGCCTTGTTCACTTTTCATTCTCTGACGAAGGCCGTGCCACGGCGGAAACGTAAATCTATAAAGAAATATATATATATATTGTAGAGAAGCCGCCGAACACTGAAAAGGGCCGAACTCTCAAGTGCTTTCTAGTGGGTCTACCCAAAAAGAACGCCGCTCGCGCCGAGAGTCCATGCTTGGCTGTTACTGTCGCCATTGTGTAGACTCGCTGTGTGCCGGCTAATAAACACCATAACAATATATATATATATATATATATATATATATTGTTATGGTCGGGTTAAGTGAAAGCCACGGCCGGGTTAAGTGAAAGCCACGTTTCTATTATGTTAGCACCTCGCGAAACCACGGCGCTCCTGTAGGGCAGTTGATTGCATGTGACGTGCCTTCGTTTGAGTGAGCACAGGTGCCTATTTGTCAATGATACATAGTAGAACAAATAAACAGTAATGGATGACAGAACCGCATGACGGAGACTGCCAGAAGACAAGCGCGTAGGATTGATATCGGCATTCGCCAGTGCCCGTGGAGAGGCTAACATGAAAAGACCCAACGGATGATTTTATTGTCGATAGACCCAAAAGCCAATAGTGTGGCGCACGATTAAGCTAGATCAATTAAAATGTCAAGTCATTTTATTATGCAAAAGTGTAAAGAAGTAAAAAGAAAATTAAAATTGCCAGGATCAGCCCTAAATTGAAAATAAGTAAAATATTTTCACGCATCTTGTTCCAATTATGTGTTCACTGTTGAATTAGCTGCATTATTATAAAAACGTCAGGATGAAAAGAGATGAAAACATTCAAAAGCGCAGGAACGCAAGCAGTTGTTTTCGTATTTTGCAGCATGTCATTCCTTTTTCGTCTCACAGTTCTCATATTATTTACTTCATAACTGCTGGCTGAATTGCCAGCATTGAAATACAGTCACTGAAGTTTCAAAGATGCTCGAGTCCACTGTCATGAGATTGCACACATGCTAAGTATATTTCGTGACTGTAGCATCTGCTACTGCATTGTATGAATACTATAGACGTGTTTGGAGGAAGTGAGAAGTCTATCTTATTTTGTGTTAAAGGAACAGTAGATGCTGCAGTTGCTGAGGTTACATATTCTAAATGAAATGATTAAGTCTCAAGTAACGTTTTCTGAAGTGACATACTCAGTTACTATAATTAATTTAGATGCATTAGAAAGGTGTAGCTTATCTAGATCTGGTAGTTGTGATTGTGTTGGATCTGAGTAAAATGTGCTCACAATTCTTACTACCGCGAGAACTGATCGGTGTGCAATGTTCCATCTCGGGTAAGACAATACCAAAGATTTGCAAGGGCTGCAGGTATCTAAAAACAAGGTTGGTAATTACCTGGTGCGCACACGCCAGCCGGATATTAAAAGATTTCGTGCGTCACACAAAGATGCACGCGCTCAATCCTAACTAACTAAGGGAGGACGGGGCTGGTCGCCGTCCCCAACGCTGTGTCAGCGCTCTCCTCTCCCCCACTTCATTGCGGTTCATTCTGTGAAGTCCGTATTCGACGTCGATTGCCTGAATCCCGGTTCCAAGCAAAGAAAAGGTGCTCTCGCTTGAGCCCGCCAAGTGTGTATATATATATATATATATATATATATATATATATATATATATATATATATATATATATATATATATATATATATATATATATATATATATATATATATATATATATATATATATATATATATATATGTTTTCCTTTACACAAACCTCCCATTTTCTCGCCTTTCACCCGCGGCGTTATTTCTTGGTTTGTTGTTTTCTTTATCGGTTTCTCTTTTTTGATAACGCTGTCACGTTGCTAGTGTGCTGGTCCGTGGAGCCATGTGATTCTGCCAAGGTCACCAAGGTTTCTGTGAAAAGCGCAGCCAGAACAGTAGGCTGCATGTATGCGGTTATTTGCATAGCTGAAAAAAAAAGTTGAAAAAAAGTGCCTAATGAAAGAATCCAAGGATATATTTGGAACGAATATATGACAGTCAACATTTTTAATAAACATATTTTTTGTTACCATTCAGCAGGTTGCGAGTTATGAACTGCCACACGGCATAATATGCTTTCACAATTAAAACTATTTTTCGTCACAGTATCCTGCATCAGATATCATGACAAAGATTGAGAGTGACGTTTTTCAAGACATTGTTTATGTATTCAGTAAGCGTGCATCACTTCATGTTTTATATGAACACCACCAAGCATTTTCTGCGGGCACGGAGGAAGGAAAAAGGTAAGGAGAGGGCATGCCCATCCGGCGCAGGGCGTAAAAAATGTGGCGGAAATGACATCATGGCGGCCATATTCACTAGGCACAATGGCGGCGTTGCTATGGTTACGTGTTGCGCAGTGAAGCTGGTCTAGCAGTGAGCGGCCGCGGCTGGCGTCGGAATGTGTGCCTCCCCAGGTCTCGTGCTGAGTCGTGGCGGACAATATCTGTGCTCTGCGCCGCGTTATTGGTTACGCAGTGTTCTCCTGGCTGTTACATTACTCTTAGCAACGTTTACAAATCCCTTTGTCCATCACGGGGTTTCAACAGTGCGTAGAACAAGTGCATATCCATGTGTCGTGCGGCTGATGACGCGGATATGAAGCAGTTAGTGTTCAGCGAAATGCTCAGCGAAATTGCGTTGGGCACCATGACGAAGCTGAATGACGACGAACGCCTTGCAGGTCAGTGACGGTTGAGCAGTGCTCCTGCTTGTGACAACGGACGGCGCTGTTGAGCCCAGCAAGACGCCATGAGGACCATGTGCACATACGTAGTTTCGTGTTGTGTGTGTACAGTAACAACTTGCATGTGCGTATTAAAACAACTTTTCTGTTCCGCTTGGTACACTCACCACCAGCATTGCATGTAATCTCAACGTAACAGCAACCACGTTCAACTGTCACTAGCACCGTGCTCGAAGTCACCACGGTCGCAGAATGCTGACGCCGGTGAGTTTCACGCGGAACACGGACACAGTGGCAGGACGCTGCGTCAGTCGCGTGGCGGAATGCAACCGTAGAAGGCGCACGACCGATCGTGTTGTCTGTACAGTTGCTGAATTAATGACGTGAAAGCACTCGCCGTTGTCAGTGCATCTAGCGCGCGTTCTCTCGTAGTTGCTTCGTTGTCGGCGAGCTGTTGTTACTCCCTGTTATTACTCGGACGAAGCGATTTCGCTGAAGGTGTCCCGCTGGCTCTGAGTGATGAGCCCAGTTCCATTAGTTTCGGATCGTCCCGACACACGCGCTGCGCAGGCCACGTGCTTTCCGAGCCGGAGAGGGAGTCGCGCCTTCTGCTTCGCATTCATATGTAAACAAGAGAGGAGAATTTGCCTAGTCAATATGGCCGACTTCCGGCTTCATCGCGGCTTCACAACGAGTGACGTCAGGGCCTCTCCTTACCTTTTCCTTCCTCCGTGTCTGCGGGAGAGTTGTGATATAACGGAATTGGTGGTTAGTTTTTGAAAGCTAGCTCACCGAAATATTTCATATACTGCGCTTTATATGCTCGTTCTGGTTATTATTATTATTATTATTATTATTATTATTATTATTATTAATTTGTAACTTGCATGCTATTACAAGTGCCATGTATTGAATTGTAGTGTAAGATTTCCTTGTTTTGCATTGAACAGCTAGCAGTGTTCCTAAGTAGTATTTCGATAATTTATTCTTTCTTCAAACTTTATGCAACGCCTTTTTCTTGGTGACTTGTATAAAATACTGCGACACTACATGTCTTCCCCCCCCCCCCTGAATGTGATGACCGCTTACCTTTGTGATTTCATGGGATAAAATGTTGTTTAAAGCTTTTCAATCTGTACTGCGACTTTTTTTTTATCTTTAGCACGGTGATTTTAGGGAATATTTTCGAACGAACGCACTAATATATAATAAAAGTGAACTTGTAAATCAATTGCCACAGCACAAACACATATTAATTTTCAGAAAACTGCTTTCCATGAAAATCTAGAGAAATCTGGAGATATTTTTTTTTCTCCAGAGAGGAAAAAAGTGGTTCCGCAGGTTGACAGCACTGGCCGTGGTAGTTTCACAGCTTCCCATAGGCGCCCACTATCCGGCGCGGCCGCATAGCGTGTCGCGGCCGCTAGGGGCGCTGTAGGCATGCTTTGCTCCGCACTCTGCGCGTCGTCTGCTACACCGGAGGAAACGCGGTGCGGCGCGGCCGTGTTACCGCTCGCATTTCAAAGCGTTTCGCTTTGCTGGCGGAACAGTTCGTGCCAAAGCAGCAGTTTCTTCGTATACATGCATTTCATTGTTGCTGCGCCCATTTTCATCTGGTGGAATTACGTGTCTGGGCTCCATCTATAGCTACCGTCGCCAGTACATTCTTATGTGGGCATAGGCGGCCTCACGCGAGCATAACTGTAAAAAAAAAAAGACACCCTTCAAAGAAAACGTAGATGCAGTAAAACTTTTTAAAAGCATAGTGCTCGTTTCTGATGGCACATAGTCATGCGCCGTTTACCGAACAGACTCGTCAATCTGATTTCGGTGTTTTTTTTTTTCCTTTCCTATTCCCGTGAATCTTATTTGAAGATAACATGGGGAGAATAATAATACTGAGAAAGTAAAAATGGCAAATTCAGAAGGAACATGTATTTTCTTGCACATACAGAATAGTATTGCATCGTTCACTGAGCAAGAAAGGCAGCTCAAAGCAGCTTAGCTTTTTTTCTTGCATTTTGAACTTTTTCCGTGACAAGGAATTCACGGTTCTTCTTTCGAGAGAAGAAGTGCATGCGCATCAAACAATAGCATCTGATTATCTTTGCGGTGAGGAATTCATGGTGCTCATTACAACCAATTGCAGGCAGTGCAGTCGCATGAAGCCTGTTCAATACCATCCAGAAAATATCCCCGAACACTGCCGACGTTTCAAGCGTATCGTGCACAACCTCTTCTACTTCCTTAATTAATGCGTACAGCCTAAATGAGGCCTCTCGAAGGCATCCTGGCTTGAATGACCTCAACTCTGTCAGGCGCCTCTGGTTGAGCTGTGTTTCCTCGGAGTTGAACTGATCGGGAGAAGCTGTGAGCAACGCACAGCATTCTTCGCACGTTATTGTTTTCGTGATTTTCTTGTGCACATAACCGGCTAGATAGTACACCACCATCTCATGTGCTCCAGCTTTTTGGTACCCATGATCCCGTTCGTCACAGCAAACGTCCTCGGTACAAACCATCCCCAGAAGCTTCTTATCCAGCTTTGCTTCAACGGCGAGTTTTAGCTCAGCTGCCGCTTTCGCCTTTTCAGCAAGACTTTCATGAATTGAAACGAGGACGCCCTCAGCCGGTCCAGAGCAGTTCCCCTTTACGGCGTTTCTCACAGGTGTAAAAAGGGACAGCAGGCGATAAATCTGGCTGAATTGAATAATCGTGGGGTGGTCGTCGTCACCGAGGAATGACCGGACTATTCCGAAAAATCTCTGCAAAAGAAAAACGTTTAAACATCGGTGAGGGATAAAAAAGAAGACAAAGGAACGGCAGCAATGTTTGCATACAGACAAGAAAAGAAATTAAAGACCACGTAAGCACAGTGTAAATGTAAAGAGACATCCCCCTCGCGAGGGGCACGATCAAATGCAGAGCATTTCCGGGGGTGCACGACGTTAAGTAGTTTGCGTAACGTTAATGTTGTTGCACTTGTTTCTGTTGGTTGTTTTATAATTGCTATCTCTCCCCACTCAATCACCATTTAACCTTAGGAAGCCCTAACCACATTGCTGACGAGAGAGCGCCGATACCCGCTTTATATTCCTAACCATCATTTTCTTTTCTACCACAGCTCTTCTTAGCCAATCCCCCTAAGTGGGTATGCACCCATCTCCCCGCGAGGGGGACTTGAGTAAATGCGTCGCATAGGGGGTGGGTGTATTGCGTTAACGTTTTGTGGCGCAGTGGGAAGAGCACCATGCACCTTGCGTTCCGCCCGCAGGGTCATGGGATCGAAACCGGGCGCCGGTAACTGCTATTTTTTTATAGTGTAGTGGCCTACATTCGGAAAAAAGCGAGCATTCGGAAACCGGAAGATTCAGGCGCACGTGTGGGGAACGAAATCGCTTCGAACGACGCGCGCCCGCCAAAGCACCCGCCTGTCCGCGCGCCCGATCAGGAGCAAGTGAAGAAAAGCGTGACTGCAGCGCCGCTAGTTCGCGTGACCGCCACCACGGCCGCCTCGGGAGCGGAGCTGTGAAACTGAATTGTTCTAAAAACGTTGGCCGTGGTATAAGTGTTAATAGCCTCCTAGATTTCCCTTGCCTGTCGGATGAACGCGAAATGGTCGTCATTTATGGAGGCACTACCTACGTAGGGGTAAGGGTCTCTGTACTTGGCCTTTAAGATTGGCCACTTTTGTGTTTGCTAAATTTAGAGGCTATGCCTTGTAATGAGGGGGGTTGCCTGCTGAATGAGCGCAAAACGCCTGTCATTTATAACGGCGGCACTTACGTAGTGTTATTTATAATTACATTTACGCTTTATTAAAACTTTTTTACGTTTTTTTTCTTGCGTATAAGCTCCAAAAACGTAAAAACTTATTTAAAGACACTCCTACTTAACTGGCGCCACCACCATAGTTTTGACGACAGCCGCTATTCAAGTGACCGCCGATAATCCGACAGGCAATGGAGATGTGGCTATAAGAGGGAAAAGAAGAGAAAAGTGAACCCCGTAACTGTCTGCATCAGGGTGCGACACCTCAACAGCAGCTCACGGGGGATGGGGGTGAAAAGGGAATAAAAAGATAGAAGTAAAGGTGTAGAGAGAGGGAGAGGTGTGCCGAGCCAGCGAGCAAGGACATACCGAGGGTATAGGAAAGATAGGAAAGATGGAAACACGGTCACAGGCGTCCGAGGACGGGGCACCACTTGCGAGAGCTCTTGTAGGCGTCAGGAGACGGCGTAGGGCAAGTCCAGTGGGTCAGAGCTACGCTGTCGTCGGAGGTCGGCATCAGGAGATGACGTAGGGCCAGCCAAGTCGGCCTGAGCTACGCTGACTTCGGAAATCGCGAGGGCACAACCGGTCGGCACGGAATCCAGCTAGCGAGTCCGGCAGGCAATGTAAATCTAGGAGGCTATGTCTATGGCCAGGTTGTGAGGCTGCGCGTGCAGCTTAGCGCCGGTTGGGAGCTTGTCGGCGTCTTTCGTGCGATATGACGAAAGGAAACGTGCAGGCCCTTTGTCCGTCGTACTTCTAAGAGCTTGTGGGACCGACTTGTGTACGTTACCCAGCGAAAATTAAAATGTGCGATGGCATATCGACCCGTACGAACTGCGCATCGGTAAGGATGCTACACCGATCTGCTGCCTTCCGTGACACAAGGTGACACCGTCCACTAGTGGTGCTTTCGACAAGTCACGTCACGCAAATGAAGGCCTGCAAGTCGCTGGACGGCCACAACTACTTCACCATGCAGTGGATGGGTGAAACGCATGGCAGCCCACATGAATGGAAGCTTGGGCTAGTTGGCGCGTAGTCATATCTGGAAGATTGTTTCAGCGCGCGAACAAAGGAAAAAGGACAGGGTAGACAGAAAGAGCGCTGACTTCCAACTAACTTTATTTGACAGAGTGGCAAGAATATATACGTCTAAAAAGGATGATTACAGAGCATGAAGGTAAAAAGCAACCCTAATCTACACACCAGTAACAAAGCACGTGTGACAGGTCCTCTATTGCCTCAAAGCCCAGCCAGGTAATCACGTTCAGCCTGTGATAAAGCAACAACCGATGAAGTGCTTACGCATTTATCTCCTAGCAAGTGTATTTTTTTCGGCTTCGATAATTTCTCGGGTAAGGTGGTCCCTGTGCCTTGCCAATATAGAGCACTAATCAAAGAGGGGGGTGCACCCACAATCTCGGCAATGAATGCCAGATGCCCTTGTACCACATTGTTTCGATGTTTTCGGAGGCGCTCATTTATGCACCTGCCGGTTTGCCCAACATGCTGAACGTGATTACCTGGCTGGGCTTTGAGGCAATAGAGGACCCGTCACACGTACTCGTTACTGGCTTGCTTATTTTCATGCTCTGTAATCCTCCTTTTTAGACGCACATATTCTTGCCACTCTGTGAAGTAAAGTTAGTTGGAAGTCAGCGCTCTTTCCGTCTACCCTGTCCTTTTTCCTTTGTTCGCGCGCTGAAACAATCTTGCAAATATGGCATAGCAGCAAAGCAGCTTCCATCACAGCGTGTCGTCGTTCGAATCGAGGATAGTTACGACGCTCTTTTCTGGTTGAAGTAAAACATGGGCTTCGACGGGATTTCGTAGTGAGGAGTGCGAGCCCGTGTTGCATCGTGGTGAGGGAAATTTCGGTGTTGTTTGGGAGGCGGTAATGCCCCATTTGCACGCTCCTGCCCACGTCCATGTTCACACGTCATCGCAGTTATGCTCGTTTCAGTAGTGTTGCAATGCATGGTTTATTTTCCTCTCGTGAGCTATACGGTTTCGTTCGATCTACTGCTGATAGTTCATCACGCTTTGGTTCTGCGTATACAGCAGGCAGTTCAAGTGATGTTCCCGATTCTGCGGGCAGTGTGCCCTCTCTGATTGTATCCAGCGTGTTTGTCTGTCGCTTAATTTTTTGAGCGGTGAAATGGCGCTGATGCTGCTGCAATAGTCTGGTCATAACGGCCGTAGCCTAGCAACTAGTAGGCTCGTGGCTCAGTCGAGGTTCGCGTCGCCCGTTGAATTGGCGGGTTAAAAAGACATGTTCACATATGTTGCACTATTAGCCTCAACACGAGACGCGGCTATTCATGTGGCAAAGGTCGGCTGTACTTCGCTGTGAATCTAGGTGGCATTCCAGAGAAAGTGACGCGGTCACGTAAACATGACAAACTTACGCTTAACTCGAAAATACTCTTACCTGTGACGAAGTGATGACTGCTGTCACAGACTGGGGTTAAACGTCCCAAAAATCACTATATTATTATGAGAGACGCCGTAGTTGAGGGCTTCGGAAATTTCGGCCATCGGGAGTTCTTAACCGTGTGCCTAAATTTAAGCCCACGGGTCCAAGCATTCTTGCCTCCTCCGATAATGCGGTTACCGCGGTCGGGATTCATTTCCGCGACTTGCGCGTCGGCAGCCGAGAGCCTTAGTCACTAGCGCACCGTGGCGGGTATCATTCTGCATCCGAAAACGGCACAAATAGTAGTGAAGCCGGTAGCACGACCGGACACCAGATTTCACCACTGCAAAGCTCCCAACTACGCTTTCAGGCTGCTGCTTATGTTGACAAAAATGGCGGTTCTTGGTCCTCTTGTTCCCGGATGTGACGTACGTGCAACCTATATGATAATGCTGAAGTGTTCAAAAAACTATGTCGTGGACAGTGACAACAAAGGGCTGAACAACTACTTTACTGTGGCTCTCTGCTGCCCTTTCACGCTCGCTAGGTTTTTAACACCATCCCCAACGTTATACAACTACTCACGAGAGCCCACCAGGTCGAAGCTGATGATAGGAGTTCGCTTGGCAAAGCCACGTGGTGGACGGCACGTGAAGGCACCAAAGACCACTTGAAAGCAGTTTTTTAGCAGGATGGCGCAGCAGAAGCGGATAGGCGCAGTGTGGCACTAATGGTGCAGCACTTCCACCCGTGTACCATTGCCACACCAGGTGAAAATTTCCTGTTGTCTTTCTGCTGCGAGCCAAGGGCGTCTGCAGAACTTCTATCGGGAGAAGGGGGGCAACCGCTTGGTGGGGGGTTTGATAAGTTAGCTCTAAAAAGGCACACTTTATGGTCTGAGTTACGCATATGCGAAACGAAAAATCGAAACAACGAATCATATGGTTGGAAAATACATTAGATTTTGTTAATGAACAAATAACTAAAAATAATAAGCAAAATGTGAAAACATAGCACCGCTCTCAACGTGTTAATTTTGGAGCAAAGCTAGACAGAATATGACATGTAAGAAAACAGAAAAGAGTCAGAGGGGCACCACAAATGTTTATAGCCGTCTGAGATTAGAAATCACAAAAACTTAAAACTTGTACGCATGTGCCATGAAACGGACGTAAGCATGTCAATATGTAAGCTGTCGATTACAAAAGGATCTCTCCGATTGATACGATACAAATGATGCGTCACTGACGCAGGCAGACCCATTCCTTGAAATATGAAACACTTTGAGCAGTTACCTCATCTATTCGGTCTCTACTCTTGCCAACAATCTCAACTTGCTCGAAGTGGAAGATGCGCACTGTTGCAACGCCAGCGGTTGCCAAAGTGGACGCAGAACAGCACGTGCATACGTCTTCTAGCTCTCTCTCTGTTTGTTCCCTTTACCCTCTTTCATGATATAGGTTTCAAGCGGTCAATAAACGCTGTCTTCTGCCCGGTGACGCCGACTAGTTCACGTCTCCGGCGGCGTCTTTGCCGCCAACGTAACAGTGGCGACGAGTTTATGCGACCCACCGAAAACGCTTATGTTGACGCTTGCCCGGCGTCGCTGGCCCTTAAGCGCTGACTATACGACAGGAGCTCTGCAGCGCTGACTCAGCGCGGAACCCAGTGACCACCATGACAAATAGGCTCCAGGAGTTCAATCAGGAAATAGATAAGTAGAACGCTTAACTTGTAAAAGTTTAAGCGTATTTTGAAGCCAATGAAGTTACCGATGAGGCTAAGAATTAACAGGGCATTGCTGGTCGCTGCGTTGGGGTCAAAGATGACAGAAGTCCTATGCGGAAGAGCGGCGCCGCGTCTGCCAAACGCTCTCAGCTACAGGGAAGGGGTAACATCGCTGAATGACTTTTATGCCCCAACGCCTAATGAGACCTCGGAGAGCTTCGTTTTGTCACCGTAAGCAAGAGGAAGGGGAGTCCGTGAAAGCGTTCATTGTTAAAATTAGAAAGATTGTCCAGAACTGCAATTTTTCACTCATGTTAGAACGAATGCTGAAAGAGAGAATCGTATGTGGTGTTCGCTCAAAAAATTTGCAAAAACAGTTGCTAGCGAAAAGCGACTTCACTCTTGAAAAAGCAGAAGTCCTTTATTTGGCTGCGGAAAGCTCAAAAGACGGTTTGCAGAAGATAAATAAGCACACTGATACTTCGACGGTTTTGAACGTTCGCCAACGGCGTGCGTCTGATACCATAAGGAAGGAGCAAGGAAACGCACCGCGGCAATGCAAATGCTGTGGCAAGTATGGTCACAAAGCTGCTTCATGCCTTCAAAAGAGCCCTCGATACTACAGTTGTGGTAGGCAAGGGCACCTGGCTCGCATTTGTACAAGGACAGGCGGCACCAGAAAACGCTTGCTCTAACTGCAGGAAATACAGACCAAAGAGACGACAGTGACTCTAGCGCATTCCAAATCTGGTCCGTGCCTGGTGCTGATCCTCTGCTTCCGCCCATAAGAAAGTTTATCACATGGGATGATGTGACCATAAAGATGGACGTGAACACAGGTTCTCCTGTCTGCACAGTTCCTAAAGGAACGTGTGAGCCACTGTGCAACCGTTGGCCCCAGCTGCAGAATACCCGATTAAAGCTTTCTTGTTACCTGGGCAAACTACCCGTGTTAGGCACATCGGCAATGAAGGCAAATTATATGTCGGCGGTGGTCTACTGTAACCTATGTGGTCTCGAATTGGCGAGCGAGTGCCACGCCCTTGGAGAGAACAGACACAGCAGACGCGGTCGGTACAAACTAAACAATACACATTTATTTAACTAAATTGAGAACGACGATATCGTCCGCCGAATCGAAACATCAATTGTAATTAAGACGCTAGGACATCCTTACACAATAACATGACACACAACATGACAAACACACTAACACACCCAAGGTGGCGTCGCCAACGCTTGACTTACCACGAGGGCCCCCGGCGCGCAGGCCCGCGGTGCCACGCGCCGAGGACCCACGCTCGAGACAACCGTTCGCGGCAACTGCCACGCGTAGAAGAGACTCGCTCAACTCTCACCCGCAACCAAGACTTGCCTTCCGCCAGGGGTCATCGCCGGCGCTACACCATGATGATGATGGTGGTGATGGATGGATGTATGTGGCTGTACTCTTTAGATCGGGCGGTGGCTAACGCCACCTAGCCGTAATACTTAGTGAACTAACCACTAGATTTATCTTTTTTTTCCTTTGAATAGTAAAGTTGGACGGGTACTTTGCAGTGAAGGGCTCAATTTTCACTCGTGCCTTGACTCAAGCCACCTATCAGATAACCTCCTTCTAGTTAAGTCTACCCACTTGAAGTCTGTTTTGCCCTCCCTGTCCCTAAACCCCAGTGCTTTGAAAAACTCTGCGCCATCATTCTGAACTATAGGGTGAAGCCCTTTACAGAACATTATCAAGTGTTCGGCAGTTTCTTCTTCCTCTCCACACGCACTACCTACTGTGTCTACCCCTTCGTATTTGGCCCGATATGTCTTGGTTCGCAATACTCCCGTCCTGGCCTCAAACAGTAGAGAACTACCCCGAGTATTACCATAGATTCTTTCTTTAACAATTCCCTGCTTAAAAGATTGATAGATCTCTAGTGCGGACTTCTTAATCATACCAATTCTCCACATGTCAGTCTCCGTTTCCTTCACTTTCTTCTTAACCGATATGTCTTTTTGGTTTGGCCACCTGCTGTTTTTTAAGTATTTACCAGTGAATTTCCTGGTTCGCTTCCTCCATTTTGTACCGACATTCTTCATGTACAAGTAGCTGAAAACCTTCCTAGCCCAACGCTCCTCCCCGATTTCTCTCAACTGCTTCTCAAATTTTATCTTGCTGGTAGATTCCCTGCCTTCAAATGATGTCCATCCCATATCACCTTGTACTCCTTGATTTGGTGCATTCCCGTGAGCTCCTAAAGCAAGCCTACCTATTCCACGTTTCTTAATTTTTAATCTTGCTTGAACTTTTGATCTCATGCACAAGACCGCATTGCTGAACATCAGAACAAGAACCATGACCCCTTTCCATATTCCTCTCACAACATCATACCTATTGTAATTCCACAGTTGCATATTTTTCATCCCTGCTGCATTCCTGTTACCTTTAGTCATCACATATATTTCATGTTCCCTTAAGTACTCGGTCCCATTGCTTATTCATACGCCCAGATATTTGTATTTATCTGTTATCTCTAGCGTGACCTCCTGTATTCTAAGCTCACTACCTTCATTGTCATTAAAAATCATGACTGCTGATTTTAGGGGCGAAGCTCCTTAGGGCGTGGGCTGTGCGTCCCCTGTAGCCTGTATGTAGCCACCTCTAGTTTAGTTCTTGCAGTGTTCACTAGATGGCGGTACCGTCCCCTGTATGTAGCCACCTCTAGTTTAGTTCTTGCAGTGTTCACTAGATGGCGGTACCGTCTCCTGTATGTAGCCACCTCTCGCTTAGTTCTTGTGGTGTTTACTAGATGGTGGTACTTGTAGCTGATGATGAAAAGATGCAAGATGTTATAAACTAGAAAGCGGTACTTGTAGTTGATGAAAGACGTGAGATCTTATAAAATAGGAATGATGTCACATATGGCGCGTGTCATTGGTTGAAGGCAATCGTTCGATTTAGTGCGGCGACGTACGCTAGGGGGAGCGATGTAATAAAATCGAGTGGGCAAAATGTACAGAGGATCCATGGTTTACCAGGTTTACCTCCGGAGCTTCGCCCACTCATCATCATTCACTTCGTGGATGTGGCGGAATTTTTTTCCTTACTGAATCTGAAAACTAACCTATCTCCCTCATTACCGCAGATGTCCATCAATCTCTGCAAATCTTCCTTGTTGTCCGCCATTAGCACTATATAATCTGCGTACATTAATGCTGGTAGTGCCTGATCAATGAGTTTTCCTTGTTTGACTAAAGAGAGGTTGAAGCCAAGTCCACTTCCCTCTAATTGGGCCTCTAATCCTTGTAGGTACATCATGAATAACAAGGGTGACACTGGACACCCCTGCCTAAGTCCCCGTTTCACCTCTGTGGGCTTGGATACCTGTTTTTTCCACTTTATAGCTACCTTGTTACTTTTATAGATTTCTTTTAAAAGATTAGTGACTCCATCTTCCACACCCAGTTTATCTAGTATTCCCCACAAGTCCTCTTGAACCACGCTGTCGTACGCTCTCTTGATATCCAAAAATGCTAGCCACAAGGGCCTGAGTTCCTTTTCTGCTATTTCGATGCACTGCGTCAGTGAGAACAGATTGTCTTCTAACCTCCTTTGTTTCCGAAACCCATTCTGCAGTTCCCCCAGCACCCCCTCATCCTCTATCCATGCCGCCTGTAGACCACTGGTGTCACTGTTATGGGACGGTAGTTGTTTGTCATCTTTGTCCCCCTTTCCTTGCTCATCATGCTCATCCTGCTAAGTTTCCATCCATCAGGGACTTCACCATCGATTATAGTTCCGCTCACTGCCTCTCTCGAAGACTTCGTACCCGATGTCTTTATCAGCATAATTGGAATGCCATCTGGGCCTGTTGATTTACTACTTGGAACCCTCTTCTCAGCCCTTTCCCACTCTCGTTGTGAAAATGGAGCCATTGTGCCACTTGATCCATCCCTGTCTATTGTGGTGCATAAGGCACTGCTTTGTTGAAATTTTTCTGTCACCCTGGTTCTTATATATTCAATAGCTTTGTCCTCTTCTAGCCTAACACCTTGAGCTGTAGTTATAAACCTCTACTCTAGATTTGTTTCATTTATTAGGGAGTTTAGATTGTTCCAAAATTTCGCAGCTGCCTTTCTGTCCTTTTTATGTACTTCTGCCAGCCACTGAGCACCCTTTCTTCTAATCTTTTCATTGATCAGGAGGGATGCTTCCCATCTAGAGCCTAGAAAGATTTCCCATTTTCTTTCAACATCATCTGTCGGTTCACCCCGTTGCTTAGCATGTCTGTGTTCCCTAGAGGCTTCCCGACGTTTAGCTATGGCTCTCTTAACTTGCTCATCCCACCAACTCTTGGGCTTGTGTCCTCTTTTCCGGGGTGACTTGTCACGTGCCTTAGCAAGCTCCAGCCCAAACAGTCTCATTAGATTTGTGTATGTCCACACATTTTTATTATCCTCAGTGATTACTTTCTCAATTTGTTTAGTAGCAATTTCTATTTGCCTCTCTGAATGAAAATTTTCCTGTAGTTGCTCATCTTGTCTCCTTTCCACTTTCGCTGCTCTTCCAAAACTTAGCTTGATACGTTTGTGATCACTACCCAGACTTCTGGAGCCACCTTCATCTATGTGCATTCCCCTGAGCTTATCATACATCCTATGTGACATCAGTGCGTAATCTATCGTTGACTGCAGCCTTCCTACCTCTCATGTTATTTGCCCTTCACACTTCTCGGTACTGTTGCAAATGATCAAATCATGCCTTTTACACAAATCCATGATTATTTTGCCTGTTGAGTCAGTATACCCATCTATATATTCTATGTGTGTATTCATATCTCCTAGTATAATTATCTCGCACTCACCTCCTAACTCCTGAATGTCATTTGATATACGTCTACCATTGCCTGGTTTTCCTCTCTGGCCTTTGCTCCCGTCCACAAGTACACGAAAACAAGGAGTGTCATTTGCCCTGCCACTTTCCCTTTTAGTCATAAATGTTCCTTGCATGCCTGCTTGACTCTTTGCCAACCCATGCTCTTATGTATAAATGCACCAGTTCCACCCCCTTTTTTGCTGCCTTCTGTTTTATTGCAATGTTCCCATACGTAGTCTGGATTACAGGGTGGTTGCTCCAGGTCCCGAAGATATGTCTCCACAACCCCATACAGCATCAGCTCCTCCTGCCTCAACTGCTCGTCTATCTCTTCCCACTTTAACCTATCCCTGCCACCCTGCATGTTAGTATAGCCTACGACTGACTTAGCTCGGCCCTTGTGCTTACGTCGATTTCTTCTCTCACGAACTTCGTGTGGCTTGAATATTTGTGCCCCTTTAGGTCCGTATTTAGCTACACTTTTGGCCTCAGGGCTCTGGGTCCCCCTAAAAAGCTATGGCTTGGCGACCCATTCTGTTACCGACCCTTCTGCCCGTCGCACCACTGTAGTGAATGCCATTCTGTGCAAAGGGGTGAGCGCCGGGCTCGTACACGTCTTGGTTAACTTCCATTACGCTGTATACGAGTTGCCGGCTCAAACCCTTGATCACACAATTGGCCTCCACTACCCTCCGTTCAATGCCACGAGGCTGCCCCCAGACCTCTGGGACTGTGCATATGGTCACATGCACACTCTAACAGGCTTTTCGGAGCTTACGCATCCCATCCTCTAGCTTTGTCTGAAGGTTCTGATCTCTGCCCTTCAACACATCATTGAGCCCAGCATGAATAATGACTAGATTTTTGCCATCCATGCTGTTTTCTACAACCTCCTGAGCTTTGGCCAGTGCATCCACCATGCTCTTCCCTGACTGTGTTTCCACCCTGACTCTCCCATCTTCCTTCACTGTCTTGAAGACGCCATTCCTAACTTTGGCCACGTTAGAGTCCCCCACCACTAGGACCCTTCTACGCCCCAATCGCTGGCTTCCCGTTTGCGATGGCGCCCCTGTTTGCTTCACCTGTTTCTCTCTCTGCCGTCTGTCCTGTGTTTCTGCCCTGCTTGAAGACTGCTGCACCACCGAGCTCTATGTTCTCGGAGCCTCCGTGCTGTGGCCAGACACTGCAGCCCCCTGACCTCCCTTCTCGCCTGTTCCTTCCCGCCTGTCGCCTTCTCCGCTTCCCACGCCTTCCGTCTCACTCCGCTCGGGGCCGGGGCAAAGCGCCATTAGTTCCTTTACACACTGCTCTAGCTCGGTCCACCCTTCCCGTTCTTTTCAAAGGTCACCCTTCATTTGCTTTAATAGGCTGGCGGTAGCCTCCTCCCGCTCACGCTACGCTCCGAGCTCTTTTTGGAGTTCTATCCTCCGCTCCCGTTCCCCGCTAAGCTCCCCGTGAAGCCCCTTGATGCTAGCCTCCATGCGCTGCACGGCCGCCTTCAGTGCCTCGCACAGCCTGCACACGAAGCTCGCCTTCTGCGCGTCGGCTGAACTCGTGAATGCTGTCTCATCTAAGTAGCACCAGCGCTTGCATTCTTCGCACTGCACCAGCTCACTCTCGCTCGTGGTTTTCCTAGCCTCCTTAGTCATTGCCCGCCCGACCATCGGACCGAGCGCCCAACAGCCCTACGTTTAACCCTAATCCCGCTATCCAGCCGCCTCCGTTAACTCTCCTACCTCAACAACAGTTTGAAGCTGCCGCCTACACCTCACACATACGTGTTCAATTTCGCTAGTAGCCTCTCACTAGGTCCCCTTCGTGTTCGGCTCTAGCTAACAACTAACCGGGCGCCCGAACCTTCTTCAAAACAGCCGCCTAGCCCATTCACTTGGTCAACGTCACTACAACGTAGCCCGTGTCCCACACCTACGGTACTCGCAACGCTAGTTATTGATTAGAAGCAAAAATAAATAATAATGGCGTTCACTAACACAAAAATGAAGAGAAACTTATCTCTCGTTGCGCGCTGCTTCTGCACCAACCGATCTTCCACAACCTCGCACGACCTTGAATCCGTCGAACAGGCGGAGCGCACGAAAACACGTCCGCACAGCTCGTAAGTACGTCACCCCCGGAAGCTTTTTCCGGGGGTGACGGTAAGTAGGGCAAGAAAAAAAAAAAGGAAACCATCACTCGCTAACAAGGTTACATACCGCCCGGTAATTGTAACCGGAAATGCGGCTTTTGGGCGAGGCACCTGCGCCACGCAGTGCAAACAACTTTACAGGGGGTGTCAGCACCCCCACATTCCCTCCAACCTTGCTTCAAACCATCTTCCGAAAAAGAAAAAAATAGCTACACAAGCCTTAACAAAAAAAAATACTTCACATGTTTCTTCATAATATCCTTGCACCACGGCACCGCCGCCGGTCGACACTGCTACACTGTCCGGCTCAACTTCACCTCAGTACCGGTCCCGCAACGGCAACGTTGCCGTTGGCGCGAAGAACCGTCACTAGCGCCGAATCGTACTCCGGTTGCGACCAGCACTCACGAGGGCGCCGGAGTGCAGGCAGTTGGCAGGTCCCAGGCATCTCCATCGCCTGACCTCACTGTTGTGTTCTGGGGTTTCGGTTTCGGATTGACATGTGAGGATGCCAGGGGGCGCGGCTCTGGCATCATTTCAAGGCGACTGTAAAATAAAGGCAGAGTGTGTTAGGTAACCGTGGAGTGCGGTTGTGTGCTTTTCTTTCGGCGCTTGGCGCCAACCCGCGTGTTCGGGCTGGTCGGTGTCGCCGCTGGCCGCGTACGTCTCCGTCGGCCGTCTTCTTCTTCTTCTGCTTCGTCGGGACCAGCCAGCCCCCAATACAGCAATGACGACGAGGACTTGTAAGAACCCATTTCGTTCTCCGTGTTCGTCTTTTTCTTGCTTCTAATGGACCTACCCGGCTAACCCTAGACGCTCTTTGTTCCCAGCAAGGTGGCTACTGCGTGCTGCGTCGCTTCATTCCTTCTTCATTCAAGTACGCCGCCTCTGCCTTCGTCTTCAAACAGTATACAGGCGTAATTTTCTTCTCGTCTGCACCTCTTCATTCTTCTTGCTTGAAATGGCGTCTCCTATTCCACCTCCCCTATTTCTTCATTCGCCCGGAGATCCGCCACTTCCGTGGGCGGACTGGAAATTAGTGTTCCAGGCCTACGCAGGCGCGGTCGGGGAGGATGCCAGCAAGCCCGAGCGTCGCAAGGCCCTGCTGCTCAACGCGTTGGGCCCTGCCGGGTTAAAGCTCTTCTATACTTTGGAAGCCAACAAAGCGTCGCCGACGCCAGCGTCGGGTGATGCCTTCAAGAATGCTGTTGCTCTTTTCGATGAGCATTTTAAAGATGTTTCGTGCGATTATCTCGCACGCGTTAAATTCCAAAAAAAGCGACAATTGCCTGGTGAGCCAGTCGCCGAGTTCATTACTTCTCTTCGAACGCTCGCCGCGTCGTGCGGCTTCGGCGCGCTCGAGGACGATATGATCCGCCATCAGCTTTTCACCGGGGTAGCCTCGCAAAACGTCCGCTGCCGCATGCTTCAAAAGGGCTCCTCGATTTCATTATCCGAAGCCCTCTCGTTTGCGCGAGAGGACGAGCTTATTCGCTCCCAGTTGGAGCAATTCGCTCCGCATTCAGTGCAGGAACTTTCTGCTGCGGGGGGCCAAGGCAGCGGCTCTTTGTTTCACGGGACGCGTCAACATGGCGGCCCTTCGTCTCGGCGTGGTGGCCAACATGGACGCCCACCTGCACCGTCCTTCCGTGGCGGCCAACATGGCGGCCCCTCTGCATCACGGGGGCGAGGAAGCCGACAATATGGCGACCCCATTCCGCCGAATTCTGGTTTTCAAGAACAGCACCGAGCTCCTAACTCGTGTTCGCAATTTTCTTCTTCAAGCGCAACCGCGCATTGCTTTCGTTGCGGATTGGCTCGGCATTTAGCCAATTTTGCGCAGTGTCCCGCGAGAAACCGCACTTGTCTTGCGTGCGGAAAATTCGGACATTTTCAGTCCGTATGCAATTCCCGTCCAGCAAATCTTCCGGAACCAGTTTCTTCGTCCGCTCCTTAGAGCACTGAACCAACCAACACGGTCACTGTATTAAATGTGGATGACCTCCACACTACGTCCGAGCCCAGCATCGTAGTTTCAGTGGGCCATGTGCCCTTGTCATTTCTCGTGGACACTGGTGCCTCAGTCTCTTCAATCAGTGCCGCTGACTTTCACAGTCATTTTTCCAACATTCGGCTTTTGCCTTCACACGTCGTTCTACAAACATATTCCAAGGAAACGATTGATAATTTAGGTCATTTTACAGCTCAGGTCTCCTATCGCAGTCGCACTGCTTCCATTACTTTTTATGTAACAGCCAATGGCAGCTCACTTTTGGGACGTGATGCCATCAGGGCTTTGTCCATCAACATCGTCGGTGCGTCTATGACGTGTGCTCAAGTCGACGTCCAAGCCGACGCGCTTTCTGAATTCCACCACCTGTTCACCCGTGAACTGGGTTGTGTGCGTGGTTTTGTGCATAAAGTGATGCGTCGACCAGGTGTGTGCCCTGTGCGTGCCAAGCTGCGCCGCATTCCTCTTCTTCTCCGTGAGCAAGTCTCTGCGGAACTGTCTCGCCTTCAAGCCAGCGGAATCATCGAGCCTGTCTCTGCTTCCGACTGGGTTTCTCCACTGGTCGTCGTCAAGAAAAAAGATGGATCCCTTCGACTATGCGTCGACTTACGAGAACCGAACAAGGCGATCGTCGTAGACGGGTTTCCACTTCCTCACATTGAAGAACTGCTTCATCAGCTCTCCGGAGTGATATGTTTCTCCAAGTTGGACCTCGCGTCCGCTTATCACCAAGTTGAACTTTCTGAGTGCAGTAGAGACTTAACCACATTTGTATCGCACGAAGGCTTGTTTCGGTTTCGCCGCGTGTGTTTCGGGCTTGCATCTGCCCCTGCAGTGTTTCAGAAAATGATGTCAATTATTCTTAAGGGTTGTAATGGTGCCCTTTGTTACTTGGATGACATTTTGGTGTGGGGACGTACTCGCGAAGAGCACGATGCTAACTTGCATACTGTTCTCAACCGTATCAGTTAATGTGGTATGAAACTTAATAACAAGGGCATTTTTTCTGTGAATAAGTTACAATTTCTAGGACATAATGTCAGTTCCCGCGGCTTGACACCTGTTGAATCTAAAGTTCAGGCCATTGTCAATGCCCCACGGCCTACTGATGCCAAAACCTTGCAATCTTTTCTAGGTCTTGTTGGTTATTATGCCAAGTTTGTTCCTCACTATGCTGATGTTGTTGAACCACTGCGTACTCTACTTCGTCAAGCACAGCCTTTTAACTGGTCAGCTGAAGCTGAGCAGAGCTTCATTCGAGTTAAGTCAATACTGGCCGCAAAGCCAGCTGTTAGCATTTTCAATGAGAAGCTTCCCATCGTCATCACGACGGATGCGTCCGATGTTGGACTGGGAGCAGTGTTTCAACAACTCAGAGGTGATCAGCTTATCACTATCGTCTTTGCATCTCGTACATTGACCCCTGCTGAACGCAGATATTCAGTAGGAGAGCGTGAAGCGCTCGCGTGTTTTTTTGCCTGTGAGAAATGGCATGTTTACTTGTGGAGTCGGCACTTCACATTACGTACAGATCACCAAGCACTAGTTGCTCTTCTTCCTGCAGAATCCGAAGGCCGCCGCCCCATTCGCATTTCCCGTTGGTGTGCCAAAGTCATGTATTATAATTTCAGTGTTCAATATTGTAAGGGTTCTAATAACGTGGTTGCTGATGCACTGTCGCGCCTTCCTCTTCAGATACCGGTTACTGAAGAGCGGGATGAGGAAGTTGTTTTATTAGTTACTTCCTGCATTGCTAAAGCTGAGCTTCAGACAGCTACAGCTGCAGATTCCACTTTGTCTCAAGTTCTCAAATATTTACTTGAAGGATGGCGTTCCAAATGTGCTCTTGCTTCTGAATTCTTGCCTTACTTCGCAGTCCGACAGGGACTGTCTTGTGTCGAGGACTTGCTTTTCCGCGATGAACGCGTGATTCCCCCTGCTTCTTTCCGTAACAAGCTAATACAGCTTGCCCATGAGGCCCATCCTGGAATTGTCCGCACCAAACAGAATCTCAGAGACAGGTACTGGTGGCCAGCCTTAGATAAGCAGGTCGAGCATGCAGTTTACAACTGCCATATATGTCAGGCAGCTGACAAGTCTCCCAAACCTGCATTTCCTCCGTTGCAGCCAGTCCAGTGGCCTGGTCGGCCTTGGCACAAACTCGGCATGGACATTATCGGTCCTTTGCATAATGTTCCTTAAAATGCCCGTATCATTGTTTCTCTCATCGACCACCATTCCAAATGGCCAGAAATTTGTTTCACACATACGGTTACTTCTGAGGTCATCATTGAGTTTCCGCCTTCAATCTTAAGCCGGGAAGGTTTTCCTGATGCTATAGTTACGGACAATGGTCCACAGTTTCAATCCCAACATTTCGAGGCTTTTCTTTCACAACGAGGAATTCAGCACTTGAGGTCATCAGTTTTCTATCCCCAATCAAATGGGCAAATCGAGCATATTAATCGCGTTCTGAAGGAACATATCCAGATTGCCCAATTAGAGCACCGTCCCCTCAAGCAAGTCTTGACTGAATGTTTAGCTTCGTACAGGTTCACACCACAAGGCACCACTGGAGTGTCTCCTGCTCAACTTCTCCACGGTAGGCAACCGCGAGTTGCTCTCGACATAGTCTCTTTGCCTCGTAACATAGCAGTGTCTTCTCCTGATCAAATCCGCACCAGGATTTTTTTCTCATCAACAAGCAATGAAAAAGTTTGTCGACACCCGTCGAGGTGCAAAGCAGTCCAAAGTTCGCACTGGTGGTCTAGTCAAGGTTCGTGTGCCAGGCAAGCGCCCGAAGTATCGGGGTCCTTACGAAGTCTTGAGCCAGGTTAGCCCCACTTCTTTTCGCTTAAGTGATGGTAACATCTGGAATGCTTCGCGCCTTGTTATTTTTCATACGGATTCGCCTTCAACACCTAAAAGTCTTCCCCATCACGTTCCGTCCGCGCCTTTCAACTATCCATCAGATTATTACATGTGGCCTCCATGTAATAATTTCTTCAAGGGGGGAGGAGTTACCAGTAGGTGTCGCTGGTTCAAGTGCACCAAGTCATACGGTTCACTTCGAACCTTCAAATACGGCTGAGACCGTTAAACCGGACTTTGGTCCGCAAAATTCTTCCGAAGCTCATGCTGCGAGCTCTGATGAGACCGCGAATTTTAACGCTCGTTGAGAGCCTTCACAATCTTCCACTGCTCTTGATGTGTCACATCAGAGCACAAGTGACCAAGGTGCAGACACACCTGATTCTACACCCAAAAGGGCCCGCCCTAAGCAGAAGCGGCAGAAGCCGCGTCGGTCTAAAGACTACGTGATGTAGAACCCTTGTTCGTTACTGTTGTGAACATTATTGTTTTGTGAAAAGGTCCAATGCATTCAAATCAATATTGTACTGAGTTGTGTACATTTATTTTTTCAGTGCATTTTCAGGACTTATAGTGTGTGAGTTCGGTGTGCCGTGCTCTGAATTTTCATGTGTTCTAACGTACATCGATCATGTATAATTATAAACAGTCTATAGGTGAACTTCTTTCGAGGAGGGGATGACTGTTGTGTTCTGGATTTTCGGTTTCGGTTTCGGAATGACATGTGAGGATGCCAGGGGGCGCCGCTCTGGCATCCAGGATTTCAAGGCGACTGTAAAATAAAACCAGTGTGCGTTTAGTAACCGTGGAGTGCGGTTGTTGTTCTTCTCTTCGGCGCTTCGCGCCAACCCGCGTGTTCGGGCAGGTCGGCGTCCCCGCCGGCCGCCTTCGTTTCCGTCGGCCGTCTTCTTCTTCTGCTTCGTCGGGACCAGCCAGCCCCAACACAGCAGGAAGGCTCGAGTGCAGTGACGCTAAAATATCAGCCAATTCGTCGGCTACGTCCGGAAGAAAGCAGGACACCAGATGCCAGTACCTGGTCTGTTGGCTGGTGATTTGCCGTAGACGGAAGTGCGCCTCGACCTGCAGAAACCATGTGCTGGGGCTGTTGGGCCAAAATGGTGGCAGGTTGACATGCTGAATCACAGCGACTGCATCACCGCTAGGTCTGGAGTCTTTTGGGCATCAGGACTGGTAGGATTGGTGGCAGAGCCGGCGGGATCCGTATGGGATGGTCGGGACTGTGTGTTTGTAATCCGGTCACCATTAACTGTCGGAGCTAACACGAGGAAGATCCAGCCCTTACAGCGTTGTTTTCGAACTGATTTTTTTATTATTGCTTGCTTGCTTGCTTGTTCCTTTCTTTTGTGGCTCTCACCCACTCAGGGGGATTGGCCAAGAAGCCGGTGGTTAATGCAAGTCAATACCTATAGATTTTCTAGATTAAGGAAATATGATTACAGTGTTTTGACTGTGAAATTGATTTGGCGCAATGTCAAAAAAAAAGAAAAAAGGGGGGGGAATAATAGAATTTGTTGGATATCTGAGGTGGAATCGTTATATGAAATTCTCCTGAAAGTTGAATCATTGCAGTGTATCAGCTAAATAATAAGTGGTAGTGTGGCTAGTAAAATTCGAGAGCTGATCGCTGACTCAGCAAGGTAATCTTCTTGTTTTATATATGAATTCGCAGAGAGCCCCGCAGATGTTCCTGTCGCTGTGTCCCAATGAAGTGGCCCCAAAAGACAAAATATTGGGAGTATTAAGTGATATTCCTAATTTTGTGAATAAAGTTTCGAAGCACTTTTTTCTTTGATTTTTCAATCGGTGACATGTGATAAGAAAATGGTCGATATGTTCAGGTTCGTTACAGCTTTAGCACACAGGGGATGGCACCAGACCAGACCTGTTTAAGTAGAAATTAAGAGGCGGTACACGGCAACGTAATTTTGTTATCAAGACTTCCAATTTACGCGTGGGACACCATTTATTATTCCATGTGAAGTGCAGGTGCAAGAAATCTGGATTCGGTGTCATGGTTTTTGATGAGTCTTCAAGAAGGGAAAGTTTTCTAAACCTCGCTGCTGTTACATAAGCTGTAGGAGGCATGATTGGCACAATCGGAAGATCAAGAGATGTTCGCGCAAGTGTGTCAGCCATCTCGTTTATAAATATACTACAATGGCCTGGCACCCATATCATTCGCACTAGACGAATGTTTGCTGGGATTAATGATTTAAAAGTCTCTATGACTGCTGATGTCGACGATGATGATAAGAATGAACACACGGAATACGAGTCAGACACTATCACAGCTGTCGAT
Organism: Rhipicephalus microplus; assembly: GCF_043290135.1. NCBI lineage: Eukaryota > Metazoa > Arthropoda > Arachnida > Ixodida > Ixodidae > Rhipicephalus > Rhipicephalus microplus. The sequence goes on along the minus strand of NC_134701.1, from coordinate 299,524,730 downwards.
TGAGTCGCAAGAAGTTTACGAATAGCTAGTATAACGGCCATTAATTTCACTTCAAATATTGGTGTATAATCTGGGAGGCGTAATGAAAATGACCAGAATAATGAGAGAGAGAAATACCCACACCTGCCTTATCGCCACTCATAGATGCATCCATTGCAATTACTATATTAGTACCTAATTGAGACAGGTGTTGTTCTAATGAACCAATCAAATATTTAGAGGGCAAGTGTTTAGCGTTCATGGGGAAGATATCGTCAAATTTTATTTGCACTTGGCCGATTTGTTTGACAGATGGTGTGATCTCGAATATATTAACATTTAAAGCATGTAGAAGTGTTTGAACAAATAGCACTTGGGGTTTATATACACGGGACCAATGCTCATTGAAAACGGTACCAGGCTCGGCAAAGAATACAAATTGTCGCCTTCTTAAAGTGGAATCAGAAAATTATAAATAGGTGTTTACTGTTAAAATACGAAATCTGCAAGCAAGGGTGGGTATCCGAGCTTCTTGATACAAAACATTGTTAGCTGTGAATTTTGGCACACCTAAACAACTACGTAGGGCTTCCCGCACTAAGAGAATGAGGGGGTTTATTTTGCATGCTGGTCCACCAGAGAATAGTACACATTTGAATTCAAGATTCGGACGAACGTACATGCGATAAATCATGATCAGCGTATCTCTGCGAAGACCGGAACGGAGGCGGCCAAGCCTACCTATCATTCCAACAGCGCGTGTAGCCTTAATTTTAATATATTCAATGTGGTCACGCCAGCTCAGTTTTTGATCGTGCAGTACACCCTGATATTTAATACAATTAACTTGGGGTATTATTTCTTGATGGTACTGAAGAGAAATAGTAACTGGTGCGTCCAACGGAAAAACTATTATAGCACTTTTAGTTACGTTCAGGTTCATATGAATTTTATGAAACCAGGTTTCCAATGTTGCCAAATAACACTGTAAAGTCGAATGTAGTGAATAAATATCGTTGTCAGATGCAAAGAACGCGATATCATCTGCATATACATATACTTGTACCTTATCACTCTGTGGTATTGAACTTAACAAAATGTTAAATAGCACAGACGATAGAATAGAGCCTTGAGGAACACCTCTCGTTTGGCTATACTTCGGCGTGGAAACACCTCGTTGGAAGCAATAAAATTTTCTGTCTTTTAAAAATTCGTATATCCAATTTATTATGTACTGCGGGAACGTAAGCTCTTTTAGGACATTGATAAGAATAGGATGTTCAACACTGTCATATGCCTTGGCTAAATCAAGGGTTACTAGGGCCGCATATTGTCGTCTGTGCCGAGCAAGCTTTATACGAGCCTCTAAATCAACATGCGCCCACCATATAGAGTAACCTGGTCTAAATTTAATCTGGCACGCACTGAGTATCGCATTATCTGTTATGAACTTCGTAACTCTAATGTAAAGTATTCTTTCTATTAACTTAACTTCGTGTGATGGTAAAGCGATTGACCTAATGTTATTTATCTGCATTCCTAGTCCCTGTTTTTTAAGAAGCGGTATTATTTTTGCAAGTCTCCAGTCAGGAGGTATCCAACTATTTTCAAGTGAATAGTTGACAACGTTAAGGAGGTCTTCAGGAGAGATGTCGAATAATATTTTTTAACATTTCTGAAGTGACGCCATCTGGTCCAGGACCTGTGTTTGGCATAATACGAACGACGTGCGCGAGTTCATCTCTACTTACTTCAATAAAATCATTTCCGAATGACGGTTTTGCACACTTTCTTTTGATTTGCGATGTAAATCTCTTCTCCAATTCTATTGCAATTTCCGTTAATGTATCTTCCCAATCAGTTGGAGAAAACATAACTGAGTCAATATTTACGTGTGCTGTAATAGATTTACGATTACGGAGAAATCTGAATAGAGCTTTCTTGTTGCCACTCTTGGATAAGTAGCTGTACCGTTTTTCTTCATAATCGTCTTTCGCTAATGAAACTGTTCTCCTAAAGGTAGCTTTAGCAAATAAATAATTTCTCCAATTACTCGGACATTGGTTGGTGAGGAGGTTTTTCCATGCAGCGTTGCAGCGTCTATAATCTCTGGCGCAATCCGCATTCCACCAGGCAGATATGAATTTTCTCTTTGTTGAAGATATAGTGAACTGTGATTTTTTAATTGTACTCTTTATGGTGGAACAAAGGCTCATAGCTTTCATATTTGCTTCCATATTGGGCAAGGAAGACAGCGTTGACTGTAAGTTCTTTTTAAATTTAGAGTAGTTTACAAAACTTTGCACCTGGCGATCTACCGTCACTAAAGGAATGCTGACTTCAAATACCAGGGGGCAGTGATCACTACTTGTAGCAGTATCAAGAACAGTCCAAGACGATATTGTCACACTTGAGCTAGCAAATGTCAAATCTGAGCGGACTTCGAATTACATCGAACGAATGTCGGAACTCTGGAGTTCCAACAAATAAGGTTATTCCGATTAGTCCAGTCCCACAACCGTTTTCCTGATGAATCAGTGCGGAATCCTCATGAAACGTGATGGAATTAAAGTCTCCCGCAAATAGTAAACCGTTTCTGCAAAAACTCACAGTCATGTCAAGGGCTCTTTCATCTTGTATTCCAGCCGGAAAGTAGTTGTTGACTATAGATAGTGGCGCGCATCCGGGAAAGTGAATTTCCAGAACCAATACTTCATAATCGTGTGATATTTTTTGGTAAACTAAGTGTGCTTTATGGCAAATTTTGGATGAAATGAAAAACATTAATCCTCCACCACGTGAGTCTCGGTCCAGTCGAAAGCACTGATAGTTTTTAGATAGAAGTTTTGATCAGCAGACAGCTAAGTTTCTTGTAAAATTATGACGTCTGGAGATTGTTGAGAAATTACGTATAATAAGTCTGTAGTTGCAGAGAGAATTGAACGGCAGTTCCACTGAAGTACTCTAAGGTACCCTATGATGATAAGCAAGCAGTAGCAACTGCTTGATCTAAGATACTATCTTTTAAGAAGTCCGCTTTAGTCCTAGGTTCCTTCACACTCTTTTTTGTTTTTGGATGAGAAGGATTATTAAGTTTGCTAGTGGGTGATCTGGTGCGTTTCAAAAGGCGAGCATTCATATCTACAACCTGATTAGTTATTGATTCTGAATCAGATATACCTTCCTGCTCAGTTGTGTTAGGACTGGAAAGCATTGCCTCATTATCGATATAGACATCTGACTGATGTTCGGCAGGTTTATTAATTGAGGCACTAGGAGGTTGGATACGCTTAGTTATTCGATCAGATGCGCCCGACATCTGTGAATCCATAATATTATTGAGTGAGTTGGACAGATTGAGTAAAAATTTTTCTAATACTTTTTCTACGGCCTTTTCTACCATAGCAGAAATAGACTGAGAAAGTGATGCATCCATAGAAAAAGGTGGACGAGCTGCTATACCGGCATAACCCTGATTCCTGCTTTGAATTTCTGCAATTGCTTCTCTACGAGAGCATCGTCTCTTTTCAATGATTTCAATCACCCGAAGTTCCTTTGATGTTGCAGGGCAGTAAGGATCGTCTGCAGCGTGATTTGCCTTGCACAAACAGCATGTCTTATTGTCTGATTGACACTCAGCAGTACTATGACCAGCCCCGTATATAGCCCCCCATATGCGGCATCGAGTCTCCGATCGACAACCTTTAGTACTGTGCTGAAAGCGCCAACATTTAGCACATTGCAGCGGACGGGGAGCGAAAGCTTCGACCTTATAGATAAGCGGCCATGCCTTAATCTCCGAAGGGCGATCTGTTCCAGCGAATGTGGCAATTACAGTTTCAGTGGGAACTTTCTGTTGGATTTTCTGTTTGGTACAGCGGTAAACAGAAATAACACCTGCTGGGAAAAAGATGTCCAAGACTTCTGCTGGGCTTAGACTTGCGTCTACCACCCGAACCAATCCTTTGCAGCAAGCTAGATGAGGTGGTATAAAAAAGCTCACCGGATGTGATGCAAAAGTAGTGCACTTCAGAAGGTCTTGGATGCAAGCCTTGTCTGGTGAGCAGCATAGTATCCCCCCGCGTCCAAACTGACGAACCTCTGTTATCAGTAGAGAGTGGGGAGTGATCACACGAAGTTCCGCTTGGATTGTCTTGGGATTTTTCATGCGGATGAACCCACCGGTGGTCGGCACCAAAGCGACAGGAACGCTACGGGTTCCATTGCGGAGAAACAACTCCAGAGGAAGATCTTGAGGGGGAACAGAGGCTGACCAGAGGGCAGGCTTCTGACCCGGAGAAGAAACAGACATGAAATAAGAAGAAGTTACACTTATCAATGCACTAAAACAGTTGCGGAACAAGAGGTAGATCTAATAAAATAAAAGTAACCGCCGGCTACTTGACCGCAACCCTGAGGATGGAACAAGGAACGCAGGCGCAGGCACGAACGCGGTGGAACGGACGAGTGACTGTTCCTCGCGAGCGCCTCGAAGCGAAGGACAGAAGGCAGGCTTTGCTGATGCTGATGACCTCAGATGAATGGCGCTTACCCACTAAGGGGGATGGGCCAAGAACCGGGCGGCAGGATACTTAAATGAAACTAAAATGAAAATGAAACCAATCTGAAAAAGTAGCTTAAAATAATACTACCAAGAAACAAAAATGTTTGCTGAGCAAGCGGTCAAACCATCTTTTGTTTTTGAAAGACATAACTACGAATTATAAACTAAAGATCTGAAAAGGTAGGGGTTCACTAGCAGGCTTTGGATCCGAACACGTCAAGGTGAACTTTCTCTTCTTCTTCCTCGCGCTGCATTTATTATTGCGCTGCATCCACCGCGCGGCCCAATGTCAACTTCTTCCTTGACGAGCGCCGCATTCTGAGGCGGTACAGATATATTTAGAATTCCGGAGGGGGGGGCAGATGCTCCCTCTTGCCCCCCCCCCCCTGTCTGACGCCCATGCTGGGAGCTGCTGGTTTGTGGTGGAACCAGCATCTAACCTGCTGGTTGTAGTGGTTCCAGCAGTGTGCTTACTGATCTTACGCTGGCTCCAGCAGTGTGCTTAACGGATTTGCAATGGTTCCAGCAGGCAAACCATAGGTTGTACTGGTCCAAGCAGAGTACTTACTGGTTTTCTGCGCTGGTTCTAGCAGGTTACTAGTTTTTTTTTCATGGGATGCTGCTGGAACTAGTAGATAACTTGCTGGTTTTCAGTTGGCTTGACCTAGTTGAAGCACTGAATGCACCAGTGACAATTTAGCATCGCATGCACGCACTCAATGTGAATCGCGTGCACATGCAAATACGGGGCCATTTTTTTTCATTCAGCAGCCGTGGTAGTGTAACTATAAAAAATGGGGGGGGGGGTGGGCGTTGCCGTAAACTTGTAGTCGTTTTCTTTAGGCACCACCACCTAGCTGTTCTGGTGGCGCAGCCGCGCAGTGGGTTGACGCGCAGTTGGGGATGCGATCGTGCCGCAGCTCGTCTGTTTGAATCCCGTTTGTTATTTTTTTTTATTTTCATAGTATTGCGTCAATATTAACGTTACTGCTTTCAAGAAGTCGTAATTTTACTTTCTACAAAAAATCACGTAGCTGTTTGTGAAGCTTGTTATATAGCTTGTGGGGTCTCGGCGAGGCGAACGCGCGCATTGCCACGCCACGCTCTTGGAGTGAACGGACACAGCAGACGCGGTCAGTACAAAGCACACAACATACATAGATTTATTAACTAATTTAGACGACGATATCGTCCACCGAATGTTACATCAATCTTTCATTAACCCGCTACCATACAAACAACATAACGCAGTGACACACTAAACACACAATAACATGATAAACACACACTAACACACCCAACACACTAGCACATACCCAAGGCGGCATCGCCAACGCCTGACTTTCCACGTGGGACCCCGGCGCGAAGCCCGCGGTGCCGAGCACCGGGGGCCCACGCGACAGACAACCGTTCGCGGCAGCCGGCACGCGCAGAAGAGAGTCGCTCAACGCTCGCCCACCACCATGGCCCGCCTTCCGCCAGGGGCCACCGCCGGCGCTACCATTCTACCAACAGTGGTACTCAGAGCGAACGCAACGCCATCTATCGCCCGGCGGTGGTCACCACCGAAATAAAGCCTTGGGGCGAGACACGTGCGCCACGCGGCGCAGACAACTTTACAGGGGGGGATGTCAGCATCCCCACATTCCCCCAACCTTAAATGAAACCATATTCCGAAATCAGAAATTAGCTACACAAGCTTTTAACAAAAAAAATCATATCGCACGACCATAATGTCCTTGCACCACGACACCGCCGCTGGTCGACACTGCTGCACTGTCCGGCTAGACTTCACCTCGGTACCGGCCCCGCAACAGCAACGTTGCCGTCGGCGCGACGATCCGTCGCTAGCGCCGACACGTCTTCCAGTTGCGACCAGCACTCGCGAGGGCGCCGGACTGCAGGCAGTTGCGCAGGTCCCAGGCATCTCCATCGCGCGACCTCACGACCGCATTCCTGGCCAGTGACGCTGACGATGTGCAGGACAGCCGGCCGTGGTTGACATCCCTCCCGCTGAATACATCAACAAAAAACAAAACTCGAAAGAAACAATAGAGCGCGGCCTAGGGAGGGAGCTTCAGGCTTTTCAGCCACGTGGTACGGTGGTCAGTACTGCTAGCTAATACATCGGTGGCGGCCGAGACGCCCATCAAAATAAAACAAAAATCACTTTTCCTAACCCTTGCATCGCAAGATAATAAAAAAAAAGTGAGGGAAGCAGAGCGCAACACCTCAACGCCACGATCCACCTAGCTGTGCCCCGTGCGACAGGCGGCTGCGCAGAGCCTTAGGCCTAATGAGTCGCTCGGAAACAACCGGCATCCACCCAGCACCCAGCCTAGGCGCAGAAGAGGCAGCCGCGAGGAGATGTCCACTCTGTGAGGTGGCCCTATCGCTCGCCGCACACAGCAGCTTACCGAGCGATCGGCGTCCACCGCCCCGGGCGGTGTCACGACGCCTCGGCGTCGAGCCGCAATACCAGACAGCAACGACGCCCGGCTCCCTGAGCCCAAAGATATAGAAGAAGCTATTTACAGAAAATCGGACCACCCACGAGGCTTCCGTACTCACTCGCTTCGGGCCTGGCCTACAAACCACGTGCTCTAGGCCTTGCTCACCCCAGGATGCGGACCGCATGGCTCTCGTCCTAATCCAACAACGTTTTCGAAAGCTAACAACAACAAAAATAACAACACTTGCGAGCAAAAAAAATAAATAGAGAGTCAACCTGCCGACAAATCCAAACACGTTACAAAACCAATCTCCTCGCTTCGCAACAAAGCACACCACCGACGCTAGCAAAGAAGTCCCCCCTAGGCCTACTCTACTCCGGTTCTAACAAAATCCCTGTATCGAACCGCAAAAACTGTCATCCGATACTCCAAGAGCCCCACGTTGGGCGCCATTGTGGGGTCTCGGCGAGGCGAACGCGCGCGTTGATCTTTCGACGCGCAGTGGTATACGTTGTTGGTGGGCAACATATGATGCGTTGTTGGTGGGTGACTTCAGTTCGAATCGCACTGACCAACTGAACTTTTCTCTGTCTTTTCTGCTTTACATATTGTTTAAAGCAATGTTGCCTATTTCAGAGGCAGCATCATACAGTGGAGTGACGGGAGGAGTGGCTGGTCAACGAAAACCTGGGCGATCAATTGAATCGAGGTTGTCGCTGACGGACCCGGCCGACGCCCCCGAGAAATCTGTCAACCCGGCTAGCTGAGTGACAGCTGCCGCAGAGCCCTAATCTGAACTCCCCCCCCCCCACCACGGAATGTATTGCAGAACTACAGTGCTCTAGATAGGGGTAGTAAGTAGAGTCACTGGAAAAATTTTTCCAGTGACTCTAGTAGTGGGACGAGTGGAGGCGGAAGCAAGCAGCAGCGGCGAGGCGAAACACACGGAAATTTTCGTGCGCGGCGTGGTGACGCCACTTCGCCTTTATCCTGAAGCCTCTAACGTGTGTTCGGCCAACAGGCGCTGGCGATTGTAGTCACTTGTGCGTGGTATTTTTGCTGGTGTGAATAAAGTAACGGACTGGCACAGAAAGTGTAGAAAAGTAAAATAGACGCAAGAAACACAGCAGCGGTGGGACAGCTTGTATGGGTGCTGAGTCGACAGCACGATGAAGAAGGCTGGATGTCAACCTTGACGCCTGATGTACGTGGATTCAGATCCTCGTCGCCAATGTGTTGTATCGTGCGGCGGACGCGCCGCACGGAGCACACAGGGCACGACTCTGAAGCGTGGGCCGACAAGAGTTACGCAGCAGCCGGTAACCTTGCAGGAGCTCGTTTATTTTGTACAATGCCGCACATGGATGGATGGATTGATGTGGCTGTACCAGGCCCCAGAAACTCTCAAGTCGAGGTCAGCAGCAACCTATTGACATCATTATCCTCATTTCAAAGTTTACGGCGGCCAACGGTTGCGATGGCAGGTAACGGCTCACGGTACGTTCGGATGTGTCTCGGACTGTTTCGTTTCGCTGTAAATATTTGGGCCTCAGCCGACCGACACACTCTTTTTCGTTCTGTTTATTTTTACTCGTTCAAATGCTTTAGCGAAGGGAATTCAAATGACTTCCGGTGAACGAAGCGACCGTTGAAGCTTTCATCGGATAACACCCGTTGCAAGCCCGGGCCAGTGAGTAGAAACCACTTCAGTTTTTTAAGGACGGTTGCTTGCGGTGCTAGTTGGTTCATTTCAACATATGTAGTTTTTTTGCCAATGACTGCGTAGGCGTCACGAGGTGGCAGCGCATTGCAATATTAAATTTTAAAATTGTTTAACGTCTCAATCTGTCACTGGAAAAACGTGCGTTACTTGCGGCGTGGCTTCACGTGGAAACGAGTCACTGACTCAATAGTTAATTCTGAAATTCTATCGCCAGGTAAAACCAACCAGGCCGTTGTGATGAAAGAAGGCAAATAAATCACTGTCGCCTCGCATGTGTCTTCGTAGCTAGCCCATATCTTAGTGCAAAAAACCTACTAGTTAATAGTTTACCGCAGTCGCGTTTGAGAAACATCACATAATTATGGGTGTGGTTTTGCTTTAGTGTGACAAAAAAGTGTCACATAAATGAGAAATACTTCTTTTTCTGTCACAGCCTCCTGGCTCGCCAAACATAGAAGCAGATGTGTACAATGGGCAAGGAACCTGCTACATGACATACCTTGTGAAGCAGCAGCCCTGAGTTACACACGCGTTATGAGGTACCATTACATATATCTATAAAATACTGCTGTTAACTAGTTAACTGAGTGTATTTGTTTACTTTGGAAAATTTCATGCATTGATATCTGGTGATGTTACTTGTTTTTCCAGACTGCTATGCAACGACAGGATGACTATACCCCCGAATGTCCACTCTTCAAGCACGTTGAAACATCTGAATGTCCACTACAACAGGTCATCTCGAACCTCACACATGCAATGCTGTATTTGTGAATGTTTTACCGCGCATATCATGGAGGGGTGCTTTAGATTGGCCACAAGCATTGGCTGTCTACCATGGCATGGAATCTACACTTCAATAATGTTGAAACTGTTACACTATTAGTTAGATTGTGTGGCACTGCTGAGCTCAACAACACACTGTTTGATCTCAGCCACAGTGGCCATATTTCGATTGGGGTTAAACGCTAAGACGCTTGTGTGCTTAATCGCCTGCACCACATGATCCATTTTACAAAGTTCTGCACCTCGCCATTCGCTTCAGTGGCGCAGCAATGGCATCTTCTAAGTCGTGCCATTCATTTCAGGAAGTGCAGGAGAGGTAGAGCACCAAAACTGGTTCATGATTTTCCTGTACCTTCTGCTCTGACGGCGCTGGTTTGGTGCAGCCGCACGCACAGCTCAACAAACAACATAGCATTAGACGTGGGTACTGTACCCACCTTTACAAATGCGGCGTGTTTTGCCAAGACGTCTGTACCTCATTAAATTAAGCGAACAAAAATAACAATTCCACCTTGTTGGCACTTTGTCATTCACTTGTGATGCCACACTGCTGAACTTGTGCTGCACAAGTTCAGAACTTCTCGTGCACAGCTGTGAACCAGTTTCGATTGGTGCAGGTGAACTAAACTGACCCTTAAAAGATGGAAGCTTGAAAATATGAAAAATCTGTTAACATGAGGTGTCATCAAATGTTTTGACAAGCAGTCTTGTCTCCTGCGCGGCTACAATGGCATTTGTTTGAACCTCTTGAAGCCAGAATCAATCTAAATTTGCCCACTACTGTACGACTCACGATGGCTTTATGTTGGCATGTGAATCGTCAGAAATTATTAATTGCAAAATGAGCACCCTTGCAGTGAGGGGCATTAAAAGGCTTTCCGACGTTGTCACACCGGTACCGTTAATTAGGGAGGCGATCGCCGGGCTAATTTCAAGGGCCGAAGTATCGGGCCCCCGAACCGCACCACGAAAGCGTGGACAATTTAGAAGTGGTCCTTTTTGGCGCGCCAGCGGACGCCGGCTGTGGCCCAAAGAACAAGTCAGAGCCGAGAGTTGATAAACAAACAAATTATATTCTCAATAATGGCAGATCGAAAACAATACACAAAAATGCACACTCCACAATAGTTGCATACAATATGTCACCAATCAAACCAATCAATCAACGTACTACACAATACAATCAGCCACACTTGAAACAACGGACACGGACAACAATACGAGCGACAATGCAGTCGCATGCATTGAACAACCAAGACACTTAAAGACTAAAGAGATAGAAAACCTATTCAGTCCAAAGTTCTTGGAACCAAAGTCGAGATGATACTCTTCCGAGGATCACTCACTCAAAGTCCAGCGTTGTTGTCGTTCCGCAGCCCTCGAAGTTTCTCTTCCAGGAAACCTCCCGTCTTCAATTGGCCACTCTTCAAACTTCAACTTCTTCGCCGGAACACGTCGGCTTCACACCCGCAGCTGTTGCCACGGATCTTCGCTCGATAGCGGTAAACACACGCTCTTGCCTGTAGCCCTAGCCTTCACCCCTCAGGTGGAAATCCTCTTCATCTCCGGCTTCGTCCCTACGGACCAAAACCTTCGCCGACTACACGGCGGAATCCCTACGCGCTCTGGCGCTCACTTCCGTCTCCTCCTGATCTCTCATCTCGGCTGCTCGGTTAAATACCTTGCGCGCGACATTCCAGACGGTTCTCGTCATTTCGTCGGCGCGATACGCAGCGAAGGCTGGGAAGAGGGCGAGACGGTTGGAATGCCCTCCCCGGCCGATGAGTCAACTCGGTATGACCACGCCCCTTTCGTTCTGGAAAAATCGAGTGCTTGCTCGGCCGCCGTTGTGGGGTGAGGAGGTTCGTCGGTGAAGCCACGCTTCTGCGGGGAGAGCGCGCGCCCGGGGAGCCTTGGCCGTTTGTTTTCTTTTTTTTCCCTTTTTTTTCTTTTGACTTCGCCGCGTTTCTCCCGCCCGTTATCGCAAGAATTTGGCGGCGCGCCCGTTTTTAGCGCTCGTTTTGTGACAGACGTTTAGATGTGCCTTGTGACAGTTTACTAACAACACCCGGAACTGTTGTGTCTTAATAATTGTGTTTAGCTCGTACAAGTTTACAAAAAGATGTGCCAAAGCTCATAAAGCTGCACTAAATTGCTTTAGCTTTGCACATATGTTCAATGGGTTCTTAAAATAATTAATCATAAAGGTGATGAGCCCTTGCAGCACAGCTTCCTCAAAGACTTGAATGCTGTCGTGAAGAGCAAGGTTGTGTTCATTGCATGTGGCACTGTTTTTTTTTCATATAGCAAAGAAACATTTCAGATTTCTTTGAATCTATATTTGCCCACTAATGTAAGACTCATGATCACTTCATAGTTGGCATGTGAATTATCAAAATATATTAATTGCATTACAAAATGAACACTCACTCAGTGCGGGGCTTTTCAACATTCAGTTGTGCCTTGTGAGACAGTTTACAATCTATACTCAGGATTGTTTTGTCTTACTTAACTGTGTTGAGCTCATATAAGTTTACAAAAAAAGATGCACCAAAGCTCAAAAGGCTGCACTCAATTACTTTAGCTTTGTACATATGTTCAATAGGCTCCTAAAATAATAAATCATAAAGGTGATGAGCACTTGCAGCACAGCTTCATCAAAGACGTGAATGTTGTCGCGAAGAGCAAGATTTTGTTCGTTGAATGTGGTACTGTTTTTGTTTTTTTGTTTTTCATATAGCAGAGAAACGTCCCAGATTTCTATGAGCACATCTGCTTCTGTTTAAATTAAGTTGTCATAGCTATACTGTCTACAACTACGAAGTGAAATTCTGTGCACTACGCTCACAAAAAAATGTAAAAATCGCACAGATAGTTGAAACATACATGATTTTGACTTATTCACAGCCACACTGCAAGATAGTACGTAATTCGAGTCCTAACTTATAAAAGTAGCAGGGAGAAAACAACTTCAGCTTGCAAGCACAAGTATACTGAAAAAGTAAACACAATAACAAGTGTGTAATTATTGTGACCTTTGTTCATCTAGTATTTGGACAGATTCACATTATGTATCACCAAGTTATTTCAGGAGTGCTTGCTTGCAAAAGAGTACTCAAGTTCTATCAATATGTCTATGCAAAAAACGGATTGTGCTCAGAGCTGAGCAAATAGTGTACTGTAAGAGCACCAACAAAGATGTACAAACAACAAAATTGTACAGTGCATGCCTAAAGCTTTTTTTTTAGAATTGGGCCTTTTTGATCTGTAAGCACACACCTCATAAGTGTCCCTTTAGCATACATGTTCGCTGCATACTCAGCAGACCGGTCATTACCTGCGACGTAAAATTCCAGCTGAAGTAACTGTGTTACTCATCTGTAACAATAAATGTAGCAAGCCTGAAATACTTTTAGGCCTATCACCTAAATACATATTATCAACGCTTCCTAGATTTCCTGTGTCTGCCGGATTATCGGCGGTCACTTGGGAATAGAGGTGTGCGCCGAGGCGATTTTGACCGGCGGCGGCGTGGGGGTCGTACAGAGTCGGCGGCGGCGGCGTTGTCGGCGCACGCCGGTTTTTTCATCGGCGGCGGCGTGCGGCCAATTTTCGTCGGCGGCGGCGGCGTCGGCGGCGCAGAAACCGAAACTGAAAATTCAAAAGGCTCTTCCGCCACAGGTTACTGAATTAGTTGAAATTCGGGAATTTTAATCCAAATAGCATAAATGACACTACACAGATGTGTCGACATCCCGATGAATGCAAAGCGTTTTGTAAAATAGTTTTGATTTCGCTTTCATGAAAAAATAACGCGTATTTCAATCTATGTCCATGTTCTACGGTAAATGTGCAGCACTTTGCTTTTTTTACTTTAAGATGTTGTTTTAAGTTGTTGTTGTTGTTGGCAACGTCATACTTCATGAAACCTTTTTTCATTGAACAATGAGCAAGCAGTGACGCACGTCACTCATTTCGCTTTTTCCGGATCTGATCTTACTTTTACATTGTACGCTGCACCAAAGAAGAAGCACCTCTGCTTCGAGTTTTCTTATTACGATTGCATGAAACCGCTTTTTTGAGTATCTGTCATGCTTTGAATGTAACTTTCCTTCAAACGAATCAAAATACCTACTTTTCGCAATGTGAGAATCTTTTATGCAGCGGTATAGGATGCGGAAGGAAACAAATCTGCGCATTTATTCAACTAGTTCTCAGCGCGGTGTTCAATGAATGAAGTGTAGACATGGGCGAGGCGGGTGGTGCAAAAAGGACACTTGAACCCTTCAAGCTCCACCAGCACTTGCTACCCACTCTAGCGACACCAACACGACCTACTCCCTCAGTCGTGATGCAAGTTGAAAGAAGGGTTTGCAACCCCCCAAGACAAAAACCTGTCGATGGTCATATGTGCAGATGAGAGCAAATGCAATATTTGCTCAGATAGACAGCCCATACTGGTCACGAGCTGGGCGTCCGTTGACCACGCCTGCAGAAAACGTTGACTCCCCGAACCCTTGGTGTTTGATCAGGGGAGGGGAACACCCCTTGCAAGTGGGCCCCATTAAAATTTCTCTTAAAAACGTCACAAATAAGAATGCTTGATAAGTATGTATAAAACATTCAACTTTTCAATGCTTTTTTGTAGCGTGTTCACGTGCTCAATACCCATCAGATGTGTGAAAAATCGAAATAGCAACTGCCACTCTCGACTTGTTCCGGAAAATACACAGTAGAACAATGCAATTACGAGTGCTGGGAACCTTTGTTTTTTTGTATATTTGATTTCTAGGCATGATTTGAATTCTTATATAAACAAAAATAAAACCTGCAACATATTAAAAAAAGGCTGCTATTGCAAGATGTGTGTTGCAAGACGCGATTTTTCTAGACTTAAATCTCTGCAAGGCACATCTGGTGTCAAAAACTTGTAAGTGTCCCCCCCCCCCCTTTTCCCCACGACATCTCCCGATCCCCCCCCCCTCTAATAAAGAGGCACCAATGTAGGCTTCCGTGATTGCCTACTGGCGCGCGGCGGGCCAATCCGGTGGCTAGATCCAACAGTGGCGATTTCGACTTGCTTTATCGAAGGTGCTGAAGGATCAAGAAAAGGCCGATATTTGTAAATTTCTCGAGAGTTCAGTGATAGTTTCTTCATGAATACCGTGGATTATTGGACATCACTTTGTGTATAATGCTCCAATGAAAAAAAAAATGGTTTCATTCTGTGTCACTGCAGAGTCAGAAGCCATCACATGTGCAGGCATCAATAAGCTTCTATATGACATTGCTAAGGTTCAGTACATTTGTACAAATAATTCTCGTTAATTGAACATTTTGAGTATAATCCCTGCTTGGGTTAGTATGTGTGAAACATAAATTTGAGATTTAAAATTATCATTGTGTGTTTCTGCAGCAAAGACACATTGATTAAAACTGATGACTCCGGAGCTACGGCAGAGGTAACATTCGTTCTGTTTTTTTCGTTTACGGTAACGGTAATGCGTTACCTTTTTATGTATCTATATAACGTGGAGCCGTGAAACGTTCCCCTTTTTCTTATTTGAGTAACTAGTGAGGTATTTAGTTACTTTTTATTGTAACGGATACATCACTAAATAGACTTACAGGAGTGATGTCGGCCCACACCTTTAGTTGTTGCGGTCTACAGGCTGGCTGTAAACATTAAATGAATATATTCCTTTCATCCAGAAGAGTTGCTCGATCATTGATGATCTCGAGCTTTGAGGAATACACAACAGCTTCTTAATGATATGCATATCATCCCACCGAAGCGTGCACTTCGTTTCGTTAATATTTACAGTCAACGTGAGTGCTGTCGTCACGCCGTATGTTTTAGGTAGAAATTTAGCCTTCTCAAAATACCCAAAGACGTCGATCCACCGTGCAACGCGTGGCCACGCGATGACGGTTCTGTATGAAAATGGCATCCACAGTGAAACACGTTGCATCTGCTGAAACTTTATCGCAACATTATTATACTGCCACGCTCGCTTGTATTTTTATGTCACAGTCTTGCGCAAAGGCACTGCCGTAGTGGTTCAGTAGCTAAGGTACTCGGCTGCTGACCCGCAGGTCGCGGGATCAAGTCCCACCTGCGGCTGCTTTATTTTCGATAGAGGCGAAAATGCTGCAGGCCTATGTGCTGCGATTTGGGTGCATGTTAAAGAAACCCAGGTTGTCAAAATTTCTGGAGTCCTCCACTACGACATCTCTCATAATCATGTGGTGGTTTTGAAACGTTAAACACCACATATTAATCAGTTGCCTTGCGCAAAGGACGCTTGGCTGTCTGCGAACACTCTAGATTATTTTAGAATTTTCTGATAAGCTTGAGACACCTACGATATGGATGCTACGTGTATAAATGGCGACGTACCTTCGCGCAGATCATATTACCAACGACCAATGCTCTGATTACCGCTATGTGTGTAAAGCGCGAATTTCGAGCACTTTGCACTTTCCTATGCACATGTTCACTCAATAAAAAGTGTCGTCTTGAGCAATCCACGTACCATCTTCTTTGACGTCGCAACCACGCGGCAATACCGTAAGTGAAATGAGAACGGTGAAATGATGGATACAAAACAGTGAGATGGGGCGTAAGTGCACGGCCAAGTTTTGTTTAAGATGCGTATACCACAAGCTATTTTCTTCTATAGAACCAATATGATGCGGATTTGTTAAAATACTGTGGAGTTGAATGTCAAGAAAGGAAGAACATGAACTTAGAAAGAGACAGTGGAGACGAAAAGTGATAGGTATCCACGTAAAGTTTGATCGGTCGTTCCCCGCCAAACGTCCTAAACGTTTTGTCGACTATCTCAGGTGTATTCGAAAAAAAAAAGTCGGGCTGATTTACTCCATTGAAATCAGTCTATCGCGAAAATTCTTTCAAGAGAAAAATATTTTTAGTGGCCTATATGTCACTGAAATTTCAGCTATAGGCTGGGCCCTATATTGAGTCCTAAGATAAAAGCCTATTTACTGAGAGATTCTATGTATAGGCTCTATTTATTTTGCCGACCTATGGTTTCGAATATTTAAAACCTCTCACTATGGCGTGCCTTGGTGTCGTATTGACGTTCTGGCTTGTAAAGCCGAAAATTTTATTTTTCAAATTATAAACTGTTCATATCCCCCCCCTCTCCTCCCCGGCACTCGTTCTAGGGTTGGTCCTTTGATAAACACCATTCACATATCTTTAAAAAAATGCTTGGATATCAACTATTCATAACTCTCCTTTAAATATGTGGAAATGAAATGACGTCACTAAACTACCGATGAGGTGAAATATTAACTCTAAAAGCACAGTAAACGTGCCTAAAAAGCTAATTCAACGCTAGAACAATGTAACCTTAACTAATAATGTCACCACACTTCTAAAACCTCATGCAATGTATATTGCATACCTGCAAGGTGCAGTTATTCAAGCGCTTTTTGCAGTGAAATTTGGCCATGGAGTTAATCTCGTTCATGGCAGTTCTATTTCTAAATTTGACGTTTGAATATCTAATGAGGTTTACGAGTTTCTTTCGGTGAAATCCGCGTTTTTTTTGTGCGATGTAATTGAGAATTTTATGCATTGTGCTGGCACGAAGT
This sequence comes from Rhipicephalus microplus, assembly GCF_043290135.1. Taxonomy (NCBI): domain Eukaryota; kingdom Metazoa; phylum Arthropoda; class Arachnida; order Ixodida; family Ixodidae; genus Rhipicephalus; species Rhipicephalus microplus. The sequence goes on along the minus strand of NC_134701.1, from coordinate 299,507,602 downwards.
TTATTGTAGATGATGCGTTTATAGAGTACACCGTTCAACGACTGTGGTGAAATAGAAACAGCAATTTATGTTCATTCATGCTACACAACTCTCTTGATATGCTCCCAGAGAACAGAAAAACGCATAACGAAGTACATTACTAACGAACGGAAGAATTAAATATTTCTCGGCCTTTTAATGTTGTTTCTGTAGTCCAATCTACAAACGTTCGTATTAAACGAGCATGACGGTACGAAGGCATGGAATTGGGTTTTGCAGCATGTTGTGACACATGTGCCACTCCAGGTCACCTTTAATACATGACATCGGAATCCACACTGAGCTTGATCTATGATTATGTACCTAATCAACGGAGAATAAGAACTAAGCTCCGGATTCATTATTAATGTGGCTTCAAAGACGAGAAAGCAGCACGATTCGCGAGCAATCGAGCGCCCGTTCTCTTTCTCTATTTCGTTGAACTGCTTGTGCCCTGAGATGCCACTTCAATTTCTTTTTGAATTAATGTGGCGATCTGGAAAGTTGTGAGCGCCAAACAAGGCACTAACAAGAATGAGAGAGACAGGATGGGTGCTTGTGAACGTCGCGTGGAGGCATTAGTTAGCGCTCGAAATTTCCCGATAGCAATGCGCCATCTGGCAGGATTTCAAGTTTTGTTAAAATGTAGCGATGACACAGATCATGGGTTTTGTCATGTCATTTGCTACCAATTAAACAGTGGCTGCGTAATTTAGGTTACCATGAAAATTGTCGCGGCCATATTTCAAGAAGGAAGGAGGCAGAAACGCACCGTTCATGCCATACGTGATCCTTCATCACTCGTGGAAATCAATTTATTCATGCTGTAACGTGATTGAAGAATTCTGTTGCTTCTCGGCAATCAGAGAGGCTTTTAATTCTCCCGCCTCTTTATGAGATATTGCTGCCATTTTTTCCAACAGGCTTGCAGTTCTGTTGCACGGACATAGCAACACCCATGTTTTTGATGATTTTTTTTCATTCCCATTCAAAAACTTTTCCATTCATAGTCATTTCTGAAGCGCATAAGAACTGAATTCCTGTCGTTCGTCACCGGTCGCTACGTTCGTCCAGTACACACTGCAAAAGGCTTGATGACAAAGTCGTTTTCTATGTTCATGTTCCTTGTACCCAACCTTTCGCGCTCTTTGTGCACTTCAAGGAATTCAAAAAGACTACAATACAACCCAACCAGCTGTACACCGTGCCGTCGGGACTGGTATGCATGACGCAAATATGTTGCGAGTGGTCTCGCGGTGTTCTGCCATTGTGCTTCGTTCCCTGTTCCGTGAGCTCAAGTTTGGTCGACACGTGGCGTCGTTGCCGTGACATTGGTGTCGTGTTTCCCGTGTCTTTTCTTATACACAGTGTTCTACGAAGAAATGCCTCTGTGTAGCCGCTGGTGCCAAGGTCGCGGATTACGTTTTTGCTTCTTTCCTTCCGCAGCTGTGGTGACAATTGGTGGTTAGATTATCGGTTATTTCTTTACTTATTTGAGTTTTCTCGTTTAGCTAGTTTTCTGTATTCTAGCCCAAGAAAGGTGATCCAGACTTTTTTTCTCTCGTGGGAATGACCATAGGTATCTGCGTACATGGTTGCAACTCCACATTTCCAAGTTGTAAGACTCGCAGTGCCCTGCCGACGGCCCCTATTCTCTTTCTGCTCTAGCAGCCATTACCGTCACGTTCTTCCAAACCTTCTCCTCCTACCTACTTCTAAACTATTTTCTCCACTCTCCCTTTTCCCTTCAAGGGACTGAGCCGTGGTCTAGCAAGGAAAGAATGTGTCTTTTTCTTTTTCTTCAACCACACATTCATCCATTCAGGGGAAGCTTGCATGCAGTAACTGGTTTGGAAAGCAGGTAAGGTTCGCGGAAAGTCACCTCACCTACCCTGATTTGTTCCGGGTCTACGGGTCTACGCTCTCGAGGTGCGCCAAAAGAGGCGACAACATGAAAGTCATACTTCGAATTCTTTAGGGCTGTTGGCTCCCCTCGTCAAAAACTCTTTGGACACGCCTGGCTGACTGACGGCCTAGGAAGAGCTGTCGGAAATCGAGGCAGCTTGATTTGTTCGACGTGCCACGAGACGCGCTGAATAATTAGCCGAGAGGTTGGGATTCATCGTCAGGTATGTTTCCCACACTCTGTGGTGCTCTCAAGTCTTCCACTCCACCAGGCCCTAGCCTGCCTAGCGCTGCAGGCCCTATTCTGCACGTGCGATGCAACGTTATTGCACTGTGCTGTGTTGTGCGTATTATTGCATTATGACCTACGTTGTGTTTCTCTCTCGCCGTGTGACGAACTGAACGTGCATCCTTTCTATTTCCTGGGTAGAAAAGAAGGCAGTGTTTGACTTTCTCTCTCTTTCTCCTTCTCGTTTTTTTATCTTTTTATCTTTATTCGCTGCGCCATGCTCCCTGCTGGGCTGCAGAAATTAGGCGCCTTCTTCTAACCACTACCCCCACCATTTGGGGGACGGAGATGAAGACGGCAATTTCTTTGGACTGCCCTTGACTAAATGGACATGCAGTCTGTCCGTTTACAGTGAAATGCAAGGCGGCTTTCCTAAAGGTTTATTTTTTAACCAAAAACTCTTGTTCACAGATTGCTTTTCTCCCTCATTGTGCCTTTACCTTTTCGAATTCCAGCGAGTGCACGCGAGCACAACAAAATGTCACCTCTCCGAATTCCAGCAAAGGCACGCGAGCACAAGATCTCAAAAAGGTGAATGGCAAAAACAAAATGAGCGAGAAAAGCCGTCTGTGAACGAGAGTTTATGGTTGGAAAACTAACCTTACAGAAAAGCTGCCTTGCAGTTTATTGCAAACTGTCTATTGTTTTCTCCTGCAGAGAATTTTAGGAAGACCACGGCTTAAAATGCGAGCACCGAGACGCTCTGAACCAGCTCTCAGAAGCTCTCATCAAGCTTCCATGATGCTACCTTTAGTGTGTAAATAGTGAACATAAACGTTGCTCTTATCAGCCCCGGCTACTCTGCTTGACTTCTACCTAAGACTTGGCTAGCTCCTTCGAACACATCACGAGCAAGCAAAAGGGCACGGAGTTGTAAAGATGAAAATGTGCAACATCACATCGCTTTTATTACGTGACATATTCGTTCTCCGCCGCATTCGCCCGATCGTGTCCACATATAACTTTCCAGTTTTTATAGCGACGACACACCGTTGATTGCGGTCACGTCAT